>NC_088377.1:165652307-166276538 GCF_037993035.2 Macaca fascicularis | reverse complement strand
CTCTACTTGTTCGCACTTTTAGCTTCTCGTTCATTTTTCCTTTTTTGTTGTTCTGTTTTTTAGTGACTATGTGTGGGTCATTTCTCTCTTCTCTCTCTCTTGTTATTCATTTTCTATCCATCTGTATTAGCCAGTAATCAAAATCAAGTGTCTTACCCTTTATAAAGTAGCACATTTGAGCTGCTGCTTCTCTGAAGAAGATACAATTGTGTGCTGACTCACATATTCAAGGATATACAAAGGGCCTCTCCTCACTCATCTCTACACCTCAGTGATCATTATGGGTTTTTGCTGTGGAAATGATTCCAGTTTGGGAATAAGAGCATGAGTGGTCAAGTTATTTACATTTTCTTAATAAATACCAATCTAAACATCTCTTTTGAAATAGCAAGAGTAATCAACTATTTCATATGTAGTATTGGAAAAAAATTGAGGTTAGTTGCAGATATTTGTGCTGTAAAGTTTAGGAGCTTTCAAAGGACTAGGATTTATTTGTTTCTGCGATGTTAATCTAGTCTCAACTCTATTCCAGTAATAATTCCTAAATATAAAATTTGAACTAGAAATGACTATTCCTCTTTAGTGAATCCTAGCATGGCAACTTAAGAGTTATGTTCCAGACAGAGCCTTGCTATGCAAAGTGTGGTCCTTGAACCAGCAACATGGGCATCATTTGAGAGCTTGTTAGAAATGCAGAATTCAATTCTTTATTCCAAACCTCCTAAATCAGATTGTGCTTTTAAAAAAATCTCCAATTTTAATGCACTTTAAAGCTTGAAAAACACTACTCTAGAGGAAGTTAATATGAAAAAGACTAGAAATAAAAAATCCATATAGATGTGGAAAAATAAATAAGTGGTTTTTATTTACAGATTTAAAAACTTACAGGAAAATTAGATTACATTTATATGTAAAAATCACTCAAATGTATAAAAACAGTATTTCCGTTACAGATGATTCCAAGAGTTTCCAGATAAAATTGAAATTCAGAGGTAGTGCTATTTATAGGTTTTCATTTGATCAAAATATGTGATAATCATTTCAAACAAAACATTAAATGATCTCACGCTTGGGAGAAGGTGATGCATCAGGAAATCCATTCTGCTGTGCATTGATATAGGTAATATGAGTAACGTATTACTGTGTACCAAAGCATCCTGCAGTTTTAAAGAAAGTTGCCTTTATCCTAACTTCATTAGTTTCTCTTCACTGTGACTCCCACTTCTATTAAAGAAGTTTCATAAAGACTTAATCACACTGTTCTTTGTGTCTCCCTCCTAATTATAATCACACTACCCTATTCAGTAGAGGGCTAATTGTTTCAAAATAGAGTTCTGCAGCAAAAGCCTCAGGTGTATAGTTAAATGAGGTGTTAATTGGATGGCAGATGCGTTAACTTGGGCTTAAGAAAACCGAGGGGATGGTGGTTACAGACTCAGCTATAAGGCCAGAGTCATTTGAAGAATTTACCACTCCATTTTTAAAAAGGTTTGATATTTATGTGTGTGTGTATGTATATATTTGAGCCTTGGGACCTGAAATTTAAGTGAGGTCTGGGAGAAATCAAACTGTGGTCAAATGCTAACTGCGATAAGATGTAGAAAAATAACTCATTCCTTGTGTACGGTATTTTCTATCTACTTGTGCAGAGCAGCAGCCCAATTTGAGGAGTCACAATTACAGTTGACCCTTGAACAATGTGGGAGTTAGGAGTGCCAATTCCCACATGGCAAAAAATCCCAATATGACTTTTGACTTCCTCAACTTGACTATTAATTGTCTACTGTTGGCGAGAAACCACACCAATAATATAAAAAGTCTAATAGCACATATTTTGTTTGTTATACATATTATATATTGTATTCTTACAATAAAGTAAGCTAGGGAAAAGAAAATGTTATAAAGAAAATCATAAAGAAGAGAAAATGTATTTACTATTCATTAAGAAGTGGATCATTATAAAGGTCTCCATCCTCACCGTCTTCATGTTGAGTAGCCCGAGGAGGAAGAGGAAGAGAAGGGACTGATCTTGCTGTCTCATGGGTAGCAGAGGTAGAGGAGGTGGAAAGAGAGGCAGGAGAGGCAGGCACACTGGGTCTAACTTTTACTGAAGAAAAATCCACATGTGAGTGGATGTATAAAGTTCAAACCAGTTTTGTTCAATGGTCAGCTGTACTCTACTCTGCTCTCCTCGCTCTGCCATCTCCCTATTCCATTCAGACTTGTCCACGTTGGGGCATTTGCTCTCTTCTTTCCAATCTTTAGCACCTCTCCTGAAACCCACATATATATCCAAGTGTCCACTAATAGTCATAACCCTTATCACAAAATGGGTGCTTCTTTTTGCCTGTTTCCTACTTAGCACCCATCTTGAGACATCTGATACTTACCACATGTGACAGTAGTGTGGCTTGCTCCTTCACTCCTTATGTGGCCCCTCTGCTCAAACCCTGAGGGGGATCATGCAGATGGGCAGGTACAGAGGCCATGAGGAGTGCTTTTGGGCTCCGGCCCCATGGCAGCATCTGGGGGTGGGTGTCTATGACTCCTGAAGCTCAAGTGGGTGTGTGTTACAGTGTGCTTTTTCAGCTTTGTCGTCTGTAGACGGCTTGTGTTAGGCAGCTCAACAGATCCTCTGCCTTATCACAAGGCAGTGTGACAGCCTGGGTTCTTGCCCAGTGTCCTGGGAGAATCAGATCACACATGGGCTAGAAGGATGTGTGCAACGTTTTATTGAGTGATGGAGGTGGCTCTTAGTAAGATGGATAGGAAGCCGGAAGGAGAGGATGGACTGGGCAGAGGGCCTTCCCTTGGAGCCTGGCCGCCCAGTTGGCAGACTCTTCTCTGACTGCCCTTGGCTGAACTCCCCTCAGAGTACAGACGTCCTTCCTCTTCTCTCTTTCTCTGCTGTGTTACTCCACCGTGGTTGGTCTGCCAGTCTGCTGGTCTGTTCCTCTCCTCCTCTTGATGCTCAGCCACTTGTGTCTGTGCCTGCTAAGGTCTCAAGTTTATATGGGCATAGGATGGGAGTGTGGTGGGCCAGAGTGATTTTGAAAAATGCAACATTTGGTTGCAAAAACAGGAGTGCCTGTCTTCACTTAAGTCTGTGGGCATAGGCCCAAGGATAGAGCCCTTGCCAGGGACCCACACTTCTCTACCCAGCACTTGCCTGCTCCCCTCCCATATCGAAAAAGAAGGGTGAATTTCAAGTAAATCAGAAATAAAGAGGACAGAAGAATCCAAAATGGTGCCTTGGGCATAATAGTATCCTTTTCAAGTTAGCTCCTTGTATCAGCCTCTGGCCAGTTAGCTCATGTGGTTACTCTACCTTATTAAAGAGACAAATACTGAAGATAAAATCAGTGGTCTCAAGTATCATTTCTAACCACTCAGATGAGAATCATCTGGGGGAAATCAGCTGCTTAAAATGCAGATTCCTGGGTCTCACTTCAGTCATTCAGAATCGGAATCACTGGGATGGCCTTCAGGAACTCACCTCCGTGTGGTTAATTTGAATACGGAACCACTGGTTATCACTCATGCTCATTCAATCTATTGTCAAACATTGCTAAAGTAGTTCCCTGCCGTTGATTCTTTCTTGCCTCTAGAAAAACAAGCAAGCAAGCAAACCAATGAAATCTCCATCTGTTTCAGTCTTAAAAAAAAATCTAGAATTTTTAGTATGGGAAAAATAAGTGAAAATTGTGTAGGCCTTATGCTTTTTTCTTTTTTTAACTCTCCATAAATGATCAAAGTGGAGTATCCTTAAAGGCTGTTCAACAATTAAATAAAAAATATAACACAAACATTCAGCAGCTATATGAATGGCTGATCTAACAGAAACGTAATGCCAAGGTAGGTTAATATCTATGCCATCATCTTTTCATAATAGTTCATTCACATAAATAAACCCTGCAGGATAGAGACAGTAATTAAAAAAAAAAAAACTTTTCATATTTCATATTCACATGCCATAATATATGCTAAACATGGGCTGCAAAGAAACCACAAATGTCAGTAAGCCCACAGTAGCAGATGAATAGTTGAAAGAAAATTAGAAAGATGATGAATGGGAGTTCCATCTGAGTAAGTAATTGTAGATTCAATCACTGTAACCTTTGGGGGCTAATTAGCAAGGTCTGTGGGGTGAGGCTGATACCAGTGAATGCTCTAGGATATTGAAAATGTAATAAGATTTTCTAATTTAAATGGAAAGTTAGGTATTTAAAATAATCTTACTTCTCTTATTGGTTAGAAACACTATTTTGCTAATTAAACTCTGTTGATTGTTAAAATACCATTAGTAAATACTAAAACTTATTTGCATAACTATGTAGATTGACATAGTCTAGAAAATCAAAAGTCATAGGAAACTATTTTTTTAAAATTCTCTTGGTTATCGAGAACTTGCATCAAACCATAGGAAAAGTATATATAATGCATCCAAACTTAGTGATTTTTATGGAAGTTTCTTTGTGTGTGAACATAAAAACATTATTTTAAACGAGATCAGTAAAATGTTACCATTTTCTATAAAAAGGAAGATATTATAATGTGGTCAATTAAAAGAAAAACTTTTATTGTTGATATTATGAAGATTACAAGAGCCTGTCACTGATTATTATCTAATAGTTAAATGTTTTTTGCAAATTGACTTCAAAATTTTAGCTGCCAGGATGAACGACGTTCTTTTGAGTCTTAGAGCAAAAAATCATAGCGGTTTTCTAAAGGTTTTCTGACATAATTAGAATACCATTTGTATCAATCTGTGTGTAATTCTTACAGGATAGAATTGGCTGACTTTAGAAAAAAACCTTTATATAATAGTAATTTCCTTTATGGAATAATTGAATAAATGTATGTTTTAGCCAAATTTATTTTGGCCAATTCAAAGAAAATAGTAGTTTGAGACAATTTATTTATTACCTGTAACCAAAAGTCTCATGGGAATCTGAACATCCACATAGCTTTGTTTTTATGTCAAGTATATTATTAGTCAAAATACAAACATAGAGTAATCAGCATTCATATTGTTTCCCTGTGAGACTAGAATTTTCAGATGTATATTTTGATTCTTTATATCTTTATGTCATATTGGTTGATTATCTACTCAATAATTTAATAGCATGAGTTCCCTAATCCTTGGTTGATTGGAGCTTTATTTTGTTATGCAAAACATGTGGAGGTAGAAATGTGACCTTTGTAGAACTTAAAGTAAGCAGCCTTGAAATAACTCCTAAATTGCTCTCCATAACTTGTTTCCACTATTTGCCTCCTTTTTCTGTTCTTTGTCTCAGGGTTTTCAAGACAGATGGGGATAAGAAATTAATTTGTGGATGACTAAGCAATAGATGTAAAACAAAGGTTTGAAATCTTGATGTTTAGTAAAACTTTAGATGGCAACAGCTATTTTCACCAGTTAATTATTCCCCTAACATAATCTTTATATATTTATGTATAATTCCATTTCATGTCTTCAGTACCATCAATTTGGAAGAGTATAATCTCTGCCACATCAAACACTAGTGAGGATATGAAGCAACTAGAACTCGTATACATTACTGGTGGGAGCATTAAATGGTACTGCCACTTTGGAAAACAGCTTGACAGTTTCTCACACAGTTAAACATGTACCACCTAGCAAGTCTACTCCTGGGAATTCACTCAACATACAAGAAAATATGTCCGCAAAAAGAATTGTGCGAGAATATTTATAGCCGTGTAATTTATAACCATAAAAAACTGAAAACAACACAAATATCCATTGACCAAGAGAATGGGCAAGTAAACTGAAGTATAAGCATACAATAGAATACTACTGAGCAATAAAAAGAAAAAAGAACAACAGGCATGAGATCTCATAGATATTATGTTGAGTAACAAAAGCCAGAAACAAAACTATGAAGATTACAAACATGCAAGATTAATCTATGTTGTCAGAAATTAGAACAATAATTGCCTCTAGTGGTAGGATAGTGTGAAAGAATTAATGAGAAATGAATACAAAGAACTTTCTGGGGTGATGGAAAATATTTCACCTGGCTATTGTCCAGGTGTACACATTTTTCAATACTCATTGAACTGTATACTTAGTATCTGTGCATTTCAACTGTACACAAATTGTAATGCAACATAAAGACCTATATACATGCATAGATACATTTCATCCAATGAATGACTGGGTGTAAAGTATAGCCACCACATTGAGAAAGCCTAGATTTCAATCTTGGCTTGGAAACTTCCTGAACAAGTTACTTTATTTCTCTGTGCCTTATTTTCCTTACACTTAATATTTGATGTAAGGTTTTGTGAGGGTAAAGTAAGTTTATACATTTAAAGAGCATAGAACAGTGCCAGGAACATGATAATGTTTCAATAATTCTTACATATCATAACATTATTTCCCCTAAGACATGAAGATATCAGTTGGATTGTACTTCAACATCTAATTTTTTTGTTTCATAGATACTGTTTATTTCTGGGTAGCAAGATAACTTATAAGCCAACAACAATGATGTGCCTAAAGAAGCAATTTTTTTTTTTTGTAAAAATGAAGGTACCAAATGATTGCTTGTTATTTTACTGTGCTGAGCAATTAGCTAGATTTGTCTAAAATTAAAGCTTGTAATTTTAGCTGTCAGTGTGGCAGGTTCAAAACCAAACATATAAAGTTCATTTGAGACCATTGGAAATTTTGGCCCCAATATTTATATGTATGTTTTACGTTGAACTTCAAAATTTCTACTTTAAATAAAGAGTCCTATAAATAAAACTCTTGGACACTTTTACATAGTAGATGGAATGGAAGCCAATAGCTTTCATAATTGAAAGAATACAATTAGTTGCAGTGAATATAACTCCCAGTTCATTCGACTCACCAAATAAAGCCTCCTTTAAAAACACTAGGGGGAAAAGGTGGTGGCTCACACCTGTAATCCCAGCATTTTGGGAGGCCAAGGTGGGCGGCTCACGAGGTCAGGCGATCGAGACCGTCCTGGCTAACACGGTGAAACCCTGTCTCTACTGAAAATACAAAATAATAATAATAATAATTAGCCAGGCGTGGTGGCCGGTGCCTGTAGTCCCAGCTACTTGGGAGGCTGAGTCAGGAGAATGGCGTGAACCTGGGAGGCGGAGTTTGCAGTCAACTGAGCTCTCACCACTGCACTCCAGTCTGGGTGACAGAGTGAGACACCTTCTTAAAAAAACAAACAAACAAACAAACAAACAAACAAACAAAAAACCCTGGAGGACTGGAGGGGGAACTCTTTAATAATTTAATCCTTTCCTAGGATTTATCAGTTAGCTGTAAAAGTGTTGAATTTCCCATTAAGAGATGAAGTATCAAAGGCATTATGGATGCTTGTGTCTATCTGACCTTAATATCTTCTATTTAGCCCTGCATATGTGAGCAATAAGAAGTCATCCTGTAATCTCCCAGGACAGCTGTATTCACAAAGAATGGCTGAGGAAAAAATTGTTTTCTCCCACTGAGGTCATTCATTATTGCCTGCAATGTTTTACTTCTAAAGTCATACATCACATCATTAGCCCCCAAGTGAGAAGTTAAAACAGCAATGGACTTACCTGATAGCAGTTTACATTTTTTTCTGAATCATGGGAAAATGTTCATTTTCCTTTCCTGAATGTACTGTAATCAAACTCCTTGTTCCTTTATATGAAGATATCTAGTTTTTTCCTATTCTGTTCAAAGAGATTGGTTATTCATCTTTTCTTTAAGAAAAGGTTTAGACTCTGATGTCTGAAATTCTTGGGTCCGTTTATCAACTCTGTTAATGACACGGTACTCTGATTTTAATTCCTGTTTGAAATAATACTGTTCTATTAGTTTATAGATTGGAGTCTGTAAAAAAGGACAGTATGGAAATGGATTCACCATTACTTAAAAATAACTTAGGGTAGGACAAGATTATTAGCATTTATACAGTGCCCATTTGTGCTAAATACTGTACTAAGCATTGGGCATGTTATCTCATGCCTTAGGCTTTTTGAGCTGCTATAACAAAATAACATACATTGAGTAGCTTATAAGCAACAGCAATTTATTTCTCACAGTTCTGGAGACTGGGAAGTCCAAGATCAAGGTGCTGGCAGATTCCATGTCTGGTGATGGCCCATTTTCTGGTTCATAGAAATGGCACCTTCTCACCGTGTCCTTATACGGTGGAAGGTGCAAGGCAGCTCTTTGGGCTATCTTTCACAGGGACACTAATCCCATTCATGGGGAGGCTGCACCCTTATGACTTTATTCCCTCCCAAAGACCCCACCTCCTAATACCATAAGCTTGAGTGTTAAGATTTCAACATACACATTTTAAGGGGATATAAACATTCAGACCATATCATCTCAATACTTTCATTTTCTACATACTGATTACTTTAAATAATAAGAGAAAAACCCTTTCTCTTAAGCGTAAAGACTGGTCGAACTTCCATAAACTTAGATTTAGAAAACCATTTCCTGGTTTTATGAAGGAGGTCAGACGCTGTAGACCCATAAACTTTTAACATGTTTTCTACTTTCTTAACCCCTACAGGCCATGATTTAACTGCAACAAATTAAATGGCAATTCTTAAGTCTTGATATCTGTCCCTTAAGTATGGAACTGGAGAGAACAACTCATTTTGCACATACGGAAAAAGTCTTTTAAAACAGGCCCCGGCTATGGTTGGCTATGGAAAAACAACATTAGCTCTCACAACACTTCATCAAATATATGCATCCAAATAATATCAGACTCCAACAAGATTATATTAGTCCAAATTATCTTCCTTCACCAGCTGTCAGAAATGCCAGGATTTTTCTGTAAATATTGCTGACATCCTGTTGGCAGATTCCTTATTGGATGCAAATTGATCTAGTAAGGTGTTGGAGTGGATAATTAATCCGTCTTGCCTTTTAACTGTTACAAAGATGTTCAAAAGGCTTTTATTAGGGAAAAAATTAATAAAGGGGCATTGTAGAAGAAATCAGGAAGCATTGGGAAAATCGGGAGAAAATACTGTACTTTGAGCAGGCTTTTTAAAACTACAGTTTGAAAAGTGCAGGGAAATTTATTGCAACATCTCTATATAATTATTCAAAAACAGAATAAGAATGATAATCTTATGCCTCTATAGGGAGCCTCTTAAAATGATGACCTTCTAGTTTAAAAAATATGAAAGGAAAATTTCCCTGGATATCATCCAGAATGCCAAAACTATAATCCGCACATCAGAATATGGTTAAAGAAAACAGAGCCTTTATTCAAGCTTCCTAGAAATTGAGGTTTAAAATGTTCAATTTTGGTAATTGAGTCTACCCTTTTATTATCCTGTGTTCCTCCCTCTTTTTGGAAGCATGAGAGAAATAGTCCTTTCCAATTCAATTTCAGATAGTATACACATGTTGGTGGTGAAGATAATCATGATGACAATAGAAGTCCCTATTAATTTTATGAGAGCAGTTGGTTATAAATTATGGTTAGAAAGCTTTCTGCTGATTCTCATAACTTTCAGGGATTAAAAAATTTAATCCTAATGAAGAAAATGTTTTCTACATCTCAAATTTATGTAATTTGTGTACATATGTAATAATCTCATTCTTTGGTCAATTTTAAGGGAATCTTTTGATAATTTATAACAGAGAAGGAATGAAGGTTTTCTTTCAGGCCCCGTAGAATACTTGACACAGCTGTTTCACTTGTGCTGTAGTGAAGGTAAGACTTATGAGGCAGGGAAAAAGGATCATATGAGATGCCTAGGGTAAGGTGTGAAGACTAAAGTTGGTGGAACTGACCCAGCAGCAGAGGCCAGCTGCAGAAGTACCGCCTTGGCGGTCAAGCCTCTACATATGTTCAGTTACTGCCCTCATTCAGAAGGAGAAAAATTATGTTGATGCTCAAGAGTCAGCAAGCACACCACCATCCTTAAGATCTGGATACGTTGTTGATACCGGTTATAGACCTCCGAAAAGAAAGCATTAGGCTGCATTTGGGGAAGGAGTTTAAGGAGGGCGATTGGGATTCACAGTTGGAGCTATGGCTTAATGCAGTGTGTAAGGCTGGCAACAAGTACAACTGGCTGGTTAATTATAATTACGTTAATTATAATCATGGTTGTGCCTGATAAAGTGAAAATGACTCTGTTTTGTTTGGTAATTATACAGACTGTTTATGATGTATATGTTTTTAATGAAAGGTTAGAAAGAGAAAATTCCACGGTTACCTCTTGCTTCAGACAGGGTTGCTCCAGGTCATAGGATGAGTCTGAACCTTCCAGGGAGAGGCATGGCCAGTTCTCCTGGAGAATTGAAAGGTACAAAGAAGGAGGCAGGAGACAACACACACAGCTTGCAAAATCTTTGGTGTATGGTGGAACCCTACCACTTCAATAGGAGTGCTTGCTTTTTCAGGACTTAAAACTGTCTTCAGCATCTTTAGGAAATTTTTCTTTAGTGTTATAGCTGTTGGCTATGTTTTGGAGATTCTTTGCTTGAATTAAGAGTAAGCAGTAGTTCAAACAAAAAACAATAAAAGATATTTTAGGTAAGATTTGAATACTGGATTTCTTTTTCTCTTATAAAATCTCTGTTGTACCCTTTCTTACAGGATGGAGAGAATAGAAAAAAATCTCTAAGTAAGGAACACTGATACCTTTTTCTGCAACATATGGATTTCATAATTTTGTCAAAGGCAAAGGGAAGTGTGCACATATGAACACACTTCAATTCCAATGAATGAATGCTAATTTTTAAAAATTGTATTTCATAATATTATGAACTCAACGATTTTCAAGTTGGTCAAATATGATGCTCAGAGAGTGAAGTGCAAGACCACAAAATGCAAATATGATTATGAAGTTCAAACATACTTTTATGTTTTTATTTATCTTTAAGGCATAATTTGCTACCCAAGTAAAGATTTAATGTATTTATGTGACATTTAAATAGAGGATAATGTAAAAATTTACTAGTTGTTCTTTTCCTTTCCAGATGGCTATTAACTGTTGTACTCTGAAGCGTTTTATGTAGTAATAGTTGGGACAATGGAAGAATTAATTGAATGTTAAAGGTTATCTCATTGAAATTCAGTACTCTGCTTTGTTGAGAGAAAAGGGGACATATTTGGCTGTGGTAGAAAGTGCTGCAAGATATAGGACTTGGACGTAGAAGCAAAGAGGAATACTGAAAGGATGTCTATGCCGTGGATAGTACTGAGGATTGTATGGGGTCAGCTTACATTGCATGTCCCCAGGGCAAAGACTTTCATGTTTGTACATGCCAAACACATCTTCATGTTCAACAACAAAAAAGAAATGATAACATTAATTAATTATGAATATATGAAATCAAATACACCTACATGAAATACTGTCAGAATTTTTCTCTTTGAAGCTGCCTCTTTGAAGACATATATGTTCAAATATTCAACCAATCCATCCCAATAACTGTTTTGGAAATCAAAGAGAAAATATATGATGTAGATCTATTTTCATTAGTGTTTGGGTGCATGTGCTTTCTTGGTTTCTTGAGATTGACACTGATAGGAATTGGCTTTCTTTTTACAACTTCACTTTCAGGAGTCACAGCTATGATTCATCTGACCATTCCACAGAGATATTTCTGTAATAATAAATTGTACCTTACTCATCATTTATCCCAAGTGACTTTCAGTAGAACAGTATTTTAAGATACCTACTAGATGCCAGATATCACTTAGTCTCAAGCCTAAATAAAATAGTGATAATAACAATATTATTATTAAGTTAATATTGTTAAGCCTCATTACATACCAGGGATCTTAAATGTTTTTTTAAATATATAATCTCATTTAATCCTCAAAATAATCTTGTAAGTGTAGAATTAATTTTTCCAATTTTACAAATGAGGAAACCAAGATTCGTAGATGGTACATAAGATCTTGCCCAGGACTTCATAATTAGCAAATGACAGAGTCTTTGATACCTCAGTATTGAATCAACTTTACTCACCTACCCAAACAGCTGAATCCTGCTTGATAATGTCAGACAACCAGATCACCAAATGCAAGTGTTCCTTTAGCAATACCTGCCAATCCTGTCACATTTCTCTATTCAACTCACTCAGCCAACACTTCAATCTCAAACTTCTTGCCCTCCTTCTTGCCTTCCTACTGTAAGCAGATGAAATTGCCCCTCACTTCAAAAATAATTGAAGTAATCAGGGTGGAACTTCTGTAAATGCTATTATTACACCTCTATGGCTCACCACATTAGCACCCATCCTCTTTTCTTCCTTCTTATTACTGGCTTCTCTCCTCCTATGGCAACTAACTCCTGATCTTCTCTCCTTTCACCTTCTCAGGACCATAGCACCATCACGTATCCTTTCTCTCTCCTGTATATTAAATATAAAATGGGGATAACAATTATGATCAGCTCTTGGGATGATCGTGAGAACTAAATAAGGATATACAAAATTAATGTATTCAAAAGTGTCTAACACATAACTAGCATTGGCTAAAAGATGAAGAAAATGATGAAGACAATAAGGAAGATGACTTACTCTCCAGCCATCCTTTTCTTCATTGGAAGTTATGATTTCTATATCACTTCCCTCTTCTCTAGGACAAAACATTGGCAAAGGGTTTAACAGTATATTTTTTTAATAAAAGTACAACAAAATGTCCTCACATACTTTGGGAATAGCTGTGGTTTTGAAGCAGAAGTGTGCTTAGTAACTTGAGAAACAGGTTTAATACTCTTTCATTGCAAAGAATGATATCATATACAATGTTGCAGACAATATGCCCGAGTGGGTGTTCTGCGAGTTAATATTATGATGCCAAAGAATTATAAAAAGATTTCAGATTTCTTAATATTGTTTTTTTCTCTAGATTGGGTCCTATATTCTCTCAAAGTTTCCTGGTAGATTAATTCATGTGCTAGTTTTAGCTTTTCAAGAGGAAACTATAAAATTTCTATTAAGGGCATCTCTTGGGGATCACAGAATTTTAATGAAGTAAAAAGTAAGTTCTGTGTGGAGACAATGGCCTGGAATTTTCTTTTCTTCCAGTTATTTTAAATAATTTATTATTTTCAATAGATAGCAATGAACCGAATAGATTTTTAGACACAAATGTAACCTTTTAAGTTATATTATTTGAAAGTTTCTTTTTGCTAATTTTCCTAAATTGCAGGCCAAATTTGGTTTGTATTTCTGTCTCCACAAGTTTCTTTCTCCATTTAGCTTTTTAATAATTATTTTCTGATGTGTCTAGAATGTTGGCACACTATACCATTATGTGATTTAATACATTTTCTTGTTATCATTAAAGTGAAAACCCCAGATCATCAAAAGGATCAGAATCAGAGATGAAAAGATTATGCCTTTTAGTCTGAGAATATTATACCTGATTACAAAAACCATACATTTATCTAGTTCAATATTTTAATGTTAATAATTTGTAGACTAAGCATGTAGAAGATAAATTTGCTTGTTCACAAGTAACTCAGTTGGTAAGAGACAGAGTAAACTATGATACCCAGGTCTTCCAGAGTGTGAACTCCAGAAAGATAAGAAATACATAACATGCTTCCCTAGTCAAGTTAAAGTTTGTAAAGCCAGTATTCTAGAAACATATTTATAAACATTTTCTAATTAATTCATAGTTCAGCAGATATTTATCTTTTAGTCTTAAAAATGCATTTAAAATATATTAGCTTGCTTTTCTACTACAATAATATAGTAGGTACAATTTAAGCCTTTTTTGTTGCAAGACGTTAATTGCTTTTGATTCATCTTCTTAAACATAAATTACGGAGAATGATAAAAATGTCTTATATAAAATAAACAAATGCTGACTTAAAAGACTTGAATTTAAGTTTCATGCAATGAAGTTAGCTAATCTAGCATCTCTGCATCTCAGTTTATAGATCTGTGGAATGGAGATCATATATGTTATGTTTTTTTGACAGAATTATGAATTTCAAAGGAGATGACCTATTGGAAATGCTTTCTAAATTATAATATGTAATTCAATGATGATATTGAGAGACAAGAAAAAAGGTACAGTGGTAAGTAGGAATGTATCCAGATAAGGCCAGTAGTCCAGGTTTTTCGAACCTTCAGGTGGCAGAAAATGGGTGAATTCACCATGATCTAGGATTTGATTCTCAGCCTTTGTACAGTCAGAAACCCAGATGCATTGAACTCAAGTGAATTGACTCACAATAACGAAATTTATAACCTACCAGTCTGTAAGCCAGGAAGAAAATGTCTAAATTTTAATGAGTAACATGCTTACATTTTCTTTCCAGAATATTACCTTCCTGGTGTCAGGCAGGATATAGACAAAGGAACTTTGTAAAGAGGAAGAGTCTCTTTATTACATTACAGATACATTAGAGCAGAATGAGGTGCTCGTAAGAGATATTTTATCCAAGTCATGAGAAGAACCTGGTAAATCCTCTCCATCTTCACTACAGTAAGCAACTTCATCACCTCTTTCCTCTGCAAAGCATTGGGTAAGCATTGCCAACTTCCGTCTCTTTAAGCTTCCCTTTTTCAATGCTCCAAACTAGCTATCCCTCCTTCTGTTCAATATTTCTTGCAGATAGGCTGAAACGCAGTTCCTTTTTTATGCTTACTATTTGCAAACACATTTCAGAACCTGTCTTCCTGTCATTATATCCAGGTCAAATTATTTAGAGTTTTAGTTGTTTCCAATTTGTTTTAATGGTTTGCAATTCTTTATGGATAATTTTGTTGAAGTTTCTAGATCTCTTTGATGCAAACTAAATTTCAAAAATTTGACCAGGTTCAAAAATGTTCTTTTTCTCTGTGTCTCCAGGTAGAATAATCTACTTTTGGGATGACTCATTGCCACTCCTGGAGCAGCACAGGCGTTCAATAGATACTTTTTGAATGACCATAGGTAGTAAGTGAATGAGAACATAAACTTGCAAATGTATTATCATGACTATAAAGTAGTATGTTCTTTACCTTCTAGCCTATTTTTTCCTAAAATATCAAGATTTAGGTTTTTTTTTTTCACTAAAACCCAAACAATTGTGTAATATTTAAGTTTCCAAACCTGAACTCTAAGGAGCATTCTGCATGTAATAAAAACCTCAAAACAACCCTGAGAGGACAGATGCTAGTTACAGAGAGATCATGGACTTGCTCAAGTTCACACAGCTGGTACATGGACAGAAGAGATCCAAACCATTATACTGGTATAGTATCAGCTTTTGAACTTACTATTTTTATTATGTTTGGATTGCTCTGTGCGATGTTCACTCCTGTGGTGGCTATTGATGGATGTTCAAAAATGGGATCGTTTCACACTGAGGAAGGCCATAGACTACATGATGGAACTGAAAGCTGAAGCTTTCACCCAGACTAAAGGGCATATATAGATCTCTGGTATTTCATATCACCATGCTGAGGAAGTGTACACATGATGTCAAGACTACCAGCTGAATGTGAGAATATTACTCAAGCAGCCAATTTTATTGTTTGCTTTGGGAGGGGCAGGATACTATGAAAACTGCAGACTCAATTGAACGTTGGACTAAATTCACTGAAACTGGCTGCATTCGAGAACACGCGCTTCCGATTTCAGCTAAGAAAATGTTGCATATTTCTATGGCACAATCTATCATGAAACTTGAACCCGAAGGCTGTGGCGAAATATGTGACATTGAAGACTGATTTTGGGTGCCTGGAATGAATAGCCTGCATGGTGGTCTAACCAAATAGCAATTAATTTCCTAACACAATGGAAAGTAGGGAGGCAGTGCAAGGCAGAGTCAGCAGCTTCCCTGCCATTAATATCCCAGTCTCTAGTCTTCGTGCTTGGTGATCCTTATCACATAGCTCTCAGAATCAAGGCTTGCCTCATTGTTGAAATATGGCTGCGCTACTATTAGCCTCATCTCAGCATTTCATGTGGGTAGAAAAAGAAAGTGATTAGTAGGAAAAAATGTGGTTTCCTTTGTAATAAAAGCAAAGACGTCTAGAAATCCCAAGCAGAGTGTTGTTCCTATCTCATTGGCCAGGATCATATGGCTCCCCTAGTTGAATGTGAGAAATGTAGCATTTTACTTGGACACAATACCAACCCAGAAAATGTGGGGGAGGGGTATACAAATTAGAACGAAGGCGAAAGTAG
The DNA here is from genome assembly GCF_037993035.2 of Macaca fascicularis. Taxonomy (NCBI): domain Eukaryota; kingdom Metazoa; phylum Chordata; class Mammalia; order Primates; family Cercopithecidae; genus Macaca; species Macaca fascicularis. The sequence goes on along the minus strand of NC_088377.1, from coordinate 166,260,384 downwards.
ATACTGAGTAGACAATAAATACACCTGCCACACTCTGTCCATAATTTTGCATTAGATGTCTTTGAAGCCGAAGCCTTGCAAACGTTCTCGTCACCTCAGTATTTAAAGATTGAATACTAACAACATGTAAAGTCCAAAATATGTGAGATGTCACATAATTGGCCACAGCTTTTGGGTTCAGTTTTCATGATAGTTTGTGCTGTGGAAGCATGCAACATTTTCTTGGTACACGTGAAATAAAAAACTAGGAAGACATGGTGCTGATGTTATGAAACTTGAAATTGAGCAGGGGTTTTTAACAAGACAAGACAATGTATGACAAAGGTATGCATACGTTAAATGTTTAGATGGTCCATGCCCGTTAGCATTAGAGATTAAGAGAAATAGGGAAATTGACTTTATTCAACCTTTATTTTCCTTACCAACTCTTCCACTGCTCAGATGACCAGTATAGGTCTCATTGATTCAAGAACATGAACAATTTTTTCTATTTTTTTCTTTTCCTTTATGCATTTTTTATTCACTTGAGATATACCCGGCATACATTTTAAGATAATTGTGCGGTAGAAAAATTATCTTATATTCTAGAAAAATCTTATGATAAAAAAGAACACATATCAAAGAAAATAAAATGTTAGGTTTCCTTGAGGTGAAAGAAAAACACATGTTTTCAGCTTCAATTTGAAATTAGAAGTTTATTTGGAAAGGGTGATTATAATATTATTACAGACAGCAAAATGCCTTTTGGGAACAAAAAGGAAACTTTTTGTACATATTTTATCTGAGGGAAAGTAATGCGGAAGCAACCTGTTGTTAATCTTGCTTTCTCTCAAGATTTACTTTATTTTTCTTAACTTTACTACTGCAATTTATAATTTAATATGCTACTATCTTGCTCAATGTTTATTGTGGTCAATACATTCTACTTGCTAAGGAGACTCAGTCTTTATTCTTTGCTTAAAATTATGTATAAGAACACGGGTATTTGGTAACAGGCATATACATATTTGCAAGATAAATAAACCTTACCACTCACTTCAAAACTTATCCTGAACCTTTGCTCTCTGAGTTTCTATTTCATAAGGACAAACATACTTCAAATTGCTTTAATATACAACCTGCAGGGTTAGTTTGAAGCAATAATTGAAAAAAACTGTATTGAAATCATTCATTTCTCTATTTCACCACAGTGCCTTCTGCTGAATGTGCAAAAACATTTGTTTGAGTTCTTCTTCTTCTTTTTTTTTTTATAGTAAAGTGAAAGCAAGTTTATTAGGAAAGTAAAGGAATAAAAGAATGGCTCCTCCATAGGCAGAGCAGTCTTTTGAGTTCTTAATAGCAAATGAAAATAATTATACTAAAATGAAAATAAAGATCTTGAATGGATAAAGTAGGTATTAAGGTTACACTATCAGTGACAAGTCTGGAAATAGTCCCTTGGTTTCCCAATTTTTAGAACTGTTCTGATTCCTAACAAGATGAAAAACAAAGGTACACCTGGATCAGGAACCTGAGACCATGCCGTGTTTCATAAGGAACAAACAGCATTCGGTTGGGTATTTAAGAGACACTTTTAAAGTGAACTCACTACAGAATGAGGCTATTTTTATTTTATACATCATACATCTTCAAAAATCATCCTGTTGAGGTAGTGATTTCAAGGTTTATCCCTGAGAAGAATTTTAAGGAATTTTCAAAGTATTTTAGGAAGAATATGAAATTGCTATGGGGGAAGGAATAATGCAATGTTGGATATTTCTATCTGAGTTGATCAATTAACTTCAAACACTTTATACAAGAGTGTGGTATTTGTCAAATCCTGGAACAGAGTTTCAGGTTGGAATACAGAAAAGTTTTCTAGTGGTCCTCAAATCCATGTTTTCTCCTTTGATGTGATTTATTATGTATTATAAAGTACTTGGTTTTGTTACATTTTCCTGTTACCATATTTACTAAAAATAATTTACCCACCAAGTGAGCAGTTGAAATATCTTTGTGGCCAAGAAATATGTTTCAGGGGATTGTAACTCATTATTTGTTCCTGTCCACTCCATTTGATATCAAGTAGAATTTCTGCCCCCTGAAACTTTCTATTATACAATTTGTTTGTCAGTAGAAATGTCACCAAATAGAATCAACTGTTATTTTTCTCCTGTGGCCTGAACTCCTTTAGGGGATTGTGTTAGTTTGCTCTTGCTGTTGTAACAAATTACCCCAAATTCAGTGTTTTAACACAAATTTTATCTCAAAAATTGTATTATTACAAACTATGAAGCTACTGTCTTTTAGTTCTGTAACCAAGAAGTCCAACATAGGTTTCGCTGAGCTAAAATCAACTTTTAAACAGGACTGTGGTGTTTTCTTTTTTGTTCGTTTGTTTGTTTGAGATGGAGTCTCGCCCTGCCACCCAAACTGGAGGGCAATGGCATGATCTTGGTTCACTGCAACCTCTGCCTCTGGGTTCAAGCCATTCTTTTGCTTCAGCCTCCTGAGCAGCTGGGACTACAGGCACGTGCTACCACACCCAGCTAATTTTTTTGTATCTTTAGTAGAGACAGGGTTTCATCATGTTGGCCAGGCTGTTCTCGAACTCCTAATCTCGTGATCTGCCTGCCTTGGCCTCTCAAAATGCTGGGATTACAGGTTTGAGCCACGACAGTGGTTAATATTAATATTTTAACAATGTTAGTGTTATGCTAATTAAGATAAATATTCTGGCTTCAAAATCAGTAATTCAAAAATATACACTTTTTAATGCTTTAATGCATGTGCAGAAATTGTCCCATTCATACATTGCTAATGGATGTATATTGATGAAATTAATACCTTATATAAAGAGACAAAAATATTATTCTGTTTAATCTATTAATTCCACTTCAAAGAAGTGACTCCATGTTATTAATTTTAAATAACAAAAATCATGCTTAAATGTGTATAACAGCTTAATTTATAATATTGAGAATGTTAAAATAATATAAATGTCCAATAATAGGAAATAGTTAAGAGAAATATCATATATAACATGAAAAGTAGGTTTTAAAATGGTCTTAATGCCTACAGAAAAATGTATATGCCTATATTTAGTAAGATATTTTTAAATTAAAAAAAGTTCTAAAGAATCACAGAAGAAGACTAAGAAGAATGATATCGAAAGTTCACACAGGTATGAGGTGATGAGATTATGGACCACTATGCCATGTGTTCAGACTTCACAGTATTTACCTAAGTTTCTCAAAAAATTGTGCACTGTTTTTAAATCAGAAAAACATAAAAAATTGTAGACACTTGTTTGGTGAATATATCAAATCCTGCAGTGAGTAAGGGGAGCAAATTGGCCAAGGAGAAAGTCATTGGTGCCTTTCAGGTAGGGTGTGAACAGTCCTGGATGTGAAATGAAACCTACACACTGAGAAGAAGTTGGAGAGACTTTGTGCAGATAGCAGAGACACTCGTTACCCCACAAGCCCTGTACACTTTAAGTATTAAAGTTTTTGACAAATGAAGAGTGGCCAATAGAATGAGACCTGGCATAGAAAGCAAGGCTCAACAAAGATTTGTTTTTTCAATGAAGGACACTTAAGAACTTATGTTAGATGATGCTGGGGTACAGTCCTAGAAGTGAAAGAATTGAAGTGACAGGAGATCGATTAAAAAGCGAGACTCCGTCTCAAAAAAAAAAAAAAAAAAAAAAAAAAGTCTTCTTTGGCTGGGTGCAGTGGCTCACACCTGTAATCCCAGCACTTTGGGAGGCTGAGGCAGGCGGACTGCTTGAGCCCAGGAGTTCAAGAACAACCTGGGCAACATAGCAAAACCCGGTCTCTACTAAAAACACAAAAATTCACCGAGTGTTGTGGCAGACGTCTGTGGTCTCAACTACTTGGAAGCCTGTGGTGAGAGGATGGCTTAAGCCTTGGAGGCAGAGGTTGCAGTGATCAGAGATCACGCCACTGAACTCCAGACTGGGCAACAGAACCAGAATATATATATATATATATATGGCTCTCATGTGTTTTCAGATGTCAATTATTTACTAAATTCAGTTAACTATTTTGTTAGAATAAAAAATTCACATGCATTTATGAGTTAAGCACATTTCCTTATTAAAAAATAACTTTTCATTTGTGAGTTTGGCTTTTTGCTCCAAAATTGCAAGGATAGACTATTTAATCTTTAGATTTAGATTTTAAATTATTATATTTTCTTTTCTTTTTTCCTTTGCTAGAGATGAGAGTGAATAAAATACATAAATGAGACCTGAAACTTTTCAATGTGTACTAATAGGTTTTATACCACCCAGTTTTTGCGTATGACCAAAATGTAAATTTCATAACATGACTGATAAACTATCTGTGAGGTTTGTCTTTTTATCCTCTTATTTTTTATTTCAAATTAATCATAGTTTTAGAAATAATTTAAATTGACAAATAATTATAAATGCTTATGTGGTATAATGTGATGTTTTGATATATTTGAAATCATTATGGAATGATTAAATCAAGTTATTTAACAAATTCATTCATACTTATGATTTTTTTGTGTGTGGTGCAAACTTTTTTACTCTGAATGTTGGCCACATATATGGCTTGTCAGTCAGTCATCAGATTTTTAGTAAAGAGTCCCTATTTTGTGAGCAGAGTTCTAGCCATGTGCTAGAAACACAGTGGTGGATGAGGTTAACAGAGTCCTGCTTTAATGGAGTTTACAGTTTATTGGGAAGATGACTATTAAACAATGAGTGTGATGATGAACATAAGGTACTATAATAGGGTGTGCATCCTGCTGTGGGGAATCATGGGGAAGTGATATTAAAGCTGAAGTCTAAAGAATGAGTTGAGGTCAGTAGACCAAGATGGCAGAAGAGTTTCAAAGTAAACTAAATATAACAAGGGCCCTAGGTGGAAGGGAGCCTGAAGTGGAGACTCATTGAAAGACTGAGAGACTATCAGCATGTTGGGAGTGGGAGATATGAGGCTGAATATAGGTGAAACTGAATCACAGATCACGGTAACCCTTAAAGCATTGAGAGTTCCCTGGAAAACTGACCTTATGAAGTGGTATAAACAGACTACAGTTTTTGGTTTTGTTTTTTGTTTTTGAGACAGGGTCTCGCTCTGTCACCCAGGCTGGAGTACAGTGGTGTGATTACAGCTCACTGCACCCTTGACCTGCTGGGCTCAAGCAATCCTCCCACCTCAGCCTCCCAAGTAACTGGGACTACAGCCATGCACCACTATGCCTGGATATTTTTAAAAAACTTTTGGAGAGCGGGGATCTCACTTTGCTGCCTAGTCTGGTCGCCAAGTCCTAGGCGTAAGCGATTCTCCCACCTCAGCCAGATTTCAATTTTAAAAACTCCATTCTGACTGCAGTAAAGGGCAGAGTACAGGTGGGCAGTGGCAGGAAAAGCTGATTTGAGAAGAGTGTGATCATCCTTCTAGAGAAAGATAAGTGGCCTGGATTGGGGTGTTGGCAGTGGGGATGGAGAGAAGAGCATGGATTTCAGACAAAGGTAGGAAATACAGTTAACAAGATTTGGGGAAGCAATATAATGTGAACCACGTGTGTAATTTTATATTTAAAGAAAAAAGAAGTGAGATTAATTTTAACAATATATTTAATGTAACCTAATAAACCCAAATTATCATTTCAACATGTAATCAATATTTAAAAATATTAGTAAGATATTTTATAATCTTTGAAATTCAGAGTGTAATTTATACCTACAATATATTTTTCAATTTGGACTAGTGCATTTCAAAAGCTCTATGGTCAAATATGGCTGGTGGCTAAATATTTGGAGGAACTGAGTGCAGATCCTGACTCTAATGCTTGGCTTGATAGCCTTTATAATCTTCAATAAACTAATAGACTGCTCTGTATACCTCATTGCATCATTGTCATGATTAAATGAAGTAATGCACATGAAAATAAATGATGTTCAACACAGTATTATTTAATATTGAGAAACCTGGCAGTTGTCCATGTAGGTATTGTCTTTCTGATGGTAAAATAAGAAGTAATTTATACAAACCAGTAAGGAAAGACTTTTGGCTTGACTTTATTTTTTATAAAGATGGAAAATTTAAAAAAAAACAGTTGGTTGCTTACTATAGACAAATCATAATTTTAAATCATTGACATGGATTGCATCCTTAGGTAAAATATCGGCAATAAACAAGTGCATAAAACTGTGCTTTAATAGCACTAATATTTTGGTTTCAGAAAAAAAGATGATCTGTTGGTACAAAATCAATTGTGGCATGGCATCATTTTTCATGTTCTATTAGTTTTCATGAACAACTCTTTTACTGTGTCTGAGTGCATTAAATCTCCAGCAAACACCACAGAGAAACCTGTTACCATCAATATTTGTAATGTCTCTATGAAATGATTTATTTTAGAAACTGAAATAAGACTTTTTCTTTTAGTAGAGGTCACAGAGAATGCTTAAGCTGCTTTTGATCATGCATACCTTGCTGATGAATTAAAATAGTCGACACATGAAACCAATTTACAGATGTTTTATTCTTTTTAACTCTATGGGAATTTTCCCATAGACACATCAGAGGAGAATTTAGCTCAAGGCAACGGATTAATCAATCTTATAGTTCTCTAGGCAGCTTCTCTATTAGGGAAGGAACCTCTTTAACTAGAGCAGCATGATTGAACTGTGAGAAGCGTATTGGGGAGTTATCTACTTTTGCCCATTATAGTTGCAGTTGGTGATTTTTTTATTTAAATGGAATTCTAATCAAGCCACTTTTCTGTTTACCACATTGCAACAACTCCTCATGCTTTTAGATCAAGACCATAGTCTTTAAGGTTGTCCACATGGCTTTGCGCAGTATACCCACATCTCCATATTCATCTTATACCTCGTCCCCTGCAAATCCGTCTCCATTTCAGCCCCCTTGATGTACAATGCACAATCCTTGCTCTCAACATTGTAGCCAAACTGGACTTCTGTAGTTCATCAGGTATGCAATATTTGCTCCTGCCAGAACCTTTTCAGAAGCCATTTCCTCTGTTTGGAATAATTTGTTTCTACACCCTGCCTTTTGCCTTTTCTGAGATAATAAAAAGTTTAATTTGTTTTTTGTTTCACATGCAATTATAAGAAGTGATACAGACAAATCCCATATTTTCCTTATCCGGTTCCCTAATGGCACATCTTGCAAAATTATAGTGTAATATGACACTATACTTACTATACTATATACTTATCTATACTTATCTATACTATAGATGTTTGTCCACCTAGAACCCTGGTCTGATTGCTATTTGTGATATGTGTCAAAACACTGTTGTACCTCATCTGTACAATTATTACGTGCCAATTTTTAAGAACTAAGAACAATTAAGTAAAAGAAATTAGAAAAAAGATGTAGAATAGTTCATCACCACATTGCCCTTCAGCACTTGCACTCCCTACTAACCTCTGGCAACCACTAATTTGTTCTCCATTTCTATAAATTGTCATTTCAAGAATGTTATATAATTGGAATAATGGAATATGTAATCTACAGGGACTGGCTTTTTTTCAGTTAGTTTAATTCTCTGGAGACTCATCTGAGTTGTTACGTGCATCAGTAGTTAGATATTTTTTATTGTGGATGTACCACTGTTTGTTTAGCCATTAACCATTGAAGGACATATACATATTTCTAGTTGTAAACTATCATTCATAAACCTGCTATAAACATTCATATAATGTTACTGTGTAAACAGAAATCTTTATTTCTCTGTGACAAATGCCCAGAAGTACAGCTGCTTGTTGGCATGGTAGTTGCTTGCTAGATATTTAAAATACCTGCCAAACTGTTTTCCAGAGTGACTGTGCTGTTCCTCATTAGCATCAGCAAGGTGTGAGTGATCCAATTTCTCTGCGTCTTCACCAGCATTTGATCTTGCCACTAATTTTTATTATAGCGATTCTGTTAGGTGTATAGTAATATCTTATGATTTTAATTTGCATTTTCTTAACGGTTAGTGATGCTGAATATACTTTCATGTGCTTATTTGCCATTTAGTATGTCTTCTATAAAATATTTTTTCATGTCTTTTGCTCATGCTCTAATTAAATTGTTTGATTTTTTCCTGGTGAGTTTTGAAAGCTCTTTTTATATACTCTAGATAGCTTATTGAATATGTGGTTTGAGTCTCTTACCCTGTAGTCTTTGTTTTCATCTTTTTTTTTTTTTTGAGATGGAGTCTCGCTCTCTACAACCTCCACCTCCTGGGTTCAAGCAATTCCCTGCCTCAGCCCCCACAAGGATCTGGGATTACAGGCACCCGCCAACACACCTGGCTAATTTTTGTATTTTTAGTAGAGACAGGGTTTCACCATGTTGGCCAGGCTGGTCTTGAACTCCTGACCTCGCGATCCACCCACCTTGGCCTCCCAAAGTGTTGGGATTACGGGCATGAGCCACCGTGCCCAGCCTGTTTTCATCTTCTTAACAGAGTTTTGCTCAGCGTAAAATATTTTAACTTTGATAAAGTCCAATTTATCATTTTTTGCCTTTTATGGATCATGCTTTTGATGTTAGGTCTAAAACTCTTCACCTAACCTTACAGCTTGAAGATTTTCTTCTATGATTTTTCTAAGAGTTTTATAGTTTTATGTTTTACTTTTAAGTTTGTGGTCTGTTCTGAATTAATTTTGTGTTAGCTATGAGGGTTATCTTATTTCCTGTGAATGTCTTATTGCTCTAGCACTATTTGTTGAAAAGACCATCTATCCTTTATTGAGTAGTTAGAGTCAATGTAGTTAGATTTAGTTCCACGTCACTTCTACTGAGGATTCTTCTCTGACTTCTCTTAGGATTTAAGTCAATTGAATACTAAAGGCTCTCTATAGAAGCATGTATTTCTATCCTTTCTAGTGTGTATTTTAAAATCAAAATTTTAGATGAATTGGACTGATTATTTGTTTATTACACCTCCTTCATTAAAGTCTAAGTTTTATGAGGGTGGTGATTATGGCTGTGTTTTAACTACCATTTTATTTGCAGTGCTTAGCACTCTGCCTGGACATTAATAGTAGATTCTTAATAATATTTACGTAATAAATAAGGTAATGTAATGAAACACAAAGGGCTGTAGTTGGACAGTTAGACTTTGCCATTTTGCCAGATGTGTAATCTTTATAAGCCTCTTTTGTCCTTTACATTGTATTTTCTCATATGCTGATATTGAGTGATGTAACAAGCACAAATCTTTATAAAATGTATGACACAATGACAACCAATAGCTCTTAGTCCCTGAAACTGTAGTCTTGCTTTGTTTTTCTTCGTCTCTTTGGTGACAAGCACGTTTCTCAGGATGTGGTGAAAATTAAATAATTATTGAATGAAATTAAATAGATAAACTGGTTACTATTTAATGGGACTAATAGAAAGTTTCTGATGTAATCATACATCTAGAAAAATGTAAATTAAAGATACAAAAATTTAGATAGCAACGTATTTTTTCTTAGAAAGCCAAACAGCTATTTTATCATTGATAGTTCACCCTTGAGCTAGACTAACAGGTTGAAAATGATAAATACATTTTCAAGGAAAGAATACAAATGTTCACTGTGTAATAGCCACAGAAAGTTATAAGAACATCTAGAAACATAAAAAGAATGTGAACTGTATTTAGATGTGAAAAGTCCTCTGAAGGAATAGTGAAAATAATTTTTGTCAAATGGAATCAGTTTCACCTCTTTCTGAGTCAGGTGCAAAGAACAAAGAAAAGTAGCATTTGCTTGCTTCAGCATCAAGATGTGTACTTGGTATTGGGCATGGCCGAGAACGCTCTCCCACACAAATGGGTTTACAGTCCTCTGTTGACTTCTTCTTTAGCAGCTTAGGTTTGTGTCATGAACCTGTAACACTGTGACTATAAGGGGTTTATACCAAGGTAAAAGTTGCCTGTTGAATTTTGAGCAACATGATACATATGAGATACTAGATGCTTCCAGCTCCTGAGAAGGCTGCAACATATAGTTGTGAGTAAGATAAAAGCATAGGGAAATTCAGAACATATCTGGTTCAGATGTGAGTGAAAAAGGGTTGATAGTGAAACAGGAGGCTACCAGCTAATCTGTATAAATGATGATAAATATTTATCTAGGCCAGGTGTGGTGGCTGACATCTGTAATCCCAGCACTTTGGGAGGCCAGGGCGGGTGGATCCCTTGAGCCTAAGAGTTCAAGACCAGCCTGGGCAACATGAGACTCCCCTTCTCTATCAAAAATACAAAAATTAGCCAGTATCATAATCTGGTCTAAAAAATAAGCAAATAAATAAAAATGTTAAGAAATATTTTTCTAACATATACTGTGTACCAGGCAGGCATTTCTCTATGAGTTTTACATGTATTACATCATTTACCCTATTAGGACTAATGTTTATATAAAACCGTTCATATCAGGATATAGAAGTTATGCTATTCTCCTAGGCCTATGTACATGCTGATTTTCCAGGGGTGGGCGGGGGTGAGTGTGTGCTTAGGATGGGAGAACAGATATCTTATACTCACTCCTGTGCTTCCTGCTGCAGGATGATTTGTGTCCCCCATACCGTTCAACCCCTGCCATTCATATGCTGAAGTTTCAACCTCCAGTACGCCAGAACATGGTTTTATTTGGAAATAGGGTTATTGCGGATGCAATCAGTTAAGATATGGTCATATAGAGATAGGGTGGACCCATAATCCAATATGTCTGGTTTCCTTTGTGTACATAGATGTGCATATGGAGGGAATGCCATGAGAACATGAAGACAGCTACCTACAAGCCATCTACAAGCCAAGGAGGCAGGCCCGGAACAGATCCTGCCCTCATAGTCCTTAGAGGGAACCAACTCTGTCAACATCTTTATTTTAGACTTCTAGCCTCCAAAACTGCGAAACAATAGATTTGTATTGGTTAACCTACCCACTTTGTGGTACTTTGTTATGACACCCTTTACAAACTAATATACTTTCTCTGGAGCAGTAATCTTTATAATTTTGGAGGTTATGTATCCTTTTGAAAATATTTAAAAAGAAAATAATAACAATAGAGGCTCTTACCAGAAAAATCTCATGCCCATAATTTAGGTACAATTTCAGTTGGTTCACAGTCGTTCTGAAGTTCATGTGTAGACCCCATCCCACCCCAGACCAGGCTGAGAACCTTTGCCCTAAAGTCAATGCAACGTCATCCATCCACTTTATTAGATAATGCCGCCTGAATACATAGTCCTGGACGCAACATTTCCCATTAAAAGAACCATGCTTTATTGTGTGACAACATATGACAGTGAAAGTAATGGAAGAAATGATGGCTGTAAGGAGCTTGTCTCATGGAGCCATGACTCACATCACAGTACTCAAATGCCTTGGAAATACTATGGACTCTTCCATGGCCTCCTGTGAAAACATACAACTACTTTTCCTTGTGTCTTTTTTTTTTTTTTTTTTTTACTTTTTTTATTAAAAAATCTTTCTTTTGTAATTGCTAGCTGTAATTTGCAGGGCCAAGACTAGAAACAGGTAGGGTTAACGTGTTACCGTTTTAGAATGCTCTGTGGAAAGACATTGAGCTCAAAATGACTACAGCTGTTCTTTCATATCAGCAGGGAAGTGGTTCAGGACCCTTGTGGATACCAAAATCTGTAGATGCTCAAGTCCGTTACAAAAAATGGCATGGCATTTTCATACAACCTGTGTAATTCTCCTGTGTAATTTTAATCATCTCTATACTACTGATGATACTTAATATAATGTAAATGCTATGTAAATAATTTTGTACTATATTTTAAAGTTTGTTATTTTTTATTGTTGTATTGTTATTTATTTTTAAGAAATATTTTCTGCTTGTGGTTGGTTGAATCCATAGATATAGGACCCATGGATTCAGAGGGTTGACTGTACTTCTATTTCTATTTACAGCTAGAAATATAATTGGTGGGGGGATATGGGTAAAAGTGGCAGCAAGGAGACTGAGGGAGTTCCTGAAAGCACAGAAGGGCTCTCGTAGAGAAAATGGGGGAAAGTCAACACTCGCTTTGCTTCTTTCCCACGTGCTTAGCACTGAGAGTGTTTATACATATCCCGAGTCTCCCATAGTGTGTTCTGTATGTACTAGGTTGAAAAGCATTACGAAGAGAATGATAAGAACAACTGACTACATGTTCTTTCTTTCAGTGTTTATAGTCGTGTCATGCTGTCAAGAGTTGGTTTTACCTTTGGCTCAAATTAGCCATCTCTGTTTTTGTGCTTGAAACTCTGGAACACAGTCTGTTTCCTGTTGTCATTTTCCAGCCCCAGGTAACACCTGCCCATGCTATGCATGGCTTTGCGTTATTTTTGAAGAATGCTTTTCACCTGTGTTAATACAATTTTTTTCTGTCATTCACTTTGAGGAAGAGATACTCTGTCTTGATATTGCCAATGCCACCCAAATATTGAGCCAGAAGAGTGACTCTATATTGTTCCGCTCTCATTATTATCGTCAGACAAACATCCAACACAATCTGGAAGATAATCTTGCCTACAAGCTGAATGAGATTTCAGAAAGCCCAGTTGCTTCTGACATTTGCTGCCACAGGATAGAGGGGTCATCTTTTAGGATCTTTCCTCTCTTGTGGGTCTTTCCTCATACTAGCCTCTTGGTCTGGGATGCTCAGTTATTTGGACCAATCAAAATTCTGCTCACTTTTTACAACTGAATACACGTGCTACATTTACAAAGCCCTTCTGGATCTCTCAGCTGAATGGAATTTCTACATTTTATAATTTCTCTTAAGTCATAGGCATTATCCTCATAGTCCATTGATTTATGTCCACCCAGTAGATTGTCAGGTTCTGAAGACAACATCTGGCCTTTCCCAGGACTGCATGTATGGTGCTCGCAGGGGATGCATTGGCTTTTTTTAAATGAAGGCTTTTAGTATCTGGATACTTGGTTTTCTTAGATTAATCAGAATTTGGGTTGGCTTTTGAATTTGAGGTGGAAAGTAGTTTGGTGGATGCAAAATTGAAGAATGTAGGCAAAGGAACGTCATAGGAGAAGCCAGTCAGTATAATTTCCTGAGACCTTATACTATGCAGTGAAAATGTAATAGGTGGGTAAAAGACAGGAATATAGAGAATGGTGGAGGAAGTTTAGATGGAACCTCAGGGAACACTTAGAATAAGTTAAGGGTTGTAAAATATTTAGATTTATATAGTAATTTTCTTTCAAGAAATTTAAGGGAATTATGGCAATATAGACACAGGTCAAACTACTGCTTACATATTTTATATCATCAGGGATGACATAATACCTGACATCAAGTAAGAATTCAATGAATGTCTGTGAGATAAATTTTTGAACCTGTATATTTTGGGGGAAAAAGTTTTGTTAGAGAAGGTGACTAGGAGTTGTAGAAGGATGGTAGAGAAAACCAAGACTGGTATCTGCATCAACATTTTAGCCTTCCTCAGAGCTGATCAGAGGATAAATCTGCCCTGGTAAAAAGATGAGTGTGATATTGGTTCAAATGCAAACTATTAGCAGTAGCTCTAATCAGTTCAACTATCAAGGCAGCAGATCCCCAAACAGAAACTTGAAGTTCAGATGTGCTGTACCTCAGCAAGCTTTTTAAATGAATCTTAAATAGAGATAACTTTTCAAGACATGCCTCTCAGGCTGCCTTAAATCAAGACAACCACTCCTTCCTTTTGGTCTGTCATTTGAAAAAGAAACACTCTAAATATGCCACAGTGATTAACCCTAAAATAATACTGACAGTATTCTTTTCTGGCTGTAATGCTAAGAAGGCCCAACAGTGACTACATGAAGTGGTACACAGGAAAATGAAATGAAGGTGAAAGCAGAGAAGAGTAACAGCCCAGCTTACAATCCTTCGTTTAGTAAATATTTATCAAAAACCTACTATGTGCCAGTAAGTAGCTCTGTGGTGGGGAACACATTGGAATGTTTGGGAATAATAAGGACGATTTGCATCAGGTGTAACTCCCAATGCAATACACCTGATGTAAATGACGAGTTGATGGGTGCTGACGAGTTGATGGGTGCAGCACACCAACATGGCACAAGTATACATATGTAACAAACTTGCACGTTATGCACATGTACCCTAGAACTTAAAGTAAAATAATAATTAAAAAAATAGAAAAAACAAAAATCTGCAGGAGTTAAATAAATAAATAAATAAAATTAAAAAAAAAAAAATAAGGACGATTTGGCTTAGATCAATGAGAGATGGGAGGAGCAGATGGTAGGAGGTAAGATCTGGAAGATGACTAGGGTCGGACCAGGAGGCTGCAAGCAGTTTGACTTTAGTCTAAGTGTGATGTCTAGATCCTGGAAGGTTTTGAGTAGAGCAGTGGTATAGTCTGATTTTGTTTTGAAAAACTCTGGCTGCTCTGTAGAGAATGAGCCACAGGAGGGCAGGAATGGAAGCAGGGACACTGGGGAGAAGACTATTGCACTCTTTGAGTAACAATCGATGATGGCTTGCACAAGGCTTGTAGCAGTGGGATGAGTGACTGGATTTTGGAAATGTTTGTACATAGAAATGGTAAGACTTGCTGATAGATCTGTTGCAGGGGACTGGGAAAGTTATTCAAGAATAACTTCTGGGTTTTTGGACTTTGCAACTAAATCAAACAGAGAAATTTGGAAGGGGCAGGCTCTGGAGGGATTTGTTGAGATTGTGGCTTTGGGCAAATGCTTTGTAGACACACAATGGAGATGATAGCTATGCTGTTGGATATATAAGACTGGGGTGTCAGGGCTGGATATGTACATTTGGTATTCACTGGCACAGAGATGGTATTTGCATGAGGAGATTGGATGAGAGCCATGTATTGATAGAAAATGAAATGGAACTCTGGGCTGAGTCCTGGGGCACCATGGCATTTAGGACTAGAAAGAGGAAAAGGAGACAGCAGAGAAGACTGAGAATTAGAGGCTGGTTAAGAAGCAGAAAACTTAAGAGGGTAGAGTGTTAAAACCATGTCAATGAGGCAGTGTGTGTGTCAAATGCTGCCAGCAAAGCTGCTATCAACCAATAAGATGAAGATTGAGAATTGATCACTGAGTTGAGCAAGATGGAAGCACTAATAAATTGAAGTGTGTTGAGTAGACAGTGGGAGGTGAGAAAGTTGAGATGACTCTTTCAACTAGTTTGAGCTATAAAAGAAAGCAAAACAATGGGCAGTTGGTAAAAGTAGGGAAAATCCATCAGTTGCAACAGAAAGGAATGCAAAGTTTAAGAATACAGATGCCCCTGGAAATAAAATTGATATTGAAAATATGAGACCGTTATCTTAAGATTGCAAGAAAAAAATGAAAAACAATTTTACTTTTTTCCAAAAGCATGTATCACCATACTTGTGGCTTGATGGAAGGCCAAATTATGGACGAATGAAAACTACAATAGGACTTGTAAACTCTCACTTGGTGGAAATTTGTTTTCATGTTTTATGCTTACTTATAAGTTGTTTAAATCCGTAATTTTTGTCTGTAGAAACACTTTCCAGTCAATTCTGTACAGAAAAATAAACAACATAAGAACATTTAAAATGTTTTACATTGCTGTTTAGGCATCTACCTGAAACATAATTATACTTTGATTACTATCTCTTGTCTAGCATGTCTATGAGTATAAAAAATACAACAGTGGCAAATTCAGTCATAACAGGTGATTCTACAAATATTCTTATTTGCTGTTGTGTAGTAGCATAAATAAATAAAACTTAGGCTGCTCTTTTCACTCTCTTCAGATTGCAGTATTCAGAGTTTCAATGCTGCATTTGCCTCTACCTTGCTCAGTAACTGTGGAACAGCGAGTTAGCCTTTCTATGGCCATTTAAATATGCAAAATTGTTGACAAAGGACCAGTATTTTAAGAGCTTGGAATCCTCTTAATAAAACAGTTTTAATACTCATTTTTCTAATATTTTCTATTATAGTAAAATGCACATAAAATATAACATTTTAACCATTTTTTTCAGTGTACAGCTCAGGGATATTAAGTACGTGCATATTGTTGTGCAACCATCACTGCCATTTGTATCTGGAACTCTTTTCATAAAAGTATGGAAAGCTTCATCAATTTGCGTGTCATCTTTGTGCAGGAGCAGTGCTAATCTCTGCTTCATTCTAATTTTAGTATATGTGCTGCCAAAGCGAGCGCTTTAAATGCACATTTTAAAGAAAACATTTATTTACAGAGAAAGGAAAAGAAGAAACTGTGACCTTGAAAGACGGTAATAATCTTTTGATTATTGTTAACAAAATAACGGCTTAGATCAATTCCATAAAGCTCCATACCAGGATACTGGGGCATGGACAGTGACTGTCATGTTCTTCCATAAAATGCCCATTGATTCTACACTCAGAAGCAGAGTATAGAGATGGATTGTCTGATCCAAAATGAATATTCCTATATTTTTCTAATTTTCTGGTTGAAGATGAGAAACTGAAAAGTAATTCAAACTCAGATTAATTGAGTCTTTCTATATGCCAGACATTGTTCTAAATAATTTATACACACTGCTTGCCTTAATCCAACAAGAACACAATGAGATAATTTTCTTATTTTCATTTTAAAGATAATAAAGCTGAGATTGAAATGGTATAATAGATTACTCAAGGCCACATAATCAGTTAAGGGTAGGTGAAAGAAGTAGCTCTAGGTTGGCCTGACTCCACAGTCCTTTGTCTTAACCTCTGTGTTCTGTTTTGTTCTATTTCTCTCTTTTTTAAAAGATAGCAGACCATGCCTGCCCATATATTTTAGATTTATGGCCTCAGTCTCCCCAACTCATTCTGTTTTTATATTATTTTTTCTTTTGCAAACAAACTTTTATATGGTAGACAATAATACTTACCTGATCACGGTTTGGACTTGTGTTCTCACAATTCTAAGTGTTTTCTCTGTTGATTTTAAAGCCACTTCATTGAGTTATGGTTGACATACAAAAAGCTGTACCTATTGAATGTACACCGAGTTGATAAGTTTGAAGATAAGTATACACCTGTGGAAGCATCACCACAGTTTATGCCATTAACGTGTTCATCATATCCAAGATTCCTCCTGTCCTCTTATTTATTATTATTTTTATTTGTGATAAGAACACTTAACATAAGATAAATCCTCTTAGCAGATTATAAAATATACAGTACAGTATTGTTAACCATAGGCTATGCTGTGCAGTAAATCTCTAAGACTTATTTCTCAGGTATAATTGAAACTTTGTATCCTTTGACTAACACCTTCTGTCCTTCCCAGTGCCAGCCCCTGGCAACAGGTTTGTGAATTTTAGAGTACAGGGTAAGGTTTTTTTTTTTTTTTTTTTGACCGAGTCTTGCTCTGTTGCCCAGGCTGGAGTGCAATGGCACGATCTCAGCTCACTGCAACCTTTGCCTCCTGAGTACAGCGATTCTCCTGCCTCAGCCTCCTGAGTAGCTGGGATTGGAGGCACCTGCCACCATGCCCAGCTAATTTTTGTATTTTTAGGAGAGATGGGGTTTCGCCATGTCGGCCAGGCTGGTCTTGAACTCCTGACCTTGTGATCTGCCTGCCTTGGCCTCTCTGTAAAAGTGCTGGGATTACAGGCGTGAGCCACCGCGCCCGGCCGGGAGGATTTTTATCAGCGTCCTTTGGTGCAATTCCTCTATATTCATTCTTGTAATTTGCTGATTTCTGAAATTATGCCTTTGAAATTAAAACATTTCTTGAAATAAAACTGCCGTACCAGAAGACACCCTATAGAACTCAATACGGTTCTTGCAAACATTCCTGCATCTACGTTCTGATTCTAACACCTGTTATGCACTAAGAGATATAGCTATTTCCAGAATTTGTTCAAATGGAACTTTACTACCATACGCTATGTTATTTGGGAAGTCTTAAATATTTGTAAGCTGTTGGTAAGTTTTCTGCTTATTTAGACTTCGTTTTGTGGGCTTTCCTCACACAGCGCCCGCCCCTGGTGTTATTAGGAGCTCTCTGCTGTAGTTAGGTGGAAACAGTGTGGTTTGGAAGACACCTGATTCAGGTTTTGCTTTGGCTTTCTCACTTGTTGTGTGTAATGTGTAATTATGGTCAACTTTTTCCAATCTCCAAGCTTACAGGCAGTAGGAATTTCAGACTTACAATCAAGTAGATACTTTTGTAGTTGAGTAGAAATATATTTCATGTTTGTTAGAAGGAGTGGCAGAGAAGATTGGGAAATGGCTTTAATTTTATGCCAACCAGTCTATACTGGTGATAAAGAAACTGATCTGAAGTCCATGTTTTTCTCTTCTCTATTCCTTCCCTTCTCTTCCCTGAGCCTCTCCTGCAAGCAGGCCTGACCAATCACTGACACCGCCTCATGGATATAGTTGGATCATAAGAGCTGGAGGCCAGGCACAGGGCACAACTTTCCTAATCCCTTTCCTTTTACTCCCTCCCTTAAGCACTGGATTCTAACACTGCAGGTTAACGTGTCTCTGCACCAAGTTCAGCAGGCAACCTTATTGTCTAAGGCACCAGACCAGCTTTCTATTCATTTCCAATGTTGTTTACTCTCATCGTAGAGACCTGCTTATTTATTTATTAGTATTTTAGAAAATGTGGTAAATTTAGAAAATAGAGTACTATTTAGTCTTTAAAAAGAGGGAAATTCTGCAAGAAGCAATGACATGGATGAACTTTAAAGACATCATGCTGAATGAAATAAGCCAGTCACAGAAAAACACATACTGCTTCATTTCCCCTATATGAGGTATCTTAAATAGTCAAATTGACAGAATTATAGAGTGAAATGGCAGTTGCCAAGGGCTGGGGGATGGGGAAAATGAGGAGTTAGTTATCAATGGGCATAAACTTTCAGGTGAGTGATATGAGTAAATTCTAGAGATCTGCTGTATCACATTTTAACATAATTTGTAAGTGGAGGCTAAGCTATGGGCACACAAAGGCACACAGAGCGGTATAATGGGCATTGGAGACTCAGAAGGGGGAAGATTAAGAGGCGGGTGATAAAAATCTACACACTGGGTACAGTGTACACTACTCGGGAGGCCGCTGTGCTAAGACCTCAGAATTCACTACTATACAATTCATCCATGAATTGTAACCAAAAACCTTGTACCCCAGAGCTATCGAAGTATTTTAGAAGATAGTTTTTTTATATGGTTAATAAAAATATACTGAACCCACGTTAATCACTTAGCCATGGAATTTTTAAAGATGAAGGAAGCATAATCCTCAATGTTCAGACTTCATCTAGTACATGTAAACAATTATGACAATACAATGTGTTATAGGCTAATAACAGAAGGATGAGCAACAATATAAAGGCCCACAGAGCAGACAGCTGAGTGTTTATTATACTGTTATGAGGCTTCCCAAGGCAGGTGATAACTGAGCTAGATGTTGAAGGGTGAGAAGAAGCTTTTCAGGCAGAAAAGACAGAAAATGGCCTTCAAGGCTAAAGAATATCATATGGATGTAGAAGCATGTGCTGACCTATAGTCAACAATACTATGTTATACACTCAAACATTTGTTAAGAGGGTAGATTTCATCTAAGTGTTCTTACCCACAATAAAATAAATATTAAAAATTAAAGACAGCTGCTTTTGTAATATAGCTTTCCAGTGAGGAAAGCGAGATTACACTAAGGTTTTGTTAAAATTTCCAAACAGTATCTGGTCTCTGTTACCTGAGAATATTTCACATTCCCTTGATTTAATTTTGTGGAGCGGAATTGCTGAAATTTTGTGGCTTGATGTGCTCTTCTGGATGATGTTGTGCAGAAAAAGATTTCTGACTATGTACCATAAACATCTATTTTAAAAAAGGGCAATTGTTTAAAATGAAAAAGCTTTTGAATTCTTGAAGATGTACATTTCCCATGTTATCATTTAGGAGACGAAATGCTGTTTTTAAGTTTGATTCTTCTTTTCTCTCTAATATTCAATCAATTCCTGAAGATTGTTCCAAATGCAAGTCTCGATAAATCAGACAATATTTCCTCAACATGAGTAAATGTCAGTGCTTTCAGCTTCCAGTTTTGTTTCGATTGTAATTGTTATTTGTGCTTTTTGAGAAAGAAGTGTTTTAAATGAACACAAAAGTTTCCTTTGTTTGATGTCCTGCAAAATGAGTACGTCTGAGTTGCATCTATTAAAAAGTCTTATATGAGTCAATTTTGTTATTGTCAGCCCCCCAGCCCCCACTTTTGTTTACATGAGTGAACTAAGAGGAAACAACTGTTATTTGACCAATTTGTTTAAATAAAAAGTGACTATGTGTCTCCTAGAAAAATGGCAGGATGTGTTTTTAAATTCTGAATGCCACAACTAAATTTAGCCAAAGTGCATTGCTTTCCGAATGCTTCCAAAATGGAACACTGTGCTTTTGATTGCTGCTTTTGGAGTCTCATTAAGACACTAAAAGGTCAAAGGAACAAGGACTGGAGCGAAATACACTCATTTACAATACACACAGCACAATTAAAGTGTAGAAACCAGCCTTACACACCATGTGTTTCTCCCAGGATATCTGTATAATACAGAGTCCTCTTTATGTGGGTAGCTGATGCGTCTAAATGGTTACATTTATTCTGCCAAATGTCTACAGAGTTTTTACCAGTGGGGAAATATTTTAGATTGCCTACTGTTTCTTCATTATTTCTGAAGAAAAGGTGATACCAGATCAGAATTTTTAAATAAAATGACATCTTTATCCCCTTAGATTTCTACTTTTTTAAAAGACAGACATTCTTCATAAGACCTCTGCTATTACACATACTTTTAAAATTTCATGAGGTGAGAGGGAACAAAATGATTTCTGCCCTTGGAAAGTCTCTCATTGAGGGGTGACATCAGATTTTGACATAGAATACATTGAAAGTACAAACTAACTTAAAACTCAGTTTTCCCAGAAGAGTCTGATCTAGCTTGCAATCCAATTTTCTCAGGCACATTCCTGGAATTTGTTTCTGCTAGTAATCAGAAGATTATTTTCATGTGTATGTGATGATGTCCTGAGTGGAATCAGTGGGAGCTTTCCTCTAATGTGAACTCACCCTTTAATGTTTTACTTACCTAATATATTAAGAGAAATAGAATAGTTTTAAACACCTTGGTGCTTGTTTTCCACATTATTTACCTTTTATTCTCTTTGGATCTTAAATGTCTCAAAACAAATTTTAACAAAGTAATACCCAAACCTAGCTTTTTGTCCTTAATTGATTACTATAGTATTTAACATTCTTGCACGTATTAGAACCTACCATATTCCAGACACTGGTTTAGATGCTAAGAATTTAGCAGTGAATCTAGATGCCAAGAATTCAGCAGTGAATTAAGCAGACAAAAATCTCTGCCTATATCAAGCTTCCATTTTTTGTATACATACCTATACTCCTTTGTCCTTTCTACTTTCAACGTCTGGCAAAAAGTCCAGAATTTTTTCACCAATCTTATCATTTTAAAGGTTATATAACTTTTTGAGGGAATAACTCTCAATTATTTCCAATGTGGAGAGATATCCCTTATGGTCCTCCTTGCAGATGATAACTAAACTCAATGCTATTTAATGAGTTTTTGTTTGTTTGTTTGTTTGTTTTTTGTAAATCAATAAACAAATCAGTATTTTTCAAAGTGTATCTTTGGACCACCTGTGTCAGAACCACCTTTAGAGTGCTTTTGAAGTTTCTGAGATACACTTCAGAGATTCTGATTCAGAATATCAGGGTGAGGATCAGGAATCCACATTTTAGTCAGCAAACCCAAGTGAGCATTACACATGCTGAAATCTAAAAATTAATTACTTTTTTAGACATGGAGGTGAAGAAAACAATAATTAAATTGGAAGATGATCATAAGAAATTGGACACAAAGGAGAGCCTTGGAGTTTACAATTATGAGAAAACAATACATTTTAATTTTATTATTATTTTAGGACAAAATGGAAAATGATATTTGTAAAATATTGATAAAAAATGTCAAGACAAAAGTTGATCATGAGGTTACATACACATATACATAAAGCATATGTGTGTAGTGCAATGTAGGTAGTGAGTAATGAGGTTCACGTATCTATGGTGTTTTCCAATTGGCCATGTGGATTCTACTCTTCCATGTCCCACTGATGTTATTTGCATTTTACAAATGAAGAAGACTGGAGCACAGAAGCAGTAAATAAGTTTTCCGAGGAAACACAGAAAGTAAATAATGGATCAGGGTTACAATCCCTGCAGTCTAGCTCCATAGTCTAGGCTCTCACCCACTCCTGTCACTAAAGGGATCTAGAAATCATCTCCAACCCCAAACATACTGCTTTATGCATGAACTGTAGAGCAGTGAAAGGATTTAGCACAGTATAACATGCTAAGTGTTTATGATCTAAGGCATCATTGATCAAAATTAGCTGGGGAATAGGAAAACAGAATAAATACAGATCTATGGGAGGTGAGCATCCGCTTATACAATTCAGAGCTGTATTGCAATTGGTTCCAGATGAAAATTAATAATCTAAAGCTCCCATAAAGCTAAAATAAGTCCAAACTCCATCTTAAGGACCTGCTTCTGCATATAACTTTCTTAAGACCTCCCTATGAAACAATTTAACTGAAATTCAAGTTTAATTGTTCTCTCTGTATACATTATTTTGACCCATAGCCTTTAAACTAGTTACAAGGAAAACATTAAATGCATGTAATATCGCATACTAAGGCGTTCCTAGAATGCCCTCAAGGATTATGTCATGGAAGACAAAGCTACAATTAAAGAAAGAAAAGTCCTTTACGGTATCTAGGTTTGCACAAAATCTTATGTTTGGCTTATTATTTATTAGTGCCAGTGTGAATTATGCTTACCCTTTTTTCAATGTAGAATGCTCCAAGACACTCTGTCATTATCATTTTCTTAGCCTATCTAATCATTTAATACTTTTTTTTGTTTGTTACTTAGTTTTTATTTCATAATCATAAACTTAACTCTGCAATCCAGCTAGGCATGGAAGAGAACAAGGAAAACATGGAACCCAAAGGGAACTGCAGCGAGAGCACAAAGATTCTAGGATACTGCGAGCAAATGGGGTGGAGGGGTGCTCTCCTGAGCTACAGAAAGAATGGTCTGGTGGTTAAGATAAAACACAAGTCAAACTTATTCGAGTTGTCCACAGTCAGCAATGGTGATCTTCTTGCTGGTCTTGCCATTCCTGGACCCAAAGCGCTCCATGGCCTCCACAATATTCATGCCTTCTTTCACTTTGCCAAAGACCACATGCTTGCCATCCAACCACTCAGTCTTGGCAGTACAGATGAAAAACTGGGAACCATTTGTGTTGGGTCCAGCATTTGCCATGGACAAGATGCCAGGACCTGTATGCTTTAGGATGAAGTTCTCATCTTCAAATTTCTCCCCATAGATGGACTTGCCACCAGTGCCATTATGGCGTGTGAAGTCACCACCCTGACACATAAACCCTGGAATAATTCTGTGAAAGCAGGAACCCTTATAACCAAATCCTTTCTCTCCAGTGCTCAGAGCACGAAAATTTTCTGCTGTCTTTGGAACCTTGTCTGCAAACAGCTCGAAGGAGACGCGGCCCAAAGGCTCGCCGTCGATGGCAATGTCGAAGAACACGGTAGGGTTGACCATGGCCTTTCCTCGGCAGCAGCATCTGCAAAGCCATCATTTAATACTTAATTTAAGTGCTGTCACCTATTTAAAGCTTTTCTTTATCACCCTACTTTACCTCATCTCTTAGTCCTCTCTTCTCTTGAAACATAAAAAAGTATTCTCGAGATATACTTGAAAGGGTGAAAACATTATTTTCTGAATAATTGGCACTGGAATTTTTCCTAAGAAGAAATCTATTTCTGGTTAAGGAAATACTTCACATCGGCTTGGGGAGAGAATATAAGACCATGAGAATGAGTGTCACCAAGGGACAAGTGAAAGACAAAAATGAATCAAAATTGGGAGTGCCAAAGAGCGCAGACTGAAGAGGGGAGCAGAGAGACACACAACTTGAGGGGAGCCGAACCCTGAGAGAAATGGTCCAGCAGATGTCTAAGATGGAACTTTCAGTCATTTGTGTGACTGTAATATAAACTTCGTTCTTCCCAAACATGTGTGGATGAAGTCTGTTACACACACACAAAGGCTTGTTTTACATGAGCGGTTTACATGACAATCAAATGAAAGCAATGGAGGTAGGTCTCAAAGCTAGAGAGGAGCAGACAAGATGAAGGAAAAATAAGCCATCAAAAGCTGAGCAGAAAATGGAGTATTAAGAAGAAGGGAAAAGTCAGAACTAGAGACCACTGGCAGAAAGGGCTGGGAGTTGGCAGAAATTCAGAGGAAGACATTACACTTCCCACTGGATGATAAATAAGGTTCAGGCTAATATTATAGGGACCTTGAGGGGTGATGAGTCAAGTGGACATTTGGAATAGTAGCCCTTTCTTTAATTACCATTTTATGTAATTATGCCTTATTCTGTGACCTATATTTTGAGTTTCTAGTTAAGGTATTTTTGTCTTTTCATTTATTCATCATTTTCTTTATGGTATATTATGCACACTGTAAGCTGCTACGTATTTATTGATTTATTTTTGTATAAGAATGAAAGGTGTGGCGGATTGTGAAGGAAAGTTTTATGATCCCAAATCCTAATTTTATAATCTTTAAGTCTTCTCCTGGGAACCTTGTTACGTTCTGGGTATTCAAATGCTTACAGAAACTGCTTTTTGAAAATAATTTTGTCTATGTTTCTGTTTCTAGAATGGTTTAATTTTTAATATTTTAATGGATTGAAAGGGCTATGCTTTTAAAATAACACCTATAAACTACATTTCTAAATAATACTGTTTGTTTAATTTTCCTAGAGTTAGTTTAATTTCCCAGCAAGTATTTCAGACTTTATGTATGTTCTAAAGCTTATGATTATTTTAACTTTGTGAGTTAAAAATCTGTGGCTAAGCGCGCTATATTTTAAATATTGGAAGTGCATCTATTTTCCTATGAGGATTCAAAATATTTGCAGTAGTTATACTTGGGATCTAGAAGCTTGTTGGAAGATGCATGAAAAAGTACTATCTGGTACCCATTATGGGTAAAGAAACCAAAGCATAAATAAATGGGTAAGGCACAGAATGGCACTTTATCTTTGGAATTATGCTCATAACTCTAACAATAATTTCTGTGCTCTGAGAAATATTTTTCATCTGCAAGAGAGCTATTCTGTTGATCTTACACATATTAGTTCCATGGTTCGCAATGAAGATTTAAATTAAGTTATGCACGAATAAGTCTAATATATTTATATTGTGATTTTATAACCACCCACCTTGTGAGGCAGATATTATTTCCACTTTACACATAAATGTGGTAGGCCTCCAATGGTTCACACTTCCATATTGACTTATGTGATTTTGGGCTGAACCACGTAGCTCATTTCTAAAGAATATAATATGGCAAAAGCAATGGGATGTCACTTCCAAGATGAAGTTGCTGAGTTGGTGGCCGCCATATTGCATGCCTTTTCTTCATGTTTCACTGGCTGGCTATGAGGGAAGCCAGCTTCTGCGATGTGAACTGCCCTATGGAGAGGTTTATGTGGTAAGAAATTGACATCTGCAGCCAATGGCCGTTGAGGACCTGAGCCCTGCCAGCAGCCATGTATGTAAGTGACTTGGAAGTGCACTTTGCCCTGTGGAGCCTTGAGATGACTGCACTCTGGTTTAGACTTTGGTTCACTCCGCAAGACACTCTGAGCCAGAGACATTCAACTAAGTGCACTTGGGTTCCTGACTCACAGAAAATAAATAATAAATGATCATTTTTTAAAAAGTGGATTTATTTTTAGATAATTTGTTATAAAACAATAGATAGCTAGTACAAAGAGGAAACTGAACTCCAGAAAATTTGTGTGATTTGTACAATATTTATCACACATAAAGAATGTAAAACTCAGGGTTTTCTGACCACTTGGTCACAGAAGGGCTCTCTAAAAGGTGACACTGAGCAGAAACCTAAATCAAGTGAGCCATGTGAACATTCAGGAAAAATGCCCAGGCAAAAAGACAGGGCAAGGGCAAATGTTCCGCAGTAAGAACAATGGAACAGCAAGAAGACCAATGTGGACAGAACAGAACAAACTGAGAAAGATGTATCAAAAAGACAGGCAGAAGCCAGATACACAGAGGCTGATAGCCATGCTGAAAACGTTGGATTTTGTTCTAATTCAGGTAAGAAGACATTAGGGTGTTTTAAGCAGAGAAATGATATGATCTGATGCACTTTTTAAAAGAGATACTTTTGGTGATTTGTAGAAATGGAAATGAAGAACAGAAGGAGGAATGACCCAGTATGGAGACTTATTGAGGGGTTCACTTGTCTGGGTAACAGATTGTGATGTCTTGGACTAGAGAAGAAGGAGTAGAAATGGTTGCAAATGGTGGATTTGGGTACATTTAAAGGTAGAACCAACAAGAATTGCTGATGGATTGGGTATAGATGTCCTGGAAAGACAGCTGTCAAGGATTATTTTTATGTATTTTTAAACAGTTTTGTAAATGTAAATGTAAAAATCTGAAATTTGAAATGCTCCAAAACTCAAAACTTTTTGAGCACTGACATAATGTTCAAAGGAAATGCCCATTGGAGCATTTCAGATTTCGAATTTTCAAATATGAGATCCTCAACTGTATAAACATGTAATGCAAACATTTCAAAATCTGAAAATATCTAAAATCTGAAACACTTCCAGTCTCAAACATTTCAGACAAGGGATGCCCAACCTGTTATAGTTTTGTTTAATGAAAGGGAGGATAGTGGAAGAAGGGCAAATTGAGATAGAGGATGGGAAATAAGAATTTTAATTTAGAATATTGCAGAGCGACAAAAAGGCCATTAAGTATATACATTTGGAAGTCATTGGTGTAGAGATGCTACTTAAAGTCTTGGGTCTGGTGGAGTTTACCTAGAAAGTGAGTCCAGATAGAGATGATATAGGAAAACAGAGACTTGATTTATTCTGCTATTTAGTGGTCAGGTAAATTAGAAAGATCCCGCCAACAAGACTAGGATGTAGCGGCCAGTTCAGTAGGAGAAAAGCCAGAAAAGTGTGGTGTCAAGACAGCTACATAAAGCATTTCCAGGAGAAAGAATTGACCAACTGTGTCAAATATCACTGACAAGATGAGGAGACATTTACCAGAATGGACTCAGGGTACAGAGGAAAAGAAAGGTATTTGGATAAGAATGAGGAGGTTTAGTTGTGACCAAAGTACGATTTAGGATTTTGATCACTGGAAACTAATGGTTTCAAAATCATGACTGTACTTGGCTTTCACCAAAGTAGATGTCTAGATTCAAGGTGCTCAGACTTTAGAGAAGATTTGGGCTAAAGTACGTCTGTAGGTATAATACAGTCTTGACACCCTCCTTAGATTTTGAGAAGATGGTCATGAGTGTTATCTCTGGAAACAGTTGACCTTTTCTTCAGGTTAACTACCATTTTTATTTGATTATGCCCTCTGCAAACTGGGCTGAAATTAGGTTTTGTTCTTTTCTCATTATCTTTTTGGCTAGGTTTCTGGGGAGATAACACAGAACTTTCCTATTTGTCTTAGTCCATTTGAACTGCTATAACAAATTACTATAGAATGAGTGACTTAAACCACACACATATATTCTCACACTTCTGGAGGCTGTAGTGCCAAAAGATCCAGTGTTTGGTGAGGGCACACTTCCTGTTGTGCAGATGACTATCTTCTCCTTGTATTCTCACATGTCAGAGAACAGAGAGCTAGAGCAAGTTCTTACTTTTCTTCTTATAAGGGCACTAATCCCATTCATAAGTGCTGCATCCTCATGATCTACTTACTTACCAAAGTTACTAACTTCTAATACCATCACATTGTGAGTGAAGATTTTAACATAAAAATGGGAGGGGGGCGGGGACACAAACATTCAATCCGTAAGAGCATTTCACATTTTGCAATTATTTTTTTTCTAAGAATAGATACGTGTGTGCATATACACACACATACATATAGGTAAAGGATAGCACAATTTATATTTGACTTTCTTGTATTTGAGAACACACATTCTTAAAATAATAAGCAGATATGATATAATTTTCAATGTTGATTGAAATACCTAGGGAGCTACGTAGTAGCACTTTTATTTTGAAATTTCCTCTTTTTATGTTCTATCAGCATTAACCTCTCATCTTTTTCTTAAAAGAATAAACTGAAGTCTTCTTTACATCATTCCACCAGGGAGCCTAGAGCTTAACACATTCCACAGGAGCTCTTTGTATACTTGATTTGTTCACAAGCTTTATTTTTAAGGAATAAAAAAGTGAAATCTCATCTGATAATTTTTATTCTTTCCTACCTTAAAATAAGAAATTACATGACAAAATTTCCAATAAGCAACACTAAAATGTAGCTTCCTTTTGATAAGTGTAAATTTTTTTTCAAATTTCAAAGAAACAAGTTACAGCATATCTGGTGTGAAACATTCCTTCGTTTATAAGATGTAACTAAGATTTTAGGTAAGACATCCTAAAGACCTAAAGATCAATTTTCCCAATGATACATTTATGTAATCAGAGGATTTTAAAACTGAATACATTCTTGGAGAATATGATAAATGATGTTTGAGAAGTTACTGGTTAGTTACAGAATACATTGTACAGGTAAAACAGTAGCTTTGCAGTATTTTACCAATTGGGACCTTTGGAATTAAGAACAATGGTTACTCAGACATAAAATTTCATTTTTGTAGCTGATAGTTAATGCCATGTAAATTAGAATAGTTTAAGTACTGAAGGGATAGCCATATATTGTTCCAAAGTTGTTATGTTTTCTGAGATGAAGGAGGGGATTAATTAATTAATTTGACACTATTGGTAACAAAAAAAATTTAGAATTGTAAAAACTGAATATGGGAGAGGTGTTTCTATTCATCAGATTTTGTCCAGGCAGGATGATTGCCCCTCTACGACTGGGGCACAGGGTATGGTTCTTGAGAGGGTCACCAAAGGGAGAAGTGAAACTAAGAGCAAGGCACTGAAAGGAATCAGGAGTAACTAAAGCCTTACCAGGAGTCCAGCATACATAAGCACAGTGAGTTGTTGACCAAGGTCAGCAGGAGGTATTAGATCTGAGAAAGGTGAATCAGAAAGTCAACGTCTAGGGGTAAATAGAAAAGTTAACATGACTACTTGAGCAGTGGAATGATTTTCTATGAAAAATGTTTTTATTACATTGAAACTCTTTGAACCAGCACAAAGGAAACTATAATGTTCTCAATAAAAATGACAATAATAGCTAGTACTTAAGAATGTTTACATGCCATTAACTATAGATAACACTATATATAGTATCTCACTTATTTTCCAAAACAACTTCATGAACTATCTCCTATAATTACGCTAATTTTCCAGATGAGATAAAGTGTTAGAGGGCTTAAGTATTGTATTAGCCCATTTTCATGCTGCTGATAAAGACATACTTGAGACTGGGCAATTTACAAAAGAAGGATGTTTAGTGGACTTATAGTTCTGCGTGGCTGGGGAGGCCTCACTATCATGGTGGAAGGTGAAAGGCATGTCTCACATGGTGGCAGACAAGAGAAGAGAGCTTGTATGTGGAAATTCCCCTAAAAACAGCAGATCTTGTGAGACATATTCACCGTCACGAGAATAGCATGGGAAAGACCCATCCCTATGATTCAATTATTTCCCACTGGGTCCCTCCCACAACACATGGGAATTGTGGGAGTTACAATTCAAGATGAGATTTGGGTGGGGGAACAGCCAAACCGTATTATTCCAGCCCTGGTCCCTCTCAAATCTCATGTCCTCGCATTTCAAAATCAACCATGCCTTCACAACAGTCCTCAAAGTCTTAACTAATTTCAGCATTAACTCAAAAGTCCATAATCCAAAGTCTCATCTGAGACAAGGCAAGTCTCTTCTGTCTATGAACCTGTAAAATCAAAAGCAAGTTAGTTACTTCCTAGATACAATGGGGGTATGGGCATTGGGTAAATACAGCCATTCCAAATGGGATAAATTGGCCAAAACAAAGGGGTTACAGGTCCCGTGCAAGTCTGAATTCCAGTGGGGGAGTCAAATCTTAAACCTCCAAAATGATCTCCTTTGACTCCATGTCTCAGATCCAGGTTATGCCGATGCAAGAAGTGGGTTCCCATGGTCTTGGGCAGCTCCGCTCCTTTGGCTTGGCAGGGTGCAGCCTCTCTCCTGACTGCCTTCAAGTGCTGGAATTGAGTGTCTGTGGCTTTTCCATGTGCCCAGTGCAAGCTGTCAGTGGATCTACTATTCTGGGGTCTGGAGGACTGTGGCCCTCTTCTCACAGCTTCACTAAGTAGTACCCCAGTAGCAACTCTGTGTAGGGGATTCAATCCCACATTTCCTTTCCACACTGCCCTAGCAGAGGTTCTCCATGAGGGCTCTGCCCCTGCAGCAGACTTTTTCCTGGGCATTCAGTCATTTCCATACATCCTCTGAAATCTAGGTGGAGGTTCCCAAACTCTAATTATTGACTTCTGTGCACTCATAGGTTCAACACCACCTGGAAACTGCCAGGCTTTGGGGCTTGCATACTCTGAAGCCATGGCCTGAGCTGTATGTTGGCCCCATTCAGCCACAGCTGGAGTGGCTGGGACACAGGGCACAAAGTCCCTAGGCAGCACACAGTATGGGGATGGCCCACAAAACCATTTCTTCCTCCTAGGCTTCTGGATCTGTAATGTAAGCGGCTGCCATAAAGACTCCTGACACACCCTGGATACATTTTCCCCATTGTATGGGGTTAACATTCCCCATTGTATGGGGTTAACATTTGACTCCTCATTACTTAAGCAAATTTCTGCAGCCAAGTTGAATTTCTCCTCAGAAAATAAGATTTTATTTTCTATCACATCGTCAAGCTGTAAAATTTCTGAACTTTTATGCTCTGCTTCCCTTATAAAATTGAATGCCTTTAACAGCACTCAAGTCACATCTTGAATGCTTCACTGTTTAGAAATTTCTTCCACCAGATACCCTAAATCATCTCTCTCAAGTTCAAAGTTCCACAATTCTCTAGGGCAGGGGCAAAATGCCACCATTCTCTTTGCTAAAACGTAACAAGAGTCACTTTTGCTCCAGTTCCCAACAAGTTCCTCTTTCCATCTGAGACCACCTCAGCCTGAACCTTATTGTCCATATTGCTATCAGCATTTTGGGCAAAGCCATTCAACAAGTCTCTAGGAAGTTCCAAACTTTCCCACATTTTCCTTTCTTCTTCTGAGCCCTCCAGCCTTTTCCAACCTCTGCCTATTACCCAGTTCCAAAATTGCTTCCACGTTTTAGGGTACCTTTACAGTAGCTCCCCACTCTACTAGTACCAATTTTCTGTATTAGTCCATTTTCATGCTGCTGATAAAGACATACCTGAGACTGGGCAATTTACAAAAGAAAGAGGTTGAATGGACTTACAATTCATGTGGCTGTGGAAGTCTCACAATCGTGGTGGAAGGTGAAAGGCTCGTCTCACATGGCAGCAGACAAAAGAAGAGAGCTTGTTCAGGGAAACCCCCCTTTTTAGAACCATCACATCTTGTGAGACATATTCACTATCGAGAGAATAGTGTGAGAAAGACTGCCCCCTTGATTCAATTACCTTCCACTGTGTCCCTCCCACAACACGTGGAAATTGTGGGAGTTACAATTCAAGATGAGATTTTGATGAGGGCGCAATCAAACCATATCAAGTATCATGCTCAAAATGACAGATAGAAAAGCAGTTGATATAGTTTCAATCCAAATCCCCACCAAATCTCATGTCAAATTACAATCTCCACTGTTGGAGGTGGGGCCTGGTGGGAGGTGGTTGGATTATAGGGGCAATTTCTCATGAATTGTTTAACATCATCCTCTCAGTGCTGTTCTTGTGATAGTGAGTTCTCATGAGATCTAGTTGTTTAAAATGTGCAGCCCCTCCCCACTCCCTCACTCTTGCTTTGGTCATGTAATGTGCCTGCTCATCCTTTGCCTTCTGCCATTGTAAGTTTCCTGAGGCCTTCCCAGAAGTGGAGCAGATGCCAGAATCATCCTTCCTGTACAGCCTGTGGAACTGTGAGTCAGTTAAACCTCTTAAAAAAAAAAATAAATTACCCAGTCTCAGGTATTTCCTTATAACAGTGTGAAAATGGATTAATAGAGTGGTAGAGCCAGGACTCCAAACTGAGATATGCTTGGTTTCAAAGCCTATGGGTTTGGCCATGATCATATCTAAGAGAGAACCCCTGAGGAAACTGAGCCTAGTCACCACTATGCTGATGTGACAAACAACCTTAGCACCATCCATGGCTTGGGTCTCTTTTATCCTGAGGCCATTGAACTGGTGCGATGCGGAAGTTTTCCTATTCTCCACTTGTACTTTGCTTTATAAGTCTGGTGATAACACTTCACATTTAAGTTTACTCATTTATTCAAGAAATAATATGAACAAAGTGTGTAGCCTGTAGGAGTAAAAGATGAATACGCCACTGACTTTATGGAGCTCACATTTTATTACATGTTGATCTTCTAACACTTCATCCCGAAGTATTTATTATTGGTAATATTGTGAGAAATGACAGAGGTTATCAATGAAGAAAGAGTGAAAATAATAGTTGCTTCATTTGATAAATTATTTTTATTTTTATTTTAAAAATTTAATAAATTAACTTGATAAATAAAAATTGCACATATTTATAGTGTACATGATGTATTAATGTATGTGCACATTGTTGAATGCTAAATCAAGTTAATTAACATAGGCATTACCTCACATAGTTATCATTTTTCTGTAGTGAGAACTCTTAAAATCTATGCTTTCAGTAATTTTCAAGTGTATAATATATTGTTATTAATGATAGCTGACATTATGCACTGATGCAGTACTGAATACTCTTCTCTTATGAGAAGTGGGTGGTATTAAAAGGTACTGTGCTAATGATGCATTGGTCAGAGTCATGGAAAACCAACCCTTAATAATAGACTCTTATGTTCCTTACTGGATACTGTCACAACTCTTCACATCTTTTATTCTCACAGCGCTGTGTGTGTAAAGGAGAAAACTGAACCTCACAGAATCTAGACAGTTACTGAACAATAGAGCTTTGATTTGACAGCATGACTTTGGAGCCCGGAATCGCTTACCATTAATTATGTCATAGTGCCTCAGGTTTACCCAGACAATCAGTGACGAAATCAGGACTTAAAATCCATGTTGGAATCTAAGTAAAAGGTAGTTCAAGGGGCCTTACAGAAATAGGGCCTGAGTCTTTGTGTCATTCAAGAAAATTTGCTCTTTCTAAGGAGGAGAAGCTTGGATAACATTTTGTGTCTAGTGTAGTTTGTCCTTGACCAGCCCTGTGGAGTTCCTTCTCACTCTATTCACTGTTTCTTGATCATCTACTACATTTAATCCACCCTAATGAACATTGGTCCTGTAAGAGCTTGTTAGATCTGGAGAATAAGAATTCCACACAGTAAATAAATGCGAATTTTCTTCTCTCAGATTTGAGAAATGTTATATTATGATAAGAATTGGAATAATTTCAGCATCAAAAGTGTCCTTTGGAATTCCCAAATGTCCTTAATTACAACTCATTTCAATGTCAGAGTAGGGGTATCATAACTTATAAACTGCTAGGATATTAAAAAAAAGGGCTAAACACCCAATAGACTGGGTATTAAAAATATATGTATATTATTTGTGTTTTTCTCCATTTTAAAGAAGAAAAGGGTTTTCATTACTTTAGCACAGTTAATTTATTATTTTCAAGCTGGTGCCTAAACTTCTGAAACACAAAATTAATGGGCTCTTGGCAACCTTCTCTGAATTACTCCAAGTCAAAAGTGGTTCTTTCCATCTGTCATCTTAATTTGCAGTATGCCTCCCAGAAGCACTAAAACAAAGATACACACTCCACGATTTTCCATTCCCATTGGCACTAAGCAAAAATAGCCATAAATGAATTCTTTACATGAAAACTCCCAAGCTGAAGCCCTGATTTAAAATAAACTTGGGTGTCACTCAGCCCTGCCAACCAACTCTTTCAGACTGTAAATGACACACTTATTTATAGAGATATTTAGAGAATAATGGAAAAAAGCTCAATGAGCTATTTTCTAAATTAGCAACCAATGTCGACTCCATAGGTTTTGTTTCATCTAGTTTCTATTGAAGTAATTAAAACTGGAAGTGATAAGAATATGTTAATATTATACCCATTTTGTTCATACTGTGAGAGAAGACTCATTATTTTTATCCAGAATTATGGAATTCAAAGTCATTGAGAATAATGCATGGCTCCCATATAGCTTTCTATGATGAGAGGGTAATGGAAATGTTGGGTAAGTAATTTCAGCATTTTTTGATTGCTTCATGTTGCACTTGGGCACAGGTTACCCTGGGAGAGATCTCAACTCATCGTTGAATGGTAACCAAGGCTGGAGTTAAAAGAACAACAACAGCAGTGCAAAGTACAACAGATTCAAAGAGTGAAGCAAGACCACAATTGGGGAAAAATAATTGACAGTGAAGTCAGAGGCTGGAGAAAAAGAAAAGGCAGTAATGTAGTTTAAGGAATTGGTCAGAACTCGTGGTTCCATGGTCAACTATTTTGGGTAGTGCTAGCACTATCCTGAAGTGATAGTTGCACATTGAAGTGACAACGGGAGTGTGCAGGGATTGTAAAGAGAAAAAACAACTTAAATTGTCCCACTCTTTGCCCTTAATTGCTGTAGTTTCTTTAGTATTTATTCAATTTTTTGGCACGGGAGAGAGAAAATAGTGTGACTATCCTGGTTTCCCTCAATCTGTCCTAGTCAATGACTGCCTTTTTAAGTACTTAGGAATAACATCCCTTTTCACTCTCCTGAATGTGCTGGTTTGGATGATAAAGCATATGGTCACTCTAGCTAAAGCACAACAGGAGAAGGCATGAGCAGTTTTATGCTTTGTAGATTCCTATAAATCTTTGCAGATTCTTAGATTATATGGGGTACAATGTATGTGTATATATTATATATACATATAAATAATATAATTCTTGACAACACTTGTTATCTGTCTTTTTTGGGGGGAAAAACTATTTTAATTGGTGTGAGGTGATTGCTCTATGAGGTTTTAATTTGCATTTCTCAAATAATTAGTGATGTTGAACATTTTTTTCATGTACCTGTTGGCCATTTGTAGGTCTTCTTTTGAAACATATCTGTTCAGGTTCTTTGCCCATATTAAAAATTGGGTTATTTGTTTTCTTGGTATTGAGTTGTTTGGAGTTACATATATATTTTGGATAATGTATGTAAAATATATATAATATATATTTATGGGGTACAATGTGTGTGTGTATATATATGGCTATATTATATATTATATACGGTTATAATATATATTATATTATATATTATATATATTAGCCTATTAGCCTCTCTCTCTATATATAGGCTCTATATAGAGGCTATATATTAGCCTCTCTATATGTAGGCTAATATATATATATTATATTATATATATATATATAAAATCTACAAAGTCTGTTGAAATTCATCTAGAAAAGAAAGATTTGTTTGAGCATTGTAGCTATGAAAGAAAAAGAGGGAGGAAATTAATTTTCTTATTTAGAAGATGGCAAGGTGTATGAGAAGGGATTAAATGTATCCCTGGAGAGTGAACAAAAAAGAAAACAAACTGCAATTGAGAAATTGATTCTTAAATATTTGAGACACCAAAGATCCACAGACCATGAAGGTAAATTTAGAAAAGTTGATATAAAGGAATATTGACATTCCTGGTAATTTTAAAGTTAGCCAAATCTTTAGTTCAGATAAAATTTGGCATTGACCGTAAATGAATTCTTAACAGTGGTGAATAAGAGATTGTTAATATGAGGATCTGCCTCTTCTTTATAAGTGAAATGTTCTTTATTCAAGGGTTATTACTGTGAAAACCAGACATCACCTAGAAAAATCTTCAACAGGAAATTCCTGTAGACTTAAAGGTAGTTGGAAAAGTAAAAACATTAATGGGGATTTGAATTTGAAATTTGAGATTAATTTATCAATCCTCATTTTACTCTGTAGTGTGAAATACATGTTTTAGGGGAAGCCAAGACTTTTCTCATGAAAGCCAGTCAAGTACTCAGTTGGCTTAGGGCGTTCTCATGGGGACTGTGACAGCAGAGGCATATGGAAATCACTTGATCACTTGAGTATTTACTAATGCAGTTAATGTGCTTCATTGTGATCCTTTCTGTAATTAGGAGATGAAAGGTGATTAGTAAGTGGAAGTAATTTGGAAGGAATTTACAATTTCCTACATGATTAACTGTTAAATAGAACATTTGAGTCCCATAATCAATGTTTTCATAAACAATACATATAAGATTATTTTTTTTTTTCTGAAAAAGCTTTGTGACTGTCTTGTCCTTGGTCTTTTTAAATCTAAATTCTTCTCAAAATCAGAGTGATTTATACCCATTGTTTCTACTCCTCACTTATCATTTTTTTCCCAACCCACTATAATCTGGCTTCATGCTCCTTACTCTACTTCTCCGATTGCTCTCATATGTCATCACAACCTCCAGTCACACATTGGAATTCTATCAATCTTTTTATTATGAATATTATTTTTGATTGAATGTCATAATTATATATTTATGGGGTACAATGTGATATTTAGATATATGTATATAATGTATATAATTAAATCAAGTGAATTAACATCTCTATCACTTCACTTACCTATCAATTTTTATTGTAGGATATTTGAAGTTTATTCTCTTCGTTACTTTGAGATATACTATACATTATTATCAACATGAAGTAAACAGATGTCAAAACCTATTTCTCCTGTCTATATGAACCTTTATACTCTATGATCAATAACTGCTCATTCTCTCCCTCCCCACTACTCCATCAACCCTTGGCAACCACTATTCTGCTCTCTACTTCTGTGAGTTCAACTTTTTTTAGATTCTACGTATAACTGAGATCATGTGGTTTTTGTATTTCTGTACTTGGTTTATTTTACTTAGCATAATGTCCTCCAGGCTCATCCATCTTGTCTCAAAAGACAGTATATCCCTCCCTTTAAAGGCTGAATAGTATTTCACTGGGTATATACATAATATTTTAATGATCCATTCATTTGTTGATGGACATTTAGTTTGATTCCATATATTGGCTATTGTGAATAGTACTGCAATAAATGTGGGAGTACAGATATCCTTTTATCATGTTGACTTCAGTTACTTTGGATGTATACCCGGATGCAGGATTACTGGATCACATGGTGGTTCTTTTTTTAATTTTTTGAGGAACTGCCATACTATTTTCCATGATGGTTATACTAATTTACATTCCACCAACAATGTGCAAGAGTTCCCTTTCCTCTGCATTCTTGCCAACACTTGCTATCCTCGGTCTTTTTGGTAAAAGCCATTCTACTTGATGTGAGGTGATAGCTCTATGCGGTTTTGATTTGCATTTTCCAAATAATTAGTGATGCTGAGCATTTTTTTTTTATGTACCTGTTGGCCATTTGTAGGTCTTCTTTTGAAAAATACCTGTTCAGGTTCTTTGCTCATTTTAAAAATTGGGTTATTTGTTTTCTTGCTATTGAATTATTTAGGTCACCTATATATTTTGGATAATAATCCCTTATTAAATGTATAGTTTGCAAATATTTTCTACTGATCTGTAAATTGTCTCTTCATTTTGTTAATTGTTTGCTTTGCAGAAGACTTTTAGTCTGATGCTGTCTTATTTGTCTATTTTTGCTTTTGTCGCCTATGCACTTGTGATCATATCCAAAAAATCACTGTCCAGACCATTGCCATGGAACTTTTCCCCATATTTTTATTCTTGTAGTATTATAGTTTCATGTCATATATTTAAGTTTTAATTCATTTTATTTCTGTATATGGTGTAGACAAGGGTCCAGTTTCATTTTTCTGCATGTAGATATCCACTTTTCCCAATACCACTTATTGAAGAGACTGTCCTCATTCCATTGTCTGTTCCTGGCACCTTTGTAAAAAATCAATTAACTATAAATATATGGGTTTGTTTCTGGGGCCTCTATTCTGTCCCATTTGTCTATATGTCTGTTTTTACGCTAGTAGCATGTTGTTTTGATGAAAACTGCTTTATAATTTGTTTCAAAGTCAGGGTAATGATGCCAGTTTTGTTCTTTTTGCTGAAGATTTTTTTGTTGTTGTTATTCAGGGCTTTGTGGTTCCATACAAATTTAAAGATTGCTTATTTTTCTATTTCCGTGAACAGTAACATTGAAATGTTGATAAAAATTTTGTTGAATCTGTAGATCTCTTTGGGTAAATATGGTCATTTTCATAATGTTAATCTTCCAATCCAATCCATGTTTAAGAGATATCTTTCCATATATTTGTGCTTTGTTCAATTTCTTTTGTCAATGTTTTATAGTTTTAATTGTAGAGATCTTTCACCTTTCTGGCTAAATAGGTTCCTAGGTATTTTTTTGTAGGTACTATAAATGGATTTTTTAGCTTAATTTCCTTTTTATTCTTATTTATTTATTTATTTTTGAGATAGAGTCTCGCTCTGCTGCCCAGGCTGGAGTGCAGTGGTGTGATCTCGGCTCACTGCAAGCTCTGCCTCCCAGGTTCACACCATTCTCCTGCCTCAACCTCCCAAGTAGCTGGGACTACAGGCACCCGCCACAACACCAGGCTAATTTTTGGTATTTTTAGTAGAGACGGTGTTTCACCATGTTAGACAGGATGGTCTCGATCTCCTGACCTCGTGATCCACCCGCCTTGGCCTCCCAAAGTGATGGGATCACAGGCGTGAGTCACTGCACCCGGCCTTAATTTTCTTTTTAATAGTTCATTATTCATACATAGAAATACTACTAATTTTGGTATGTTGATTTTATAACCTGTAACTTTACTGAATTTATTACTTTTAAAAGCTTTCAGTGGAATCTTCGTGGTTTTCCATATGTAAGAACATGTCAACAAATTGGGATGATTTGCCTTCCTCCTTTCCAATTTGGATGTCCTTTATTTCTTTCTATGGCTTAATTGATTTTTCCTGGGTTTCCAATACTGTGTTGAATAGGGCTGGTGAATGTGGTATTCTTGTCTTATTCCAGATCTTAGAGGAAAAACTTTCACTTGCACCCTCTTTAGTATGATATTAGCTGTAGGTTTGTCATATATGGCTTTTAGTGTGTTGAGGTACATTCCTTTTACACGTAATTTGTTGACAGTTTTTACTATAAAGGAATGTTGAATTTTGTCAAATGCTTTTTCTGCGTCTACCACAATGGTCATATGGTTTTTGTACTTCATCCCATTGATGTTATATATCTTGCATTGATTTACATATTTTGAACCATCCTTGCATCCCTGGGAGGAATATCATTTGATCATGGTGAATGAGTTTTTGAATGTGCTATTGAATTCAACTTGCAAATTAGCTCAAGCTAACAAAAATTAAAAATTCATTTTCTCAGTTCTACCAGTGACATTTCAAGTACCATATAGACACATGTGGCTAGTGACTACTGTATTGGATAGAACAGATGTGGAGCATTTCTGTTATTGCATAAAGCCCTAGTGGACAGTGCTGCTCTATACAGAAACACAAAAAGTAATTGAAAATAAAAAAGCAATTAGATAAAAAAATATTTTGAAGGTATTGCAAGAAACCCATGAGAGCAACTGTATAATCAAAATCAAAATTGCAAGCAATAGAAAGTAGAATTGGAGCTGCAGAACTAAATTCAGAATTGCAGATGAATTACAACAAACTTCTATCTTAATACAGAGAAAAAAAGGCATGAAAATAACATATGCTTTTGGTTTTTGTGTGAGAAAAAAAGAGGCATGAATATAACATTTACATAAATATAAAGAACCAAGAGAATCTTAGAATTTTAGGTGTTTCTATGGAGGAAAGCAATAAGAAAAGAAATGCAGACAAATCAGAAGACAAATTCTGGAACTGAGAGAAGAGCTTAAGAGCTTTTACTATATTTAAGGCAAAATAAATATAAGGAATTTATTTACTGTATGACATGCCTGGCAAAGCTTGTGAATTAAAAGCACAACTTAAAGTTCTACAATCATCAAAGAAGAAAATCAGGTTACTAATGTAATGAGGTAGAACATTTCGCTAATCAGAATTCTGAAGTCTATTCTTTCTCTTTTGAAGAATACTTTGATGAGTAACCTCTCCCCAAAAGCCTGGATGTTGCTATCTTCTTTCCTTAAGGGATTCTAGAACTTTATATTTCTTTTCTTTTTGTCTCTCACGCTTCTCCTCTTCCTCTGCACCTTATTTTTCAGAAATATTAACAAAATCCTTTTTGGTGTCCCCATCCTTCTGTAAGAACCATCTATATACTGTTATTCATAAGATTATTCAAAGAAATAGTCTATTTTGCTGGTAGTATATAAATCAACGCTAGGAAGTCAAGCATAGGAATATTGTGGTAAGCACTGAAGTAATTAAAATGGAATTTAAAAAAATATGTTTTGATAAGAACTTACGAACAGAAGAAAACAACAGACACTGGGGTCTAGTTTGGGAGGGAGAGGGAGGGAGAGAGGGAAGAGGAACAGAAAATAACTATTGAGGACTGAGCTTAATACTTAGGCGATGTCATAATATGTACAACAAACTCCCATGACATGTGTTTATGTAACAAACCTTCACAAGTACCCCCAAACCTAAAATAAAGGTTTAAAAGAAGAAAAAAAAAATTTAAAAGATTTGGTCAATATGCTTATAAAATTGTATGCACAGATTAAGGATATATATTGTAG
Organism: Macaca fascicularis; assembly: GCF_037993035.2. Taxonomy (NCBI): domain Eukaryota; kingdom Metazoa; phylum Chordata; class Mammalia; order Primates; family Cercopithecidae; genus Macaca; species Macaca fascicularis. Next base: position 166,219,506 of record NC_088377.1, on the reverse strand, counting down.
TCATGAGAGTATACAATCAGCTTTCCATGTTGGGTTCTAAAACTATGAATTCAACCAACATGGCTTGCAAATATTGAAAAAAGAGTAAAATAACAATGCAACAGTAACTAATACAAACAAAAACAATATAATATAACAACTATTTACATAGCCTTTATGCTGTACTAGATAGTATAATCTAAAGATGATTTAAAGGGTATGTGCATAGGTTATATGCAACTATGTCACCATTTTATATAAGGGATTTGAACATCTGAGGATTTTGATATCCAATAGGGGTCCTGGAACCAATTCCCCATGAATATCTGGGGATGACTGTATGTTGAAGTCATGTTCAAAGTTACTGGCCTTTTAGACACAGAATGGGTCTGTATTTCTCTATATTTTCAATCCCTTGAAATTATGCAATATTTTATGAGTCTCTTTTACCATTGCAATGTGGTTGGAAATGGTGAGTGTTGTTTCCTGATAGAAACTTTAGTGCATGATTTGCTACATTCTCTTCCTCCTGCTTTGGAGTTTGTTTAAGTGGTACCTGAACAATCACTGCTGAGATGACATATAATATAAACCAGTTAGGCGATTTTAAATTTTCTAGTATCCACGTTTAAAAAAGAAAAAAAGTCAACATTAATTTTAATAATATGTTATACTTCACTAATATTTCTCAAATATTATCATTTCAGCATGTAATCAATTAATAATTATTAATTGAATACTTTTATTTGTTTTTTGGTGATAACTTATTGATATCTGCTATTTTACATTTAGAGTACATCTCAGTTCCAACTAGCCACGTTTCAAGTTTTTGATAACTGTATGTGGTTTGTGATCCAGATGGAACCTCAGCCAGTTCAAACCTTTAATAATTACAATGAACAGTGACTCCAGTTGATCCACATTGGACAAAATTTAACTTTACTTTTGAAATTATTGATATGTGAGGGCTCTTCATTAGCAAGACATAATTTTGTCTGTCCTGATTGACACATTATTTGTAAAAAGTACTTTCATAATGATTAAAGATTTTATATATTTCTCTATTAACTTTATATAACAAACATATCAATAGGCTGAAGAAAAAGTCAATAAAAGCTTTAAATACCAAATCTCATCTTTCTAGAAGACTGTCTTATTATTTCAGATATTGTCTGCAGGTTATAATAAGAAGGATAAAATCATAATAAATAATTTTTTGTGTGTTTGGAAGTTCCCTTCCTTAAAATAAATTTTGCTGGGTGATGAAAGTTATTATTCCATTTTTATAACATTAACTAATATGAAATGTGTTGAGAAACAAAGTAAAATTAATGGAGTAAAAGCGCTTTGGTCTTACACGGAAATAATGACAAGAAAATCCCACCTTCACTATCAAATGTGAAAAAAGAAGGTTGCTTTAACATTTTTGTTTGGTATGTGCACGAATCACTTAACAAAACTTCACATGACTGAACTAGTGAGAAGCATCTTTATATTGTTTCATTATACTAGCTGTCAATTGATACTGGCTATAGTATTATTTGCAATAAAATTTTAAAATGTTAAGAACTACTTGTCTTGTTCTCAGAAAGATAAGTGATATGATAACAAATCTATCACTTATCAATCTATGAATATGCATATATGTGTATATGTGTACGTATTTGTATATGCATACCTATACACAGTTTAGTCACTCAATAGCCAAATGGATAGTTACTACCAAATTTACAATCCATAATATTGAATATGAATCTTGGTATTTATATTTTTCTTATATTAATGTCAACTCTTGTGTATATTATGTGTGTATGTTTATTTATATTTGTAGGACATATATATATCAGGATAAAACAGGATATATCAAGATAAAAAATATATCAGGATAAAAAATATAACAGAAAACTATTGCAACAAAAATTTTAAAAATTTATGGATAAGAAACAAAGTTATGTACAAGGTAAATGTACAAAAATGCATGCCATACAGTCCTGAACATCAGGTAGGAAGATAATTTGTTTCTGAGTTACCTAATAGTGGAAGCAAAGAAGGGAACAAAATCTATAAAATGTTCCATAACATTAATAAAATAAAAGCAAATCAGTTACTCTGGATAAGACTAAAATACATTTTTCTTATGTATCCACATAAATGAAATGCTGTACTGGAGTGAAGAATGTTTTAAGAATTTAAAATGAATACATTAGCAAATTTCAAACATTAGTTTCTTGTTTGCATCATGAAAACTGATGATAAAATGTAATTTGTATTTCAGTAAAACAATTCTACAATATACAAAATTTTGACATTAAGAAAAGTGCTAATACTAAAAGTCATGTTCAAGTTTAGTGGCTCCTGAATTTCTTGGTACCTGTTGAAGTTTTGAGTGACCAAGCAGTGCATTTGCAACACACTGGAGCATCTCTCTAACAAATGATGTGATTCAGCAAGGGCAAATCTGCCTTGGATTCCATCCAAAGAGTTTTATTATTGGATGTATCATGAGAAACTCATTACAACCTAGTCTCATCTGTAAGAAGCCAGCCTTAGGCTATGTCATAAACCAAATTCTCTGTGGATACAGTCTCATACTTGTTCAAATTTTGTAGATATCTAAGACCAAGTGTGCTAAATTGGTGGGCACTAAATGCAATAAATATTTCATTGACTAATTGAATTACTGATTGTTGTTCATCTCCTTTAGCTTCAGCCCTATCTTTTCTCCTTTTCTCTCTCCATGTCCCAGAATCTATTATTGGCTTAAATTCTTAGCTCTTAGCTTTCCAGGACTGTGCTGTTAAATCTGGATTTGCCATCACTCTCTAACTTCTCCCTTGCTAGTTACCCTCTGGTCCTATTTTCCCCTAGATAGTAAGCTCCTCCAAGGAGGGGTCTAACATATAACCTTAACACATGTGTTTATGATTGTACTTATTTGATAGTATACTTGGTGTTAATTGAGTTAGTTCCTCACCTAAGTAATATATTTTGATGGTATTTGATGGGGAAAGCCATTATACTGAAAGAGGCAATGGGGATAACTTCCAGCCTTTCAACAGGTCAGTAGAACCAACTGCTTGGGTGGAGAAAGTCATAGAAGCCTTACTACCTATCTGTCTGTGGGCTGGGCTGGTAGCCAAAATATGGTTCATGGTATAGAATTTTGAAAACTGCTTTACAATGAGTTACCAGTACTGTTTTAGTTGTTAATTCACTCAGATAACTGGGAGGACAGAGACTCACAATGTAGGCAACTATCTTTCTTGGCAGTTAAATGGCTGTATACTTACTCAATCTTAACCATTCCCCTCAAATGACAAAAATTATAGCTTAGTGCAATCAACGTCTTTTTGGAATATATTATAGCCACTTGTGGAATAAGTTTAGCATTCATTTGAACTACTTAAAAGGCAGCTTGTCTTCAATATGAGTGGGTTTTCACAAAACCCTATGATCCAGGGATTATGCAGAACTGAGAAGAAATGTTAAATGTTTCCAAGAATAAATAATTTAAAATCTTTATAAAAATAAAACAACCACCTGCATCAAAATTACACCATTTCTCTTAGGGAATACATATTTGATATTGAGATCAGATTCAATTACATGAAATGCCAATTTATCAAAAGTTTAAAAATTGCCTGTATCACTGTTATTTAATTTGAAAGTCATCTATACTTTCAACTGTGGAACTCTAGGATTCCAAGATGCCAAAAATTTGGAAAAAAAATTAGAATGAAAAAATTTTAACAATGAGGTAAAATAACTTCATATGTTACGTAAAACTTTAAAATACTAGTCTCAAGTACAAAAAAAGTTTTTAAATTTTCTTTGTTGAATTTCTAATCCTACGTAGCCTAAATGATGAAGATGGAACATGATAACCAAATGTCTAATAGTGCTAATACTAAGAATATACAGATGAATGCTTAATAAAGTAAGATAATGTGATCTAATTTTCCTAAGTTTTGAAAAATTTTTGTGTAGACGTGGGTGTTGAAAATGTCCAAACTGGAGGGATTTTTCCATGAGATTAGTCCTGAGTTCTTACTGAACTTTCCATCTTGTACTATTGGGAACAGAATGCTGGGAGATGCTGATTCTTTACCAGGGACAACCCAATCACCTAAAGCCACACTGAGGCAGACAGACAGACAGCGGTCAACATGATTGTCACTAACTATCATATCCAAACAATCTCCTATCTCTTTCCACAAATATTAAAAGCTCCTCAGCACTATCCACTTTTAGTTTCGCTGAATATTGTAGATATATTCTGGGTTTCAAAGGAATGGAGGACTGTGTTACGTCACTGGTTAGCTCCTTATGTCGAAGTCAGAAGAGATCTGCTTCTATTCTTCATTCTTCCCTTTGTTCATTGGTGTCCTGGTTCATTCTTCTCAGCCATTCTGCCTAACAGCTCTCCAACAAGGAAAGACCTGGGCAAAATAGACAGACATTTCTCAGTAGACTCTGGAACATTTCTAGCCAATGTTGTAAATTTAGTGATTCTATTCTTGAGCTCCAGCTGCCTATAACTTTGTGTGAAGAAGCCAAGGTTTCCACACCTGAAAGTTGAGTCACTTCCTTGAATTAACAGGAATAACACTATCTCAGATTAAAAAGACACCGCATACTCCATTTTAATCTTTTCCACCATAAAACTTTTTCTTTAATTGCTACCTCCTGGAAGGAGATGCTTTGCCTTGGCTTGATCTGAATCTCACCAAATGTAACGGATTTTATTAGAAGTCAAAGCTAATTGCTTTCTAGTTCTGATAAAATGGAAAGGGTACTAGGAATTTTAAAGGAGCTCTAGAAATTAGTCCATGCTTTATAGTGGGCCCTGAAGTAAATATATATTCACACATAAACAATGCATATATTTATTTGTATATGTATATACACATATATGTGTATATATACACACACACACTCATATACTTTCACATATACATTGACCTAAAAAAACCTGTTTTGCCACTATTTTACTGTTTCACCTTGGATAATGTTACTTAACTTCAAAGTCCTAAACTGTAAAGCATGTGTTTATGAGACTTTATGAGACTAAGTAGGGAATGAAGTTTCTAATAAAGTATTTGGTATCATGGAATTTCTCGATAAATGGTAATTGCTAATGTTACTTTTGTTTTCTATTAAATTTATGCATCAATACAAAGCCTTCCTATTTCCCAAGGTTGTCACAAAGCTCATGCAAGATAATTAATATGAGAAGTATTTTATGTATGGGAAAGTGTCATACAAATCAAAGGAATGATTGTTTTGGAAGTAGTGCTCGGATAGGGGTGGAACAATAAAATGAAGCAGACAATGTAGATGGCACCTGCATTTAGTCCAAATGGAGAGGTGACCAAAAAAGTCCTGACAATCACTGCTGTAATAACAGTGGACCTAATCTACACAGTTTCATTACCATAACAAACAAAACATCTCCGGTAATGTCCAAAGTGACTAGAGTAGTAGTTCAAAGCATTATGGCACCAATGTAAAGGCAGCACATACCATGTTATCAGATGATGGGACTTTTGTATGGCTCAGAACCTGGGAATAGCACCTAAATCATCTGATTTCATTATTATCTAGGTTGGCCTATTCTAAGATCTCTGTAGCCTAGTCCTATGCAGACTGACTTACCCACATAAAGTATTGGATCTATTTACAATATATTAGTACCTAGCCACATGTGGATATTTATTTATTTATTTATTTATTTATTTTTGATGGAGTTTTGCTCTGTCGACCAGGCTGGAGTGCAGTGGCATGATCTTGTTTCATTGCAACTTCTGCCTCTTGGGTTCAAGTGATTCTTCTGCCTCAGCCTCCTGAGTAGCTGGGATTATAGGCGCTCACCCCACTCAGATAATTTTTGTATTTTTAGTAGAGACAGGGTTTCACCATGTTGGCCAGGCTGATCTCGAACTCCTGACCTCAGGTGATCCACCCACCTCGGCCTCCCAAAGTGCTGGGATTACAGGCGTGAGCCACCACGCTCAGCCGCATGTAGATATTTCAATGTAAATTAATTAAAATTACACACAATTTAAAAAATTCAATTACTAAATTATATTAGCCACAATTTTAACCACCCCAGAGCTCCATATGACTCATGGCTGCTCTATGAGACAGCATGGGTATAAACTCATCACTGAAGGAATTTCTACTGGATAATGCTGATCTAGATTCCATCCTTTGACTTTGAAGATTGTAGTACTTGATTTTATTAGATCACATAGGTGTTATTGTGGCTTGTGAAACTGAATTATATTAACCTAATGTATGAATGAATTTATAATCTAACACAGAACTTATTTAAATTATAATTAAAATAATATTACTTAATATCTAACATCATTATTGAAGCATAATTTGCATATCACAAGTTTCACCCGGTTTAAGTATACTTCAATGAGTTTTGCTGAAATTTTATCACCCTGCAGCTATTACCACAATTCAGTTTTACAACATTGCCACCATCCCTAAAACTCCCTAGTGCCAATTTGCAAACAATCCCCATTCCTACCCTGAACACTAGACAATCATGAATCCACTTTAGCTTTCTCATGGTTTGCCTTTTCTAGAAATGTTATGTAAATAGGATCCTAAAATATGTACTCTTCTGTGTTTGGTTTCATTCACTTGGCCTGTTATCACTGAGGGTCATCTACATCATTGCATATTTCAGAAGTTTGTTTCTTTTTATTGCTACCAGGTAGATGGACATTAGTCGTGTTTCCAGTTTTTGGCCATAATGAATAATGTTGTTATGAAAATTCACTTACACAGATTTGGGGACCATATATTGTTATCTCTATTGAGTGGAGATACACAAATACAGATTAGCTGGGTCACATGGCCAATGTGTGTTTAACTTTCAAAGAAACTGCCAAACTTAATTTCCAAATGTCTACGTAATTTTACATTCCCACCACTCATGAATGAAGTTTCCAATTTCTCCAAATCTTCGCCAACATTTGGCACTACCAGTTTTAAAAAAATTATTTGAATCATTCTAGAGGTTCTACATCATATCTTGTAGTTTTAATTTGCATTTTCCTAATGGCTAATACCGTTGAGCATGTTGTCATTTGCTAATTTGCTGTTAATATAGCTTCTTCAGTGTAGTCTATTCAAATCTTTTGAACATTTTTTGTGGTTGTTTTTCTTCTTATCATTGAATTAAAAGAGTTCTTTATAATATTCTGAATACAAGTCATTTATCAAATATATGTTTTGAAGATGTTTTCTTTCTGTCTATGGCTTGCCTTTTCATTTGTTTTTATTGTGTGTAGCTTTACAATGTATTGAAGTAAAGGAAAATAAAATAGAAAATTAGGTAGTAACTCGGGGAGCACAAATTCTCAGAAAAGAGAGCAAATGTAGTTATATAGTGTCCTGGGATATTTTATTTAGACATTTTAGATTCTTAAATATTAAATGGAATAATTTGTAGTGATCAGAATAATTCAGTTTATAAATACCTTGTCTTGTGATTGTTCTGAACTAAAACTCACAGCAACAACAACAGAAAACATAAATTGCTGTCTTATCCTCCATTTTCTCTAGACATCCATCTTTTCATTTGATTTTGGTTAAATGGTTAAAAGGTGACCAATTAAATGGTAAAATAGTTAAATGGTTTTAATTTCAAAGAATATCATTCATCTTACATGCCATCCCTACGTTTGTATTGGTTAAAAATATCATTCAATATTTTTGAAAACTGTGCATATACCAAGTGCTGTGCTAAATGGTGAAGACTTAAAGATAAATATCATACAGCTTTTGTTGCTGAAGCTCTTATTGTTCCAAAAGGGAGATAGAGAAATAGACTAACAAATTGAATACAATGTGATAGAAGAGACATAGCAAATATAAACCTTATATACAAAATTTTACTACAGCACAGTCTTGAAGAAAAAAGAAGTTGTTAATCCTTGAAGGGAGTCAAAGAAAATGCTTATTCGATCAAAGAAAGGGAAATTTGGGTGGGTAGTAAAGGGGAATTCTAGGTGGGGGTTATCTGAAGCTGAAGGAACAGCTTATACAACAAAACAGAGATAGGAGTATACAATTCAACCAAGAATAAACAAGAAATGGTAGGAATCAAAACTATGGCAATAAGCAGGAGCTTCACAATGAAGAGTACTGAATGTTTTTTTCTAAGGAATCTGGGCTTATTCTCAAGGCAATGGGGAGATGTCAATGGAAGATTCAAAGCAATGGAACGACACCCACAGATTTTCATTCAGAAAGATCGCTCAAGTGAATGTTTAGAGACAAGAGAATGGGTTGGGAGTTACATCATACAGTGTTCCCTCAGTCTTTGTAAGGGCTTTAGTTTTATTTGGACTGAGATGGAGAGTTTGAGTGGAGGAATGACATAATTTATATCATTTTCAAAGGATAATTCATCCTTGTAGAAAATAAACTATGTAGAAAAGAAGCAGAAAGGCCAGTTAGAGAACTAAAGCAGTATCCAGGAAAGAGGTGTTGGCGACTGCTTGGACAAAGATTGTCGTGATGGTGGAGGATGGAGGAGTGTTCATTTCAGGATATTCTTAGAATACAGAGATGATAGGATTTGATGCTGGCTTTAATATGACCGAATGAGATATGTAAAAATCAACTTCAAGATTTTGGCCTGAGCAATTGGAAAAACAGAGTTGCTATTCCCCAAGATGGTGAAGAGACCTGTGTTGAAGGGAGGTGGTGATAGCATGTGTTCTGTTGTGGCTGTGTTAAGTTTGAGATGCCAATTAGGCATCCAAGTGGAGATTGTGAATAGGGAAATGAATTTATGAGATTGTATTTCGAGGAGACATATGGGTTGGAAATATAGATTTGGGAATCATCAACATATGAATGTTATTTTAAGCCATGGATATGGATCATTTTCTTTGGGAACAAGGGCACATTGAGAAGATGAGTGGAAGAACTATGTCCTGTGGCACTCTAACATTTGGTGTTTGGAACAAAAAGGAGCGTCTGGGCAAAAGAGGATGAGGAGTAGCTGGTATTATTGGTAGGAAGAGAACCATGTAGTTCATCAATCAAATGAAGAATATAATTCAAAAAGAAAGAGCAAATCGTTGTACTAAATGCTATTGGTAAATGGAGGAAGAAAGGACTAAGAAGAGATCGATCAGTTTTAATTTATAGATTACTTGCTACCTTGACCATAGTGGTTTGGAGAAGTGGTAGAAGCAAGAGTCTAACTGAAGTAGATTCAAGAGAAAATAAGAAAAAAGGAGGATGAGAGAATGGAAAAAAGGACTAAGAAAGGCAAGGAGTTTTGTTCTAAACATAAGAGACTTGACACAGTATAATTGGAGGGTTATGTGGGATCAATGGAAAGTTTTTAGTTTTTAAGAAGGATCACAATAGAGCACGTTTTGTGTGTTGATGGAAATCAACAAAAGGGAAAAATATTGATGATAGTGAAAGAGATAAAAATAATCAAAGACCTTTAGCAACTTGAGGGATGGGATCTATTGTAAGAGAGTTTAGTGTTAGGGAGAAGCATACACAAATTCATTCACTGTAACAAGAGGTAAGATGTACTTGAGTACAGATTCAAGTATGTTAGTATAATTGAAAAATTACCATAGTGCATGTGAGAAATGATGCTACTCTAGATTAAGTTACAATATGGAGAGAGAAAGAATATACATATTCAGAAGATACTGAGAAAGCTGATTACACTGAAATTAGTGTTTATTTTGAAGTGGAAAGTGAGAGAGCCATCATGTAAAACTATCTGACATATTGATCATCAAATAAATTACAATTGAGTTAGCTTAATCTGAGCAAAAGATGAAGATTTTTGAGTCATTAATTATGAAAGACAATTAAAAATGGGCATGTGATGGAAAAATTGTACACTTATATTTTATTGTGGGAGTTTCTTATTTATATTGCATTCAGAAACAGGAGTCAGTTGAAAGAGCAAGGTTCAAGGTGGTGGATAATACAGCAGAGAGAAGATAAAGTTTTTTTGAAAGCACAGTTTCAAAGCCCAGGTGGATAGATAAAGTTTTGTTTTGTTTTGTTTTGTTTTTTTGAGACAGAGTTTTGCTTTTGTTGCCCAGCCTGGAGTGCAGTGGTGCAATCTCAGCTCACTGCAACCTCTGCCTCCCAGATTCAAGCGATTCTCCTGCCTCAGTCTCCTAGAGTAGCTGGGATCATAGGCATGCACCACTATACCTAGCTAATTTTGTATTTTTAGTAGAGATGGCGTTTCTCCATGTTGGTCGGGCTGGTCTCAAACTTCCGACCTCAGATGATCTGCCCACCTCGGCCTCCCAAAGTGCTGGGATTACAGGCGTGGGCCACCATGCCTGGCCAGATAGATAACATTTTTTTAGAAGGAAAGAAGCCATCTGAGATTGTAAAAAGTTTAGGAGGGGTAGATACACATATATGTTTATTGGGAAAATAAAGAGAAGATTAAAGATAGTTTCTGACCTACAGATCCCATAATCACAACCTTACATTACTGCTACATCAGGCTATGTAATCCTTTTCAATAACTCACCCTTACTATTCATTACTGTTTTTAAGAAAATATCTTACAGATATTTCCTTTGTCTCATCTTCCCAGAGAATCCCATAGTATTACTGAATGTTTATTAAGAATTTTAGGAGTATCATTATCAGTAGAGAATCCTATACTATTAAATTGTAAGCAGGAACAATACTCTCAGAAACTCATGAAAATCAGAATCAGTCTCCTCAATTCTTATACATGTCTCAGCACCAATTAACAACTCATAAACAATGACGAGATCTGGGTGAAACTGTTCTGGCAACAGTGAGAAATTGGAAGTGTGTCTTTGCCATCCAATTTCCCTTCTTCTCAGGATTCCTAATGACCTGATGTCCCTAAGCCTGTGCCCCCAGGTAATGTCTCATATTGCAGAATTGCCACAATTATTTTACCAGAGATTCTACAGCCACACTCTCAGGGCTGCTTCTAAATTAAGCTTCTTATTCTTTCAATGTGCATCTGTATTCTAGCATGTAATTCCATAAACTAATTCTTCCTCAGGTATAATGATTGGACATGGCTTAGTAAATATAGAGTTAAAATTTGCAGGAAGATTCTGAAATCTCATTTCTTAAACAGAAATTTTCAGGGATATTTCAACTACTTATTTAAGTGGGATAAGAACAATTTGGGAAACAACTTTCCAGAACCTGTTAAGTTTTTTCATTCAGTGATAGTCTATCAAGTGTATGGAAAACTCTGGCCCAGTTAAACAGCAATAAAAGTTAGGCAAGATCAATCAATTTTCTTTGAGTATTTTGTAAAACCTAATTTGGCCAAGATACAAATAGGTTTGAGGAGTCCCTGAGGCACTGATCCTGTTTTGTGTCACCTGTGCTTTCCTAAAGAGTATGAGAAAAATTGAGTCAGTCACCGGATACTGTTACCAATAACTAAAATTTCACTTCTGAGAAAATAAATAAAAATGAAAATACAATTCTCATTATACACCTTTATGGCAATTAAGAGAAAAGAATGAAGCTAATTTATACTGGATATTTATCATATGTGAGATGCTACACCTATGTTTTGGCAGATACTGTTTCAGATTAGGATGCTGAGGTTTATCTGGTCAAGCAGTTGCTCTAAGGACAGACCAAAGTATTTTACATTTGAGGCTGGCCCTGGCCAAGTCTAAAGTTTTCCATGGCCCAAACGCCTAGTCTGCCTTCGTTCTTCCAAAACATTTTCAACTATTGAAAAAGAAACTAGTAAGTGAGTAGAGTATGGTCTGTTTTGCTTTAAAATTAACAAAGATAATTTTCAAAGAACGAGAAATTGTTTTTTTGCTATCATGAGCTTATTCTTCTCTCAGACAAACAGCATCGTTCTGGTTTGTTGCCTTTAGCATCAGATTAGGTGTCTAAATACACTTAAGTAAATTGTGTTCTAAGTAAGCTCTTAACATTTTTATTTTCTTTGATATGAAGGATCCCTTTGAGAATACAGAGAACTCTATGGGCATTCTTGAGAAAAATGCTCATTTACCCAAAATGCTGTGATCAGTCCCTAAAACCTAGCCTTAAATCCTCATTTAAAAATCTCAAGCATTTGTTAACAGTTTGTAAAAACTCATGGATTGATTTCACACGAAACAAAGAGTTTTCAAAATCAGCATGGATTTTTAGAATTGTTTATTACTAATAGAAGAACATGTTGCAAGAACCTTTAAAGTGGTTATGAATTGATGACAACAAAATATTTAATATATTTTTTGTGCTGCTTAGAACAGATATAGAATTTCTTGCTTATTAAATAAATATCGTATCTTTGCATTAAAAATTTTATCGTGCTGAATTCTTACGTAAATGTATCTGAAATTCCCACAAGTAAATATCTGTTTTATCTTTTCAAAAGTTCTATTTGCACTATACAACCATCTTCTAATTTCTTCCTTCTTTCTTGCTTTTTTTTGCTGCAGTGTGTAGTTAATGCTTGTCTCACTGGACTTGAAACTTCTGCTTTTGCCAGGCAGCCCCTCTTCCTGGAGAATAAGAGTTAGTAATAGGAAGGGAACAAATAAGCTTCATTTGTCAGTGCTCATTGGTCTTTATTAATCCTCTAGATCACACTCTGTGTCTCCACAGTTAGCTGTGCTGTTTTCCTAGATGTGTGAAAATAGTTTTTAATCAAAACTGTGCCCAGAAATGAGTGGTTACCTTTATCATATATGGATAAAGATAACAAGCTAGATATTGGATACTATTTATGTTTGAATAGTAGTGAAAGAAAAATGTACAAATTTGTTCAGGAGCGTCAGCAGAAACTTCAGGGAAAATGCTTACTGCTCCTGGCATTAGTGATGTTTAAAACCAATGATGCTTTGAGTCCAGGGACCATATCGACTAAGAGGCATTAAAATTCCAAGCAGTCAGCCCTGGACATGCTTGGAAAGACTCAGGATCTTTCCTCAACAGAATAAGACGTGGAGAGTAAAATTATTTTTAAAAAACCATCTTGAGGTCTCTGACCTCTGTAATACCAGCCAACAAATAAGGAGATGACAGCTTCATGCATGTTACTGCCTGAAGACCTTCCAGTGGGACAAGATGTGGAAGACAGTGATGTTGATGATTTTGACCCATCTAAGGCTGAGTTAATGTGTGTTTTTGTGTCCTAATTTCTGTTTTAATTTAAAAGGTAAAAAATATAAATTTAAAAACTTAAAAATAGAAAAAAGCTTACAGAATAAGGATATAAGGAAAAATATTTTTGTACAGCTGTATAAGATTTGTTTTTCAAGCTGTCTTATTATAAAAGTCAAAAAATTAAACTTTGCAAAGTAAAAAAGTTACAGTAAGCTAAAGTTATTATTGAAAAAAGAAAAACATTTTTTTCTTATATTTAGTGTAACCTAAGTGTACAGTGTTTATTAAGTCTATAGTAGTGTACTGCAATATCCTAGGCCTTCACATTCACTCACCACTTGCTCACTGGCTAACCCAGAGCAACTTCCAGTCTTAAAGCTCCATTCATGGTAAGTGTCCTATACAGGTGTATCTTTGAAAAAATATTTTATGCTGTGTTTCACTGTACTTTTTCTATGTTCAGATACTTTTTTTTTGGTGTTTTATTACACTATGAACCTCATTTAATTTTGTAAAATTAATATATCTTCATATGTGTTTTTTAGGGAAATGTATCAAATGAACAGTTCATAGCTAGGATTGCTGGGAATACTAGTTGTTTTTACTCTTTTTCTTTATAGCTGTTTATCATTTCAATAGTTTTAGGGGTACAGGTGGGCTTTTTGTTATACAGATGAACTGTATAGTGGTGAATGATGAGATTTTAGTGCACCCGTTACCTGAGTAGTGTGCATTATACCTAATGTGTCATTTTTTTTATCTCTAGCTTTCTCCCACCTTCCTTCTTATGAGTCTCTCAAGTCCATTATATGACTCTGTGTGCCTTTGCTTACCCATAGCTTAGCTCCCACTTATAAAGTGAGAACATTCAGTTTTTGGTTTTCTACTCCTGTGTTACTTCACTTAGAATAATGGCCTCCAGCTCCATCCAAATTGCTGCAAAAGGCATTCTTTCATTCCTTTTTGTGACTGAGTAGTATTCTATGGTGTATATATACACCACATTTTCTTTATCCACTCATTAGTCAATGAGCACTTAGGCTGGTTCCACGTCTTTGCAATTGTGAATTGTACTGCCATATGCATACATGCGCAAATGTCTTTTTCATAGATAGATGTGTTTAGAGACACAAATACCTACCATTGTGTTACAATTGCCTACAGTATTCAGTGCAGTAATCTTCTGTGCAGGTTTGTAACCTAGGAGCAGTAGGCTATATCATACAGCCTAGGTGTGCAGTAGACTGTACAATCTAGGTTTGTGTAAGTATACTCTATGATACTTGTACAATGACAAAATTGCTGATGATGCATTTCTCAGCACATATCTGCATCGTTAAGCAACATGTGACTATATACATGTACTAATGCATCTATTGAGTCAATATATACTTATTGAACACTTCCACTATATTTGACATGATATGTGGCATTGAAGTTGTAAGAATGAATTACTCAGAGCTCTTGTTCACAAGGACCTAACAGCATAGTAAGAAAGTCATGTAAGCAGGGAATTATTACATTATTAAATATTGTGTCAAGTGCAAGGATACGCATTCTTAAGGCCAATGTACATATATTAGGCTAGGAAGATTTCTTAACTAGGTAAGAAAACTCTACTATACCCCCAGGAAAACCTGGGGGGATGCTTTGCAGCCTTGGACAATTTATTAACTCTCTCTGAGCTTACATTTCCTTTTCAGTTAGGTAAATATACTTTCACATTAATTCAAAGAGTCACTTTTGAGATTAAATTAAAAAGTATACCTCCATGAGTTCCAATGTATCTCAGAACAAAAGTTATAAATTTAAAAAAATCTTGATTTCTTGATAAAACTAGGCCTGTGTCTTTCCCTTTTATAGAAGCACAGTGTACCTCAACATAGTCCCTGACTACTTCTACAGCAAAGACATTCCTTATAAATATTTGGCTAAATATATCGGTATTAGTCCATTTTCATGCTGCTGATAAAGATATACCTGAAACTGGGGAATTTAAAAAAGAAAGAGGTTTAATCAACTTATAGTTCCATGTGGCCAAGGAGGCCTCACAATTGTGGCAGAAGGCAAGGAGGAGCAAGTCACATCTTACATGGATGGCAGCAGGCAGAGAGAGAGCAGTGCAGGTAAACTCGTGGGGTTTTGTTTGTTTGTTTGTTTCTTTCTTTCTTTCAGCCATCAGATCTCATAAGACTTATTCACTATCACGAGAACAGCATGGGAAAGATCTGCCCCCATGATTCAATCACCTCCCACTAGTTCCCTCCCACAACCTGTGGCAATTATGGGAGCTACAAGATGAGAGTTGGGTGGGGATACAGAACAAAACCATATCATTCTACCCCTAGCTCCTCCCAAATCTCATGTCCTCACATTTCAAAACCAATCATGCCTTCCCGCAGGCCCCCAAAGTCTTAAGTCATTTCAGCATTAACTCAAACATCCACAGTTCGAAGTCTCATCTGACACAAAGCAAGTCCCTTCCATCTATAAGCAAGTTAGTTACTTCCTAGATACAATGGGGGCACAGACATTGGATGAATATAGCCATTCCAAATGTGAGACATTGGCCAGAACAGAGGGGCTGCTGTTCCCATGCAAGTTCGAAATCCAGCAAGGCAGCCAAATATTAAAGTTCCAAAATGATCTCTTGTAATACCAAGTCTCACATCCAGGTCACACTGATGTAAGAGGTGGGTTCTCATGGTCTTGGGCAGCTCTGCTTTGGTGGTTTTGTAGGGTACAGCCTTCCTACTGGCTGCTTCCATGGGCTGGCATTCAGTGTTTGTGACTTTTTTTCCAGGCACACAGTGCAAGCTGTCGGTGGATCTACCATTCTGGTGTCTGGAGGATGGTGGCCCTCTTCTCACAGCTCCACTAGGTGGTGCCCCAGTAAGGACTCTATGTGGGGGCTATGACCCCATATTTCCCTTCTGCACTGCCCTAGCAGAGGTTCTCCATGAGGACCCCATTCCTAGAGCAAACTTCTGCCAGGTCATCCAGGTATTTACATACATCCTCTGAAATGTAGATGGAGGTTTTCAAACTTCAATTCTTCTGTGCACTGGCAAGCCCTACATTATGTGAAAGCTGCCAACGCTTGAAGCTTGACAGCCCTCTCAAGCCACAGCCCGAGCTCTATGTTGGCCCCTTTCAGCCACAACTGGAGTGACTGGGACACCGGGGGCCAAGTCCCTAGGCTGCATACAGCAATGGGGACCCTGGGGCCAGCCCACAAAACCGCTTTTTCCTGTTAGGCCTCTGGGCCTGTGATGGGAGGGGTGGCTGTAAAAATCTTTGACATGTCCTGGAGACATTTTCTCCATTGTTTTGAGGATTAACATCGGCTCCTCATTACTTATGCAAATTTCTGTAGCCAGCTTGAGTTTTCTCCTCAGAAAATGGGATTTTCTTTTCTGTTGCATTGTCAGACTGCAAATTTTCTGAACTTTCATGCTCTGTTTCTTTTTTGAAACTGAATGCCTTTAACAGCATTCAAGTCACCCCTTGAATGCTTTGTTGCTTAGAAATTTCTTCCACCAGCTGCACTAAATCATCTCTCTCAAGTTCAAAGTTCCACAATTCTCTAGGGAGGGAAGGGGCAAAATGCCACCAGTCTCTTTGCTTAAATGTAACAAGAATCACCTTTGCTCCAGTTTCCAAGAAGTTCCTCATTTCCATCTGAGACCACCTCAGCCTGGACTTTATTGTCCATATTGCTATCAGCATTTTGCACAAAGTCATTCCACAAGTCTCTAGGAAGTTCCAAACTTTCCCACATTTTCCTGTCTTCTTCTGAGCCCTCCAAGCCTGTTACCCAGTTCCAAAGCGGTTTCCACATTTTTGGGTATCTTTTCAACAATGCCCCACTCTACAGGTACAAATTTATACTGTATTAGTTCATTCTCACACTGCTGATAAAAACATACCTGAGATTGGACAATTTACAAAAGAAAAAGGTTTAATTGGCTTATAGCTCCACGTGGCTGGGGAGGCCTCACAATCATCGTGGAAGGCAAGGAGGAGGAAGTCACATCTTACGTGGATGGCAGCAGGCAAACAGAGAGCTTGTGCAGGCAAACTCCCATTTTTTAAGCCATCAGATCTCATGAGACTTACTATCATGAGAAAAGCATGGGAAAAATCCACCCCCATGATTCAGTCATCTCCCACCAGGTCTCTCTGACAACATGTGGAAATTATGGGATCTACAAGATAAGATTTGGGTGGGGACACAGAGCAAAACCATATCAGTATCTTTGGTATTCTAGTCTATAATAACATTATTAAAATTTAAAGTATCTTATGAATAGCAAAAATTTAAATCTATATTTAAATATAGTCTTAATTTTAGATTTAAATTAAATATTATAATTATGTGCTACTTTATTTTGTGTAGTATGTAATATATAACAAAAGTTTTATTATAGATATTTATGCAGCTATCTTTACCCTTCCCCTAAATTATAAAATCCTTTAGTTGCTACACTCTGTTCTATTTATCTTTGTACTCCTTATTTTGGCTTTTAATATTTAGTGAGTAATTGTATTAGGTTGTTGCAAAAGCAATTGCTTTTGTACCAATAATGTAAATAGAACCATGTAAGGATTTTCACATTTCACTTATTCAAATTATAAGCAAGATTGAATAGTGTAGGTGAATATATGTTTCTGTTGGTTTATTTGATAAATTTTTTAAAAAATGTCTAATATTAATTTTATCAAATATTTATTAAACACCTACTAAGGCCCAGCACTATTCTGGATATTGTAGATACATTAAAAAATAAAACAGCCAGAAACATCCACATGAAACCTCCACTTTAGTAGACAGAAAAAGATAATTTTTAAAACAGTAAGTTGAAAGGTAAGTTAGAAATCAATAAGTGTTATGGAGAAAATAGAGCAGGGAAAATAGATAGGATGTGTCAGGGATGATGGTTTTCTGTTTCAAATAGATGGCCAGGAAAGGACTCACCTAGAAGGAGAAATTTGAGCAAAGACTTCAAGGTGGTGAGAGAGTGATCAATATGGATATCCTGGAGGGGAATATTGCTATGGGCTATGGGGGAAAGAAGTGCAAAGGCCCTGAGGCAAGCATGGAATCTTCCTGGAATGACAAGGAGGCCATTGGAGTTGGAGTGAGACTGTGAGAAGAGCAGAGGAAATCTGAATGATAATGAGAAGCTGCTGTATCATATAAGGCCTTGTGTCCTGTTGTAAGGAGATGGGAAGCACTGGAGGCTTTGAGCCAATAAATGAGATAATGTGACCTGCATTTGAACAGGATCATTCTGCAGTAATGTTGAAAGTAGACTGTAGTGACCTGCGTCTAAACAGGATCACTCTGCAATAATGTTGAAAGTAGATTGTGGTGGGGCAAAGTGGACTCAGGGAGACCAGTTAGGCAAGACCTGATGGTAACTTGAACTAGGGTGGTAGCAGGGATGGTACCAAAAAATAGTCAGTATCTGGATATATTTCAATTTAAAGTCAATGTGGATTACTGATGGATTAAATGTGGAGAGTGAACCAAAGAGAGGAATCAAG
This sequence comes from Macaca fascicularis, assembly GCF_037993035.2. Lineage (NCBI taxonomy): Eukaryota > Metazoa > Chordata > Mammalia > Primates > Cercopithecidae > Macaca > Macaca fascicularis. The sequence goes on along the minus strand of NC_088377.1, from coordinate 166,200,822 downwards.
GAAAATAACAAGAATTTTTTGAACTAAGCAAGTGGATTGAGATGAGGAAGCCTATGGAGGAGCAGTTTTCTACAGAAGATTACACCTTTATTTTGGAAAAGTAAAGTTGCCTAGGACTGTTAGACATTGCTGTAGTCCATTTTTTGTCTTAGTCCAGTTTTGCTATAACAAAAATACCTAAGGCTGGAAAACTTATAAAGAAAAGCGATATCTTTAGCTCATGATTCTACAGGCTGAGAAGTATGAGGAGCATGGTACTGGCATCTGCATGGCTTCTGGTGAGGGCTTACATGCTGCGTCACAACATGGCAGAAGGTTAAAAGGGAAGTGGATATATGCGAAGAGAGAACCAAGAGGAAGAGGAAACTAGCTTTATAATTACCTGTTTTCCTGGAAACTAATCCATTCTGACAAGAATTAATTCAGACTCAAGAGAGCAAGAACGTACTCACTACCGCAAGAATAGCATCAATCTGTTCATGAGGGATCTGCTTCCATGACCCAAACACCTCCTACCAAGCCTCACCTCCCAGCATGGCCACCCTTGTGATCAAATGTCAACATACGTTTTGGTGGGGACAAGCCAAACCATAGCAGACCCTTAAGAGGAGGGAATTTCCTATAGTAGGAAATGGGGTTTCCAAGTCATGAGTTTAGTAGAACAGTCTTGGCTAAATGTCTAAATTAAGTATTCTTTAATAAGTAGACAATGTTCATAGTCCTTGGAATGAAGAATGCACCCAGGGAATGAGTGTAGTTGGAAAAGATGAGAGGTTCAATGACTGTGATTCAGTGATTGGGAAACTGAGGAAAACACTGGAAAGGAAAGGGGGACTGAATGGCTGTGAGATAGGAGGAAAATCAGATCAGAAGACTATAGTGTCTAGGGAGCCAAGTGAAGAAAATATTTCAAGACAGAGAGAACTGACAGCCTGATTGTGTTAAATACTGCTATAGGTCAAGTGAGATGCAACTTGACAATGACCACTGGGTTTGTTAATGTAGAATGACATCAACAGCAGTGAGATTAAAGGAGTAGTGGGGAAAGAGCTCAATTTTGTATAAAGGGGAGCATGAGGAGAGACTATCAACTTTGGCGCAGTTTTCCTCTCAGAAATAGGTAGTTGAAGGGACCAGAATCAAATTCTGTGTGTGTGTGTGTGTGTGTGTGTGTGTGTGTGTGTGTATGCCTGTATCTGAATGTGTGTGTGAGACTATATATATGTTTTAAGGAAGGAAAAGAGAAGTATGGTTGAATGTTGAGCAAATGATACAGTAACAAAAGAAATATTGTCTAGGCCAGAAAGAAAGACTTGTTGGTGCAGTCCTGAAGTCCTTGAGAGGCAATCAAGGATGGGATCCAGTGTCCAGGTGAAGAGATCCAATATGTTCCTCTCCATTCTGGGAGCTGTTCCAGGATCTCTGTCTAGTAGTAGGTGTTGCTCCAACAGTTTTACAAAAGAGAAAATCTGAGACTCAGCTGATTTAAGTAATTTGCAAATGTAATGTAGCTAGTAAGGTGCAGAGTTGAAATTCAAGTTGTGTTCTATTCCAGATCCTATGCTCTTTCCACTACTGCACAGCTGGTGAGCCATTAAAACGACAGCTTTAGCTTGGTATTTAATATTATGCATATGATTGGAGAAAAAGTAAGAAAATATGCTACATTAGGCAAATGTACTGTTTATGAATTATCTGGGGATCAATTTGTATAGTATTCATTCTCTCCTTGTTATTATTTATTTTTTCTATCCTTTGGCCTGCAAAACACATTTGTCTCTACATGAGAGAGAGGGAGATGGTTGGGCAAAAGCATGAAATAAAATGTGCTTCTACAAAAAAGATTTATTATGGGAGGAGATCCATATTATAATTTTTTTTTTCTAAAATAACATTTTCAGAATTTATTAATGAATGTAACATGTTCTCTAACATAAAAGAGGTATTTGAAGGTGGATTCTACCCTCGTAAGTCCTGTAGAATTAAAAGAAATTATATAAAGCATGATATTCTCAAGACAGGTTTTAATGAGAAGAGTGTCAGGACCTTGCCCCTTAGGTGGGCACTGAGGTTTTGTTCTGAGACTTCTTCACTGCTGTATTCTTAAGCCATGTCAAACATATTTGCAGAGTTTGGTCATTGGTCAGATGATCTCCAAGTGAGAGTATAGGAGCAAATCAGCGTAAATTTAGCCCAACAACTGTCAAAGGGGCCAGAAAGCCGGACCCATCGTTGAGTACTAGCTCCTTTCTGTATACAAAGGTCAGCATTATTTATATCCATCTAAAAATGTTTTCTGGAATATTGGACAAAACCCAGCACGGCAGTGCTTTTACAGTCTCATCCCTCAGAGATGGATTAGGAATAAGAGGGATAGAGTATTATTTTATTAGTTAACTTGCTCATTCAACACATTTAGTAGATACTGCCTATGTGCTAGTTAGCTCTCCTCCACTTTGTGTATTAATGTACAAAAACTGTCAAAAGAAAAAAAATCTCTGCTTCTGTGGCATTTATATTCTAGTGGGGACAGAGAGATAATAAGAAATAAAGGCAATTGAGAAGTAAACAATATAGTATGTTACAGGCTAATAGGCACTATAGAAAAAAATACATCAGGGTAAGAGGGACTGGAAGGAGATTGTATTAGTTGTAAATCATCTCTTTAATGTTAACACTTCTAAAAAGGACATGAATATTCTCAAAACAGAGAATTTTTTTCAAATCAGCAGAAATCATTTTCTTATGTCTTATCTATAATGTTTTCCGCTTTTAGTTTGGAAACAGCAGTGCTGCATTCTGATGGCACTGTAGTTGTGTGGGAATTGGATGAACTTTACTGTCACCCTTTGAAATCCCTGTTTCTGACAGGTCAAATATTTCAAAATCTCTTGTTAAAAACATTTTGAGCATGTTCTTTTCTTGAGGACATTTTTATCTTTAATAATAACCAATTTAGAGAAAGTAGGACGGAACAACTAGGATTTTTTGAAAACAACAAAGAAATAGATGCTTCATTGATAATTGCTTGGCACTCTGTAAACTCTGAGTGTTCAAATACCATCAATCATATTTCTAAAATTTGAGTACAGTCCCAGGCTAACAATGGCATTCTGTAAAACTCTGATAATAAAACTAATGAAATTGGAAACTGGTGATATTTTACAGGGCAATAAGAGGAGAAAAGAAGATCAGATAATAATTTTTTTCCCCATACTCTACACTTATCAATGAAATGATCTAGGGGAGAGATTAGCTTATATTATTTTTGCATCTCCACCTCTAAGCACGGCACCTAATATAAAGTCCATTGTTCTCAGATCCTAAGGTTCCTAAGAATCACCTGGAACACTAATTAAGAATATAAGATCTTGCCACTGCACTCCAGCCTGGGCGACTGAGTGAGACTCCGTCTCAAAAAAAAAAAAAAAAAAAAAAAAGACTATAAGATCTTGAGCTCCATTTTATGGAACACATTTTTATTAACTTATACTAACAACATACGTGTTGTTTGTTGAAATTTAAATTTAAATCTGGCAACCCTAAAATACGATCAAAATTAAGAATCAATGTCCTGTAGGACAGATCTCATAACTATACGGTAAGAATTTTCCTAGGTAACAAAGTCCTATGGTTTAGCTCATGTTCATACACTTGTAAACAGATTTGTTTTCTTACTTGGTCCAAATGTCAATTTGTCATTACTTTCTGTTCTGAGGCTAGAAATTTATTTTGGTTTCTCAGCTTGGAGATGATTGTGGTTAGTCATATAATAATGGGACTCAGTAAGTAAGAGTAACTGGACACAATCTGTTACCCATTATCAAAAAAATTCTTGTCAAATGTCCCAATGGTATTATTGCAGCTTCATTTTTCATATATGAGGAATATATCACGATAAAGGAAGGAAAAATCTAGTTATTTTAGCCTGTTTGTGTGTGTGTGTGTTTCAGCAGAAGATGCTAATTATTAATTTGTTTGGATCGAGACTGATATTTCATCTACCTTCTAGCTTCTAATAATTTGCATATTGAAATGATCACAAATATTTCTGCAGATTGACTCATTATTTATATTTCTCAGGTGTGCTCACCTTTGTTTCTTTTTTTTCTTTGAGACAGAGTTTTGCTTTGTCGGAGTGCAGTGGCGTGATCTCGGCTAACTGCAAGCTCCGCCTCCTGGATTCACGCCATTCTCCTGCCTCAGCCTCCCCAGTAGCTGGGACTATGGGCGCCTGCCACCGCGCTCAGCTAATTTTCGGTATTTTTAGTAGAGATGGGGTTTCACCATGTTAGCCAGGATTGTCGCCATCTCCTGACCTCATGATCCGCCCGCCTCAGCCTCCCAAAGTGCTGGGATTACAGGCGTGAGCCACCACACCCGGCCACCTTTGTTTTATTTTAAGTTAAATTGATTTTCGTTAGTTCTGCTCCAACATCTGAAATTCCAAACAAACTAGTCTTACAAAGTTGTGGTTATTGCGGTAAAGAAAAGGAGTGGTTAGTTTAAGATCATCATAGAATAAGAAAAAAAAAAAGTATTTTTTTTTATATTGCTTTGTAACAAATCACCACAAATCTAGCTTCTTAAAACACCAGTTTATATCTTACATTCTCTGTGGGTCAGGAATATGGGCATAGCTTACCTGAGTCCTCTACTTGAGTTCTCATAAGCTACGATCAAGATGGGATCCCGTCTGAGCCTCAGGATCTTCCTTCAAACTCATATGGTTATCAGCAGAATTTATTTCATTGAAGCTTTAAAATTTATGGGGGCTTGCTTTTTCAAGACCAGACGAGAAAGAATTTCTGACTTCTACACCCTCTTTTAAAAGGCTCACCTGATGAAGTCAGGCCCATTCAGGATAATTTCCCTTTTGATTAACTTAAAGTTCATTGTTTAGGGGTCTTAATTACATCTCCAAAATCCCTTGACTTTGGTCATCTAATGTAACATTATCATGGGAGTGACATCTCATTACTTTTGTCATATTCTCTTGGTTAGAAGCAAGTTACAAGTCTCAGCTGTACTCAGGGGAGGAGGTTATACAAGGGCTTGAGTCTTTGGGGGCCATATAAGAGATCTGCCTGCCATTTTTCTTATGCAAAATAGCATTCAAATCTCAGCCACGTTGGGAAATAGGTGAGATAAAAGATAATTAAACTTCCCTGCATGATACATAAATACATATTTAGAGAACTGGTGAGCAAGAGAGAAAAGGAGGTGAAAAAAGAGAGAAGCCAGGCCCAAAATCATGGTTCCAATAAAACCATGAAAATTCAGAGGCCAGAATGGTTCATAAATCTAAAATTTAATGTAAAATCATTTGCAATAATGTTTTGGTATATAAACAGCACAGTTTTCCAGGATCTCAGAAATGTTTTTTGCATATAAGTTACAGACAGAGACTGAAAATTGAGTGTGAATTCTAACTTGGAGCTATGAGTAGTTAAAACTTCTTGAATATATTGGATACATGGGTTTTCCACCACGTGTGTGGTCAAAACCACCATGTATATAGATTTGATTCAATTTTTCTTAGCTATCAGAGAATAAAGTGATTCTTAGCACACTTGAAAACATTGAAGAAGTTAATTTACGCGTTATGTGCCTTTCTGTCTTATAGAAGAACAATATATATAATTTAGAATTAATAATTAAAATTTAGAATTCAGAAGTCTTAGATTATACAGCCAAACCTATATTAAGACAGGCCAAACATTTGTAAAAGGGCAAGTAACTTCAGGGTTATAACAATCAACCAACCAACCAAATACTTACACCTTTGGAAAGAAGAACTTGGAAAAGTTTCCACTGAGTTTGCAAGTGGTTGCCGTCATTTGGCCTTCACAACCTGGTATCACAAGTTTAGACATTACTTACTTCAGCAAAATGCTGCCCTTCAGATAGATGACAGTTTATTAGACTTTTTAAATTGCACTTTTAGTAATAAAATGATCTCAGGGCTCAAGTATAAAATAAATGACATGGGTATATATTAGTTTGACTTGGAGATTAGAAGATGTAAAATATTAATGCTATTTACAACATTCAATACCTGCTGAATATGAATTTACAGAAAGTCAGCATACGATGCCTTCATTTTGTGAGAGGATTGGAATTATAAAATAAAACTTCAATCTGTCAAATTTAGGAATTGGGAATGATTCTGGTATTTAACTTGGTTCTCAGGTTGGTTGAATACCAGGGACCTGACTAAAAGAGACAATAAGGAAAAGCAGCATGTGGAAAGAACATTGAATTTTAATCAAAAAGTTTTCTTCCAATTCTGTTGATGTGACTTGTGTTTGCACTGGATGAGTTATTAACATGTTATGTCTTCAGTTTTCTATTCAGAAAAATGGTGACAGCCTCACAGGAAGAATAATAAATGTTCAAGGGGTTTACAAATTATAAATTTCCACAATAACCCGAGTTATTATTTTGCAATGGCTCCAAGCTACCTACTATCCAAGTGTTTATTTCATAGGGAAGAGGCAGGTTGAAATGACTCCAACAGTCAAATCACAGCATGGGATGTGGTAATAGTTTGTAGCAAAAAAGAAAGAAAAAAAAAAGAGTGTTTATAAATTGCAATCTGGGACCTCTGATGCTCCGTGAGATTCTGCATTAGTATCCATTCTCACTTCAGTGAGACTCTTTAAATCACAGGAGGTACCTGCCTGTGGGAAATCACTTAACCAGCTTAAAATCTTTGTTCGACATGAAAAAGCCTTAAATGAAATAAATGGCAAGAAACTAAAATCTGGCCAAGGGAGATGTTCTCTGCTTGCTATTTGTGTGTACTAATGTCTTGCATTGAACAGTACTTTAAAGTTAAGCAGGGTAGATATTGTCCCAATCACACCAAAGATGAAGCTATCTTATGGAAATTTTGTCAGCAAGATACCTCCAGTTCACAAAATGACACACCAGAATAAGCCACAGAGCTAGTTACTAGAAATTAGACTTCATGGCATTACATCACAATCTTCTCATTTCTTCCTCCATACCAATCTCTCTCTATCTCTCCCTCTACCCTGAATTTATATATCTAAAAGTTAAGTAAAAGAAAATATTTCGGCTGATAAAATGACATTTAAAAACATAGCACACAAAACAGAGATCTAAAGAGATGTTTTTAAGAGTTCTTTCAGGATCTTCAAGAAAATCAGTGACACACTGTGAAAACAGCCCGATTTGGACAAAGTGCTACTCACTTAGTGGCATTAAACATACATTAACGAAAAGCAAGCAAGGTAAGCTTTGTGTTTAGGCCAATTGACATCTCTATTAATAAATTTCAGAGGTCAATTTTGCCATTTTCATGGTTTAGTATATCAAAATCCAGTAATCAATCTATAAATAACATTCTGTTATAGGCAAATTTCATATTGAGTTCCATGAAAACATTTTTAAATCCCCTTTAGATTCTTTCCCTTTGATTCTGCTGTTTCCACTGCTGCCAGAACTCTTTCTTAAACATTTTATCTCTAATTATGTAATATCCTTTTGTGTGGAAATGTCTATTAACTTCATATAACCTTCAGGAAAACTACTAAAGCGTCTAGCTTGGCATTCAATGCCCCTCCTAATCTGACCCCAATTTATGTCTCTGACATTATTTTCATGCACCTATCCCAAATCCCCACCCATGTGGTTCTATAGTTCATGTTTCACTTTAATAAATATTCCATATCTTTTCATAATACCGAGTTATTGCGAATACTATCCCTTTGCCTAGAATATCATTTCTTCTTTTATGCCTGGCAACTTCTGCTCAGGCTTCTGGACCAAATGTAACTTTTTGATTTTTTGTGAACTCTCTCCTGAATCCTCTAGGCAGGTGGTCTTTGCTTCTTCTGGGTTCTGGGAGAAAAAAATATCTCCAAACCACGAGATGTGTTACATTGCCTTGCAGTTTATTCATTTCCATACCTGACTCATCTGTGGACTACCAAGTCATCTGGTCTCAGGACTGTCTAAATCATTATAGATTCCACAGCACATGGCATGGTGGGGACCTAGCAGAAAATCAATAAATGCTTCCCAAAGTAAATCAAGGTTTCAGAAACACTATTCTTTTCATTGTACAAATTGCACGGAATGATTCTTTTTTCAAAAATATATGTATATTTTTGAAAGTATTTTAAAAGAGTCCTGATTTTACATTGCAGGTAGGATGTAGTAGATCACAGAAAATTAATGCTTCCACTATACTTTTATGTGAAAAAGCTGCATAAATTACAAAAATCATACTATTCAAGACTTCAAAAATCTATGGAGTCAATAAAAACTAGGTGGAATAAAATCACCAGAAATAGAATGGCAAACAGGTGAGCTGCGGATCACCAGATATCTTTTGTTGTGGAGGAATTACCGTTTCTGGGTTTGAGCTGATGGTCAGACATGGCCCATGTACAGACCCTCTGCTGAGGAGAGAGAAACATTGTGTGAGTCTGGAGCAACAAATCAGAATCTTAAGGGACTACAGACATAAGCAATCGTCAATAACAGAATTTAAGTTCACACAGCATGTTTACTAAAATCAAATATCTGACGAACCATAAAAAGCCTCCAGAAATTTTGAAATATTGAGATGGTTTCGTGGATATTTCCTGATCACAAAGGATTAAGTTAAATTTCAATAATAACAAGAAAAGTCACAACTGTCTGGAAATTAAATAACACATATCTAAATAACACAAATGAGAAATACAAATGAGAATTAGTTTGAACTAAATGATAATAAAAACACAAATATTTAAATTGGTAGGATGAAACTAAAGCATCCTAAAAAGCAGTGCTTGCAGGGACATGTATACTTGTAAATGCCTATACCGGGAGAAAACAGTTGAAAATAAAAGATTTAAAACTCCATGTCGCGAAGTTAGGAGGAGAACAGCGTATCAGTCCCATGGAAAAGAGAATAAAAAGAAAATAAGGATAGCATCAGAAACCAATGCCATAGAATGAGAACATCAATGAAGCCGAAAGCTTTTGTTAAAAAAGATTAATAAAACTAATAAAGCTCTAGGACAAATGTTTAACAAAAATGAGGGAAAACATACTTTGTCATCACCAGAAATTTAAATCTATTATTAAAAATTTTCTCATAAAGAAAATGCTACACTACAGGTTTCTTTGTCTATTAAGAAAGAAATTAACATCTAATTTATGCAACCTTTCCCAGATAATAAAAACTGAGGAAATTCTCCCCAGCTATTTATCTTAAATGAGACTAGGATAACCCAAAATCTGATGAAGACATTATGAAAAGAAAAATTAGAGACCAATTTCTCTCATAAACACAGAGGTAAAAATTCTTAACAAAATGTTATTATTTAATTCAAGTAATATTCAAAACGGAAAATACAACACAACAAAGTGGAATTTATTTCACCTGTAAAAGTCTGATTTTATATTTCAAATTCAGTGTAATTTACTATAACAGAGAAAAAAAGAAAAATTACATGATTTTCTCAATATAGGCAGAGTAAGCTTTTGAATCAACATCTGTTATCGATGCAATTCTTAGCACACTGATTCTAGAAAAGAACTCCCTTAATCTGACAAAGAATGCTTGCAAACTACCTACAACAAACATTATACTCAATGGTAAAATATTGAAAACTTTCCCCTTAAAATCAGGAGTTTAAAAAGCATGCCCACTCTCACCATTTTTATTTAACATTGTACTAGAGATTTTACTAAATGCAATAGGTAAGAAAAAAAATCCCTTAGGATTGTAAATAAAGACAAAAATCTAATTATTAGCAGATTATATACCAAGAAATCCAAACGAATTTATGATCAAGCTATTAAAATCAATAAGTGAATTTAGAAAAGTCACTGAATACAAGGTCAATCTATAAAATCAATTGTATTTCTATATGCCAGTCATTCAAATAGTAAGCAAATTTTAAAATATGGTATTTGTAATAACATAAAATTTTGAAATCAATTCAGGTATAGTTGTGGAGGACCTATACTTTGAAACTAAACAATACTATTGAGAGAAAGTGATATATTGCTGTCCCATATTGTAAAGATATTTAATCCCAAATTAATCTATTGATTCAATTAATACCAATTAAAATTCTAGCAGAAGTGTTTTTCTGGAATGAACAGAAGGTTTAAAATTCAAATACAAATGCAAAGGACCACGAGTAGACATATTTTTAAGAACAAAGATGCTTCAAGGATGTAAATACTACCAAATAATAAGAACTACTATGAAGCTCTGGTAATTCAGTCAATGCAATATTGGTTTAAAGTTGACAATTGACTAATAGAACAGAAGATATCTCATATTTTTATGAATTACATATATATTTACACTTCTTTGTTCATTTGACTCATGACAGTGATGACAACACAGTGTAGTTTGAAATATTTTTTTTTTTTTTTTAATCAGTGATTCTGGTTCAATTGGATAGTTCTTTGACAAAAAAAGTATTCTGATCACCTATCTCACATCGTACAGCAAAAATCAATTCCATGTGAATTTCAAATGTAAAGGTGAAAGATAAAAATCCATTAGAGCAATATATAGAACATTGTTTGGCTTTGATTTGGCTGATTACTTAAAAAGGACAGAACGCTAGGGCGAAAAGAAAAAAAGTAATAAATAGGACAGTGTAAAAATTACAAATTTTTGTCATCATAAAAGAGTAGGTAGAAAATGAAAATGAAAGTCACAGAGTGTGAGAAAATATTTAAAATAAACATCAAAAGCTTGCAGAATATCTAAAAGTGTCCTACAAATCAGTGAAAGGTCAAACAATAGGTAAAATTGAAAAAACTTGGACGTGAACAAATCTTTCACAAAAGAGATATTGAAATGGCCTATAAACATATGAAGAGGGGCTCAATTTTATTATTCATGAAAGAAATGCAAATTGAACCCATAATGCAATAATTTCATATACCAAAATGGCTAAAATCAAAATGAGGGAAAATGCTTAGTGTTGGCAAGGGTATAGATCAACTGGAAAGTTCATATGATGTGTTTGGGAAAGTGAATAGGTACAATCATTTTGGAAATCTGTTTGACCATACTTTCTAAAGCTGAAGATATGCACATCCATTGACCCAATAATTTGATATATGTTCATTAAAAATGTGCTGAAATGTTCATAGTACACTACTAATATTATTGAAGAATTGGAAACTAAAATGCCTATCAAGAGTAAAGTGGATTAATACTAGTTTAACCATGTACAAGTGTTGGTTTTGTTAGTTAAATAGTTCAAATATTGTCAATATCATATTTTTCAACGTATACATTGTGGTGTGTCAACACAATATCATATAGCAGTGAGACTAAGGTTCACTGCCATATGAAGCAACATAGATTAAACTCATGAACATGAGGACAAGCAGAAAAAAGCCAGACACAACATAGTGTATATTGAATAATCCCATTCAAATAAAGCAAAAAAAAAAAAAAGTTAAAACTAAGCTCTATCATTAGACATAAATATAGTAGTTATGTTATCCTTGCCAGGGTAGAGTCGTGAAAGGATATATGAATGAGGCTTATTGGGTTATGGGTTACTGGCATCTCTTTATTCTTGATCTGGATGTACCGATGTGAGCAATTTGTGTAAATTAATTGAGTGGTATAATCATGATTGCTCAATTTTCTGTATGGATATTTTACTTCAATAAAAAGTTAAAAAATTAAGTCAAGAAGCAGATACAGGAAAATATGAAAGTTACTATTTTGTTTTCTTTTTATAGAGATCACTGAAATGAGGTTTTGCAGTGAGAAAGAGAGGTTGAACTCAATTCCCTGGGTAATACTTTTTTTTTTTTTTTTTTAAAGAGACAGTCTTACTATGTTACCCAGGCTGGGCTTGAACCCCTGGCCTCAAGTGATCCTCCTGCCTCAGCCTCCCAAAGTCCTGGGATTACAGGTGTGAGCCACTACACCCAACTCCAAAATTACTATTAATGTATTGTTATGTATAAAATGACATTAGAAAATTATGTCTTAATCACTAATAAAATCTAAAAATTGTCTTTTTTTTCTTTTTTTTTAAGACGGAGTCTCACTCTGTTGCCCAGGTTGGAATACAGTGGCACAATCTCGGCTCACTGCAACCTCTGCCTCCTGAGTTTAAGCAATTCTCTGCCTCTGCCTCAGCCTCCTGATAAAAATTATGTCTTTAATCACTGAATAGAATCTATACTCTCTACTGAAAGCATTCAACAATAGTTGGGGCCTTTTCAAAACATTTTCAAAAGATTTTTTATGTTTCCATTTTTATTTAGCTGAACATGCCTTTCAAGGTCTATCATTAAAACCTGTGAACTGTTGTGCCCAAGAGAACCAGGTGCAATATTATTTGCAATAGCCAAGATATAAAAACAACCCAAATGCCTAGCAGTGAATGGATGGATAAAGAAAATGTGGTGTACATAGAACAGAGTATTCATTCAGCTATAAAAATTAAAGAAATACTATCATTTGTAACAACATGGATGAACCCAGAAGACATTATGCTAAATAAAATAAGCCAGATACAGAAAGACAAATATCGCATTACCTTGCTCATCTGTGGAATCTAAAAAAGTCAGACTCATATAGAGAGTAGAGTGGTGGTTGTCAACAGCTGGGGCACAGGAGAAATGGGGAGATGTTGGTCAAAGTGTCAAATTTTCAGTTACAAGGGGAATATATTTTGGAGATATAATGTACAACATGGTGACTATAGCTAATAATACTGTATTGCATACTTGAAATTTTCTGAGAGTAAAACTTAAGTGTCCTCAACACACTCACACATATACATTCACCCATGCAAACATGCACAAAATAGTAACTTTGTGAGGTAACAATGAAGATGTGAATTAACTTGATTGTGGTAATCGTTTCACAAGGTATACATACATATCAAATCATCATGTTTTACATTTTGAATATATACAATTTTTGTCAATTAAGATTAAATCAATCGTTGACTTTGTACATATTCGTCAAATAGACATTGAATTTTGTGTTAAATGCATTGAAATGAAACTAATCAAGTCATGTCACTTCTAACAAGAGCTTTCTCCTTCCCTTTGGTGATGGCACAACATCAGCCTGCACTGAAGTCTATTAGCATGAAAGTTGTTAGCATGGGGTTTGGAAATATCTCCTCTCAATGGACTATGCAGTAACACAAATAAAGGCATGTTCTCATAGGAGCAAAGTAGTAGTTTTAACCCAGTGATGGAAAAATTAACTGCTTTAGTATTGGTAAATATATGTTTTTAAAGAGATATTTAAAAAATACTCATTCATGAAAAATAATTTCTCTGTGATATGAGCTGTTTTATGTCATCTGATGGGAATACGATAATGAGCATATTTTTTAGGACAAGCTTTATACAACATTGATTGCCAGAGAAGACCTGTCTTGTAAAAAAAAAAATTTTAATGTCTATACCCTAACTTCCTTATTGTAACATGAACAACAATAATACCTAGATACAAAGTTGGAAAGGAGCCTGGGGAATCTTAGTGTCTGACAGCTTGTGCATCTATTATAATTACTGAGATGTTACCAGAAATATGATTGTGTTGAAGGGCGGGAAGTAGGAGACAGTAATGGGATGGCCAGGACTAAAACAAAGGACAGCATTGTTTCTTTGTATCTGGATCACTGTTCTTTGGATCATGAGGGAATCTTCAATCTTCCTTAGCCTTTTGCCAGGTGCAAGAGACATAGTGGTGCTGCTAATATAGGCATTGGTACTTCATACTTGATATGCCTACAACACATCATTTTTATCTTGTATTGTTTGGGTTCAGACTTTAGGGTCATAGAAAACATTTTGAATTTCAAACCATTTGATTCAACTTGAGGAAATCTCTATCTGCTCTTTTAGAATACAAAAAGGAATGGTAGGGCTAAGTCACGTTTTCTGACTTCTCTCTTGCAATTTTGGACAGTACAACAATGAAGCCATGGAGCTATGGAGGGCACAGTCAGCCTCCTTGTCCCTGCAAGGTGGCAGACAAGTTCTCGTATACCCAAGGACCCCATAGGGGCTTTTGAATTTACCTTTATGAAGCTTTGGCAGGCTATCTTTTGTCCCCAGAGAAAAAGGGTAAACAAAAGGGACTGGACCAAATGGCCCCATATTAAAGGGACCCAGGCATGCTCAAAGACTGCTTAGGGAAATATCTGTGGAGATGAAAGAATGAGAATTCTGTGGAGTCCTGTCCTATTGCACTGTACAGTTTTGAATTGCCTCCTGGAGTGTGCTGGACAAGCCTGACTTTCCTCTGTGCCCCTGGTAAGGCTGTGTACTCTAAAGGTCAGAAGAAAGATTAATAAGAGTAGACAGAAGCAGAGTTTCCAAATAACCTCTTTACCCATGTATCATTCATACATTATTCACCAGTTCTTCTACCGTGCACTGAGAACTGAGATAAGCTCTGGGGACACAAAGACAAGTATGACATGGACTCTGTTATGAAGGAGCATCCAGTCTAGTGGAGGATGACAGGCAGGAAAACAAGTAAGGGCCATGAAGTATTGTGAGGAGTCAGAAGATCAAGGTTGAGTGGGGGAGAAAGGAGTCATGTCAAACCAGAAGATGAATCTTTAAGCTTTTTGTCCCATGGATCCATTTGAAAGTTGGTGAGATTTAAGTCTCATTGCTCCTAATTTCAAGCAAATTGCTCACGAAAAATATTTATTAAATATATAATTGAAGATGACAGTGTTTGGACTGTAAGTTAAATTACAGAGCTATACTTACCACCCTAACTCTTGAGCATATGAAAAGAAATTAACGTATCTTTTTCTAGGTTACTCTGAAAATGCCACGGTAAAGGAGAAAGAACCTGGGCCACTGGATCTACCCTTAGCTTTGAAACTGACTAGCTGTGTGATCTTGGCCAAGTCACTTACCTTTGACCTCAGTTTCCCTGTATGTAACAAGTAAAAGACCCTCATTCTAGATTATGATGATTACATGAAAACTCAAAGTAAAGTCTAAAAGTAGAAAAAAAATCAAAAGTGTCAATTCTTACTAACGTATTTCTGTGTATAAACAGACTTTGGAGAACAATTAGATGAATTTGGACCACAGTGAAACTCAAATCCAATTGGAAGCCACATTGCTATTACCCGAAATCCCCTCAGGAGGTAACTCTCAGGAAGTCTATCTGCTCGAATTCCCCAGTTTCCGCGTGGAAGTTGGTGTCTCTAGATATTCGTAATCTGATGAATCATTTCATTTTTTTTTTCTCTTTTATCGTGAGTGCGCAAGAAAATGTATTTTCATGATTGTAAAGAATTTAAATTCTGACTGGTATCCCTGGAGTATGCAATACATGGTCCTTATCATGAATATCTGTAAAAAACTTGAAAGAGTACAAGGTAAAATTTTGTATTTGATAAATTAAATAGCTGCTCAGGACTTCTAAAATTAACTGAAAGTCAACTCCCTCCTTCTAGTTTCCTCCCCTGTCCTATCCATTTATAATGCACTACTGGATTAATCTTTTAAAGCATCTCTGCTCAATAGAACTTTCTGTGATGATGGAAATGTTCGGCATCTCTCCTGCCCATGATAGAAGCTGCTAGCTACTGGACACTACTGAGCACTTGACGTATGGCTAAGGCAATTGAGGAACTAAATTTGTCATTTTATTTAATTGTAGTTAATTTAAATTTACGCTTAAATAACTACATGTGCTGGTGGTTTCTGCAGTGAACATTACAGTTCCAAAGCAAGCCTTGACTGTGTCTCTCCTCTACTCCAAACTTTCTATAGCTTTGCTCTGAGTAAAATGTACCATTCGAGGATCTTAAGCTGGCATTCAATAAATTCCATAAACTGTTCTCAAACTTTGCTTTTTATACAATCAGTATTTCATCCAAAGTAAATATTTGCCATTCTCAAAACTATCTCTTATATTCTAGCAACCATATTTTCCTTAGGGAGTTTGTTTTGTTTTTGATGAGAATGGCATTTTATTCATCTAATTACATCTGATATTGAAATCACTTAACTTAATTTTTCCCACCTGTATAAAACTGTTACTCATTCATGTCGGTTAGTATCTCTCACACTCATAAAATTGCTTAACTCTTTCTTATAACATTTAGTACATTTTACTGTATATTTTAACTATTTATGTACATATGCTAAACCCACTATTCAATTGTTATCTGCTGAGACTGTTGTCCATGTCAAATTTAACCTTGTATTCATCCCAGCTCCTTTCACATAGAAATAATAGAAATTAATGATTAAGCACAAGTCAATCGAATGGGATTTAAATTCCAGTGGCCTGACTTACTACCTGTGTAATTAATTTCCACAATGCCAGACACATAGCAGGAACTCAGTGAATGCTATTAAGGAATTACCAAAGACCTACATTTACGACTGTCACAGCCGACTGACATAACTACTTTTGACGCACAAGTTAAAAGTTCACATTCCTTTATTGAAAGAAAAACAAGATCAGCAAATATCCTGTCTTCCAAGGCTGAATGTTGTAGAAAGAAGCTTATTTGCCCTCACAGGAGGAGTTCTTGGTCTACATTCATCTCTCTCACCAGCACTGAAAAGTAGAGTTTAGGTCAGAATGTCAAGAAGACTTGAAGCTTAGCCCCAGGGCAGGAACAAAAGCAGGTCATCAGGAAGCTATTCCTTGGCAAAGGCAGTCCCATGTCCCAGGAAAACATGTGGTTTCCTGCCTTCCTGCCATCCACCTTGTTCCCATGCCAAAACTCACTGTTTGCAGCACTGGAGTTGAATGGCCTATTTTCTTTGGGCCTTAGCTTGAATGGAATTATAAAGATACATAGGTAAAAATGGAAGAGCACAGATTTAAAGGAAAACTGCATTTGATAGAATTCTTTGTTCTCTGGTTTTGAATACTAATCTTTGTGTTAATTATTTAGTCTGACTTTTTCACAATGCCTGAAATCAAAGGCATTCAAAACTACAGAGAGTTTTAAAGATTTTGCTCAGATGTCAAATTTTAGTAAACTATTGGTGATTATCTTAAGCTACTGAGTTCTTGATTCAAAAGCATTTCTAAGGAAATGTCACTATTTGCATCTGCAAAAATCACTTGAACTAACTTGGAACTTACTTTTAGCTAGTGATAGTAGCTGACCTGCTTTAATTAACTAATAGGATATAACTAATCTAGGTTTGAATCCCAGTTTCCTATTTGCTTACTACGTAAATAATTTTCTTATCTGTTAGAGTCAGTTCCTTCAAGGTTTGAATCTATGCTGGGCCATTTTAAAACTCTACATCTCCAACAAGTTACTTAACTTCTCTGAATTGTCTCATTTATGAATAAGTTACTTGATAATAATAATAATTCTCACTTCACAAAAATGTGTTTAAGTTTGAACAAGAATAAGAGAAAATGAGTAAAGCATTTTTCCAGTACATTGCACATAGAAGACACTCAAACATGCTTAACTGCCTTCTGTATGTTATTTGCACTAAAACAAATGTTGTCTAATGTTTAGCAACAGTGCCTTCTCTCACTGGACTCTTTATAACCTCTCTATAGTGACTGTACTATTTTTTAAACCTTTTATTTGTAAACGATTTTGCTTTGCTGAGAAGTTGCAATGAGTACAAAGAACTATCATAAGCAATTTACCAAGGTTCACCAATTAATTGTTAATACTTTGTTCCGGTTACTTTATCATTTGTGCTCTCTCTCCATTATACACATTGACATGAACATATGTGTGTGTTTTGTTTTTTAACCATTTGAAAGAAAGGAAATTATGCATCTTTATCCCTAAACACTTCAGTGTACTTTTCCTAATAAAAGGACATAATCACGGTACAGTTATTAACCTCAGAAACATTGACATTGATAAAAATACATTTGTCTAATCCATATGCCATACTCCAAATTTGTCAATTGATTCAGTTAAATTCTTTATAGTACTTTTTTTCTTTCAGTACAGTATCTAACCCAAAATCAAGTATTACGTTTTGTTGCCCTGCCTCTAGTTTCCTTTAATTTGGAACTGTTCCTGGGCCTTTCTTTGTCCTTCATGACATTAATACAGGTGAAAAGCTTGTTCACAATTATCCAAGCCTCTGTGGTAGATAACCTTTAGGATGGCTCCCAGTAATCCCCACCCCTGAGTGTTTATGCATCTGTACAATCCCCTGCTTCTTGAGTGAGCTGTCCTTAGAGACGCTTCTGACAAACAGAATATGGCTAAAGTTATGTGATGTCACTTCCAAGACTATGCTACAAAAAGCTAGTGATCCCTCTTTCTATCTCTTTCAGAGTACCTATTCGGAGGAAGAAATAATCTAGGAACTGCCTTATGGAAAGGTCCATGTGGGAAGGAAATGAAGTTCACAAGCAACGGCCAGAGACGATCTGAGTCGTTTCAGAGCAAGTGAGTAAGCTTGGAAGTAGGTCTTCCAGTTGAGCCTTGAGATGAGAGTAGCAAGCCCTAGCTGACAACTTCATTGTAGTTTTTTGAGGAACCCTGAGCTAGAGTCACCCAAGTAAGCTGTTCCTGGATTATGAAATCACAGAAGCCATGAAACAGCAGTGTTCTTGTTCTAAGCCTCTATGTTTTGGGGCAGTTTACTATGCAATAGTAGATAACTAACACAAACTTCATTTTGCATATAAAAACATTATTTTTTACAAAATTTTAATATACACAGGAGTTTATAAGAATTCAATTACCTTATAAATCAGGAAGAAGATTGGATTTTATTTTCTTCAGGAGTTATTTACCATTTGCGAGAATTTTACTATCCACAAAGTGACGTGTGGATTGGAGTAGATAACA
Organism: Macaca fascicularis; assembly: GCF_037993035.2. Taxonomy (NCBI): domain Eukaryota; kingdom Metazoa; phylum Chordata; class Mammalia; order Primates; family Cercopithecidae; genus Macaca; species Macaca fascicularis. The sequence goes on along the minus strand of NC_088377.1, from coordinate 166,182,013 downwards.
CATGGTTACCTTAGTATATTCACGCTGTTCTATATAAAGTGCAAACACCCAGCTAATTGAGGGAAGCAGTGATGGGTCAGCAAGATGGTGGAGTAGGAAGCCCTGGATCTTCTTTTCTCCCACAAACTCACCAATTAAGTAAAAATTCACAGACAAATTCTCTTCTTGAGCAATCTAGAAGCTAAGGGGAAATTTCCTGCATGCCAGGCAACCGCAAAACCACACTCAGGGAAGCTGGTAGGGGGATTGGAGACACGCTCTCACTGGAGACCCTGCCCCTCCACAGCACCTTAGGATCAAACACTTGACTAATAATGCATTCTGTCATCCAGTGTTGTTGTGCCCAAATAGTTTCATATGGAAATAAAACTTTAGAGTGTTATTTTCCTATTATATTATTTTAAAGCGTTATCATGATTTCTTTTAGATTTTGTGCATAGATAAGCTGTGTTTTACTATATGTTATTAATATTTGTCATGAAAAGAGAGCCGGTCGGGTGCAGTGGCTCACGCCTGTAATCCCAGCACTTTGGGAGGCCGAGGCGGGTGGATCACCTGAGGTCAGGAGTTTGAGACCAGTCTGGCCAACATCATGAAACTCCGTCTCTACTGAAATACAAAATTAGCTGGGCATGCTGGAGCGCCTGTAGTCCCAGCTACTCATGAGGCTGAGGCAGGAGAATCGCTTGAACCTGGGAGGCAGAGGTTGCAGTGAGCTGAGATAGCACCACTGCACTCCAGCCGGGGTGACAGTGCAAGAGTCCGTCTCAAAGAGAAAAAAAAAAAAGAAAGAAAAAAAAATAGAAAGAAAACGAGATCATTTTGCCGTAAATATACAGATTTCATATGAAGACTTAGCCTCTCTGGTACCACCCAGAAGCCATTGGGAGTTAATTCTGAAGTCAGTATAAAGGAAGGGTGCTGGTGGTTTTTCCAGATATTTCCAGCTATAGCAATGCTCAGAAAAGCCTCATGACGAAGATGATATCACAGAAATATTCTGTGCTTGAAGCCGGAACCAAATACTGAGAGGGTGGGATTGAGAATTTTGCTTTTAAAAAATAAGAATTAAGGCAGAAATTAAGTTGAAGAAGTTAGAGATACTTATTTGATAGGACAGAGAATGGGGAATGTTGGAGTGTTTGACTTCTACAGGCAGTGATTTCTGGAAGAAATGAGTAGATATTTAATTGGGTACGATGGGTCAGAGGGCACTTGAAAGTTAGAAGTCCTTCAGCATCTCCTGTGTCATTGCTTGGATGTTAAATATTCTTTAAAAGAAAAGGGCATTATCTCTACTTTGTTTGAATCACAATTCTCTAATTTCAAAGAGCTTAATTTAAAGAGAAATCACCTATGATGGCACTCTACCTCTTAGGGGCTTTAATATTGTGATGAGACACCAGGTTGATGGATAAGGTCAAGAAAACATGTGATCATGCTATTCACCCCACATCCCTGCAAATACCCAGTTGGCCTCATCAGTAGGCCGATTCTCATTAGGAAGAAATTTGAGATTTAGCCTTGTGCCTCAGAAACACCAAAGGCCCAAATATCAGAATATTTTCTGAAATATTCCAAAGTTTTGTATTAATTCACCTGATCTTATTTTCACAGTCATACTAGAACTTCTGCTTGTATCATTGAAAGTGACCCATTTTCAGTTCCAGTATCAGAAACGGCACATTTTTAAATAGATCAAACATTTGTAACAAATGTTTGAAAGGTTTTATATATACAGACATAGGAAAAGCCTAAATTAGCCTTACCTATATTATCAGTCCAAGTAACTCATTTACTTAGGTACTTCCACCTTTTCAAATGATTATCCCATTTTCAATTAGAATTTCTACCAAATCAAAACTCATGATTGTAAAAACACCATTCCCTTTACAAGGTATTTGCGAGTGGCACAAAACATTTTTCCAGATACTAGGATCCGATCCTTTCTCCACATCTAGTCAATTTGCAATTCTGCCAGTATACTAAGAAAACCCTAGAGCTACATCTTCAGCTGCCTGGAACAACATAGAAATTGTTTCCTGTTTTTTGTTTGTTTGTTTGTTTTAATTCATTTTCAACAAAAATATGTGGCTCTCTTTTTTAAAAATTGAGTTTTAAAAACTTTGATTTTCTCTTCTTGTGATAGTTTGCTAAGAATGATGGTTTCCAGCTGCATCCATGTCCCTAAAAAGGACACAAACTCATCCTTTTTTATGGCTGCATAGTATTCCATGGTGTGTATGTGCCACATTTTCTTAATCCAGTCTGTCACTGATGCATATTTGGGTTGATAGGTGGGAACTGAACAATGAGATCACTTGGACTCGGGAAGGGGAACATCACACACTGGGGCCTATCATGGGGAGGGGGCAAGGGGGAGGGATTGCATTGGGAGTTATACCTGATGTAAATGACGAGTTGATGGGTGCTGACGAGTTGATGGGTGCAGCACAGCAACATGGCACAAGTATACATATGTAACAAACCTGCACGTTATGCACATGTACCCTAGAACTTAAAGTATAATAATAATAAAAAATAAAAAATAATAATAAAAAAAAACTTTGAGTGGCCGGGCGCGGTGGCTCAAGCCTGTAATCCCAGCACTTTGGGAGGCCGAGGCGGGTGGATCACGAGGTCAGGAGATCGAGACCATCCTGGCTAACATGGTGAAACCCCGTCTCTACTAAAAATACAAAAAAACTAGCCGGGCGTGGTGGCGGGCGCCTGTAGTCCCAGCTACTCGGAGGCTGAGGCAGGAGAATGGCGTGAACCTGGGAGGCGGAGCTTGCAGTGAGCCGAGATCGCGCCACTGCACTCCAGCCTGGGTGACACAGCGCGAGACTCCCTCTCAAAACAAACAAACAAACAAACAAACAAACAAAAAAAAACTTTGAAAAACACTTTCTACTTCCAGATATCTCACCATTTGAACTGTTTATTCGGCATACTATCTCTATACCTAACACTTCAGAAAAATACTTGAAGCCCAGCCCATCTAGAAAGTAAAGGGGTAGAGCAGAGTTTCCCAAACTTCTTAGTTTCAGGTCCCCTGTACCCTCTTAGAAAATCACGAGTATCTAATCTCAAAGAGATTTTGTTTAGATGTGTTATAGCTATTACTATTTATCAATTAGAAAGCGAATAATATTTAAAATATTTAATAATTCATTTAAAAATAATAATATTAAACCCATTAAATATTACCATAGACAGCATGAAACAAATATAGCTATTTTAGGAAAAATAACTATTTTCTAATAATAAAAATAATGAATGTTAGTAAACAGAGTTGTATTTTACTTTTTAATTCCTTAATGTGTGGCTTAATAAAGAATAATTAGATCTTCATATTTGGGTGCAATCGCCCATCATGATATGCTCTTTTGGCTGAAGTATAAAAAGAAAATCTGGCTTATGTAGACATGGAATTGGAAAAAGAAGTACATTAATGGCCTTTTCGGATAATTCCTCATTTAAACTCAATAAATGGTGGTTTCTTAAAGGTTAATTACAATGCAGATTTGAAGCCATATCTTTTAATAAACTTTTAATACTCTATCAATACACTTTTCATACTCTGTTACTTTAAATTCTACCAGCTTCTTTTGTACTTTAAATGGATCTCTTTTCGATGCATGACTTTCTGTAACATCATTCATTGGTCATTTGAAAAATATTGGTTTACTGGGTTATGCGTATCTTCTAAGTGTCTAACACATTTCATAAATGTATTTAAAAAACTGTTAATATTCTTACTATTCTCATTAAAAAAATCTAATACTGGGAAGCCGCTAAGCACATGGCAGCAAGAAGCAAATTTCTCAAATGTTAACTTTTTCTTGACAGTCTTAATTATATATCACTGGCAACAGGTATTATCAGTTGTTTTCCTTGAAGTGACAGGCTCACTTCACTCATTTTTGAGAAAAAGTCTGCCAAATACTTCTTTTTAAAAACAGCTTTATGGAGATATAATTCACATACCATAGAATTCACCTATTTGAATTTTACAATTCATTGACTTTTGGTATAGTCACAAAAATTTTGCCATCACCACTACAATTTTACGACTTTTTTGTCACCTTAAAAAGAAACGTCATATTCATTAACAGTTACTCCTCATTTTAGCCCAACTCCCAAATCCTAGGAAATGACTACTTTGTGTGTCTATGCATCTGCCTAGTCTAAATGTTTTATATAAATAGAATCATCCAATGCATGGTCTTTTGTGTTTGGCATCTCACTTAGTGTAATGTTTTCAAGTCTCATCCATGTTGTAGCATGCATCAGGACTTCATTCTTTTGTATGGCCAACTAATATTTCATTATATTATTAGATGGACATACTATTATATGGATTATATATATGGTATGTGGATATGACATATTATATTATATATATCATATTTTATTTATTCATCAGTTGATGAGCATTTGGATATATCGCTTTATCATATTTATTTATTATATTTTATGGATATAACATATTTTATGTTATTGGATATAAATGATATGGATATATCACAACCATTATATGAATATGCCTTATTTTATTTATTTATTCATGAGTTGATGCACATTTGGTTGTTTCCACTTTGGGCTATTATGAATAATGCCATAAACAGTACAGCTTTTTATGTCGACACGTTTTCAGTTTTCTTGGGTGTACAACTAGAAATGAAATGCTGAATCATATAGTAATTCTGTGTTTAACATTTTGAGGAACTGCCAAACTGTTTTCTACAGTGTCTGCCATTTTACATTCCATTCCCGTGAACAATGTATGAGAGCTTAATTCTCTGCATCATTGTCAACAGTCGTTATTGTCTGTCTTTTTTATTATACCATCCTAGTGGGTGTGAAGTAGAATCCTACAGCTTTTTCCAATTGGCTAACAAAGTTCAGCATCTTTTCATGTGTTATTGGCCATTTATTTATCTTCTTTTGAGGTATGTCTTATTGGAAAATTTGCCCATTTTTAATTGGGGTATTTTTATTGTTTAGTTTTGAGAGTTATTTATATATCTGGAAAATACACCCTCAGCAGATTATGATTTACCAATATTTTCCCTCATTCTGTAAGTTGTCTTTTTACTTTGTTGATATTCTTTGAAATACAAATGTTTTTAGTATTAATGAAGCTCAGTTAATCTCTTTCTTTCTTTCACCAGTTGTGCTTTTGGTTATCTAAGAAACTACTTCCTAATTGATAGTCACAAATATTTATTGTTATGTTTGATTCTAAGTGTACTACAGTTTTAGCCTTTACACCTAGGTATATAAGACATTTCAAGTTAATTTTTATAAATGATGTGAAGTAGGGCTCCAAGTTCCTTTTTTTGTACCTGGATATCTAGTATTCCTAGCATCATTTGTTGAAAAGACTCTTCTTTCCCTATGAATTTTTTTGGCTTCCTTGTCAATAGTCAAATGACCGTGAATGTTTAGCTCTAGCTTCTGTGTTCGACTTCCTCGATCTATATGTCTATGTTTATACCACACGGCCTTGGTTACTTCAACTTTGTAGAAAGTTTTGAAATCCAGAAGTGTGAGTCCTTTGTCCTTTTTCAAAATTATCCTTTTTCGAAATTATCTTGGTTCTTCAAATATCCACTTTCGAATAACCATAGTTTGTTTGTTGGTTATTCTTTCAAGTAAAACTTAAGTTCTATGATACAGGTGGCTAATTTAGCTTTCAACTCAATCACATAAGCATTTTTCCTAGAGATAACCATCACATTTCATAATATATAGCAGAAGTGCCTTATACTTACTTATTTTATTACACAGAATATTAAAAGATATGTATTCAAAGGTCAATAATTGATAAACTCAATAAATTATACTGCTTTATTAAAATATTTTTAAGAGAAAATTTTAAATGTGTGACAGTGAAGAGCACAATGACTACTAGTATGTTTTGGTGCCACTGACTTGATTGCTGTTAATAACGGCACCAGCAGTGTTGCCCACCACCAATTTTGCATGATCATTTTAAATGCTGACACAGTGAAAAAGTAAAAATTTTTCAGCATATATATGGTAATATCAAATGTGATTTAAAAAATTCTGTGATGTGTAAACTTTTAAAATGGGATTGTACTAGCCTCACAACATCAGAAAAATAACATCTAAAATGTTTTTATTATATATACTTAAGGTGTGTGACATAATGTTTTGATATACTAATGTTGATACACATATGCACAGTGAAGTAATTACTACAGTCAAACCAATCAACATACTCATCAACAAAGTTTAACTCATGTTTTATCACATATATTTTTAAAACTACCCACACTAAAAATAATTGTCCAACTAATCCTGTGATGGTTATAAATTTATAACTCTCACAGAAAATGTAGTTGTTATTATTGGTGCTCTTATAACTTGAATAAGGATACTTTTTAAGTGATTTGAAGTATTTTTTGAATTGTAATAGTCTATGATTGTATAATAAAATATTTTCTACATGCAACCCCATATGTGGTTCCAGTATTTGAGATAGCATAAAACATTTTAGACAAAGTATCCTTTCAATGAAATTTATAAATTTTCAACTAGTAATTACCAAATGCCAGAATTAATTTTTCTCAGATAATTATTCTTTTATCATAGTTGACAATCCCAGTCATTTAACTCATTCATTAAAATGCAATAATAATTTCTCCAATGGTTTTCACTATCCCTAATGACATGCATTATTATGCATCACTAATTTCCATGAAGAACAATAAGATACTATTTTATTGGTATTTACATTTACAGGACTATACTTTGTTGCACACTTATGAGGAAATGACAAAAGAGCCTAGATCGAATTAACTTCAGGGCTTGTTTTTTTCTTAAAGAGTAAATAACTTGCTATATCAGTATTTGATGTTAGAGTCACTACTGAATATTTTTATTATTGTGTAATTTTCGTTGTAATTAGAAAAAATATATGGCTCAGAAGTACTGTAATTAAATTATTACAGTGACTATATATGATGATAATTATGAGTAAATTCAGAACTAAAAAATTTAAAGTATTTCAAATTTAAAGTTTAAAGAAATTGTTCAGATTAAATGCTCTGAAATTTTTTCTTTGATACTTTGCATTTGTTATCACTGTTACTTTCTCCAGTTGCTACTTATTAATTTAAAGGCAAGTCCATTAACTTACTGAACTACTACTTTAATTTCTTTCTTGTGTAAAATGTTTTATAGTGCGGGTGTTCAGTGTTTACATTAGTACTCACTAAAATAACAACTACTTTTGATAGAGGTAAATCTCAGAAAACAAAACCAACGAATTAATCTCTTTTCGTTTTTATCTCAAAAAGTTATTTTCAGTTTTATAAGCTAGAAATTGAGAATGAATACAGTATCTCAGAGTTTACAGCTGAATCTACAGCTTTTTTTTTTCATTTTATCAAACACATATGCTCATTAACTGAAACACTTATTCAGTCGGAAAATCACTAGTCAGCAAGCAAATGTTTTATCAGATGAAGTGGACTTTATTCAAAATGATATGATTTCTCTTTAAGATTACAGGTTCTATTGCAAAGCCATGCTATTTTAGCCCTGTTTGAGGAAGCAATAGTGACATGCAGGGACTATTAGCTTAAATCACAGATGTGTTTGCCTTAAGGAAGTAGCAGTAGCCTAGTTTTCCCCATAAAGGTGACAGCCAGGATTCAAATTATATTTAATCCAAATCCACAACTCTTTCAATTCTAGTAGTTCAGTGATTAAATAGGAATATAGTAAAGCGGAAAGGGAGATTGTGCCGATAAACATTTAATGTCTGCATCTTTTTTCTAAGGCTACAATATTAATTCTGTGTATTGCTGAGGACTGGCTCGCTCTAAGCTGACATCATAAGCAACACATTTGTATGGGACTTGAAAATTTCATTTGCATCAGTCATCAACACATGGTTGCATAATGAGGGTGGGTATTTTTCAGGAAGAGAATACACATTTAATCTGACATTTTCTTGTTGAACTTGAGGCAGCCAGCTTCCCTGGTTTTGTTCCATTTTTCATCCCACCAAACTTTCCCTCCTACTCATCAAATAATCATGGCATTCTTCACCATAAAACATAGGCAGATGGGTTCTTATGTCATTATTTGTAATCCAATTGAAAAGATCTGTTTTTGCTTTTGGCCCCCTTTCCATAGTTCTCTAAAACCAACATTCAATTTTTTAGATTTACAAACTTTCTTAGTGATGAAAAGAAAGTTATCAACAATAGCTTTTTTTTTTCAACTTTCTCATGTACTTTCTAGTCCTGCATAATTTGCGGGTAAAAGTAATTCATATAAAATGTTGGAACTCTTTTGCTTAATTCAATAACAGTACCACAGGTTTAAAATGTAAAGTACAAAATAAGTGCTATACAATAAGAACAATTTTATTGGAGTCATCTACTCTTTCCCATAAATGTAAATGTTCGTTTTTTAAGCATGCATTTAAATATCATTTATGTGCTTTCTATTTATGCATTACCATTTACTCTGAATTACCTCATAACTGGATTATTTCTCATTTTCTTTTAAAAATTGCTTGAAGCATCTAAAAAGTACTGTGTTAAGATGTCATTCTTTACGAGTAGCTATAAGAATTTCTTGGAAATGTTTGTCCCAATATCCAGGTTACATTTTTTCCCCTATTGCTATGTTCCAAATTATTTGTTAACCAAGAGAAGGAAATATGTCTTTAAACTGCCCAGTCCAATCAATATGCAAGTACCCAAGCCCTTTTATCTCTTTTGACCTATAAAAACTACGTAAATCTAATGAGTACAAAACAAACGGAGAGCAAGTCCTGCTGGACATATGACATATGGGAAGGTATGACAAAAATAAAAATCAATTTAATGCAAAGGAGCATTTCTCATTCAATATATTAATACAAACCCTCATTATTTATCCTGGGGAATGTGAGGCTGTCTTCACAGTTGATGGCAGTAGATTAGACTTAGTTAAATCTTTGCATAACTATGTATCTAGATTTTTAGCTTTACTGTAATGAAATTTATGTTCTATCTTTGACAGACATTCTAACCTGATTTTATTATAAATTATATATGTATCTCAGTGGGGAAGGGAAAAGGGAAGGTGAAAATTATATAAGGAAATCTGTTTTTCTAGCTCATTAGCTTGTATTTTTACCTTGCCCTCAGTCTACCATCTTCTTTTTATCTTTCCAATCCATCCATAAAAATAACTTGGAAAAAAAGTGCCTCATAAGAAATATAAACTTTCCAGAGACAAGCAAAACAAACATTGAAATTTACTAGTGTGTGATTTTCACCAGAGGGCAGATACCCCATAACACTCTTTCAGTCAGATAAACAAAATGCTGGTTATTATAGTCTAAATTGCCTACTATACACACAGCACAGTGTATGGGAAAGTTAATTCTAAAAAGGCAAAAAAAAAAAAAAAAATCTCTGCTTCAGAGATTTGACATTCTAAGAACAACTTGACACAAGTTATTTTTGATAGATAAATGATAGAAATGAGGTAGAAGTGACATAAAGATTTTGACTTAACTGATAGATTTTTCTTTAAACAGATTATTATCTAGCATCATGTAGTGAAAGATTCGTCTTACTTAGGATTAGGAAACTGCTGATTTTTGACTCTGGCTTGATTGGATGTAACCTTGATTGTATCACTGAACATCTCTGGGCCTCAAATTTATTGTCTAAAGAAAACAAGATTGACTGAATAATCCTTAATTCATAGTGATTAATCCATATGAGTTCCTATGAGAAAAAGTGTCCTTTTAAGGACGGGTGTTTTCACATTAAAATATTTAATGACTTCTTTTCTATCATGTTTCTTTAATTTCTGTCTGGTACATATGTATAACATACACACAGTACATATTTATGTTTTTGTTTGTTTTTGTTTTTACAAAATAAGCAACTGATTTTTTCTCCTACATGGTTAAGCACTTCTCAGGATAACTATTTCTCACAGCACTCTGAAGAATTATAATTGTGCCCATTTTTTCAGGTAAAGTCTTGGAGACACAGATTTAGTAGTAGCTAACTCAGGGTCATGTAGACAGTAAATGGGAAACTGAGATTCAAGTCCAGATAGTCCGATTCTGCACTCTAGTGTTACAGCATTGCTGATTTCACTGTACTCTCAGTATCTTTCTAAAACAGAGGTCTATATGTTCATTCCTGACTATAAGTCTTTACATCTTATTCCCAACCCTGAATGCCTTTCTCACATATCTCTTCTCTAGATTTCAAATGACACATTGCTCTGGTCAGCACTAACTGATCGGAGTTGACATCTGAAAGGAATCCTGTGGCTCATCATTGTACAAATGGCAATGGCTCCAACTACGTTTCAAAGTCCTGACTGCATAGCACCTGTGCCATGCCATAAGCTCCTCAGTTTACATTTCATTTTTCCCCACATTTGCAATATCCCTGTATTCCCTTACAAGTAAATGTACCATCAAGAGTCTCCAAGCAAAAACTTTGGAGGAAGTCTGTACCACTCCCTCTCCCTCATTCTCTGTACCCATTTTTCTCCTTTCTCCTAGTCATTGACCTTAGTCCTCATCATTTCTCACCTGGATTATCACTATTGCCGCCTTCCAATCTGCTCCCTGGTCCTCCTGCCATGTCCTATTCCAGTTCATCTAGCATAAATATGACACAGTAATCTTATCCTTCAGTTCTTCTCTAGTGTTTTCAGCATAAAATCAAAACTCTTTATTATAATTTCTAAGGCCTTTCCTGATCTCCCTCCCTCCTTTTTCCTTCTCCTGATACTTTTCACCTCAAGTGAGCCTCAGCAAACTTCTCCAAGTCTTCCAGCCCCCCCTCTGCATTTCTCCACTAAAATTAAGAGGCAGGGCACGTTCTCTCAATGCTTAGGGCCCCAACACCTAGCCAGTTTAATATAATAGTTAAGAACTCAGACTCCTAAGCTACACAGACCTGGTTTAAATCACTGACCCATCACTTACTAGCTTATTTGGGTGAATTTAGGCAAGTAATGTGACCTCCTTGAGACTGGTTTGTCAAATGGGGATAATAAAGGGTTTACCTCTCAGAGTTGTTAGGAGGATTAAATAGTTCATATAAAGCCCTTGTTATGATGCTTGGAACACACAGTAAGTGGTTATGATGAATGTTGATACTACTACTAAAGCAATGCGTTGAATTGAATGAATAAAACAATAAATGTATAAATGCGTTAAACATTAATGAATGAATAATATGTATGGAATTACATCATGTACAGGAGCATACAATGTGTATAGGAATTTCTATAGAGGAAGAGATAGATATTCTGGGTCAGAGATGGAGAGGTCTAAGGATGAGGCCAGGTATCTAAGCAAAAGAAAATTCAGATTTGTCAATTTTGTCTTAAAATTTCTTCCATAGTTAATATTAGTTTAGTAAAAAAGGAACAATCCCAAGCTTGTTTGGGGTCAGGCTTTCATTTTATATTTCCATTGCCAAGTTCTTGCCTCAAGAGAGGTACTTTTTGCTACTTCCAAGATCGTAGTCTTTGTTCCTCTCCACTGAATTAGAATAAGCACAGTGTGCCTTCCATTGATAGAGCCATCTGAGGTTCCTGGCCTGGAGGGACATGGATGAAGGAAAGCTGGTGTCAGCACATTTAGGGCACATCAGGGAACAATTGAGCAGTGTGCAGAGGGTGTGCAATTACTTGCTCTCATTAGATACTTGTTAAATGTTTGCATGCTTGCCAGTGGCAGAGATGGTAAACTTCAAGTAATTGATTGGGCAAAAAAATTTTATCATCACCCACAGTTCTATAAAAGCTAGTGTTTAATATTTTCCTTTCTGAATGACTTTACATTTAACACCCTTGGTCAAGAGTCAATGTCTGTGTATAGTCAGAATTTGGAGTCCTCAGCAGATGAAATGACAGGGATTAACACTCATTTCTCTAAGTGGCAAAGTAGAAACAGCAAGATAATAGTAACCAACATATTTAAATTCTTTATAACTTACCCTGCACATTCCTATATATGATCTCATTTGAGCTGTTGTTTATATAAGACCACATATGGGTAGTGTGGGTATTTTTGTTACTCTTTTACGCATTTGGGATAAACAAGATAATAGACTGTCAGTTAATTGTTCAAATTCACTTAGTAGTAAGCAGCATTCTTAGGGTCACTTAGAGGTAGTGTATTGCCTGCCCTTTTCCCTGTTCAACTCCAAACTATCACGGTGGGTGATTTTATAATGGATGTATAAACTGAAGAGGTGAAAATTATTTAGTAGAACTATTTAGTAAGATTGGGAAAACAGAAACATCCCCCTAACCTCCACTCACCCACCTAGTCCCTGGTAGCCTCTACTCCTACTAGTTCAACGTTTTTTATTGCTCCACATGTAAGTGAGGTCATGTGGTATTTGTCCTTCTGTCCCTGGCTTATGTCATTTAGCATAATGTCCTTTAGGTGCATTCATGTCACAAATGACAGGATTACCTTCTTTTTTAAGGCTGACTAGCATTCCATGTGTACATATACCACATTTGCTTTATTCATTCATCTTATTTTCTAAAGTCATAATGTGAGTAGTTGTGGTCCTCTGAATTCTTCGTATCTTACTTGCCTTTCACCTTTACTGGTATATTCAATACCTACTTTAAACATCTGGCATATACTAGACTCTGTAGTAGAGTCTAGAGGCACAAAGATGAATTTGAAATATTCCCTGACCTCACCATTGGTTAAGAGACATATCAATGTAGTTTCTACAAAAAGGGAGATGAATAAATTAATGGTTGCATCTTGCTTACTCCTTCCAAGAAAACTTGGGTCTCTCTGTCCACTAGAAACAGTGATTTCCTCTAGGGAGCAAGGCCACAGCTGATGCTGGAGAGGCCTTAGAACTTCCCATATCTACAGTCCATCCAATAGACTGCAAAAGGTTTAATCCCGTAGCAACCTTGTGATAAATGTAATCTACTATGACTCATATTATTATCTCTGATCGCCATCCAGTATATAAACTCCTCTGGCATCTGCTCTTTCCTACAGCCTTACTCTTAGGAATGTTCAGCCTCCCTATCTGTGATCGGTCCTTATGCTGTTCCTCTTCAATTGCCCCGTGGACCTGATGTCTATAGTCTCCTCTTAGAAACTCTCTGTTTATAGCTAAGCTTGTCTGTATTTTCTCTAACTGGTGGCCTTAATTGAAACTGAGACCTTCATTATGACAGCCCTTCTGCCATGTAAATGGGAAAATCTAGTATCAGGAAGGAGGCAATCATAAGAGTTTGTGTGGGTTTATGGCTCAACTACAAACATTCTAAAAAATAGTTATTTGTTTGGCATTGCTTTTAGAAGTCAATGGGAAACTGAGACACTTTCCCAGGTGTGTTTCCATTGATCTTGAGGTCTATCAGTAGTAAGCATCTGACACCTGACTAACTGCAAGTATCCGACCTTTAAAGTAAGAGCAGAAGAATAAACCATTGAGTCAGGTCCAAGCTGTTCTATACAAGCCAGCGTTCTTTCTCTGAAGAGGGATGTGTCTATCTTGCCTTAACGTCATCTCAATTTTTAAAAATAAATTTCAAATAGCTTTGTTTCCTATCACAATATGTGGTCTTTTTTCTGGCTTGTGAATCTTTCTATATTTTTAAGCTTAATTTTATTTTTCACCTTTGTAATCTATTTTTCACTTCTACTACCACATGAGGTAAAAAATTTACGTCTGCTTCTGCTGGGTAAAGTACTTATGAGGTATTCTGATTATCAAAAAAGAGTCATGCTATGCACATTCTCAAAATATGGCATAATAGAATGTACCGAATAATAATCTTGTTCTTTTTTTAATAGCAGCTTAAATTTAGTAACATATGAAAACTCTGCTCCTTTACAGCTTCTTTTTCATCTCTTTCAATTGTCAATATCACAAAATTATGTTTGTACATTATATACCCAAAAACATAAACTAATAATTTTTAAAATGCATTTTTCTCTTAAATTATGTAGAGAACAAAATATGAAGTTACAAACCAATGTTAAAATAATACTAGATTTTAATCTAATAATGTTTTAATGTATTAGTCTCTTAAGTCATGTAGAAAACAAAAATGTAGTTACAAACCATTATAATAATACTAACTTTCATAATTGTCCATATAATTACCTTTATTGAGATTTCTATTTCTTTGTACAGCGTTTAGTCTTGTTCTAAGTTTAATTTATACCTTCTTAAGATGACTCAAAAGGCAATTCACTATCATACAGAAATCTCAGGGACAACGTGACTTATTATGGTAAATATGCATAAGTGTCAACTAACAGATTTCAGATTCTCTGAGAAATATACTTTGTGTTTAAGTGTAAAAAATGTATGTTAATGTAAAGTACTTTATAAATAGAATTATATGTGCTGTTTTTAAGAAAATGAAAGATGTAAAAGTCTCAAGGTCATTTTCTTGAACTGCAGAAACTTCTTGATGAAAATAAATCACTAATCTGTTTTCTGGATTTCATTATCTTCTTTCAAAGATGACATTGTTTTTGCCTAGGCCAGCAATATAGTCTTTAATTCTGCCTCCCGTGTGCCAATACACAGCATCGAAACAGAAAACACTTAAGCATTGAAATCACAATCCTGAGAATGAAATAAAATCTTCTTCTACCACTTAGTAGTTTGTGACCAAGGATAACGTTTTTTAAAAACATTTCCCAGTTTTAGTTTCCTAATCTGCAAAATGGAGATAATTTTTACCACATTGAGTTCTTGCATGAATCCATGGGACAATTTAGGTAAAGCATTTAGAATTGTTCCTGGCACACACTCTATGTTTAGCAAATGCTTTCTGTTAATATTATCCATTTTTAACTTAAAACAGTAGCACATAGACGAGGTCCTACTAGTTTTGAGACTTAGTGAGCACATCTTTGTTGACTTAAAATGGACTATATCATCTCTTAATGGTTGTTTCTTTTTTCCAGATGGGAGAGGCCTAATCCCTTTAATCTTTGCTCATCATCATCTCATTGTGGATGCAGCATCTGGCGGCTTAGGGCATAATGAAATATTGTGGAGGTGGAGGGAGGATTCAGTGTTGCCCTAGCCTCTTAGTTGGAAAGTTCTCTCTCTGATTCCAAAATGAAAGTCAGTTTTCCTGTATCTTCCTTTCATTTTTTCTACTCCTGCTTCCTGGGCTGCATCGACTGTGTAATCATTCTGATCATTGGACAAAGCTTCTAACATTTTTAAATAGAGATTTGTTTCAAATAAACATCTCTTTTCATTTCGACATCCCTGGTTCCTACAAGCTTTCCTGATAACTGTTTCCAAACATTTGTCATCCTGGTCACCCTCTTTTGTTCTTTGTGCCCTAAAGTGTTCTTGGAGCAGAACATGCTGTTCTAGATATTTCAAAGAATTGTGGATTTCTCTTCTTGTAGACACTATGTTTCCATTAATGCAGCATGAGATTGTACTCATTTAGGAAAAGCCTTGCTATGATAAGGCTTGAACTCAATGACAGTATTTGAATTTTTTCCTTGGAACAACTTGTTAAAATAGGTTTCCCTGGTCATATAACTTTACTGATGGTATTTTGAACCTAATTTTAGGACTTTTCATTTCTGTCTGCAAAATTTCATGTTACTACTTTCATCTAACTTCTTCAGTATATTCAGAATTTTCTATCATTGTAAGTATTTTATCTCAGCATTGAGGCATCTGATAATTTGATCGATATGCCTCAATAGATGATATATAATAATGGAATCCTTACTGATGAAGTTTATTACAGTAAGGCTCAATACACAAATGGCTGACATGCTGGACCCTTTATTCATGTTAGAAATGAACAATAATTGATAATTTTTAGTCTCTAGCCTTATCTTACCTCTTTCATGGTTAACAATTATTTTAATCGGGTGATTTACTGAATGAGACCAGTGAGTGTCTCATCATTCTATGACATAAATCATCTGGGACTGTAATGGACTTATACTCATATAAAGCATGTATGTATTCTCTTACCATTTCTACATGTTTTCTCAGTTTCAAAGTTTTTCTCTGAACACACACACACATACACACCCCCCCCACACACATGCCTCTCTTGTTTATTTTTAAATTTTAAAATTTTGATTACCTTATTTTATAATTTTTGTAGGTACATAGTAGATGTATATGAGGCTCTATCACTTTTTTTTTTTTTTCCGGAGACAGAGTAGCACTCTGTCACCCAGGCTGGAGTGCAGTGGTGCCACCTTGGCCCACTGCAACCTACACCTCCCAGGTTCAAATGATTCTCCTGCCTCCACTTCCCAAGTGGCTAGGATTATAGGTGTGTGCCACCAGACCCAGCTAATTTTTGTATTTTTAGTCGATACAGGGTTTTGCCCTGTTGGCCAGACTGGTCTCAAACTCCTGTCCTCAAGTGATCTGCCCACCTCGGCCTCTAAAATGCTGGGATTACAGGCATAAGCCCTTGTGCCCGGCCCACCCCTCTTGTTTATGTAAGACTGGTATCATATGTAATATGATTTGGCTCTGTGTCCCACTCAGATCTCAACTCGAATTTTAATCTCCATGTGTTAGGGGAGGGAGTTGATGGGAGGTGATCGGATCATGGGAGTGTTTTCCCCCATGCTCTTCTCATGATAGTGAGAACGTTCTCATGAGATCTGAATATAGACATGAAAGATACTAAGGTAGAGCATTGGAAGATTCTTCTCTGAAGAAATGGATTGGCAGGAGAAAAAAGACCTGACATGGACATTTTACTGGTCCCTAATGAAACAACAGCCTAATTACTTTAAATTGCTGTTCACCACACAAAACCTCCAACATGTTTTTGGTGTTTTGTTGTTGTTGTTGTTGTTGCCTTTATTTTACATTTGAAGGGGGCGGGCGAAGATAACCTTACCTTGGAGAAAACCTGCTTCAAAAAAAGCTTCATTCAAAGCAAGGGAAAGGGAATTTGGAAGAAGCAAAAGCAATGCAGAAAGAGAGTGAAAAATTTAAAAACCTATAGATGTAATTAATAATGTTGTATTCTTAAAAAAGCATGTTATATTCCAAATAAAGACCACATAAAGAGTGAGAAAGAGGTCTTATCAATTAAAAATATAACAAAAACACAACATTTTGTAGAAGACTTGTGCTAAGAAGCGCAATATCTCCCACAAAATAATAAAAAAGTCAAATAAATGTATGATGAATTACAAAATATATAATCATGACTGTAACAAGCCAGAAAGTTTAATTTCTAACTAACAGGAAATCCAGAGAGATAATGGAGAAAAAGGAGAAACAATCAGTGGTAAAATAAGTAATACAAAAAAATTTCTCAGAACTCTAGAAGGCATATTTTCAGATTCAAACATTTTTTTATAGCCCAGCATTATGAAAAATAAGCAACACAATATGGCATATCATTATGAAATTTTAGGTCATAAGACATAAATGACATAAGACATTCATTAAACTAAACTAGGCGAGAGGGAAAAAATAAAGGCCATATAACCAATGTAAATTAGCAAGAAAATGGGAAATTGCTTTAAAAGGCTGAAGGAATTCCTTACAGCTAAAAGATCATAACAAAGGATCTCAAAAAACCTTTTTTATCGTTTAATGGCAGAAAAGAACACAAATACATGAATAATTTATCTATATAATATCTATTGCACCTATTGCAAAGAAGGAAAAGGTTTTGAAGCAAGTAATGTAGGCACATTTTTCAGCTAAAGCACATGAATTTTATTACATCTCTGTGGAATCTTACACAATCTTAACAATGGGATGTGTTACATAATTTATAAGAATAACCACTTGTTAAAAAGGAAACAGGTTCTGTAGGTAACCAAATGATTTATTAGCTGAAATTCTGCAAACAGATTTTTATTGGCAAGGAGAAAAGTGAGGAGAAGAAAACTATCTATCATCTATCTATCTATCTATCTATCTATCTATCTACCTATCTATCTAGTTTATCTCTCTATTATCTATCTTCATCATCATCATCTGTATCATCTATCATCATATCTCTATATAACCCAATTTATATATAATTCAGCCATCTAAATGATTTTTGAGGAGTGATTTAAGTTAGGAAAGGTAAGTTGCCTTTGCTTCCTCTGAAAGTTATTTGAAAAAGAATACTAATTTTTCAACAATCCATTTGAAGGAGTTCAGCAAAAATTTATTATCTTTATTTCTTCTTTTTATTTATTTCTTCTTTTGATTTCTTGATATTCTGCTCCCATGCACTTTGAATAAAGGAATTATGTGAGGGTGTACAAAATAAAGAAACAATGATTTAGTTTGTATCTCTGTGTCAATCCTCTGAGTTAATTTTCTGCAGGCCATGTGCTATACACGTTAGCATATTACCACACAGTGCTCCATCAAATTTTTTCATCTTTACCAATTCAATGCAGTATAGTTTTGATTTGCATTTCTCAAGTTATCAATGAGGTTGAGTATCTTTTAATACTTTTGAGACTCACTTTTATTTTCATTTATGTGAATCTGTTGTTTCTATTGTTTTCTCCTTTGTTTTTATGTTAATCCTTTATTCATTGCTTATATTTTTGAGTCTCTGGCCCTTTTCTTATTGATTTGTAGAAACTTTCTTCTATTAGGAGAGCACCCATATTTCTGCAAATATTATTACTGTTTGTCAGCTTTTTCTTTTACTCTGTGCTTGTTGACTTTGCCATCAAGATTTTTAAAATATATTATATATTCAAATATATCAATCATTTACAAATGTTTCCTAAGCTTTTTATTACAGTTAGAAAGGCTGTGAAATCTAGAGAATTATAAAAAGTTCAGTCATGATTTCTTCTAGATTTATAAATTTTCATTTATTAAATGCACTTATGTATTTATTAGGGATATTTCTTATTGTAGTATGGGAGATATGAATCCAACTTTAATTTTTTCAGATTACATTCTATTAGAATTTATTAGTTCCAATATTACTTGTTGAATAATCCATCCCTTTTCCCTGGCACACACTGATTTGAAGCACCAAATTTATAATACACTTAATTCCTATAGGAATTTGGAAATATATCTAAATTTTCTCATAAGGGACTCTGCCCTATCAGTTTCAAAAATGGACATTCCCCCCTACGTATGAGAAGGGTGTTTGTGGACACTTCCTTCATGTCCAACTTTCATTTCTCATTAATAATCTTCGACAATCTTTTATAGCAGCTTCCACTAGAATAGAGATAACTGGGTTAGAAATGTTGAAGACTCACTTATAATTAGCTATAGTTTTGTATATTCTTTACCAGCCAATATGAGATTGTAGACACAGCTTCTAGGTACAACACATCATGGGATAAGTTAACCAGGTATATTTATGCACACATTTTCTCAGATGTTGTAGATTCCCTGGAAAAGGTTTTACTACATATATCTCTTCTAATTTACACTTTGAACGGAAAAGGTAAGTTACTCGGTATGTGATGTTGTGCTCAGTGGGTGCTGGTTAATGTTACATATCTGTAAGAAATCTGAATTTTAAAACATTTGTAGGTCCACATTCAGGTATTTGAACTTTGTTACTTAAAGTTATCTGGGAAAAGTCCTTGTCTAAGGAATGAATGGGAAGATGGCTACGTTTATCTCCAAAAAAAAAAAAAAAAGATTTCTGATGAACTTTCAGTCTCATATGCTGGGAACACTTATCCTAATGATTTTGATTGCATTATCTGGTAAGCTAGATGTAATTAATTTTAAACAGGTAAACTAAGTTTAGCAAGCATTACTTTTCTTAACGTGCTTTTTCTGGGGAGAGAGGGTACATGTATATTTTATGGTCACTTGGCAAATAAATACATAAAAATAAAACTTGACTTCTCAGTGCAGGCTTTCATACATATTTTTCTATGACTTAAAATATTTCAATATACTTGTTCTAGAAAGAAGTAGATTTTCTAAAACTTTAGTTATATATTTTTATTATGTGATTCCATTATACTTAAGGAGATATAGTGGGAAATGCAGTATTATGAAAACCAATGAAGAGCAAATGGAGAATTTGTGTGTTTGTAGTGTTGAAACATGAAAAATATGTTAGCCCTTTTTTTAACCAATAAGAAAGAACAAGGAAAAGTATGGTTTTAGAAAAATAAACTTAGAGGAAATGTGACATACAATTATGAGTTTCAGTACCTGCTTTTACTAATGAACTTGTGAACAAGTCTCCAGAAAAACACGTGTTTTTTTTCGTTTTTGAATCGTTAATGGCACTGGACATGCTTTAACTATATTGCCACGTGATTTATAAATCAAAAATGATAAAAAAAAAAAAAAAACTTGGCCAGGTGTAGTGGTTCAGCCTGTAATCCCAGCACTTTGGGGACTATGGCGGGCAGATCACGAGGGCAGGAGTTCAAGACCAGCCTGGCCAACATGGTGAAACCCCGTGTCTACTGAAAATACAAAAATTAGCTGGGTATGGTGGCACATGCCTGTAATCCCACACTTGGGAGGCTGAGGCAGGAGAACTGCTTGCAGTGAGCTGAGATTGCACCACTGCACTGCAGTTTGGGCTACAGAGTGAGACCCCGTCTCAAATAATAATAACAATAATAATAATAATAATAACTTTCTGGCACTTTCATATTAGAGATGAAGGGAAGTAGTTATAAGGGAATGAAAATAATAGGACTGTTAATAATTTGGGAAACATAATTTCCTATTAAAGTAAAATAAACCTTTATATGCAGGACATAGGACATAAATGCAAGTTCTAAGAAATCTTTTTGTTTGTACTCGCCAAAAGCATATGTTATAACTTTAATACTAAATATATCATCCATATTTATTTTTGAAAGATAAACATCCTCAGATATTTTCAAAACCTACAAGCATTGTAAGATCAAGTATTAAAATTATGTAGTTTGTGAGCCAGGATACATTCGATACACTTAACCTATAGCATTTAATTTTAGATGTCATTTTTAACATTCACATTCCCACTGATAGCATACAAAGGTTTCTATTTCTCTACATCCTTGCTGACTTACATTTTGTTTTTTTTTGTATGTGTTTTCTTTGTGAATAGCAATCTCAACAGGTGTGAAGTAATATCTCATAATTTTGACCTGTATTTCCCTGATAAATAATGATGTTGAGCATCTTTTCATATACTTGTTTGGCCATTTTTATGTCTTCTTTGGAGAAATGTCCATTAAAGTCTTTTGCTCATTTGTTAATTGAATTGGTTTTGTTTATTTGTTTGTTGCTTTGGGTTGTATGAGTTGCTTATATTTCATAAATTAACCACTTATCAGATATGTAATTTGCAAATATTTTTATCTCGTTCTGCAGTTTACCTTTTCATTCTGTTGTTTTCTTTGCTGCGAAGGATTTTGTTTGTTTATTTCATATAATCCTTGTTGTCCATTTTTTATGTTATTGTCTATGCTTTTGTTGTTGTGTCTGAGAAATCATTGCAAAGACCACACTCAAGAAATATGTCTCCTATGTTTTCTTTGAGTAGTTTTATAGTTTCAAGACTTATGTTTAAGTCTTTGATCTATTTTGAGTTTATTTTTTTGTAGATTATGTAAGATGGGGTCCAATTTTAGTTTTTGTACGTGAATAGCAGCTTTCCCAACACTTGATGAAACAAACTATCTTTTCACCAATGTGTACTATTCTTGGCACCCTTGTCAAACGGTGCTATAGCTATGGAAAACAGTATGGCAGTTCCTCAAAAGTTAAAAAATAGAACTGCCATATGATTGATCAATTCCACTTCTGAACATATATCAAAAATAATTCAGGATTATCAAATCAGGATTTTGAAGAGAAATATGCAGCATTATTCACAATAAGCAAGATACCAAAACAACCCAAGTGTCTACTATCAACAGATGAAGAAAATGTAGTAAATCCATACAATGAAAGAAATTCCGTTATTTGCAAGAACATGGATGAATCTTGAGGAAATTATTCTAAGTGAAATAAGCCAATCACAGAAGGATAAATATTGCATGATTCCACTTAAATGGGGCAACTATAATAGTCCATCTCAGAGAAGCAGAGAATGCAATAGTGATTTTCAGGTGCTTGGGTGTGGTGGAAATAAGAAATTTTTATCCAACCTGTGTAAAGCTTCATTTATGCTAGGTGAATAAGTTCTAGGGCTCTGCTGTATAATGAAGTGCCTGCAGTTAAGAGTACAGTACTATGCACTTTAAAATTTGTTAAGAATATAGGTTTCATAATAAGTGTTCTTACCACCCAAATAAAAAGAAAGAAATGAATAAAGCAAAGAAAGAATAAAAGAAAAGAAAAGAAAGGGAAAAAAGGAAATTTTGAGAGTTGTTGGATGTCTATTACCTTGATTGCAGTAATTGTACCATGAGTGTTTGCTTATGTCCAAACTCATCAAACTGTACACATTAAATATGTGCAGTTTTTGTATATAAATTATGCCTCAATAAATCTGTTCAAGATAAATAAAATGCAGGCACTTTATATGAGAAGCTTAGGCACATTCACTAATTACTCAAGAATTTTGGAAATGGAGAATTAATTTCATGTTATGAATAGAAATATATCTTTATTAGATGTGCCAGAACTCACATAATTCTTTTGGCATTAGGCTTATTCTTTACAGCCTTTTGATGATTATTTGTTGAGATCTCTCAGCTTGAGTGCACCATGTCCTTTCCAAATGTAATCCATCAAATTTTTTAACCCCATGTGAAAAGATTCCCTTATGCCAATTGAAATAAATATTTTGAAATCAAGACGGAGATGTGCAGAAGGGAAAAGGTGGTATGGATTTGTTCTGCCAAATCATTTCACGCAGAATACCTGAGTTATACCCAGCACCTCAGCAAGCCAGGGTAGCTTGCAGGAATTTGGTTTCTAAAGATGGAAAAGACCCCCAAGGAACTGACTTGTATTTTTCATTTAATTCAATTTACAGAAATAGGTTTGAGGGGGTTTAGCAGTTTAATGCTCTATCAAACCACTCCAACACTCAGTAACTTAAGGCAATAAACATTCATTTACGTCACAAATCTCAAGTATAGCTGGGCGGGATCTACTAGTCTTAGCTAGACTCTTCCATATGTCAGGGGTAGGCTGGAGTTGGCGTGATTTTGAATGGCCTTGGCTGAGCTATCTAAATTCCTTTCCATGTGTCTCATCTTCCAGCAAACTAGCCTTGGTGTGTCCTTCTTACGGATGATAGAGAGCTAAAGAGAGTAAGCCATATTGTACAAGTGATTTTTTAGACCCCGTTTGTCTGAGCAAGTCACATGGCTGACCCCAGAGTTAGAGCGGGGAGGACCTTACAAAGCTTTATGACAAAGGGCATAGATACAGGAAGAGGTGAAGAATTAGTGCTATTTTGCAATATGCCACTGTGATTGTCCTACAATCATGTTTTCTACAATGAATATGCACTCTTTATGTGTGCTCTAATGCTTCCAGAGAGCAGAACTACTTCAAAGCTATTAAAATCTCACAAGAGAGTACAGAGTTAAAGCTGTATTGCCTTATGGCACCATGTCCTATAAACATTGCACTAAAATACTCAAAGTTCATACTGTTGACTAATAATAGGAAAGATGTCATTTGGGAACATTATTCTGATACTGAAGCCTACTGGAACTTTAACCACAATGCAGTTCAGATTTTCATACATGTATCCCTTAGGAGAAATAAAGAAAACTAATTAAATGTTGAATTATTGCTCCCAAGCAACCCATTTGTGAAGGATAATGATCTCACCTGGAAGATAAAAGTTTTCAAGTGATCAGGTTCTTCAGCTCATGAAGCATTATCAAACACCTGAGAGTAATATGTAAAAGGCCTTCCTTTAGTTCCTTGGGCTAATTAAGAAGAATGGCGTCTCTAAGGAGTCTTCATGCACCAGGCTTCCACAAGTGCCTCATTGTAGGGTTTTCAGTTTTAAGTCATGACTCGCAGCTGCTGAGTTTTGTTCAAGATCATGAAGTTTATTTTCAAGATGTGGTATAAATTTTTCTTCTTAGACTCCATTGCCAAGCAAACACTACCACTATTCAGCTCCTAAATTGTACAACACAATAAGCAATTGCACACATTTTTTACTAGTTCTGTTTTCTTCTACCCCATGAAAAGTCTAAAAAATGCCACTTACTATGACTTGCTATTACATGAATTTCGACAGGTTCTACCAATTTTATAGTCTTCTTGTGTCATGAAATTCTAAATTTTCTTCATCTAAAGTATGGTAACCTCACTAAAAATAAAAACATTGTAATATATGTAATTAATATTAATAATGGCTAAAATTTGTTGGGCACTTACTGCTTGGATGATTTTACTTCCATATAATATATGTTATATATCTGATGTATATTACACATGTTATGTATATGTTATTTATATGTAACAGATATAAAAAAATTATGTTACTTGATTTTTGCAGCAATTCTAAACAAGGGTGTAATAATTATCAGGATATTTAAGCTCAGAGCAACATGTTTCTAACAGATCGGATCTTGTAGATCAAGGGAAAGAGTGATTGTGCTCAGCTTGGGAGCCATTTCCTATGTTATCTGGAAATCGACTCCACATAGAAATCTAGGAAGATTGTAGGACTCATCTCCTTTGTTACCTGTCTGTGTACCACAGCCCTATACTGCCTCTTGTTCAATGTCTGAAAACTGTTGTTTTACATATTCCTTCCAGTTATTTATTTATTTATTACAAAAACAATAAGTTTAGTACCTGTTACTGGGGCATGGCAGAAGCCATTTAACTTTTCCAAATAGAAGGAAGATATAAAGAATTTTGAAAGGGCCAATTAACAGTATCTACTACACCTTTCCATTCTGATTTTGTCTTTGAAACTATTTTTTGGACCACCAAGGACTACATAAATCAAATGAAAGGATAAGAATTATTTCAGTTCATTAGAAAATACAGATGTTTTGTTACCACAAAAGCCAAACATAACTCTTAAATTAAAAATCAACATCAGACTTCCAGGTAAAAAAATGCAGAGTAATTAAGAGTTAATTGTCTAATGCTCCACAGTCCTTGGGGTCCGTCTTACCTTAACATTCCAGGCTTAGCGAATACTAGTCCAGATCTTATGCATGGGGTGATTTGGGGGCAGTCATTTTTTATGTGCCTGTTAATACCTTCATGGTGACACAATTTAGCATTATGCTTTTCTCTCTCTCTTTAGCTTTGAATTTCAAGTTATCAAATTATACACCAATCCTTGGCAACCATTTCAAACCATCTTTCTCTGAAATGTGCTGGGCTCTTTACAGATGTCAATCTGAATATTCCTTCAACTTAGGAAATACTGTTAATATTATGTATTCAAATCATTTCTCTGCTCAATTTGTTGATTTCTATCTGTTAGGAGATCCAATTATTTTTATGTTGTCTCATTTTCATCTTGCCCCGATGTCAACTATTTTCCCACAAATTGTTTGGATTTCTTAGCCTTCTTCTCAGCATTTTCTACAATTATCTCAAGTCATTCTTCTACATTATCATCTCAATTTTAAGGTATATTTCATTTAAGGAGTGAGAAGTGTGTAGCATTTTTTTACCTGGAAGTCTGATGCTGATTTTTAACTAAGAGTTAAGTTTGGATTTTGTGGTCATAAAACATCTATTTTTCCTAAAGAACTGAAATAATTCTTATCATTTAATTAGATTTATGTAGGCTTAGTTGCCAACACGTTTAATACACTAGCTCTTCTAAACCTGATTTTCTGTATAAGTGTCTATCCCCAAACTTGTATAACATGATGTTATTTTAATTTAGTGTTAGTGACTCGGTGTACTTCTTGCTTTCGACTGTAAGCCAATTCAAGTTCTGTTTGGAGTTAAGTAAAGTATGCAATTTAAAAACAAAATCACTTTCTTGGAAACAAAATGATATACCCTAAATCCCTATTATAACAACAGCTTCTCAGCCAACTGTCAAAATATTTTCTCCCACAATCATAAAGGGGCTCAAAATATTTTAATTTTGTGGCTTTTTAAAACCAAAGGAAATTAAATTAAAAAGTTAAAATAAGCACACATGATCCAACCAAATAGTCACTTTTATAGAATCCTTCAAATAGAAATTTAGTTCACAAGTGGAGACCCGTTACTATGTATTTTAAGTTTTTTTGATCTGGTCATTATGCCCTTAGTTTACAAGAAGAGATGGAAGAAACAGCTCTGTCAAAATTACTTAGAGAGATGTCAATGAAGATGAAATTCCTTCTGTCAATCTGATTTGTCTTCATGAAAATCTAAGGAAGAAATTTTGCTGAAGTTACAGTATTGACAAAGGGTGAAACTACCTCTGAGAATAACATTTTAATTCTAAGAACTGAGACTCACAAGTAGTATGTTTCCCTTTCTGGTTTGACTATTCAGAAATTCCAAACAACACTGTGACCTATTTCTATCAACTATTTGGGATTGGGATTGCATGCTGTATATTTCCAGTATTGGTCTTTCTCTGACTCCATTTGTATTCCCATTTTTCACTTTTCTTTTTGTAATTTATTTACTTTTTCATTTGAAGGCTCTAACACATGTAAAAATACTTAGAGTTTGGCCTAATAAATAAATCAAATACCTAACCATTCATTCCATCACAGGTAGGGTTAAGAATCTATACTTAAAATTTTATTAATGAAATGGATAAAATTATAAAGCCACTTCAATCAAAACAAAACTTAAATATATGTCGATTTATCTCAGGCCCATTTAGAATACCAAAAAAAAAAAAAAAAAAAGAAACATATTAATACACAACAAAGACATTTTAAAATATACTACTGTTTTATGTATATTATTTCTGTCAAATAATATACATAATGCCTTAAACGATAAGGGCAAATTCCTATGATGTTACAAGTAACCTAATGGAATGCAAGAGTCTATTACTTGCATTAGTAATCTTAATTTAGTTTCTATAATATGAATAGAAAATATCTTCAAGTAAATACTTCAAATGTTAAATGTTACTCATAATTGGTGTGACTGCAGATCATTTGTATTTTGTCTTGGTTTTATAGTTTTCATACATTCTACCATGAATATCTATTACTTTTATTAATAGAAACATAGGGGGCAGAGCAAGATGGCCAAATAGGAACAGCTCCAATCTCCAGCTCCCAGCACCAGCGACACAGAAGACAGGTGATTACTGCATTTTCAACTGAGGTACTGGGTTCATCTCACTAAGGAGTGCTGGACAATGGGTGCTGGTCAGTGCTGCAGCCCGACCAGCAAGAGCTGAAGGAGGGTGAGGCATCGCCTCACCTGGGAATTGCAAGAGTGAAGGGGATCCCTTTTCCTAGCCAGGGGAACTGAGACACACAACACCTGGAAAATCGGGTAACTCCCACCCCAATACTGCGCTTTACCAAGGGTCTTAGCAAACAGGCACACCAGGAGATTATATCCCACACCTGGCCGGGAGGATCCCACGCCCACGGAGCCTACCTCATTGCTAGCACAGCAGTCTGTGATCTAACGGCAAGGCAGCAGCGAGGCTGGGGGGGGGGTGCCCACCATTGCTGAGGCTTAAGTAGGTAAACAAAGCCGCTGGGAAGCTCGAGCTGGGTGGAGTTCACAGCAGCTCAAGGAGGTCTGCCTGTCTCTGTAGACTCCACCTCTGGGGACAGGGCACAGCTAAACAACAACAACAACAAAAGCAGCAGAAACCTCTGCAGATGCAAACGACTCTGTCTGACAGCTTTGAAGAGAGCAGTGGATCTCCCAACACGGAGGTTGAGATCTGATAACAGACAGACTGCCTGCTCAAGTGGGTCCCTGACCCCTGAGTAACCTAACTGGGAGACATCCTCTACTAGGGGCAGACCGACACCCCACACCTCACACGGTGGAGTACACCCCTGAGAGGAAGCTTCCAAAGCAAGAATCAGACAGGTACACTTGCTGTTCAGCAATATTCTATCTTCTTCAGCCTCTGCTGCTGATACCCAGGCAAACAGGGTCTGGAGTGGACCTCAAGCAATCTCCAACAGACCTACAGCTGAGGGTCCTGACTGCTAGAAGGAAAACTAACAAACAGGAAGGACACCCACACCAAAACCCCATCAGTACGTCACCAACATCAAAGACCAGAGGCAGATAAAACCACCAAGATGGGGAAAAAGCAGGGCAGAAAAGCTGAAAATTCAAAAAATCAGAGCGCATTGTCCCCTGCAAAGGAACGCAGTTCATCACCAGCAATGGATCAAATCTGGACGGAGAATGACTTTGACAAGATGAGAGAAGAAGGCTTCAGTCCATCAAACTTCTCAGAGCTAAAGGAGGAATTACGTACCCAGTGCAAAAAAACCCAAAAATCTTGAAAAAAGAGTGGAAGAATTGATAACTAGAATAATTAATGCAGAGAAGTCCATAAACGAACTGAACTGACAGAGATGAAAACCATGACACAAGAAATACATGACAAATGCACAAGCTTCGGTAACCAACTCGATCAACTGGAAGAAAGAGTATCAGCGATTGAGGATCAAATAAATGAAATGAAGCGAGTAAAGAAACCTAAAGAAAAGAGAAGAAAAAGAAATGAACAAAGCCTGCAAGAAGTATGGGATTATGTAAAAAGAGCAAATCTACGTCTGATTGGGGTGCCTGAAAGTGAGGGGGGAAATGGAACCAAGTTGGAAAACACTCTTCAGGATATCATCCAGGAGAACTTCCCCAACGTAGTAGGGCAGGCCAACATTCAAATTTAGGAAATACAGAGAATGCCACAAAGATACTCCTCGAGAAGAGCAACTCCAAGACACATAATTGCCAGATTCACCAAAGTTGAAATGAAGGAAAAAATCTTAAGGGCAGCCAGAGAGAAAGGTCGGGTTACCCACAAAGGGAAGCCCATCAGACTAACAGCAGATCTTTCGGCAAAAACTCTCCAAGCCAGAAGACAGTGGGGGCCAATATTCAATATTCTTAAAGAAAAGAATTTTAAACCCAGAATTTCATATCCAGCCAAACTAAGTTTCATAAGTGAAGGAGAAATAAAATCCTTTACAGATAAGCAAATGCTTAGAGATTTTGTCACCAGTAGGCCTGCCTTACAAGAGACCCTGCAGGAAGCACTAAACATGGAAAGGAACAACAGGTACCAGCCGTTGCAAAAACATGCCAAAATGTAAAGACCATCGAGGCTAGGAAGAAACTGCATCAACTAACGAGCAAAATAACCAGTTAATATCATAATGGCAGGATCAAGTTCACACATAACAATATTAACCTTAAATGTAAATGGACTAAATGGTCCAATTAAAAGACATAGACTGGCAAACTGGATAAAGAGTCAAGACCCATCAGTTTGCTGTATTCAGAAGACCCATCTCACATGCAGAGACATACATAGGCTCAAAATAAAGGGATGGAGGAAGATCTACCAAGCAAATGGAGAACAAAAGAAAGCAAGGGTTGCAATACTAGTCTCTGATAAAACAGACTTTAAACCATCAAAGATCAAAAGAGACAAAGAAGGCCATTACATAATGGTAAAGGGATCAATTCAACAGGAACAGCTAACTATCCTAAATATATATGCACCCAATACAGGAGCACACAGATTCATAAAGCAAGTCCTTAGACACTTACAGAGAGTTAGACTCCCATACAATAATAATGGGAGACTTCAACACCCCACTGTCAACATTAGACAGATCAACGAGACAGATAGTTAATAAGGATATCCAGGAATTGAACTCATCTCTGCAGCAAGCAGACCTAATAGACATCTACAGAACTCTCCACCCCAAATCAACAGAATATACATTCTTCTCAGCATCACATCACACTTATTCCAAAATTGACCACATAGTTAGAAGTAAAGCACTCCTCAGCAAATGTAAAAGAACAGAAATTATAACAAACTGTCTTAGACCACAGTGCAATCAAACTAGAACTCAGGACTAAGAAACGCAATCAAAATCACTCAACTACATGGAAACGGAATAACCTGCTCCTGAATGACTACTGGGTACATAACGAAATGAAGGCAGAAATAAAGATGGTCTTTGAAACCAATGAGAACAAATATACAATTTACCAGAATATCTGAGACACATTTAAAGCAGTGTGTAGAGGGAAATTTATAGCACTAAATGCCCACAAGAGAAAGCAGGAAAGATCTAAAATTGACACTCTAACATCACAATTAAAAGAACTAGAGAAGCAAGAGCAAACACATTCAAAAGCTAGCAGAAGGCAAGGAATAACTAAGATCAGAGCACAACTGAAGGAGATAGAGACACAAAAAACTCTCCAAAAAATCAATGAATCCAGGAGTTGGTTTTTTGAAAAGATCAACAAAATTGATAGACCACTAGCAAGACTAATAAAGAAGAAAAGAGAGAAGAATCAAATAGATGCAATAAAAAATGATAAAGGGGATATCACCACCGACCCCACAGAAACACAAACTACCATCAGAGAATACTATAAACACCTCTATGCAAAAAAAACACCTCTAGAAAACCTAGAAGAAATGGATAATTTCCTGGACACTTACACTCTCCCAAGACTAAACCAGGAAGAAGTTGAATTCCTGAATAGACCAATAGCAGGCTCTGAAATTGAGGCAATAATTAATAGCCTACCAACCAAAAAAAGTCCAGGACCAGATGGATTCACAGCTGAATTCTACCAGAGGTACAAGGAAGAGCTGGCACCATTCCTTCTGAAACTATTCCAATCAATAGAAAAAGAGGGAATCCTCCCTAACACATTTTATGAGGCCAACATCATCCTGATACCAAAGCCTGGCAGAGACACAACAGAAATAGAGAATTTTAGACCAATATCCCCGATGAACATTGATGCAAAAATCCTCAATAAAATACTGGCAAACCGAATCCAGCAGCACATCAAAAAGCTTATCCACCATGATCAAGTGGGCTTCATCCCTGGGATGCAAGGCTGGTTCAACATATGCAAATCAATAAACATAATCCAGCATATAAACAGAACCAAAGACAAAAACCACATGATTATCTCAATAGATGCAGAAAAGGCCTTTGACAAAATTCAACTGCCCTTCATGCTAAAAACGCTCAATAAATTCGGTATTGATGGAACGTATCTCAAAATAATAAGAGCTCTTTATGACAAACCCACAGCCAATATCATACTGAATGGGCCAAAACTGGAAGTATTCCCTTTGAAAACTGGCAGAAGACAAGGATGCCCTCTCTCACCACTCCTATTCAACATAGTGTTGGAAGTTCTGGCTAGGGCAATCAGGCAAGAGAAAGAAATCAAGGGTATTCAGTTAGGAAAAGAAGAAGTCAAATTGTCCCTGTTTGCAGATGACATGATTGTATATTTAGAAAACTCCATTGTCTCAGCCCATATCTCCTTAAGCTGATAAGCAACTTCAGCAAAGTCTCAGGATACAAAATCAATGTGCAAAAATCACAAGCATTCTTATACATCAGTAACAGACAGGGAGACAAATCATGAAGGAACTTCCATTCACAATAGCTTGAAAGAGAATAAAATACCTAGGAATCCAACTTACAAGGGATGTAAAGGACCTCTTCAAGGAGAACTACAAACCACTGCTCAGTGTAATAAAAGAGGACACAAACAAATGGAAGAACATACCATGCTCATGGATAGGAAGAATCAATATCGTGAAAATGGCCATACTGCCCAAGGTAATTTATAGATTCAATGCCATCCCCATCAAGCTACCAATGAATTTCTTCACAGAATTGGAAAAAACTGCTTTAAAGTTCATATGGAACCAAAAAGGAGCCTGCATTGCCAAGAAAATCCTAACTCAAAAGAACAAAGCTGGAGGCATCACGCTACTTGACTTCAAACTCTACTACAAGGCTACAGTAACCAAAACAGCATGTTACTGGTACCAAACCAGAGATATAGACCAATGGAACAGAACAGAGTCCTCAGAAATAATACCACACATCTACACCCATCTGATCTTTGACAAACCTGAGAAAAACAAGAAATGGGGAAGGATTCCCTATTTAATAAATGGTGCTGGGAAAATTGGCTAGCCATAAGTAGAAAGCTGAAACTGGATCCTTTCCTTACTCCTTATACGAAAATTAATTCAAGATGGATTAGAGACTTAAATGTTAGACCTAATACCATAAAAACCCTAGAGGAAAACCTAGGTAGTACCATTCAGGACATAGGCATGGGCAAGAACTTCATGTCTAAAACACCAAAAGCAACAGCAACAAAAGCCAAAATTGACCAATGGGATCTCATTAAACTAAAGAGCTTCTGCACAGCAAAAGAAACTATCATCAGAGTGAAAAGGCAACCTACAGAATGGGAGAAAATTTTTGCAATCTACTCATCTGACAAAGGGCTAATATCCAGAACCTACAAAGAACTCAAACAAATTTACAAGAAAAAAACAAACAGCCCCATCAAAAAGTGGGCAAAGGATATGAACAGACATTTCTCAAAAGAAGACATTCATACAGCCAACAGACACATGAAAAAATGCTCATCATCACTGGCCATCAGAGAAATGCAAATCAAAACCACAATGAGATACCGTCTGACACCAGTTAGAATGGCAATCACTAAAAAGTCAGGAAACAACAGGTGCTGGAGAGGATGTGGAGAAATAGGAACACTTTTACACTGTTGGTGGGACTGTAAACTAGTTCAACCATTGTGGAAAACAGTATGGCAATTCCTCAAGGATCTAGAACTAGAAGTACCATATGACCCAGCCATCCCATTACTGGGTATATACCCAAAGGATTATAAATCATGCTACTATAAAGACACATGCACACGTATGTTTATTGCGGCACTATTCACAATAGCAAAGACTTGGAATCAACCCAAATGTCCATCAGTGACAGACTGGATTAAGAAAATGTGGCACATATACACCATGGAATACTATGCAGCCATAAAAAAGGATGAGTTTGTGTCCTTTGTAGGGACATGATGCAGCTGGAAACCATCATTCTCAGCAAACTATCGCAAGAACAGAAAACCAAACACCGCATGTTCTCACTCATAGGTGGGAACTGAACAATGAGATCACTTGGACTCGGGAAGGGGAACATCACACACCGGGGCCTATCATGGGAGGGGGGAGGGGGGAGGGATTGCATTGGGAGTTATACCTGATGTAAATGACGAGTTGATGGGTGCTGACGAGTTGATGGGTGCAGCACACCAACATGGCACAAGTATACATATGTAACAAACCTGCACGTTATGCATATGTACCCTAGAGCTTAAAGTATAATAATAATAAAAAAATAAAAAAATAAAAAATAAAAAAATAGAAACATATACCATTTTAAGTCACCTTTTAATTTTCAGTTTTCTGCCATAATCTTGAAATATGTTTTGTGGAAACAGTTAGTATTATTTGTCACCTTAAGTCATTTACTTAAACCCTATTCCTTCTATTCACACACAAAAAATGTCTACCTTGTTAAGCTTACTAAGGAAAATATAAGATTTTAACTTTCAAAGAAATTGTTGTTTTCCTGCAAAAATATCCAGAGAGAGTTCTCTTTTAGTCACAACAGTCAGGGTGATTTCTTTGTCACAAAGGTGAAAATCTAAAGTGTCAAAGTCTTATGTCTAGGGACTCAAAATGATCACTTGAGCTCAGGAATTTTCTGTGACTCGTGAAATAAGAAAGGTGACCCAAATTTTGATCATACTGACTATTTTGGAAACAAGACTTATTTTATAGAATGCCAACACTAAAGAAGTTGAACTTTTCAACACTATTTAATTTTACACTTTTACTTCAATGGCTTTCACATTCTTAAAAAGGTAGTGTGAAAAATCTGTTAGTGCGAGAGATGTCATGATTACAAAGCTGCCATTTCCTCTCATGGATAATTATACTGATTCCATTTCCATATTAGTCTCTGCTGTTGACATTAGTATCATGTCTCACATGTTGAGAACATAAAGAGTATGTTTTATTTCAAAGGAGATAAAAACAAGAGATGAATTGTTATTGCTCATGTTGAGTTATGAGTAACTTTTTCTCCTCGGCAAAATGAGTACTATTTTTAGACCAGCTCCCAGTTCATTGAACACTTGGTAATTTCTTTTACTTGGTCTTAATGTTTTCTTCACAATAAAAATATACTCTCTTAAGTGTGGGATGAATATGTTTTCTTTCTTTTGTTGTCTAGTCTACATTTATAGCTAAATTATTGCTTTTCAAGGACTTTGTTTTAGCTGTGTGTGTGTGTGTGTGTGTGTGTGTGTGTGTGTGTGTGTCAGGAAAACAAAACCAAAGAATTCTAAACAAAAAGTGTGTTGTTACATCTAATTATTTTACTATTGCCAATAGTGTGAGGTATCAAAATTTTAAAAAATTTTATAAGAGTTATTTTATCTATAACATTAAGCTCTTCTACATTCCCAACAGTTGATAGTGTGTTTGAATATCCAGGTATGGGCACAGTGAAAACAATTCTAGTTAACATTTTTTTTTTTTTTTTGGCACTAGAATTAATAACAACTGTAAACAATATTAGCTGATTATCACTTTTTTCTCCTTCATTTGTTATCAAAAGTCTCTGGACTTCTAATTCCATGAGAATACCTTAACATTGTTCAGATTCTTTCTCCAAAGATAATTTTATTTTATTTTAAAACATGCTATCAAACAGCATTACATGCTAAAGATAAATATTTTGTGAAAAGAAGAGTTAATTGGTGTGGCAAACTTCATTGTTGTCTTCTTTTAATTAATTGCAACAGCCACCACCAATCTTTAGCAACCACCACCCTGATCAGTCAGCAGCCATTAACATCAAGGCAAGATACTCCACCAGCATAAAGATTATAGGTCGCCAAAGGCTCAGATGACTGTTAGCCTTTTTCAGCAATAAAGCATTTTAAATTTAATTTCAAAAATATGCTGAAAACAAATTATACTTTTAGGGTTTTTAAGTCTCTGTAAAATAAAAACATTTATTGAAGTGATATTTGACTAGCATTTTCCCTGGTATGACTCACACCAAATGTATATAAATAAAAGTGAGGGAATTTCCTATCTTTGGGAATTCTTGGGCTCTTAAAAAACACTGCTTCTAGTCTCAACCTTTTTGTCTCTTAAAATTCATTCAAAGATTTGGACTCTGCTTCTAATATTTTGTGAACAATGGAAGAAGCTAAGCATGTTTGGAAAAAAAAAAAAGGAAGAAGCTTAGCATCATGTTTAAAAATGGTGCTCCTTTTGCTGAGGAGAAATATTGATTTGCATGTTTGATAAAAGGCCAAAGGTCAGATTGTGTTTATAAACTTTAAACCACTGCTCTTGCAGTTACACAGCTGTTATCCGCCACCCCCACCCCCGCCACCCCCGCCCAGTAGTAATGCTTCTTTTGCCTGAAAATTGACTTTCAAAGATCATCATATTATCTTTTATTTCTCTTTGGAATACAGATTCTTAAACAAATTGCTTTTTTTTTTTTTTTTTTTTTTTGGTTCATGAACTCTCAAATGTCCACAAATAGGGGAACATCCATCTTATTTTCCCCATCTTACAAAAGGCAAAGAAAATGAAAACTTGCTATTCCTCATTTTCCTTTTGTTGTCCCTTACAACCAAACTTCCCAAGAAGTTTTCCTACTCACAATCTCGGATTCATTATGTCAAATCTCATAATCTTAAATAAAACTCACAAAATTTCAAAGTTTCTCCTTTTATTCTCTCTTGAATCATTCTAACGAACTGACTTTCATCTCTGCCATTCCACTAAAACTACTTCTGTCAAGGTCCATTACCTCTCCGTAGTTAACTCCACGGCCATCACTGTCTTCAACATGATTGACCTACCCGCTGCTTTCAACACAGCTGATCCTTTACACCAGGGTGTCCAATCTTTTTGCTTCCCTGGGCCTCACTGGAAGAACAATAATTATCTTGGGCCACAGGTAAAATACACTAACACCAACAATAGCTGATGAGCTAAAAAACAATCACAAAAAGTCCCATAAGGTTTTAAGAAAGTTTACAAATTTGCGTAGCGCTGCATTCAAAGCCGTTCTGGGCCGCATGCGACCCACGGGCTGTGGGTTGGACAAGCTTGCTTTAGGCCCTAAGAAACTTTCCTTTTAGCTTTTAGGAGTTTTACTACTACCTAGTTTCTTTTGCTAGCTCCTCCTCCTTTCTCTGACAACTGAAGAGTGGAATGACCCAGACTCAGTCCTTGAACCTCTTCTCTTCTCTGTATACCTTTTACTTTTATGAGTTCATCTAATTCATTGATTTAAATCCTTTCTATATACCAGTGATGCCCAAATGTATTCATCATGTCTGAAACTCTCCCCTTAAATGCCACACTTATGTAACCTATTGCCTCATCTAAATCTCTCTGAACTTCTAACGGGAAACTCAACCTTTAATGTCTAAACTTGCCCTGCTATTGTTTTTCCAGTCTCAATTAATGGCCACTCCATCCTTCCAGTTGATAAAGCCAAAAAAGCTTGGAGTCACACTTTATACTCTCATATTTCACATTCACCTCATCAGCAAATTCTATTAGATTTTCTTTCTAAACACATCCAGTGCTATTGACAGGATCCCCAGCAGGCATTATCTTTTAGCTGGATCATCATATGATAACCTCCAAAATGGTCTTTCCGCTTCTGTTCTTGTGCCCTTATTTTCCAAAATGCAAGAGATCTTGTTAAACCAAGAGGAAAATCATGTTGCTTCTCTATTCAGAACTTGCTAATGGCTTTCTTTCTTAGCGTAATAGAAATGTTCTTATTATGACTGAAAGATCCTAAAATTAGGCTATGCTGGCCTCCTTAACCTCTATCTCAGATCAATAGCTCACACTGACCTCCTGGATTTTCCTCGGATACTCTAGGTATGCTTCTGCCTCAGAGCTTTTGTGTTTGCTTCTTCCTTTGTCTGGAATGCTCTGCTCCCAGGTATTCATATGGCTTCCTTTCTCATCTTGTTCAGGTCTTTACTGAAGTGTTACACTTTCAATGTCACCTTCCCTGGATGCTCTATTTAAAATTTCATCTCCACAGGTTCCCTGTCCTATCTCTCTACTTTATTTTCTTACTTAGCAGACATCACCATCTAACATAGTATACATTTTAAAATTTGACTTGCTTGTCGGTCTCTCTCAAAACCATAATGTAAGTCTGAGTTCCATCTCTTTTGTTCAGATCTGTATCAACATAACCTAAAACTGTTTAAAACATGTGGGGTACACAATAAATATTTGTAGAATGATTGAATGAATGAATGCACACAAAATTATGACAAATGTAGCATACTTTAAAACTTTGAAGTGAATTATGTTATTTTGGGATAGTAATTTTTTCTTCCAACATATTTTGTATCCACTGATATTAAATTTAGGTTTTATTAGATTGTACTTCCATTACCTTACACAAAATACTCAAAACAGACACTTCATAGCATTTCTTGGATTCACAAAATTTTTTGCACACACATAAATGGAAATGAAGAGATGTGTTAGGAGACATAAACAGAGTAAGAATCAGCAGGTTAAAATTTTAAATTGTATCACATAATATAACGTAAAAATAACTGAATTAAATTGATAGGTAAGAGAGTGGATACAAAATAATATAGAAACTCCCCTTGCCTTAGGCAATAAAATAGAATTGTTGAAGAGCTTTGCACAGAGACGTTTTGAAAACTTTAGATGGTCCCAAAACAATATCCTGAGAAGGATTTTCTTTATGGGTGTACTGTCCATTGAGACCATTTTCTAGGAAGAATATCCGATCTACTTGTAATTGTACATAAATACTTTAAGTAATCTAATTTTTTTCTCCAAGAGAAGGGCTAACTAATGGCCAATATATGCCCTTGTTCTATTCCTTGGACCAAGATTCTGCCTTCTCTAGGCAGACTGGATGGGACATTGTGGATTTGTTCTGGATTATTCAAGAGTATCAGTTGGCTAGTCTACGGAGAACATGGAGGGGAGTCAGGACAGGAGTTTTAGTTTCAGTTCTTTTTTCCCCTCCCTTCCTTTGTCCACCATGCATTCTTCAATATACAATGTTTGACAACCATAATAGTTTGTTAATGACACATTTGAAAGTTGTGGGGTCAAATTCATTTTGTATGTGAAATAGCTTTTTAAGGTCTTAATTGGGAAATTATAATATGATTGTTTGCCGGGGATGTTGTGGAAAGAATTCTTGAATTGTATGAGAGGTTGGACTAAATATATCCTTCAGTTTCAATTCTAAGCTTCTAGATTTATCTTTAAAAGATTTTTATTTACACATTGCACTTTAGTGTTCATGCAAGGAAATGGAATTTCATTCCTTAACCTTATTTATAATTTCTTTGTAATAGAAATCTATAGCAGAAAAAAACATTTTTTACTCTATGAATTTTGGATGAATAAAAATAGAGGCTGGAAGCAATTGGCAGTTGGTTTCTATAGGAAAAAAGCTAGAATATTTTAAAATATAAATTACATGTCACAGAAAATGTATTAAAGACAGAAACCTGGCTCTAGTTGAAGAGCAATATAATGCATCACTTGGCCCAGGTTTGTTCCCTTCTAAGAAAGAAGGTGGCAGAATATGAATTGTTCTCTGAAAATGTAGATTAAAAAGTAAAATGCATTTTGATGTATACATATATCAACAGATTTATTAATGAAAACAGGAAACTAGCAATTGGACCCCTGGGAAAAAAAAAAAAAAAACATACGGTGTAGTATTTGGGTCACAGCATGATAAATATAAAAAAAAAAAGTTCCTAAAAATCAGTCTGTGAGCATTATACAGATTTTGAACCATTTATTGTTATTCTTTGTAGATCTCATATAACATGAATAAGAAACTTTAGACATTAAAGAAAAACTAAATATAAAATTATTTTAGGTTAAAAAGTGTATGTTTTTGCCAGGTGGAGGACAAAACAACATGACTGAATTTTTACCTTTCCAATTAGCTAATTTGGATTTGTGTAGATATGACCAATATTATCTGGCAGCTGAAGGAATTATTGCCTTGTTTCTTGTCTTTTTTTTTTTTTGGCTGAGAAATTTAAGCTAAGCTATAATAGAAGTCAGCTATTTTCTAAACCAAGAAATTTTTAGAAAGGAATGAATGTTTTATTCTAACCAAATATAAAATTGAGCCTGGTGAATTTTCTAAAGCAAAATCATTTAAAGAAATCTTCCTCTGTTTGATTTGTTATGTATTGGTTGTGAGATCAGTAGATAAAAACATTATTCATTAAGCAAGAATGATGACAGGCATGATGATGCATAATGAAACTTCAAGTAATTTAATATCTTAACAGTTGGAAAATAATGAATTCCAATCATTATTTAAGCATTACAGCTAACATTGAACTCAGCCCTTATGCAAGTAAATGCTTTACGTGGTCAATAGGCTCAGTGAATTCAGCTATCTGCATCTGAGAGTATAAACAAAATGTGCATACATCTGACTATGTATATATCACATATATTACTATGATTGTTTAAAATTAATTTAAGATAAATTTGTTAGAAAAATAATGCAGAAAGTGAATTAGTTTCATAAGACATTATCAAGACATGTATGTAATATCACAGAAGTAAATATATTCAATAAATTTAAATATGTAATTTTAGATCCCCTATAATAATTTTTAAATGGCATCTAGATTAGTCACACCTGAAGGATTTACTCCCAGGCTCTTGAGTCAATTTTTTTCTGTTTTTGTTTTTTTTTAAATACCACTTAAGTCAGATTTTTATAACTTTCAACCACAAATCTTGACTTCAAAAGTTGGTTACTCTACAATAAGCATATAATACTTCTGTTGTACTAATTTATTTTAAGAGTATAAAATTGCCAGGGTATTTTATATCATCTTTTTTAGTCTTTTCTCCCCAGTGGACTAAGTCTCCTAGCCTTATCCATCAAATGAATGTAAGTATTCAAAACATTGTTCATCTGCTTTTTGTTGAGAGGACGGGGACATACATCTTCAAGTAGAGTCAATTCCTCACTCTTGTTTCCGACACTGTAGATGCCTCTTTTGTATAACTTCATGAGACACTATAATTATTTATTAATCTCTCTATATGTCCCTGAATACTATGAGCTTCCCAGTCAGCTGTCAGTGTCTGGCACATCTTTAGTGCTCAGATTTTTTTGACTACATGAACAAATAAATTGATTAATTTATTATATTTAATTGAATAAAGACTGACCCAACAATTAGTAGTTTTTGGATTCAGAGTAATTTTCTTAAGCATGGGACACCTGGTTTTATGTAAAAGGATGCTGATGTATAGTTAAGAAATTTTGTGCAAGACATATGCAAAAAAAATTGCACTTATTACATGGATAGTTTCTGTTTGCTAACCAAATTACAAGTCATTGACTTTTCACAGGAAAAAAAAATATTTTATGGTAGGTAAATTCTTGTGTCAGGAGAAACATCATGGGCCCTAAAAACTCAATCATTACTTCCATAGGTTTGAAGGCTGGTTTATAATCAGCAAAGAGATTGAGAAAAGGGGTAGAGTGGGAAATCACAGGTACTTCTTGAGTCCTACCAGAGGCAAGAGGGCATTCACCTCCAGTCCTGCATTCCAGAGCTCCAACCTTGCCAACCTCTCAGCAGACAAACTTCCATGATATCATAGAAAGAAAACTGTGGGGCTCTATTTCAAGGAATAAGAGAAGTGAAGGTGATTTCAAAGTAAAGTCAATGGTAACTCAAGCCTGACCAATGAAAAGTTCACAATTAAATGGTGATATTGTTTGTATATCTGTCCCTGCCCAAATGTCATGTTGAAATGTAATTCCCAATGTTGCCCAGTATTGGAGGTGGAGCCTGGTGGGCGGTGCTTTGGTCAACAGAGTGGATCCCTCATTGTTTGGTGCTGTCTTTGTGATAGTGAGTGAGTTACTGCAAGATCTGGTCATTTAAAAGTGTGTAGCACCTCCTCACCCCAGTCTCTCTCTCTCTTTTGCTCCTGGTTTTGCCATGTGAAATGACAGCTCATGTTTTACTTTCTCCTATGATTATAAGCTTCTTGAGCACTATGCTTCCTGCAGAACTGTGAGCAATTAAACCTCTTTTCTTAACAAATTATCTAGTCTGATGTATTTCTTTATAGCGAGACAAGAACAGCCTAATACAGAAAATTGGTACCAGGGGTTGTGTATTACCATAAAGATACCTGAAAATGTGGAAGCAACTTTGGAACTCTGTGATAGGCAGGGTTTGGAGAGCTCAAAAGGAGACAGGAAGACAAAGAAATTTTGGAACTTTTTAGAGACTGATAGCATGGCTGTGACCGAAATGCTGATAATGATATGGACTGTGAAGTCCAGGCTGCCAAAGCCACAGATGGAAATGAGAAACTTCTTGGGAACTGGAGTATATTAGTCCATTTTCACACTGCCAGGCATACCAGAGACTAGGTAATTTATAAAGAAAAGAGGTTTAATTGACTCACAGTGTTGCATTGCCTGAGAGGCCTCAGGAAACTTACAGTCATGGCGGAAGGGGAAGCAGGCCAGTCTTACATAGCAGCAGACAAGAGAGAGCATGTGATAGCAAGGAAAACTTCCTTATCAAATTATCAAATCTCATGAGAACTCACTCACTGTCACAAGAACCACATGGGGGAACCTGCCCCCATGATCCAATAATCTCCCACCAGGTTCTCCCTCAACACGTGGGGATTATTGGGATCACAATTCATGATGAGATTTGGGTGAGGACACAGCCAAACCATATCATGGAGCAAAGGTCACAAATGTTATGTCTTAGCAAAGAGTTTGGCTGTATTCTGTTCATGCCCTCAGGATCTGTGGAAGTTTGAATTTGAGAGTATTTAGGGTATCTGGTGGAAGAAATTTCTAAGCAGCAAAACATTCAAGATTTGACCTGGCTGCTTCTAACAACCTATACTCAGAGGTAGGAGTGAAGAAAAGACTTAAAGTGAAAACCCATATTTGAAGAGGAAGCAGAGCATAAAAGTTTGTGGGAAATGTGCAGGCTGGCCATGTGGAAAAGAAAGCAAAAGCTTTTTCAAGCAAGGAATTCAAGCAGGCTGTGGAGCAAAC
The DNA here is from genome assembly GCF_037993035.2 of Macaca fascicularis. Classification (NCBI taxonomy): domain Eukaryota; kingdom Metazoa; phylum Chordata; class Mammalia; order Primates; family Cercopithecidae; genus Macaca; species Macaca fascicularis. The sequence goes on along the minus strand of NC_088377.1, from coordinate 166,139,913 downwards.
ACTTGCTAGAAATACTTGTGTAACTAAAAAGGAGCCAAGTGCTAATATCCAGGAAAATACATCAAAGGCATTTTAGAGACTTTTATGGCAGCCCCTTCTACAACAGGCCCAGAGGTCAAGGAGGAAAAAAATGGTTTCACGAGCCCGATCCAGGCCTCAACTGCCCTATGGAGTCTTGGGACACTGCTCCCTGCATCCTGGCTGCTTTCAGCTCCAGCTCCAGCCAGGGCTCAAAGAGGTTCTAGTAGAGCTTGAGTTGCCAATTTGGAGAATACAAATCATAAGCCTTGACAATTTCCACGTGGTGTTAAACCTGTAGGTGCACAGAATGCAAGAGTGATGAATGCTTGGAAGTCTATGCCTGGGTTTCAAAAGGTGCATGAAAAAGCCTGAGTACCCATGAAGAAGCCTCCTGTAGGAGTGGAGCCCTCATGGAGAACCTCTACTAGGGCAATGCAAAGGGTAAAAGTGGGGTTGGAACCCCCACATAAAGTCCCCAGTGAGGCAGGGCCTAGTGGAGCTGTGAGAAGGGTGCCACCATCCTCAAGACCTGAGAATGGTAGATCTATCAACAGTTTGACCCTGTACCTATAAAAGCCACAAGTACTCAACTCCAGCCCATGACAGAAGCTGTGGACTGTACCATGCAAAGCCATGGGGCTGAAATGCCCAAGACTTTGGTAGCCCACCCCTTGCACCAGTGTGCCCTGGATATGGAGGATAATGAGCCAAAGGAGATTATCTTGGAGTTTTAAGATTTAATACCACGTTGATGTGTTTCAAACCTATGTGGAGCTTGTAGCCCCTTTCTTTTGGTTGATTTCTCCCTTTTGGAATGGCAATGTTTACTCAACGCCTGTACCTCCATTGTATCTTGAAAGTACATAACTTGCCTTTAATTTTACAGGCTCATACATGGAAGGAATTTGCCTTGTCTCAGATGAGACTTTGGACTTTAAAGTGAATGCTGAAATGAGTTAAGGCATTGAGGGACTATTGGGAAGACACTGTTGCATTTTGCAGTGGAGAAGGATATAATATTTGGAGGGGGGTCAAGGTTGCAATGTATTGTTTGTATATTTGTCCCTGCTTATGTCTTATATTTAAATATAATCCCTAATGTTGGAAGTGGGGCCTGGTAGGCAGCGTTTGGGTCATGGAGGCAGATCCCTCAGGGCTTGGCGCTGTCTTCACAATAGTTAGTGAGTTATCATGAGATACGGGTACGGCTGTTTAAAAATATGTGGTACTTACCCTTCTTCCTCTCTTGTGCCTGTTTTCATCATGTGAAGTGCCTGTTTCTGCCTTTCCTTCCACCGTGATTATAAGTTTCCTGATGTTTCCCCAGAAGCTGAGTGGATGCCAGCATCATGATTCCTGTAAAGCCTATAGAACTGTGAGTGATTAAACTTATTTTCCTTATAAATTACCCAGTCTCAGGTATTTCTTTATAACAATGTTAGAACGGCCTAATACAAATGAGAAACATTTCATACTCTCTTAGACATGACACTGCCTTTAGCAAATTTAAGATTTTTGACAAGTTATTCAGGAAACATGGTTATATTTGAAAGTAAGCTTTTGGCTTCATTTTTTTCTCCTGAAATACTGTTGCCTCCACAGTTTATCACACAGAAAATATACATAGCTAACAGAGAAGAGTTAGGTATGGCACTTGCATCATGTGTAACTCAATTCACTCATTTGCCTTTCCTGGGCTGGATTTGAGCCCTCCAAAGAGATAACCAAAAATTATTTTCTGATTTCCAAAAATTAGATTTCGAAAAATATCTTGAGAATTCTCCACACATTTTCAGTATCAAATATTTTAGCCACTAACATAAATTTCTTTTAAACTATATTTTATGCCTTATTCTTGTCTTTATTATTCTTTCTTTTTTCTCTTTTGAAAACTGTTTTTCTTGTATATAGATTTACTTGAATTCAGACAAAAATAGGAATAGTTGGACACTTAGCATTCCAAAATACCTGTGAGTACTGCCAAAAGGAAAAAAAAAAAATAAACTTTTAAGCAATTTTTGAATCTTGCTGCAACTTCTTATTTCTGGTCTTCAAACAAGATTGCAGATAGAAAAACCAGTTAGGAGGTTGTTGCAGGTGTTTGGTGATGAATTAAACAAAATTTCCTACAGTAGTTGAGCATGGTATATGATGCTCATGTATTTTGCTAACTTATACAAGTACCAGAAAATAAAACAGTAGGTAATGGCAATGTAAATGATTTCTTCTTCTTTCTTTCTTTATTTTGTTCTTTCCTATTTTTTCTTTTCTCCTTCAATCTTTCTTTTTTTTTTTTTTTAATTTTTGGAGACAAGGGCTCACTCTTGCCACTCAGGCTGGAGTGCAGTGGTCTGATCATAACTCACTGCAGCCTAGAACTCCTAAAATTAAGCAATCCTCTCACTTTAGCCTTCTAAGTAGCTAAGACTCCAGGCATACACCAACATGCCCACTTAATTTTTTAAACTTTTTTTTTTTTTTTTGGTAGAGATAGAGTATCAATTGTTGCCCATACTGGAGTGTTTTTTTTTTTTTTTTTTTTTTTTTCAAATGTAAAAGGTATTAATTAGATATAAGACATCAATAATGTTATTAAAATATCAGCTTATTGAGCCCTAGAGTTAATAAATTCAGGTATAAAAGTTTAGTGTGCTACCGTTACCTTATACTAAAATATGACCTCTAAGTAGAATGTAGAAATTCAGTCTCATGTAAATTACATGTTCTCAAACCACATCATTTTTTTCAAAGAAAAAGACAAAATGAAATGCATACTCATCACAGTTGACATAAAATTAGTAGGTAAAATATGAGTTTTTTTAATCTTTAAAAGATAAAACAAGTAACAGTCATCTAATCTACTTCCCTGTCATTGTTACATCACTGAAGGCTGGACTGCTCCCTTAGCTCGATTATCTTGGTTGCCAAGGCCAAGGTCTCAGAGGTAGCACGGTGCAAGGATGTCTCTCCACCAAAAATGTCCATCCACTCTGAACAGAGAAACTTCAGACCTCAGAAATGGACTGCCTTGGCAGAAGAATATGGAAACGTTTGCAGTTACTGAGCCTGAGAGAGACCAGAGAGCTTTCTGAACAGAGGGCAAAGATAAAACTGGGACATAAAGCATAAACATTCTCAAAGAGGAAGGACTACTGGTCCATACTAGAGACCCCACAGTAAACAAATAAGAACTCCAGGAATTCAAAGGCAGCCCAAGTGTGCCCTGAGCAATAGAAACCAACATTCTTTATTCTGTAATTTGTGCCTATGGTAACCCTCCTAACACAGGATCCCAGAACAGTGTTCACTCCTGTCCACCCTTGCCTGTACTTCTGTGTTCATTCTGATAACCCTTCCTTGGCACTGACCTACCATTCTTTATTGTAAATACTCTCCTTCCTGAAACATGGAAAATGTTCCCTGGGAAATGCCAAGTTCTACTTACTAATCATTTTATTTATGAATTTTAATTGTTTAGATGCAGTAAAAAAATTATAAGGTACTTAAGTAATAGTTTTGTAATACTTCAGATATATTTTGCTCAATAATTTTTTTTCTTTAAAAATAATGAAAGGATAGATGAGTTAATCTGTTTATCCACCTTCATAGCCCTGCCATAGAGGATGATTTTACATTTAACCTTTTCTTTCTGACACTTGTGGTTTTTATCAACACTGTGGAGGTGAAATGCCAGCATATAAAATAGGAAGTCATTAAGAAAATTTCATAGCAGATGGTTGAGGGGAGGGGAGGAGTTCCTTCTTCCAACTGAGGGCAAAGAGTCTTAATAATAATATGATAAGAATAGTACTAAACATTATTACTAATGAGTGCTAGTTATTTGGTGTGTATTTTATTATCTAACTCTTTAATAACTATAGGACATAAGGCATTATTGATCAGAACTGGCACTTAGAAATTTTTACTGTATGTGACAGTGTGCATCGTCACTGGCCACCCCAACCCCACCAGTGCCCTGCCCCGCCAACACCACTGTGGCCACCAGTGTAAGTGCACATAGGAATGCCACCACCCTACTCCAACTGGTACCCTGCCACAGCCAATATGTGTGCATCCCACCACACCGATGCAGTGGCTAGCATGTGTGAGAAAGTGTGGATCCCACTGACACTACCCTGACAAAACACTTTGAACAGCATGTCTCATCATAGTGCTGTGGCCAGCAGATCAGGAACACCTTGGACCCTCCAGAGCAGTGAATTTCTAACCTCGAGGGTCCAGAGAATAAAGTTAGGGCACAATACCAGCCCCCGAGAGTTAGAGCCCACATCTTCCTCAAATGGAGACAGTTGACTGAACCCACCATTTATCACAATCAAAATCCCAAGGGCATCAAAGAAGCAAAAATCTACAACCAAAGGAAAGCAACTTCGAAGACTGAAAGAACATCAGCCAACATAAATGAGAAAGGATCAGTGCAAGAACTCCGGTAACTGAAGAAGCCAGAGTTTACTTACCTCTAAATCACCACACTAGTTTCCCAGCAACGGTTCATAACCAGGCTGAAACGGCTGAAATGACAGACATAGAACTCAGAGTATGGATATAAATGAAGATCATTGAGATTCAGGAAACAGTCAAAACCCAATCCAAGAAAACTAAGGAATACAATAAAATGATACAAAAGCTGAAAGACAAAATGCCCATTTTAAGAAATAACTAAACTTATCTGATAGAGCTGAAAAACTCACTACAAGAATTTTGAAATACAATCACAAGTATTAAGAGCAGAATATAATAAGCTGAGGAAAGAATCTCAGAGCTCTAAGACTCTAATCTTCAGAGCTCTCTGAATTAACTCAGTCAGACAAAAATAAAAAAGAGAATAAAAAAGAATGAACAAAACATCCATAAAATATGGGACTATGTAGAAACCAAATTTGTGACTCATTGGTGTTCCTAAAAGAGAGGGAGGAAAAGCAAACAACCTGGAAAATGTATTTGAGGATATCATCCATGATCATACCCCCAACCTTGCTAGAGAGATCAACATTCTAATTCAGAATATGTGGAGAACCCCTGCAAGATACTATTCAAGATGACCATTCCCATGACACATAGTTACCAGATTCTCCTAGGTCAAAATGAGAGAAAAAATATTAAAGGCAGCTGGAGATAAAGAGCAGGTCATTTAAAAAGGGACCCAATCAGGCTAGAAACAGATATTTTAGTTGAAACCATAGAAACCCAAAGAGATTGGGGGACTTTATTCAGCATTCCTAAAAAAAAAATTCCAACCAATAATTTCATATCCAGCCAAACTAAGCTTCCTAAATGAAGGAGAAATAGGATTCTTTTCAGAGAAGCAAATGCTAAGGAAATTTGTTTCCACCAGACCTTTCATAAAAGAGGTTCTAAAAGGAGTCCTAAATATGGATAGGTAAGGCCATTACTAGCCATCACAAAAACACACTTAAGTACTATGCCATTGATACTATAAATCAACTACAAAATCAAGTTTTCACAAAAACCAGTTAGCAACATGGGGACAGGATTAAATCTACACAAATCAATATCAACTTTGCATGTAAATAGGCTAAATGCTTCAATTAAAAGGCACAGAGTGGAAAGTTGGATAAAGAAGCAAGACCCAAAAGATGGGTCTCTTATCTTCAAGAGCCCATTGCACATGCATTAACACCCATAGGCCAAAAAAAAAAAAAAAAAGTGGATGGAGAAAAATCTACCAAGCAAATAAGAAATTTTAAAAAATAGGTAATGCTATTCTAATTTTAGACAAAACAGATGTTCAGCCAACAATGATCAAAAAAGACAAAGAAGGGCATTACATGATGGTAAAGAGCTAAATTCAACAAGAAGATCTGACTATCCTAAGTATATGTGTACTCAACATAGCAGCACCCAGATTTATAAAACATCTTCTTAGAGACCTATGAAGATACTTAGATAACACAAAATAGTGGGAGACTTCAACACCCCACTGGCAGTATTAGACAGACCATCAAGGCAGAAAACTAACAAAGATATTCAGAATGTGAACTCAACACTTGACCAAACAGACCTAGTAGATTATCTACAGGAATCTCCACCCAAACACAACAGAATATACATTCTTCTCACTGCCACATGACACATATATTAAAATCAACCATGCAATTGGCCATAAAACAATTATCAGCAAACTCAAAGGAAATGAAATTATACGAACCACATTATTGGATAATAGTGCAATAAGAATAGAAATCAATACTAAGATCACTCAAAACCATACAATTACATGGAAATTAAACAACCTGCTCCTGAATGACTGCGGGAGCCAGTGAAATTAAGGCAGAAGTCAAGAAATTCTTAGAAACTGAGATGAAAGATGTAATATGCCAAAATATCTGGGATACAGCTAAAGCAGTGTAAAGAGGAAAGTTCATAGTGCTAAAATTTCACATCAAAAGTTAGAAAAATCTCAAATTAACAACCTAACACGGCACCTAGAGGACATAGAAAAACATGAGCAAACCAACCCCAAAGCTAGCAGAAGACAAGATATAATCAAAATCAGAGCTGACTGAAGGAAATTGACATGTGAAGAGTCATAAAAAAGTTAAATACAGAAGTTTGTTCTTTGAAAGAATGAATAAGATTGGCTAACTCCTAGCCACCAGTAAACACATGGTAGCTATGTGTTTATTGGTAGCTAATAATTTTTTTCTTTATCATAAAAATAGAAAAGAGAAGATCCAAATAAATACAAACAGAAATGACCAGGACAATGTTACTTCTGATTCCACACACACACACACACACACACACAACACACAAAAAATTCCTCTGAGACTATTACAAAGCACCGTTATGCCCACAAACAAGAAAACCTACAATAAATGGATAAATTCTTGGAAACATACATACAACCTCTCAAAATTGAACCAGAAAGAAATTGAAATCCCCAGCAGACAAATAACAAGTTCACAAACTGAATCAGTAACAAAATGTCTACCAACCAAAAAAAGCCTGGAAGCAGAGATTCACAGCCTAATCCTACCAGATGTATAAAGAAGAGCTGGTACCATTCCCACTGATACTATTCCAAAAACACTGAGGAGGAGGGACTCCTCCCTAACACATTCTATGAGGCCAGCATTATTCTGGTGCCAAAACCTGGCAAAGACACAACAAAAAAATAAAACTTAATACCAATATCCTGGATGAACATTGATGCAAAAATCCTCAATAAAATGCTAGCAAACCAAATCCACCACAATCGAGTAGGTTTTATATCTGGGATGTAAAGTTGGTTCAACATACACAAATCAGTAAATATAATTAATCACAAAAACAGAACTAAAAACAAAAACTACATGATTATCTCAATAGATGCAGGAAAGGCTTTTGATAAAATTCAACATCCCTTCATGTTAAAAAAACCCTTAATAAACTAGGCATTGAAGGAACATACTTCAAAATCAAAAGAACCATGTAGGACAAAGCCACAGCTAACATCATATTGAATGGGCCAAAGCTGAAAGTACTCCCCTTGAAAATTGGAGTAAGACAAGAATATCTATTTTCTCCATTCCTATTCAATATATTACTGGAAGTCCTAGCCAGAACAATCAGGCAAGAAAAAAAATAAAAGGCATCCAAATAAGAAGAGATGAAGTCAAACTATCGCTGTTTGCAGTTTATATGATTTTTATATAGAAAATCCCATAGCCTCTGCTCAAAAGCTCCCTGTTCTGATAAACAACTTTAGAGAAGTTTTAGAATACAAAGTCGATGTGCAAAAATTAGTAGCCTTTATATACGCCAACAATGTCCAAACTGACAGCCAGATGAAGAATGCAATTGTTTTGACAATGGCCACAAAATGAATCAAATACCCAGGAATATAACTAACCAGGGAGGTGAAAGATCTCTACAGTGAGAATTACCAAACGCTGCTCAAATGAATCACAGGTAACACAAACAAATAGAAAACATTCCATGCTTTTGGATAGAAAGATTCAATATTGTAAAAATGGCCATACTGCTGAAAGCAAGTTACAGATTCAGTTCTATTCCTATCAAACTACCAATTACATTTTTCACAGAATTAGAAAAAATACTATTCTACAGTTTATATTGAAAAACAACAAACTTCAAGATAATCCTAAGCAAAAAGAATAAAGCTGGAGGCATTACGTTACCAAACTTCAAACTATGATGCAAGGCTACAATAATAAAAACAATCTGATTAGGGCATAAAAACAGACACATAGACTAATGAAACAGAATAGAGAGCCCAGAAATAATGCTGCACACCTACACTCATCTGATCTTTAGAAAAGTTCACAAGAATAAGCAATGGGGAAAGGACATTTTATCCAATAAATGGTGCTGAGATAACTGGTTGGCCATAGGCAGAAGTTTAGAACTGGACCCCTTCCTTACATCATATCCAAAAATCAACTCAAGATGGATTAAAGACTTAAATGTAAAAGTGAAAACTACAAAAATCCTAGATGCAAACCTGGGGCATACCATCCTGAACATAGGCCCTGGCAAACACTTCATGATGAAGATGAAGAAAGCAATTGAAACAACAACAACAACAACAAAAATTGACAAATGGAGCCTCATTAAATGAAAGAGCTTCTGCAAAACAACAGACACTATCAATTGAGTAAAGAAAAAAACCTGTAAAACGGAAGAAAATATTTTCAAACTATACATTTGACAAAGGTATACTATTGAGAATCTATAAGCAACTTAAATAAATTAACAAGCTAAACAAACAAACAAACAACAATGTCATTAAAAAGTGGGCAAAGGACATAAACAGACACATTTCAAAAGAAGGCATGCATGCGGCCAACAAGCATATGAAAAAAGGTTCAATATCATTAATCATTAGTGAAACGCAAATGAAAACCACAATGACATACCATCTCACACCAGTCAGAATGGCTATTTTTTAAAAGTCAAAAAATAACAGATGCTGGTGAGTTGTGGAGAAAAGGAAACACTTATGCACTGCAAGTGGGAATGTGAATCAGTTCAGCCATTGTGGAAAGCAGTGTGGCAATTTCTCAAAGAACTTAAAACAGATATACCATTTTACCCAGCAACCCCATTATTGGATATATACCCTGTATTAGTTCGTTTTCACAATGCAACAAAACTTCCTGAGACTGCATAATTTATAAACAAAAGAGGTTTCATTGACTTACAATTCTGCATGACTAGGGAGGCCTCAGGAAACTTACAGCCATGGTGGAAGGTGAAGGGGGAAGAAAGCACCTTCTTCACACGGCAGCAGGACAGAGGGAGTACAGAGGAAACTGCAACTTTTAAACCATTAGATCTCGTGAGAACTCCCTCACTATCAAGAGAACGGCATGGGGGAAACTGCTTCCATGATCCTATCACCTCCTGTTATATCCCTTTCTGGACATGTGTGGATTACAATTCATGATGAGATTTGCATGGGGAAACAGAGCCAAACCATGTTATTCCACCCTGGCCCCACCCAAATCTCATGTCCTTTTTTTTCTCTCCCTCCTGCTCTCCTCTAATGTCCTTTCCACATTTCAAAACCAATCATGCCATCCCAATAGTTCCTCCATAGTCTTAACTCATTCTAGCATTAACTCAAAAGCTCAAGTCCAAAGTCTCATCTGAGACAAGGAAAGGCCTTTCTGCTTATGAGTCTGTAAAATCAAATACATGTTAGTTACTTTCAAGATGCAATGGGGGTACAGGCATTAGGTAAATATTCCCATTCTAAGTGGGAGTAATTGGCCACAACAAAGGGTCCACAGGCCCCATGCAAGTCTGAAACTCACCAGGGCACTCATTAAATCTTAAAATTTCAAAATAATTTCCTTTGACTCCATGTCGTACATCCAGGGCATGCCTGTGTAAGGGATAGGCTCCCAAGGACTTGGGCAGATCTGCCCCTGTGGCTCAGCAGGATACGGCCCCCGCAGCTGCTTTCACGAGCTGGCATTGAGTGTCTGCAGCTTTCCTAGGTGCACAGTGCAAGCTGTTGGTGGATCTACCATTGTGGGTGGTGGCTCTTTTCTCGCAGCTGACTAGGCAATGCCCCAGTGGGTACTCTGTGTAAGGGCTCCAACCCTACATTTTCCCTCCATATTGTCCTAGTGGAGGTTCTCCATGGGGGCTCTGCCCCTGCAGCAGACTTCTGCCTGGGTGTCAAGGCATTTCTATACCTCCTCTGAAATCTGGGTGAAGAATCCCAAAGCTCAACTCTTGTCTTCTGCACACCTACAGGCTCAACACCACGTGAAAGGCACCAAGGCTTGGGGCTTGCATCCTCTGAAGCTATGGTGTAAGCTGTAGCTTGGTCCCTTTTGGCCGTGGCTGGAGCTGGAGCAACTGAAATGCAGGGCACCATTGTCCTGAGGCTGCACAGAGCAGTGGGGCCCTGGGCTCAGTCCACAAAATCATTTTTCCCTCCTAGGTATCCAGGCCTGTGATGAGAGGGGCTACCGCCCTGGGGGCATTTTCCCCATAGTTTGGCTATTAACATTTGGCTCATTAGTTATGCAAATTTCTGTAATTGGCTTGAAATTATTCCCAGAAAATTGGGTTAATGCTGTCAGAAAAAGCCAGGTTGCGTTACCTTCTTTTTTTTTTTTTTTTTTTTTTTTTTTTTCTGAGACAGAGTCATGCTCTGTTGCCAGACTGGAGTGCAGTGGCACAGTCTCGGCTCACTTCAAGCTCTGCCTCCCAGGTTCAAGCAAGTCTCCTGCTTCAGCCTCCTGAGTAGCTGGAACTACATGCACATGCCACCAAACCCAGCTAATTTTTGTATTTCTAGTAGACACAGAGTTTCACCATGTTGGACAGGATGGTCTTGATCCCTCAGCTGGGTTAACTCTTGAATGCTTTGCTGCTTGGAAATTTCTTTCACAAGATAGGCTAAATCACCTCTCTCAAGTTCAAAATTCCACAGATCTCTAGGGCAGGGGCAAAATGCTGCCAATCGCTTTCCTAAATCATAACAAGAGTTACCTTTCTTCCAGTTCCCAATAAGTTCCTCATCTCCATCTGAACCACCTCATCCTGGATGTCATCGTCCATATCACTATCAGCATTTTGGTCAAAAGCATTCAACAAGGTTCTAGGAAGTGCCAATCTTGCCTGAGTCAGGAAAATAGGGTGTGGAGGCAGGGAACATAAGGCCAATTCACACTTCAGCTATAACAGGAAATATCCTGTCCGGAGGGCATAAATGACTTTGTAACTTCACTTCATCCTCTCCATTTACATTTAAAAAAATTAAAAAACTCTTAATATGCTCAGTGAAACAAATAGTTTTAAATTCCACCATTAGGAACATTCATCACTTGTGCATGAAGCAAACATATCATTGAATTTTCCCATTACTTTCCATTAGTACCCAAAGTAACTAATGGAATTCTCTGGGGGTATTTAAACTCCCAAAAATTCTGGAATGGGGCCTTTGAGCCCCTATGCTCAGACCTGGTCCCACACTGTGGAGTATACTTTCATTTTCAATAAAACCCTGCATTCCTTCCTTGCTTTGTTTGTGTGTTTTGTCCAATTCTTTGTTCAAGATGCCAACAACCTGGATATCCTCCACCATTAACACTTCCCACATATTCCTGTCTTCTTCTGAACCCTCCTAACTGTTCTTACTTCTGCCCATTACCCAGCTCCAAAGTCGCTTCCATATTTCCAGGTATCTTTATAGCAGTACCCCAATCTCAGTACCAATTTTCTGTATTCGTCCATTTTAACACTGCTATAAAGAACTTTCTGAGACTGGGTAATTTATAAGCAAAAGAGGTTTAATTGACTCACAGGGGAGGCCTAAGGAATCTTACAATCATGGTAGAAGGTGAAGGGGAAGCAGGTTTCTTCTTCACAAGGAGGCAAGAGAGACAGAGAGAGAAGGAGAAACTGTCAAAAACTTTCAAACCAAGAGATATTTTGAGAACTCACTCACTATCATGAGAAAAACATAAATAGTCTTCATGATCCAATCACTTTCTACCAAGTCCTTCCCTTGACACATGGGTATTATAATTTGAGATGAGATTTGGATGGGGACACAGAGCCAAATTATATCATACCCAGAGCAATATATAAATTGTTTTACCATAAAGACACATGCATACATACGTTCATTACACCACTATTCACAATAGCAAAGGCATGGAATCAACCTACACGTCCATTCACAGTAGACTAGATAAAGAAAATGTGGTTCATATACACTATGGAATACTAAAACAGCCATAAAAAAGAACAAAATCATGTCCTTTGCAGCAATATGAAGGGGCTGATTATCATAAGTAACAAATGCAGGAACAGACAACCAAATAATACACGTTCTCACTTATAAGTCGGAGTTAAACATTGGGTACACATGGACACGAAGGAGGAAGTGACAAACACTGGGGCCTACTTGAAGTTGGAGGGTAGCAGGAGGGTGAGAATTGAGAAACTATCTACCAGATACTATGCTTATTATCTGGGTGATAAAATAATATGACACCAAACCCCTGTGACATGCAGAAATTAGATTTAAAATCTTTTTATTAAAAATAAAGGGCTTTGAAATTAAAAATGAAAAGAAAAAATAGAAATATTTATTAATTTGGTATATTTAAGCAATCAATATATATCAAAGATTGGATACAAAGCATGAATATCTGATTCTGAAATATTAGGAGTTTAGCATCATAGTATACTATGTGCTTGTTAAATATGTCTTGCTTGGCTTGGACAAATGAGAAAGTAGCATGGGGTGTGGAGGTACTAATAGCATGTCTGTGTCTTGCTTGTGGCCCTTGGTCCAGCAAGGGGAGAACACTACAGGATAGTGACATGTTAAAGGTATGATCATTCTATATTCTTTCAAATCAGATTCCCTGATACGAAATTCAGGCACACACAACCAGGAAGAAAACATAAAGCTTTATAACCCACTTAAAGAAAAATAAATAGAAACAATTATGATAAGGGGTGATTGATTAAAAAGAACAGGCCCATCTCCGATTGATAAACCATAGAAAAATTTCGTAATCCCGAATTTGTTCTGTCTTCTTGGAGGTTATTCACAAATGATGATCTCTTATTTTTCTCTCTTTTTTTCATATTGTTTCCCATGGGCTAGTTATTAGAAGCTATGCAATGCCCCATCAACATACTTAATTGTCTGCCTTGTTCACTAAAGTTCTCTCACATCACCAAGGCTTAGTCTGTTCCTTTGTATTCTTTGGGAACATTTAATTACTCCCACATCATAGATCCCTTCAAAAGCAACAAGAAAGACACAGAGAGAAACTGAAGGAAGTTGATTATTTTCCTTTTGCTCCATTGCCTTTGGGATGAAATTGTCTCCACAACATTTTCATTGATTTCAAGACAACGGAGCTTTCCCTGCCTTAAATTCTGTGCCTTGACTTATATCAGGCCAAGAATAAATGCTGTCAGAGAGTCGAGCTATTTTCTAAACAGCTTCAGCTTATAAATCTTTAAACACATCTTACTGAGTGTTTCCCAGTCTTTGGGAAAATTCAATGATATGTTTGCTTCATGCACAAGTGACGAATGTTCCTAATAGTGGAATTTAAAACTATTTGTTTCACTGAGCATATTAAGAGCTTTTTTTAAAAAATTTTTTTAAATGTGCTTTCAACTAGCGAATCATTTCCAATATACATAACAATCTATGCCTGATATGACTGGAAAATAACTTTGTTAATAGATATCCAGGCCTAGTCACAGCTAGTCCCTCCTGCAAAAATAAGATTTATTGAAAGGTCAAATCAATCTAGCACATCGTGCATTTGGCATGATGAAAATCTGGAAAAGGGTTGAGGAAACGAAAAGATGATTATTTTAGAGCCCTTAAAATAAGTCTTTGGGGAAGACATTATGGAGATCAAAGTCAGCCCATTAACCCACAAAAGCAGAAAGTCTATGTGGTAGGCAGAATTCTAAGATGGCCCCTATGTTTCCTACCCTGATTTACATGCCCTGTACCTTCCATTCACCTTGGATGCGGGCAGAACCCATTAATATGATGGGATGGTCACTTCCTTAAGTTATGCTACCTGATAAAGCTGAAAGAATTTTACATATATAATTAAGGTCCCAAATCAGTTGACTTAAAAAAAAAAAAAAAAAAAAAAGAGATTGTCCTTAACCAGCCTCATCTAAGCAAGTAAGACGTTAAAAATAACTGAGCTGTTCCTTGAAGAAAAAGACTCAAATCGTGGTAAAGATCCTGCTCTGTCCTTGAAGTAAGTTGCTATGATGTGAGCGGGCTTATGAAGCGGACCATATGCCGAGAACCCAAGAACAGTCTCTAGGAGCTTGGAGTGGTTCTAGCCAACAGCTAGCAAGAAAACACCGCAGTCACACATCACAAGAAATGAGTTTTGCCAACAGCCTCAGAGAACGAGAAAGTAGATCTTTCCCTACTTAAGCCTTATATGAAGTTGCACTAAGTTAACACATTGATTTGAGCCTTGTGACCCCCAGAAGCAAAGGATCCAACAAATATATGCTGTATTTCTGACCCACTGACATAGTAAGATAATAAATTTGTGTTATTTTAAGCTGCTGAGTCTTTGGTAATTTGTTTTGCAGTAATGGAAAACTAATGCAGTCTATGAAGTGGAGGTGTTTCATACTTGAAGTACTTTTGCCTCTACTTTTCTGAAGAATCTAGTCCATACTTTCTGGTTAAATTCTTCACTATGAGGTTCCAACCTGCCTTTGCAACCTCCTTGTTTTCTGCATGCTTCTCAACACAAAGCTTTGCCTTCCAGTACATGAAAGGTTTCTCTGTGCCCTGGGTAAAGCCCACTCTTATCCCTGAATCTTGTAGCACACTATCCTCTTTGTACAGGAGCCCTTCTTCCCTTTTACATCTGCAAATTCCTTCTCATGGCTCAAAATCCAGATCAAATGTCACTTCCCCTCTGAAGACTTCCCATGACCCCCCGTGCAATAAGCATTCCATTATATTGTCACAATTAATAACAATTTCTTCACATGTCTTCTCTATCTGATGTGCCTTTGGATCATCAAACCATCACACAATGACTGGCACATTTTAGACTTTAAGCAACTAATGCACTGCTGAACAAACAATAAGTGAATGAATAAACAGGTCTTTGTCACCACCAAGATTAATCATAATGAGAAAATGAGAGTTGCTATATGAAACTATTAAAATAGGTACGTTGCTGATTTTCTTTTTCATCTTACAACACAAGGAACTTTCTGTCTTTTCTTTTCTTTTCTTTTTTTTTTTTTTTTTTTGAGACGGAGTTTTGCTCTTGTTGCCCAGACTGGAGTTCAATGGCGCCATCTTGACTCACTGCAACCTTCACCTCCTGGGTTCAAGCGATTCTCCTGCCTCAGCCTCCTGAATAGCTGGGATTACAGGCATCCACCACGATGCCCGGCTAATTTTTGTGTTTTTAGTAGAGATGAGGTTTCACCATGTTGGCCAGGATGGTTTTGAACTCCTGGTCTCAGGTGATCCACCTGCCTCATCCTCCCAAAGTGCTGGGATTACAAGGGTAAGCCACCATGCCTGGCCAAAACTGTGTCTTATATGGCTTGAAGAATCACCAATAAGTTAAAATTCAAAAAATATACAGTCCAAAATTGTCATGGATTTTAAACTCTGCTTTAAGCACTTTACATGTATTAACTTATTTAATCTTTGTATTAACCTTGATAATAATGCTTTGATGTAGATTTTATATCTTAACAGATAAGAAAACAAAGTGGTTAAGCAATGTGGCCAAGTCTTTCTGATAGCAAATATCAGAGCTAGAATTTGAACCTGGGCTGTCTGACTGTAATGTCTGTGCTCTTGGCTACCATAAAGAGGACATGTTGCCTCTTAAGTAGTGAAAGCAGAGGTTATGGTGAAATGCACTTGTTCCTGTGCACATCTTTATCTGATGGAAGGGGAACTAGTGCGAAGACCCCATAGCCTTTTCTCAATCTAAACCTGTTTTACTTGACAACAGCCTGCTTTTCCCAGGGCACTCGCAGAGCACATCTTACCTTAGAATTTAGAATATTCTTATCCAGCATTGCAAAACCATGGTCAAAACTTTCTGTGCTCTAGAGTGGTATCTGCTTTTTCATTTGTGCCTAATGAAACAAATTGATAAAGCTATTTATTTGTTGAAAAGTTTACTCATTTAGACATGACAATTTTTAAATTACTCCTGAGGACTCTGATTATGCCTTTCTTCACACTTTCTGGTTAAAGAAGGAAAAAGTATTCATTTTCAGAGCCAGAATACTTAAATCCCTTCATAGAGTGAAAAGTTGATGGAGAAGCAAAGCTGTGATTTTCTGAGCTGTTTCCCATGACCCTGGATCAGCAGTTGGAGTGGTTTTTCAGACACAGATTATCATCCTTCCTTATTGCTCTGTTCCATTTGGCAATTCTCTTATGAGACAAGAACAAATGCTATGGAGCCAGGTCTAATATCTCCTTTATTCTGGTGATTTCAACAAAGATTTGAAAGAGTGCTGATTTGTCCATCAAAAGCCAAATATAGAACTGAAAAAACCTTTCATAGACAAAGAACAATCTTAATCAACAAAATCATATCATTTTGCATCTGACAGTTTCAAAAACACACATTTTGGAGTTGCACATGAAATAAAGTTTTCTCACCCTTGACAAAGCTCAGAAGGTGTTTTGTTGTGTTTGTTGTTTTTAAATAGACTATGTTTTAGAGCAATGTTAGGTCCACAGCAAAACTGAGCAGAGAGTGCAGAGAATCTCCATAGATTCCCTGCTTCCACACAGGCATAGCTTTCCCCGTTAACAACACCCCACACCAGAGTGGTACATTTGTTGTAATCAGTGAACCTATACTGGCACATTGTTATCACCCAAAGGCCATAATTTACATTAAGGTTTACTTGTGGTATACATTCTATGGGTTTGGACAAATATATGACATGTATCCACCGTTAAAGTATCACACAGAATAGTTTTGCTGCCCTGAAAATCCTGTGTGCTCCACCTATTCATCCCTCCCTCCCCACTATCCCCTGGCAACCACCGATTTGTTTACTGTCTTTATCATTTTCTTTTCCCAGAATATTGTATAGTCAGAGTCATATCATATATAGCTTTTGTAGATTGGCTTCTTTCACTTTGTGGCATGCATTTAAGCTCTCTCCATATCTTTTTGTGGCCTAAAAAAGACCGAGATCGCACCACTGGACTCCAGCCTGGGCAACAGAGCGACACTCCGTCTCAAAAAAAAAAAAAAAAAAAAAAAAGAAAGAGGTGACTCGTCTCTTTTTATTGCTGAGTAATATTCCATTGTTTGGATGTAGCATAGTTTATTTATCCATTCATCTACTGAAGTATATCTTGGTTGCTTCTAAGTTTTGACAATTATGAATAAAGCTGCTATAAATATCTCTGTGCACGTTTTTGTGTGAATACAAATTTCAACACCTTTGGGTAAATACCAAGGGGTATGATTGCTAGATCATAGATCATACGGTAAGAAGACATTTAGTTTTGCAAGAAACTGTCTTCAAAAAATGGTTTTACCATTTTGCATTTTCATCAGTAACAAATGAGTCCTGTTGTTGCACATTCTAGGCACTGTTGCTTTTGTTGTCAATTTTTTGGTGTTTTCCCCACCCTTACCCACAATCTATAGAAAAATCACTAAGCTACTTTTGTGTTTGATACACATTCAGTTACATCTACTGCACAGAATTGGCAAGTTTTTAAGTATTTCAACTCTAAGCAACTATTACAAGTATTGAAAAGGGTGACTCTCTCATGCTGACGTAGGAGATTAGCAGGACTTGTTTCCTGGTCACAATCCTGCTGACCAAAACAGGATCTGGTCCAGACAGGATAAAGTGAAAAAATCAGCAGGAACCAGCAGATGGTGATCTACAAAGGTGATCCCTAGCTGCCTTCATTGCTCATTAATATAAGATCCTCCCACCAATGCCATGACAGCTTAAAAATGCCATGACAGCTTAAAAATGCCATGACAGCAACCCAGAAGTCACCACCTATTTCCATGGCAATGACCCAGAAGTTACTGCCCCTTTTCTGGAAAGTTCTAAATAACATGCCCCTCAATTTGCTTGTAATCGAAAGTGGGTTTACATGAGCATAAAAACAGTTGCCAAGAAATCATACATTGCCGAACTCTGGGCACACTGCCTATAAGTTAGCCCTGCTCTGCGTGGAGCAGCTCCAGTTCAATAAAATATTACTGCTTGACACCACTGGTTTCATCCTTGAATTCTTTCCTGAGCAAAGCTAAGAACCCTCATGGGCTAAGCCCCGATTTGAGGGCTCATGTGTCTTGCATCAATGCTATCGTGGTAATTTTCAGCAGTATAGCCAACACAGTTTTCGTAAAATTCAATGTGAGAAGTGAATTTGTTTACATAAGTTCTAACATTCACATAGAAGATCAAAGGTTTCCAAGAATAGCAGAGACAATATTCAAATAGAAGAGGGAGGGGGTGCTTGTTTTAACAAATAAAAAGACTCACTGTAAATTTATAGTAATCCAAAGAGTGTAATACTAGTGCAGAGAGAAAAAAATAGAGCAACCAAATAAAATAACACAGAAACAGATATAGGACCCAGACATATCATAGGGGAAATATGGCAAACCAATAGGGAAAACTGGATTTAAAAAAAATGGATTGACAGAACTGGTTTTGATATAAAAATTTTACAATATTATTGAAGCTACCATTCACATACTCCAAACATACTCCTAAAATGAATTAAAGTTTTAAATGTAAAAGGTACTGTGAGAGAATATCCCTATTATGTCATAGAAGGAAGGAATTTCATGATAATGAAAAAAAAATCAGTCATTTCCTATCCCCCAATTCAAAAAAGTTTTATGGATTTATAATAGACATAATAAACTGCACATATATAAAGTGTACAATATTCTAAGTTTTGAAATATCTGTATGCTGGTGAAGTCATCATTATAGTCAGGTTGGTAAACATATTCATATTTCCAAAGTTCACTAGTGTCCTTTTATAATCCTACATTCTGTATCTGCATACTACCCCAGACTCGTACAATGACAGATTTGACTTCTGTCGCCATATATAGTGTCACTATACAAGCTAACTTGCAGCCTAGAAACACACACACATGCACACACAGTGTGTGCAAGTGTGTCTTCATTACACATAAAAATAATTCATACTGAGAATCTGAGCCAGATCTTACTGAATAATATTCATCTGATAAGCTCAAGGCAAATCTAAATGAAATGTATTCAATTGAATATGCATAATTATGCTCTTGATTGAAATTTTAGAAAATATAATTGGCACCTAGAAAGCACTTTCACGGTAAGCCCAGTAGAATGTTGAGACTTCTAACTGACTACTTCAGATCTCAAATTCCACTACTGAAAACAAGACACTCCTTCAGCCTCCCAGTCTGGCAAACAATGCATCTCATAGTTCATCAGTTAATGTCTGATTTCTCCACTTTCTTAGGCCCAATCATATGCAGTGTTATATGTATATGGGCTAATGCTGTTTTTGAAGTTTGTTTTGTTTCTTTAGTATCAGAACTATGGGATATTCCTTTGTTATTCAAGAAGCCGTTAGCCTCTCAGCTAGGTCTGATTTATTTGTAGCATCTGACTCTAGTTGACCTAGCTATTTTTCCACCTGTTTCCATGCTATTTGAGAAAGGGGACCAGATCTTATCCAACTTTGAATGTCCTACAACATTAGAACAGATAATAGGTATTTTCGTAACTATTCAGTTAAATTAAATAAAATTTAATAAATCATAATAATTTTATTTAATTTATTCCTATTCCATTTGGACCAGTGGTTCTCAAAATTAGTTGCACACTAGAATTACTTAGCGTAACTTTTTGTTTGTTTGTTTGTTTTTCTGTTTAAGATGGAGTCTTGCTCTGTTGCCCAGGCTGGAGTGCAATGGCACAATCTTGGCTGACCGCAACCTCCGCCTCCTGAGTTCAAGCGATTCTCCCACCTCAGCCTCCCGAGTAGCTGGGATTACAGGCGGCCACCACCACGCCCAGTTAATTTTGTATTTTTAGTAGAGATGGGGTTTCTCCAGGTTGGTCAGGCTGGTTTCAAACTCTTGACCTCAGGTGATCTGCCCACCTTGCCCTCCCAAAGTGCTGGGATTACAGGTGTGAGCCACCACGCCTGGTCTACTTGGGATAACTTTTAAGGTCTTTGATGCCCAGGCCATGCTCAGATCAATTCGATAAGAATTTGGGGGATGGCACTCAATATTCTGTAATTTAAAAAACTCCTTAAGTGATTCCAACATTCATTCGATGTGGAGAACATTGCTTTAGATGAAGGTAAATAGTAACTTAACAACCACTCTTCCCTTCTTTTTCTTCCTTACATCTTGAAGCAGACATCAACCCTCCAATAGTTTGACGTGATCCTGCAAATAAACCACTGAGTTTCCAAAAGTTAAAATGTGGCCCAGGCCACTGAAGGCAATTGTCCAAAAATGGGGAACACTTAGTTTCAGAACTTTTTAAAGAAATGAATTTTAAAAGTAAGCCTCTTAACCATTAATAAAACCTAAAACAATTTTTTCTAACAGATTGTGTTTCAAATTAATTAAACTTTCATCAGCATATGGAAATCACAATTTGCAGATTCCTTTTCCTTCCGGCTCCTTTTCTTACTCATTCTGTTCACACATATCTTTGAGGTGACAGAGATTAGTTTATAATGGTTCTTCATACATTATCTTTCAGTTATTGTTATGTTGGGCTTTGATTACAGGATTTAATTGTTTATTTGTTTTCTTTTTTTTTTTTTTTTTTTTTTTTTTTGAGACGGAGTCTCGCTCTGTCGCCCAGGCTGGAGTGCACTGGCCGGATCTCAGCTCACTGCAAGCTCCGCCTCCCGGGTTTACGCCATTCTCCTGCCTCAGCCTCCCGAGTAGCTGGGACTACAGGCGCCCGCCACCTCGCCCGGCTAAGTTTTTGTATTTTTTTTTTTTTTAGTAGAGACGGGGTTTCACCGTGTCAGCCAGGATGGTCTCAATCTCCTGACCTCGTGATCCGCCCGTCTCGGCCTCCCAAAGTGCTGGGATTACAGGCTTGAGCCACCGCGCCCGGCCTATTTGTTTTCTTTATAATAAAATACAATATAGGTCTTTCAAATAGGATAAAAGGATTCACTAGAAATAATTACAGTATCTCCTTAAGGTCAAATCAGTTCCCTTGCTTTACTGGTACATTTTAAAACAACAAATCATTATATATTATAAATACAAAGTATTTATCTGGTGATTCTTCTTCTTTTTGTCTAAAGCACCATATTTATGAGATTCATCACTGGAGACCTTGACATTAGTAAAAATGTTTCAAATCATTTTTTAAAAGAAACTTATGACAACACTTTTTTAACATTGCAAGCTAACTTTTAGCACGTATTTATGTTCCCTCCCTTCTCTCTCCAGTTTATTTTATTTTAAATATTATTTTTTATTTCTTAGAAATAAGAATTGACTGTAGACTTAAGAAAGAATGATTTTTGTTTACCTATCATCTGGTTGAGAAAGTAGGTTTTATGTAACCTAGTACATAATCACCTGAAATTACAACTAAGAAGAATAGTAATCGTTTTTAATTTCAATAGCTTCAAGGACATTCTTCTAATAGAAATATTGCTTACAACTTGTAAGAGGGCATTAAATGTTTTAAGCAATAGTGCTATATATGTGTGTGTATATATATATGTGATACTATATGCATGTGTGTACATATATGTGTGTGTATACTATGCTGTACAACACCACACGTATGCAAACACATACATATATATAACTATACATACATATATAAAGACCTAGATATTTATTAATTTATTTATTTCATAAGCATTTATTAAGCATATGCATTATTCTAGGCACTTCGTATTATAGATAGGAAAACTCAAGCTTAAATATGACAGTTTGTGCCCTAAGTTTACAAAACAGTACAATGTACTATTCACCAAACTGATAGGGGCAGAGAGTTCTCTTGTAACACTGTGTGTATACAATGACATTTTTGTTCACAATTATTGATGCTAGTTTGTTTTCATGTCTGTAACAACACTTGACATGGAGTGCAAGTTTCACGTATCATTGAGTTTTACATGTATAGGAAACTTTTATTAGATTATTTTGAATATTATAAAAGATATTATGTTTTTCAAAACTATTTTTAAAAATCTGTGTTTTTGCAGAGCTCCAGATGGTAAAATCTTCATATAATACTCTGGAATTTCATCAATGGTGACAGCATATTTCTAATACACGGACAGTTTGTTTCTTCTGTATAGCATGTTAGTGGGTATTGGGAAATAATTAAACAGAAGTTGTTTTCTACAGTGGTTTCAGAACATAAGTATTTTAAAACAATAATTTAGAAGAAACTTCAAAGCATCCAGTACAGACATGCTTATGGGGATAACAAAATCCCGTAACCCTGATGCTTTATGGAGAAAGCTAAGCTTGGTACCATTTAGAAGAGATGAAGAGGGAAGGGGCAAGAAGTCAGTAAACCTTTGCTGATAATACTATTTTACTTGATTGTTTGTAGGTCAGAAACGTTCATATTCCAAGACAGAATCTAAACTAGGATGTTCTCACTTGAAAGAGTTAAGTGATTTGTTCTCTGCGTCTGCTTCCCCACAGGAACAATAAGCCCTGTCATTTTCCTATGATGGCTGGATCCCCTGCAGGCTTCAGTGACACCTTGTACATCACACAATGTTGGCCCACTAAGTCCAGATGCAAAATCAACAAGGGGTCTTCCGATGAGCCAAGACCACGCACATGCCACTGGTTGCCAGAGAATCTATGTGTCAAAGTGCCGAACTTTTCTGGGTTAGAATCTGGTAGACATCATTCTGTGAATGGCTTGAAAATAAACGATGACCATAGCAGCTCTGAACTTCAAATCAACTCCTAACCATCTAGTAAGCAATGCATTAAAAGAATAGAAATGGTAATAACTAACACTTACACAATGAATGACACACCAGGCATGGTTCTAAATTCTTTCCATAGCTTAACTGATTCAATCTTCAACACAATTCTGTGAGGTTGTTACTATTAGTATATTCCTTTGTAGATGATGGGACTGGGACAAATAATTGTCTTGCTTATGCCAGATTTGCCTATGTTACTCAGCTAATGAGTGGGGAA
Source organism: Macaca fascicularis (assembly GCF_037993035.2). Classification (NCBI taxonomy): domain Eukaryota; kingdom Metazoa; phylum Chordata; class Mammalia; order Primates; family Cercopithecidae; genus Macaca; species Macaca fascicularis. The sequence continues at coordinate 166,116,671 of NC_088377.1, read as the reverse complement.
GTAGGAAATTAAATGTAAGCAGTCTAACTCCACAGAGTGCGTAATTAACCACTATTCAATACGGCTTCTCATCCAAAATACCACTAACATCAATTTACTTCAACTTTAAAAATAAAATGTTCATAATTATGACATCAAGTAATTAAGTACAAGAATAATAGTTAAATGAAAGTAGTTGGAAGGAGGTAAGGAAGAGAGAGAGACAATGAATTAATACATTTGTTATTATGCCCTTGGGGAAAATAATTTAACCTGTAGAATATTTTTGCTTAATCCTAGAATCCTAGCAAGAAGAGTGTCACAAAAATCAATCATAGGGCATTAGAAGCCGAAAAATTTAGGAGTTATTTACTTTTGGGAAAATCTCTCTCTCTCCATATATATATATATGTATACATATATATTTGTATTTTTAGTAAAGACAGGCTTTTGCCATTTTGGCCAGGCTGGTCTCGAATTCCTGACCTCAGGTGATCTACCCACCTCGGCCTCCCAAAGTTCTGGGATTACAAGGGTGAGCCACTGTGCCCAGCCTCAATGTTTATTTAAGAGTTAATGCATCTCAAAATGAATGAGAAAATGGTTTGGGGGTAGAGAATAAGATTATGACTGCAATAGGGCATCCTTAAGCTAAAATATTTCAGGATATGTCTTCACAGTATACTTGTGGAAATTTCTTGTTCTTATTACTACATTAACTCTTTAATATGATAGAAGGAAATCAAACCCTAAAATTGTCTTGGCTTCATCTTTTCACCTTTTGTTGGGGTTGGATAAAATCATTTAGCTTTTCTGGGAATTTGGACTGTCCATATGTTAAATGGGGTCAAAGGATAATTTTTTTTTTTTACTTTCTTATAGAATGCTTTGAAATGAATAGATTTTGGCACTTTTCAAAAAGTAAAGGATAGAAAACCCATGAGAGTGACATAATTAGTGAGACATTTTAGAGTGATTTAGGGTTGAGGAACTAGTTAAATGATTTCAAGCTTCGAGTTTTTATTTGATTATGCTATATTTTGACATTGCTCCATTTATGACATAATCAAAACTGACATTACAAAATATTATGTTTTCCAATCCTTCTGCATGAATTAACCTTCAGGGGCTATCATTCCTGGTGATCTCTCTAGAAAAAGGTCTCAGGTCCTTTTCTCCTTCTCCAGGGCATTTGTACCCTGTTCGTACAGCAGCATCTTTAAACAGAAATACAAGTCATTTCCTTCAAATTGTTTCAAATACATCCATTTCTAATTTCTTGCTTATTCCGGCTGCATTGATCCAGACTTTTATGAAATCCAAAAATGCAACTTTCCATGCTTCCTCCTATTCTCAAGAGAGACATTCCTTCATATAGTATTCCAGGCCTAGGTAAAAGAAAAACAGGTGCCCACAACTTACTCTCCCTACAGGTGATAAATGGTGGCTAAAAGCAAGGCTAGTGAGGAAGATAACCTTCCTCTCTAGAAGGTGGCCATGGGCTATCTTGAGAGTAGTAGGGGACAGCCAAATGCCTAGGCAGATGGGGTGGGTCCCTAGTGAAATCCCACTTCCAAGCTGAAGAGAGTGAAAAGCCTGAACAGTGAAAAGTGCTTGTCTTGAAAAGCCAAGCAACAAGTTAAATCCTCAGACCAGACTGAGAACTTGTCTTCCTGTTTGGAATGCTCTCTTCTGATTGGTCCTCACCCTTCACCTATTTTACATATACCTACCCATTCCTAACTGGTTTTTCTACACTGTTTTGCCCACCTTGGAGTGATGTCTTTGCTTTAACTTTTTTTGCATACTCACAAACCAATCAGCACACACTCCCCATTCTTAGTCCATAAAAGGCCCCAGACCCAGCTACACAGTGGGAACCTTTCCTACCTTTGGATAGGGGAACCTTTCCACCCCCCCATCTCCTCTCTGCTGAAAGCCATTTTTTATCGCACAATAAGATTCTTCTCTGCCCTCCTCACCCTTCAATGTCTTGCATATCCTCATTCTTCCTGGGTGTGGTACGAGAGCTTGGGAGCCACCGAACGCAAGTACAAGCTATAACAGGTGAGCTGGGGCATGGCAGCATGGCCCAGCTAGGCCCAAGTGGGGCATCACTGGTTGGGACTCCCTGGCTTGCAAAGCGACTGAGAAGAAAAATCCTACATCACTGGGAATCATGTCAGTGCAATCAGGACACATCTTGAATAAAGGGAGAGAAAACCCAGACCAGATTATACGAAGATGGAAACTACTTACTGAAGAAATGTTGAGAGGTATGGGGGGAATGAATTTGTACAGAGCATTAAGAATTTGATAAAATTAGAAAATAGAAAAAGGTGAGTCTTCAAGGGATTTTATTTATTCTGTATTCTTCTTATATCTTTCTGTTTATGACCTGATATATTTTCACTGAACTCACCTAACATCCAAATGCATCATATATTATAAAGTCTTATGCAGGTGTTTTAAATTTGCTATGATTATGACTTTAACTTTTTTCTTGAAGCCATCTTATACCATTTTGTTATTTACATTTAGTAATTTAACTAAATCATTAGTAATCAAGTTAACTCTTTTTCAGTTACTTTTTCCTTCTTCTCCTCTCCGTTTTTGTCTCACTCTCTTCCTCTTCTCCCTCCCTTTCTCCTCCTCCTTCTTCTCTTCCTTTCCCTTGTCCTTCTTACCTCTACTCCTTCCTTTTTTGAACAAATGTCCTCTTGAATGAGTGGATTAAGCTGAGCATCCATACCTGTCTGAGGCCTCTCTAAAACTTTTGTAGCATATGTATCACACAAGTTATAACTTTAAAAAATAGTGTTGCTAAGAGTTTTTGAATTCAGCACTATTTTTGTGGAATATATAAACTGTGGAAATCATTATAATTTCTTAGTCTTATCTAAATAGCATTACTGAAAAGGACACTTTTGATTACTTTTAGTTTTGTGTACTCTTTCAAAATGCTGCTTGGATGAAGCTTTAGAAGACACATATCAGGGCTAAGACAGGGCCAGTCTCGCAGTTGAACACAGGAACTTTGAAGTAAGAAGCCCAAGGTGTGAATTCTTGCTTCATCTTGCATAGCTTGTGTAACCTTTGGTGGATTAGTTAACTTCTCTAATATCCTGGTTCTTCATCTATAAAGTGAGATAATAGCAGTTCCTACTCAGTAAGATTATTATCAGGGTTAAATGATGTTAGTAAATATTTGTGCAGGGTGCCTAGCATGTAACGATGTATCAAACATTTATAGCTGTACTTTGTAGTCATATTGTATAACCTATATATTCTTTCCCTTTTCTTTTTTTGCTACTTTTGTCTTTTTCCTTAGTTGCTAATGACAACAACAACAACAACAACCACAAAAATAAGACAGTTCCTGTATTCCCATATATTGAAAGAAAGACAGTAGGAGTAAATAACCTGCAAGGCCTATTGAAATCTTTGAAAACTTTGGTGTTCTTTTTGATGACATCTAAATACTACAGATGAAAATACAAGAGAGCTGCAAAGAAATGAACTCTACATAGAGGATTTAGAAATCACCAAATATCACCAGAATGGATCCATAAAGAAACACACCTGGGAGTAAAATTGATAGTGGTTTTAGGAGATATTTACAAGGAAAACAAATTTAAAACACAAAAAAAAACTGAAAAAAATGATGGCGTGAGTATGTACACACATGCATATTTGTGGGAAAAGGAAAAATAAGAATGCACGGAAAGAAGTAAAGAAGCAAAGAGCAATGGCTATTTAACAATTCTATATCAACCATTTTTTGCATTTATATTTATGACCCGTATAACCTTATATACTTATAAAAATTTTCTTTATGTAATGTCTCTTTTTAGAAGTTTATAACACCTGCATATTAGCCTCAATTTATATTTAAAATTGTCTTAGTCTCACAGACTCTACCCTGACATTGTCATCATTACAAATGTCTAACTCGCCCCTATCACAGTCACTTCCATGAGCCGTTCTGGCATCCTTGCTGTTCTAAGGATATATTTTACTTGATAGAACATCTATGCCTTTGTTAAAAGAAGTATTTTTACCTAGAAGGCTTTCCCTCCACCTAATATTTATATGTAGAAGATCTATGTATTCTCAAGAATATCTTTGTTTTTTACGAAAAATCATATTTGTACATTTTACTTGCCAGTATCTGTTAATTATGTTTTCTGTTGTTTATGCTTATCTACTTCCTTTAATTGGGTTTGAGGCTTTGCAAGGTAAAGAATCTTATTTTCCACGTCAGTTGTCTCTTCAAAAGTAATTAAAAGAGAAGTGGCTCAATAAATTGTTGATTGACCAACATTTCCTACTTCCCCATGTCTCCACATTTAGTCCTATTTTCTTTAGTCATTTACATGTACAGTAATTGTTTTTCATTCATGCAGTAATTTATCAACATGAAAATGTGATCAATGCAACTCAAGTTTAAAATATTTTGTTTAGATCTTTTAAAATCCTCTTAGAAAGGTTCTTTTTTTTTTGCATTTTGCCATGCTTACATATGTGACCTCTATGAACATAAAATAAAATGTTTCTTTTTCATCCACAAAGGCATCCTTTCACTCATCTAATTAGGTCCTCTTGATTATCCTCTGAGAACTTTTGTTCATGTCAGGAATTAAAGAATATTTTGTTCTTATTTATCCTACCAGATTCTCCTTCATTAGTTTAATTTTAGATGCATTCTTGCAGCGAAGCTCTTTGATCTTTAGTCATGCTTTATTAAATCTCTCTACTGAAATGCACAATCCCTTCAACTTACATCATGGTGTGTATGTTTCAAGAATCCATTTCATATGCTACTTATTTCATGACATAATTCATAATTCTCTTCTCTCTGGTCTTCAGCACTCTGATTTCACCTGTACCATTCGACATCACATTTATGTTTTCCATTCACTGAAATTCCTTGAGTTCCTTTCATTTGTCAGGCTGTATACTATGCCATGGAGACACAAAGATAAATGAGACAAGGTCTCTTCTCTCAAGGATGCTATACACTAGTGGAGGAGACACAAATTTTGTGTTAGGTTTAGAAATGAAACTACTCATATCAGAGTACAGGAGGCCAAAGGAGAAAAACTTTTTCAGTATTTGGGCCCCAGAAAACGCTACAAAATAAGCTGATATATACGTGAAGTCTTTAAAAATGAATTGAGGAGTTGGAGAAGGTGGGTGGTAGGGAATGCTGAGTACAATCTGACAGGGCATGACATGCAGACAATTCCATATTCTTTGGGGTTTGGGGATAATATACAGTATGAGGTGAGAGGGGGAAGAAGTAAGATTGAAAAAGACAGGACCAATTTTTGAGGGTTTTGTCTGCCAGCAGAAGGACTTGGGCATGATCTGAGAGCAGTGAGGCTATTGAGTTTTGTGTTGTTGTTGTTTTGTTTTTGTTTTTGTTTGCCAATGAATGATATGGTCAGACTTGAATTTTTACTAAATTATTTTTGAAATTATACCAAGAATGGCTTTGAGGGCACAAGACTATAGACAGAAAGACTGATTAGGAAGTTGTTGCAAGATTCCTGGTAATGAAAGATTACTGCCCAAATTATGATATTGCTAACAGTAATGGAGGGAACAGTTTGAGAGATATAGGAGTTAGAATCTGAAAAACTTGTTGATTTATTGTATTGGAGGGTGAAAGAGAGGAAAAAATCAAGGATGCCTCACAGGGTTTGAGATTTATAATACATCTACAGTTTTCTAGCTAAACACAGAAGGAGAGAGAGAGACAGAGAGTAATGCAGACATACAATCAAAGGATTACAGGCTTGTACAGGAAATGGTCATGAGAATGGATGAAAGAAATGAAAAAGATACAGTCCAGAGGTCAAACTACTGAGAGACATCCCATTTTGAGGTCTTGGAGAAGGACTCTGGTGATGTGATAACCTGTGTCATATATTTTGTAAAATTTGCAAAGGTGAGTTGTTTTAATAGGAATTAATTAAAATTTGTGGTGTTGTTATTTTTCAGTCCCACTTTCCTTCTTTCAAACTTCTGCTTTTGTTGAGTGGTGTTGGGGTAGTAGCCACAGAAATGTAAAGTTTATTTAGGGATACATTAAATTTGAATTTCCTAAGATATATTTGTGTGTCCTATAGTTACTTTCATGTATAATTGAGTTATAGCTTTCTCAGTGCAGTGATAATTTCCAGGAACACTCTCACCACAAACTGTGATACATTCACCCCTCCTGTCATGGTAACATTAATGACAAAGTACCTTGCTAAGTGTCTTCACTTCAAAATATATTTCAGTTTAGTTATTGTGCAAGAAAACTTACAGCCCATGCATAAAAGAAAATTGATAAGGCCAGCTGCAGTGGCTTATGCCAATAATCCTAGTTCTTTGATAAGGTGAGGCAAGAGGGTTTCTTGAAGCTAGGAGTTTGAGACCAACCTGGGCAAAATAGCAAGATCACATCTCCACAAAAATAACAATAAAAAAATTAGCTGGGTGTGGTGGTGTGAACCTGTAGCTACTTGGGAGGCTGAGGTTGGGAGGATTGCTTGAGCCCAGGAGTTCAAGGCTATGGTGAGCCATGATCATGCCATTGAAGGAAGGAAGGAAGGAAGGAAGGAAGGAAGGAAGGAAGGAAGGAAGGAAGGAAGGAAAGAAGGAAGGAAAAGAAAAGAAAAGAAAAGAAAAGAAAAGAAAAGAGGAAGGAAGGAAGGGGAAAAGGAAAGAAGAAAAAAGAAAGGTAGAAACTTGATAAAAATTTGCCCAAATTTTAAAACAATTGCATATTATTTATAAGACATTAGCAACAATAATTGTGAAGCTGAAAGAAACTTTCCTAATCTATCAGTAATAACAAAAAATCTGTAATCATGTAATGAGTCATAAAAAACAAAAACATAAAAAAATAAATTTCTACCAAATTTTTCAGAAGAAAGTCTAAAATATTATATTCCTGCTATAGAAAAGGAGTTGCCAAGTCATTGAATTAGGAACAGGTAATCAGAGTGTGCGACTGTAAATGCAGAAAAAAGAATCATAATTTTTTTTTTTTTTTTTTGAGGCAGAGTCTCATTCTGTCACCCAGGCTGGAGTGCAGTGGCATGATCTTGGCTCACTGCAAATTCCGCCACCTAGGTTCAAGTGATTCTCCTGCCTCAACCTCCCAAGTAGCTGGGATTACAGGTGCCTGCCACCATGCCTGGCTAATTTTTGTATTTTTAGTAGAGACAGGGTTTCACCATGTTGTCCAAGCTGGTCTCAAATTCCTGACCTCAGGTGATCTGTAGCCCACCTCGGCCTCCCAAAGTGCTGGGATTACAGGCGTGAACCACCACGCTCAGCCTATAAAAAGTTTACTAAGCAGTTAGTTAATTTAGATATTGTTATTTTAATCCATTTACACAATGTGATTTTGGATGGCTTTTTGTTTTGTTTGTTTGTTTTGTTTCTTTGTTTGTTTTTTGTTTGTTTTGTTGAGACCTTCTGTCGCTCAGGCTGGAGTGCAGTGGCACAATCTCGGCTCACTCCGCCTCCCAAAGTGCTGGGCCTCCCAAAGTGCTGGGATTACAGACGTGAGCCCCCGCGCCCAGCCCGGTTTTGGATCGCTTTTTAAAATTGGTAATTTGTTGTGAATTTATTTTCTTGTACTTTTGTACTATTTCTGCATTTGTAAACTGAACTCTTGTTTTTAAAGAGGGCGTGTAACATGCTTCACATCCCACAAAACCTGGGTCAGCTCTTAAAGTCATTGAAATTGATCAAGAACCTAGGAAGTAAGGGTGATGGACCATGTGTCAACAGAAGTTGAAGACCCTCAGGAGTATGGCTAGACTTGCAGTGAAAAGGAAGGCTGAGATGTAGACTCTGTAATCTAAAGTCTCTCCTGATTATGAACAAGATGCACATTACAGAGATTATGAGAAGAACGAATGGAGCTGCTGAAGGCCTGGGCCACAAAGACATTTATATCATGCTCACTGGTTTATATCTGCATTAGTGGTCTGTATATTCCTGGAAGAGGATTTTACTCTTCTTTGTCCATTCACTGCATCAATACTGTGCATTGCACCTGGTAATAGTTTTTGAGTTGTGAGTGAGAACTTGGTACAGAATAAAACAGAGAAAGGTCTAGTTCCCGCCCTTGGGGCTTTGGACTTTATTATATTGTGTTCACTGTGCTTAAGTAGAGTCTGGGCCTCTTGCAAGGGGTTGTCACCTGTGCTGCCTAATATCAGACTAGGTATGACTTCTCTCATCCTCAAGAGTGGATGCAGCCCTGTCTATCTTGTAACATCACTACAAATAACACTGTCCTCCATCCTCAACTTTTTTTTTCCACTAACATTTTTTGTTGGTCCACCTAGTTAAATGGGTGAATGTCAGAGAAAAAAAAAAAAAAGGTAAACTACAGGAGATTAGAGAAGGGCGGTTACGAATCATGACAGGTCCAAGATGTTTTCTGGTGTAAGTCACTAATGTACAAAAACAGAGGATTTGGATTTTGGTGGTCTAAGAATTATAAAGTCTGCTCACTCAGAATGATAGCAGGACATAAGGTAGAGAGAGAACAATGTGTGGTGTAACATTAGCTTGAAATTTATTTTTTTTAAAACAAAGAGCCCTTGAGGTATGGGGCAGGAGTTACATTCATTGTATAGTATAACATATTATATGTAGAATTACTGTATGGAGTGAGACTTAGGGAGTACTTAATAATAATTTGTGGTAAAAGGTTTCTATTGGTCAGTGTGGTAGCTCACTCCTGTAATTCCAGCACTTTGGGAGGTCAAGGTGGTTGAATCACAAGGTCAGGAGTTTGAGACCAACCTGGCCAATATGGTGAAACCTTGTCTCTAAAAATACAAAAATACTAAAATACAAAATACTAAAAATACAAAAATTAGACAAGTGTGGCGGTGGGCGTGTTCCAGCTACTCTGGAGGTTGAGGCAAGAGAATCGCTTGAACCCAGGAGATAGAGGGTGGAGTGTGCACTCCAGCCCGGATGATAGAGCTAGACTCTGTCTCAAAAAAAAAAAAAAAAAAAAAAAGGTTTCTATTACAGTGTGGTGTTTACCATGTTAACCAAATTGATTAATCAATGTTTGGGAGGACTATTGGGGTGGGGGCCAAGGAAACGGATATAGCCCATTTACTTCATTTGTTTAAACATTTGGTAAGTATTTAATTGCATTAGGTGTTTTGCAGGTAATAACTCTCGATAACCTGATGATTTGTTTTTATCAGTAATTGTAGTAGATTCTCATAAACTGAGAGAAATAATTTCTTTCTTTGCTCTTGCCTCACTGGAAGGAACACATATTATCAAGATCCTAATGATAATTTGTCTAAGAAAGCACAAATACTAAATTCTAAAATTAAATAACATGGAACTGTCTTTGAAAGCCCAAGTTTGCTACAAATGACCATTGACGATTGTTTAATAAACTGTCTCATCTTCTTCGTACAGAAAACTCTGCCTCAAACAAAAATTTTATAGTGACAAAAGCTGTGCAAAATTTAGATAATTCCAATGAACTTCAGTGACCTGAGATTTTAGTAGAATTATAAGATTTTATAGGCTGCAATGAAAAACATTAACATTAAAATATCAGTAATTATCTGTTTATAAACTCAAATTTTGTAAATGACATTATTGCCTGATAAAATGTTGAATCCAGAACATGGATGAATTTAACTATTTTTATTTTTATTAATTAATTTATTTTTTAAAGTATTTTATTTTATTCTTAATTGACAAAAATGTATTATGTACAACATGTTGTTTTGAAAATTTATACACTGTGAAATGGTTATTTCAGGTTAGTTAAAATAGGTATTACTTTACATACTTATCATTTTTGTGGTGAGAACACAATCTATTCTCTTAGCAATTTTCAACAGTGCAATACATTGTTATCAGCTATGATCAACCTGTTATGTAATAGATTTCTTGAAGTTATTTCTCTTATAAACAGATTAATGGATTTTAAAAATGTGTTATATATACACAATGGAATACTATTCGGCCTTATAAAGGAAATCCTGTCCTATGGGACATGGATAAACCTGGAGGACATTTTGATAAGTGAAATAAACCAGGCATAGATGGACAATTACTTCATGATCTCTCTCATACATGGAGTGGAAAAAAGGTGAACTCAGAGAAGTAGAATGGAATGGTGTTACCAGGAGTCAGGGGTGGGGAGGGATTGTCAGATGTTACAGTGGTTTATACCTGTAATCCCAGCATTTTGGGAGACCAAGGCAGGAGGATAGTTAGAGGCCAGGAGTTTGAGATCAGCCTGGGCAATATAGTAAGTCCCCGTCTCTATAAAATATTTTTAAAAATACCTGGTTATGGTGGCACATGCCTGTGATCCTAGCTACTCAGGAAGCTACTCAGGAGGATCACTTGAACCCAGGAATCTGAGGTGACAGTGAGCTATGATCACTTCATTGCATTCCAGCCTGAGTGACAGAGTAAGACCCCATCTCTAAAAAAAGCAACAGCAAAGATACACATTTCAGCTTCATGGTTAGGTTTGCCCCAAATTAGACTAAGGAATGGGTCTTATAAAAAGGCCAGTTCTCTGTCACTAAAAGGTTTTAAAGAATCAAGATGAAGTTCTAAGAGGAGTTTCTTTGTGGGTGAGATTGGGACAGATGATCAATAATATTATCTTTAGTGTTTAGGTTTGGGGACTTCCATAGAGCAAATGAGATGTATTCCTGATTTTTTCCTTGCAAATTTTCTGAGATTATGCCCCTAGATTTGTCATCACCTCTAAGGCAGTGAGAAGTGATGGATTTTTTTATAAGCATATTCATTACATTGAACACATTATTTTTTAATTTACTACCACATATTAAATATTTATTATGCTTCCAAATATAATGTGCCATGTACTTTCTAAGTAATATAATGGATTAAACAGTATCTGTACAAGGTACAAATTATTAACTTCATTCAAATTTAGAAAAGTTTGGGTTAAAGAAGTCTGGTAGCTTTCCTAAAATCACACCCTAGAAAGTAACACAGAGCTGTTATTCCACACTAATCAGTAAAATAATAAACATGGAAGTGATACAGCATTGTGATTTAAGGTAAGGGTGGCGGGATCACAACTGTTGCTTTGAAGACCTGAACAACTTCCCTCTTTCAGTACCCAGAGGTATCCAAGCTTCATTCACATTTGCTTGAGGCAGAAGCCAGAAAGCCAAAATATGAACAGTCATATATATATATATAACTGTATATACATTATAAATATATTAAATATATAATAAAACTCCTTACTTGTAGGCACTTTGGAAAAATAATTGATAGCCATTTCATTTACTTACCAAGAGAAATGATAGTCATAAGGCACACGCATAACACGATGAGAATCAATACATTTTCCCTTGCTAGGTTGTTCGTTCCACATATTGACTGAATCAATAAAGAAATGAAGACAGACCAACATGGAATTAAGCACATGTTGGAGACCACGCAAACTGAGAAAGAAGAATTAAGTCAGTCAAGCACTTAATGCTCTTTGTCTAAAATAGTTGTGCTTTCATTTCTGATTGACAAACTATCTTATATATATTAACATATTCAATTTACTAACCAGCAAGTCTCATGGCCACGTCTGCAGCCTTTTCCTGTTAAGTTGTTGACAATGTATATTCTAACCCATAGTGTTGATATTGCATCTTAAAACTTAGAGGACAAATGTATAACTCTAATTTCTGGCTTGTACAGAACTTAGAAATAAGTGCTGATCAAAGAATCAAAGTTTGTCTGACTCCAAAGCCCATTGAAAGCCATGTAAGTCAGGAATAAAGTTATTAAAAACTATCTTATGCTTAATCAAATAACATTTACTTTGGGTACAACTATAAATTCTTAAAATGGCAATTTCAAGGGGAAAATGGAAATCTCTAAATCACTAATGTGGCAATAGAGTGAACTTGGATGATCAGTCCAAGAAATTAAAAAAAAAAAAAAAAAAAAAAAAAAAAAAAAAAAAGCAGGTCTCTTGGAAGCACCATAAATTAGGCTGTTAAATTGTGGCTGGAGTCTAATGCAAATCCCAGTTACCCAGGCATAAAAGAAAGCAGCAGTTGGCAAACACTGTGTTATTTATTTTGTAGATAAGCCATCTATCAAACGTTTCTTTTCCTCAGTGAAATGCACACTCAAGCACCATGGAGAAAAAGAATCTGGTAGTGATAGAGTGTACCCTGGGAGCTTCTTTTCTGAACTTTGGTGAAATCAAGTGAAAACTGAAGTCCTTTGTAAATTAACAGTTTACTTGCTTGTCTAAATCAAACAACAAGAGGAAGATATTCATCTGGTTGCTAAGTAGAGAAGAGAGGTTTCACTGAAGTGCTTCATGCTGTTTGACCAGCCTCTCATAAACACACCAATTTGAACCTCAAGGTTACAAAAATGGAGACTCTCATCCTGAAATTACCAATTCTCCCAAATCTCCTAAGAATAAAATGAATGGAGCAACCATAGGGTTAAAGAAACCTGAGCCAAATGACCAATAGTAGAGATTTTTCCGAAGTCTGGAGTGGTGGGATTTAGTAATAACATAATTTTAAGTTAGAGAATTTCTGTTTCATAGGTTATTCCAAAAAAGAAGAATGAGTATTTCTTCATCACTGTTTTATTTAATATTTAACAGAAGATTCAGGAGGAGTAGTGAGTATAAATCTTAATCCACAATCTTGACTATAAGAGAAATATTATTATTTTCTTTAAGTCAAATTAAATCCGGTTAAAACCTCTATTCAGACATTTGATGGGAATTTAAATACATTTTGGGGTTATTCCTCTCACCACACCCCCATTGTAACATGGGATCCAGAATTGCCTGGCGCCAGAGGAATAAGCAAAGGCCTTTCACTTTAGTTTATTATGATTGTTACAGGTTTGATAATCGCCCAAATCCACAGAGATGCCAGAAGGTTGCCGCTCTTCTATTCCCTCATCACATGGCTGAGTTTGAAGTCCAGAATCTTGGTTGGAGCTGGGAATTTCAGTGCCCTGTAATCACCCATGAGAAAAAAGACCAACAAAGACCGAGTCACGCCTTGTAAAGCATTCAAACGGAAGAAAAAATGCCATTTTGTATATCGAAAACAGCAAACATCAAACACAACTAAAATAAATGAATATATCAGTACATTATGATTCCTACAACAGAATTTGTGTCAACAATTTTTGCTTGAGGCCCAGAATTATTTTTTAACTCTTATTTGAAATGATTTTAGATTTAAAGAAAAAGTAAATAATAGAGTTTCTATATTCCCTTCTCCCAGCATCCCCTAATGTTAACATCTTATGTAACCATAGTAAAATGATCAAAATCAAAATTAACATTGGTACACTACCATTAATTAAAATACAGACCTTGTTCAAATTTTACCACGTTTTCCACTAGTTACCTTTTTCTCTTCCAAAATTTGATCCGAAGTTCTACATTGCAATTAGTTATCCTGTCTGCTTAGTCTCTTCCTGTCTATGAGCATTCCTCAGTTTTTCATTGTCTTTCAGGACTTTGATACTATTGAAGAGTATTGGTCAGTTAATTCATAGAACATTTCTCACTTGGTTTTGTCTAATTTTTTTATGGGATTATGTATGTTTGGAAAGAAGGCTACAGGGGTAATTTTGTGCCTTTCTCAATGTACATCAGAGGAACATGATGTCAGTCTTATTAGCGACATTACTAGTGATTACTTGGCTAAAGATCTATCTGTAGGTCTTGAGTTTCTCCACTCTTTTCCAATTTGTAATTAGTAAGTACCTTGGTAAACATATATCAGGTCATGCAAATTTCCAATTTCTCCTCAAATATTTACTCACTAATTTTAGCAACCATTGATGATCATGCCCACAATAATTATTATTATGGTACTTGCTCAATGGCTATTTTGAATTCTTCCTTCATTCCTTCTACATTTATTAATTGAATTTTTCCAATAAGAAAAAATCATCCTTTTCACTCTTTATTTATGCATTTGATTGTTTATATCAGCATAAAATCATAGATACTACAATATTCTCTGAGTTAGAATCCAACAATATCAAGGACTCAGAGTTTTCAACTGTAATAATACTTAGTTCTTTTTCAAGTTCCACAGATTTCTTTTTCTACCTTAACTGTATTTGTCTTTCTGGCTCACTGCAACATGTCTGTTTATTCTTCTTTTATATTTTTCCTGTTATCTTCCATCGAACCAAAGGAAAAATCACCAAATTCCTCCTTTTAAAAATTCTGTGTCTAACACTCTGTCATTTTTTACTTAAACACTTATCTTTTCTCACCTTCCCTACCTCAATTTTGTTTTGTCCCCATTTACCTCCTTTATTTCTGTTTACTTTATGTATAGGGGCCGATGGGTAGAGATAGCCTGTTCGGTATAAACAGAGATAAATTGCCTCTTCCCATCTTTTGAAAATAGTCTGTTCGTTCTTTTGACGTTCAAGATGAATGTGAGCAAATTAAAGTAGTCATGCCTCTATTTTGGCCATCAATTTTCAAGTCACTGAGTCAGGTGACTGCTAATGACATTGGTAATGGTTTGCACTTCTTTTTGTTCTATTATTGTGGTTGACTTCAGAGAAGAATTGACAATACTTTTTGAACATCAACTAATTATATCAATCTTTGTACTAAAAATAATTTAAAACGACACATTTCTGCATGAAAATTAAAGCAAAATTCTGTCTTTTGTATCTCTATATGACAGTCACTTAAATTGCCCATATACTCTTACAGTTAGAACCACATTAAATAAATACATTTTCCCTACTCTAACCAGAGGTTATAAATCTGAGTTTGTTTTTCAGGTACATCAAAAAAATATATACCCGTGATATGCATTTTATTGTGGTTGTAGAAGAGAAATCTTAAAAGGAGAAGAACAGAACCATAAACATGCTACCTCTTTCTCTCTCCTGTATTCTTTGGAAAATTTTAACCAAAGCTTATTCAGAATGTTTTCTAAATTGTAAATTGATAAAAAATATCTTTATACGGATGGGCAGTGTGAATTATAAGTGAGATAGCAACCATCCAAACACAACATGATTAATCTAATTGCACCTACATACTCAATTTAAATAGTCTTAAATCTTTGAAATTCTGAATGGTTCATTATACCCCGAAATAATAAGTAGAAAGCAGAGACCTTTCAAACTAAAGATACTGTAAATTTAGCAGTGGATGACTTAAAATGCTTGAATACTATTTTAAAATACCACTTAAATTATTAAATAAAAATAAACCTTATAGATGTATTTCAAAGTGTAATTAAATTAATGTTTACTTTATTTAAAAACTCCCTAAATGAAAAAAAAACCTGAGGCCGTCCATTTAAATACTAGCAACCCAGAAATATGTATTCGAATATTCTTTCCCATTAAAAAATCTTAGTAATTATAACTGAAAACTATTTTCATTCCCAAGAGTAGAAATAAGAATATCAAAGAATAACCTAAGAAAGAAATGTGAAGGATTCATGGCTAGGAGACAAAGTATAGCTAATAAATATTAATGACTAATAAGTAAATACATGGATGTCATAATCTGATATAGGAAAATTCTGTTGTATAATTGTAATAGCTACCTCAAGTGAATTTACACATTTAAACACATCCCAGGCAAATACAGCTTGAACTTAATGAAATAAGTTTATATGGGAGGAAAATTTCTATGGGAGGAAAATGTATTTGAGAGGAAAAATATACATAGAATTAATCTGAGTCAAGAAACATAAGATGCGAGTGGTGGAAACATGCCTGATCACTTAAAAACTGCATTTTAAAGTCTCAATAGTTAACACATCCAGTCTATTCCTGTCTTAAGTGTATTTCTGTAAGAAATGGGTATTTGGACTCATGCTAGGGTGCTCTGAATTCAGATATATGGTAGTGTGGCGTCTTTGCAGTAAAGACCATTATTTAAGAGCCTGCTTCTTATTTCCCCACTAGTATCAAAGGATACATCACTGTTAAGAGAGACGGTGTTGTGAGTTAAGCAAAGTGGAAAGGAAATGCACAAACAGCACTTGCCTAATGCAAGCAGTTTATTTTCAACAATTTTAAATCTCATCCCTAAGACATGTCATTTAGTTGGAAAGAAAGTAACTTTCAAATAGCCTAAGTAGTACAGGTGAGTGATATTGATTCTTCTAACTGTAACTGAAATATTTTTGTAGGTCACATATTCTCAATTCATATTGTTTAAAACTCATAGGTAAAACTTTAACACAGTTTATTTCAAATTTGGTACACATTATTCAGTAGGCTATTTAGAACTATTTTGTCAGGTATAATGAAATATTGATATCAGTTACTAATTATACTAATTTTATTTTGTGTTACAAAATGTGTTAGTATTTTCTGCCTCTTATTAACAAAAAATAAAATGACATGCAAGTTGCCAGATTAATCAGATTTTAGAAGTATACACTTTTCTTTTTCCTTTTTTTAACATACAGGAAAACTTTGACTATAAGACTTAATGAATTCAATTGAATTATGTCTGATTTTTATATTTGATTTATATTTATTTCCAAAAGCAGAATCCAGAGTGGTGGTGGGCTGAATTATTCGCCTCCTCTCTTTATTTCTTCCTGCATCTGTGTCCTTACTTAGCTATACAACTGTGCAGTGTGCTCGCCTTGTGATCCAGCATAATTTCCTATCCCAGGGTTTGGCTTTGTGACCTGCTTTGGCCAATAAAATGAGAAATGGTATGCTAACTTTCAGCCTAAACCTCAAGAGACCTAAGTGTTTGGAAACACTTGCTACTTTATGATTCTGCCATCACCTTGTGAAGGATATGATCAGGCTAAACTGTGCATTTTAGAAAAGCAATGAGAGACATATGCAAAAAAGCCAACCCACCATCTTAGCCCAGCCTAGATCAGCTGACTCCCAGGCAAGTGAAGAAACCTCAGCAAGAATGGAAGAGCCACCAAGTCCAGTCTGGACTAGATTAGTTGACACTAGGAATACGTGAGAAATGAATATTTATGCTGGGACACTGATGTTATGTGGGTGGTTGTTATGCAACCATATTGAATCAATAGGTAGTTGATAAACCATCACATGTACTAAAGGATCACCAAGTCTTATATTACAACTCTTGTTTTACAAATATCTTAACAGTTTCACTAAATATTTAACTGAATTATTCCAAATTAAATAATTTAAAAGGCATACTGATTTTTATATTGTTTTCATAATGCATTAATTATTCTTGATGGGCATCATTTTAATATTAATAACTACTTAACAGTAATCACTTTAAATATAATTTATTTCCTCACAGGTGTTTTTACAATAGCTCTTAAAAAGTGTATTAATACTTTTTTTTAATTGAAACAAAAAGTCAACATTTTTTTTCCGACAGAATGTAACTGTGATAATGTTGGGCATTGGACTGTCCCTCATAATCCTTATTAGTTCTTAGCTATTAGCATTGCTCATTAAACTCCAATATATTTGTCCTGTGAGCAACTACTTCATTAGTATCTGCTTGATTTTACAAGTAAATTTGATGTTGATGCAGTGAAGAAGAGCTAGAGCTGGAGCTCATTTCCTAAAGCACTTGCATTCTGCACTTTACCTCTGCACAGTCTTTTCCTTACCCCATATGGAGAAAGCTGGCTGTGCAACTCCTCTCCTGTCTTCACTTAAAACAGCCAGGGATTGCCAGGAGAAAGCCTGCTGGTTGCAAACAGTGAGGTGAGATTTCGACTTTCCAGCAGTTAGACTTGTTTAATAACCTTGCACACCATGGCACTGTTTTTCAATGTGCCTCCATTAGGAGTAAAATACAGGCTTTTTTTTTTTTTTTTTTTTTTAATCTGCTTTTGTTATTTATAAAACCTTGGAGACTTATCACTTCTCTAACTAGCATAAGGTAGTCATTTTCCTAAGTGAGGCACAATCAAGGTCAGCCTCTCTTTTGTAAAACTAAGGCTATGATAGTTTGGGAAATGAGAATCAAGGTGTAACTAAAGGGTTGGTTGGTTGTTTTCCCCTTTATTCATTTTCCTGACTTATTTATTTATTTATTTATTTATTTATTTTTATTTATTTTCAGGCCTAATTCACTTTATTTTTCTTGTATAAAACCCCTATGTTGTAACCACAGCTAGAGCCTGGGTCCTCTGCACCGAGACTCTGGTACGGGTCTTGACGAGGTGGTCAGTGAATTTCTGATAGGGAGACTTGGTGAATACAGTCTCCTTTCAGAGGTCGGGGGTCAGGTAGCCGTAGGTCTTGGAGATGGCACCAAAGGTGGCCTTGGCGAAATTGCCCAGGGTGGCAGTGCAGCCCCTGACTGAGGCGTAGCAGTCATCGATACCAACCATCATGAGCAGCTTCTTGGGCACAGGCGATACCAGTGCCCCTGGGCGCGGGAATGAGGCATACCAGCACAGAGCCGCAGCGACCTGTCACCTTGCGAGGGATGGTGTGGGGCATGACGATCTTGTTCCCCTAGAACAAGATCTGCGCACGGGGACAACGGAGAGTCTGACCCGCGGATAGCAGTGGCCACCTCCTTGGAGCACTTAACACCCAGACCCACGTGGCTATTGTAGTCCCTGAAGTCAACAAAGGCCTTGAACCTGGGGCGGGTCAGCTTCTGCACCGCCATAATCTTCAAAACCTCGTCCTTGAGAGAGGCCCCAGGAAAAAGTCAATGATCTCAGATTCCTTGACGGGCAGGAAGGACAGATAGATCTCCTCCAGGGACTTGATCTTGATGTCCTCCACCAGGCGGCCCAGCTTGGTGACAGGCATCCACTCCTTATCCTCGGCTTTGCCTCCGCTAGCTCCGCGGCCTCGGCCCGTCCACGGCCTCCACCCCGGCCCCAGATGCTACTGACAAAACCTCCGCGGAAGTCACCGCTGTTCCCCATCCCAAGGCCCCCGGACGCCGCTACACCGGCGTCATCTGACATTTGGTGTTTTCTCGGAGAAGAACTTCCTGGCCTATTTATACAGGGAGGTTCATAAAAACAATAGAGATACCCCTCAGGAATTTGAATTAACCTAAGAAGACATCCACAACTTTAGATACCAGGAATCAATTTGACTGATACAGAGGCTGGGGCGAATACAGGGTTGCTGGTTGCTAACAGATGTATTCCTAACAAAACAGGCAGATTGGGCTGTGTTGACATCTAAGGTTTAAGCTCTTATCTATTACTCTCACGATGACTCATTATTTTCACAAAGCACCCTTAAAAACCATTTATCACTGAGAAGAGCCCATGATAAAGCTTCTAAGAGGTTGCCTTCTGTTATTTAAAGAGGAGCCACTTAGCACTGGCTGTTGATTAGAAGACACTTAAGTGAAAAATATCCTTTCTTCAGACGGAGTCTATGCCTTTAATCATCTCATCTGGTAAACAGTCTTGACGCAGTAAAAGGTGTTTTTTTATTGTTCCAATAATATATGTATGTGTTGTTATACTACTTGCAATATGTTCCTAGACCTCAATCATTAATGGGCAAAGGTCTAGAGAGATGAAAAATATTGAATACATATTAAAGGTGAAATTAATGACCATTTTTTAAATTCTATTACTTATTTTTGACAGAAGTAACTTTTTCAAAAGAAAATAACATTAATGAAACCTTTCAGATTTGACCTTTTAGTGGCAGTAAAATTGAGCTACATAAATTCTATTAATGGTAGTGGCTGCTTCCCAGCAAAACCTCTCTGATATTGTGGAAACTGGTATTACTCAGGATTTTCAGAATCACTCTCTGTAAACAACTTTTGAAAATGGGTTAAATCAGTGAAGTCAGTTAACTGAGATGATCAATTATCAAGCTACAACAACAAAATAAGTTAAAAACAATGAGGATGCTTGCTCCTATTATTTTATGCTCTTGAATGTAAAATAACTAACTACTAAATAAGATAATTAGTTTTCAACATTGAAGGCATTTTTTTCAATAGATATCCGACACTGATACTGTGGAAACTGCTGTTACTCAGGATTTTCAGAATCACTCTCTGTAAAGAACTTTAGAAAATGGGTTAAATCAGTGAAGTCAGTTAACTGCGATGATCAACTATCAAGCTACGATAACTAAGTTAGTTAAAAACAATGATGACGCTTGGTCATATTATTTTATGCTCTTGAATGTAAAATAACTGCCAAATAAGATAATTAGTTTCCAACATTGAAGGCATTTTTTTTCAATAGATATTGACACAGTGCCTGACAAAGAATACTCCCTTCGCCAAGTTTTCGTAAACTAAATTGATTATACGTTTTTAATTTTTCTAATTAGTTGTTAGAAGAGCTATTAATTTTCCTTCTGATCTCATTCTGTTTTTTACCCTATAATTATTTTCTTGAATTTCTAATTTGGGAGAAGACAGCATCAGCTAAAAGTAAGAAGGAATGCCTAATATTTAGTGAGAAAAGTTCACTATTTAGTATTTACCTAACTACCTAATATTTAGATATGTAGTGAGGAAAGTTCAATACTCTTCACTGAGAAAAATTCAGTCAAATAGAAGTTTGACTTGGGGTGAGAAGACGTGTGTGGAAAGAGGCTGGCAAGCAGAATCACAGCCAAAAGTGTTTTCCTAGATGGAAATTTCTGGCAGCTGGAAAGAGGTACAGTGATCAAAGGCTCTGTCTGTAGACACATTCTGCCCTTGGTAGACTGTGATGTTGGGCATATTATTTAAACTTTAAGTTTCAGATTCTCTGAGCTACCTAACTCAGAGAGATTTTGTGGAAACAAACTAAATAACATTTATGAGGTGTTTAATAAAAAACCCCAAATGGAGTAGTAATATTTGTCTTTCTAGTTTTTATGGAAAGTTCAGAAGTTAACTTTAAAACCAAATATTGAGCATCTGGAATGCAAAATTTAACGGAAGGCCATAAAAAATGCCATTGGGCCGGGCATGGTAGCTCATGCCTGTAATCCCAGCACATTGGGAGGCCAAGGCAGGTGGATGACTTGAGGTCAGGAGTTTGAGACCAGGGTGGCCAACATGGCACAATGCCATCTTTACCAAAAAATACAAAAAAAAATCTGGGTGTGTTGGCACACACCTGTAATCCCAGCTACTCGGGAAGCTGAGGCAGGAGAATCACTTGAACCCAAGCGGCAGAGGCTGCAGTGAGCCTAGATCATGTCACTGTGCTCCAGCCTGGGCGACAGAGTGAGATTCTGTCTCAAAAAATAGTAATAATAATAATAATAATAATAATAATAATAAAATTAAATTAAAAAAAGAAAAACAAGAAATGTCATCCTTTGGTTCTACTGTTCAACTCACTGGAATGGATCTGTCACTGGTCAGACACACTAGAGGGTATATAGAGAGCCTTGAGTTGACAGGGACTAAGAGAGTGTTGGGCCACGGTGGGCATGGCCAAGCCTAGGAGACTTACTGAGAGGTTCTACTGGCTATGAAAATGACATAGATAATAAGTGGACAAAGTACTTTGCCTAACTTCGGTTTTCTCCCTGTATCTAGCATGTTGCATGTATACATTCTTCTTGGGTAATGAATCCGTCAATTGACGTGCCATCTCCTACCACTCTAGTTTCAGGGTTTTAAGAGCTTGCCTCTACTATATCCAAGTTAGTTTTAATTATATTAAAATCTCTGCCATCCAGGGAGGGGAACTAGGATAGAGTCAGATGTATGGAACTGTTGTGGTGTTCTTTTCAGATCCTGGGAACAATATTTCTTTTCTTCTTTTTTTTTTTTTTTCTTTTTTTGAGACAGAGCCTCACTCTGTCACCCAGGCTGGAGTGCAATGGCACGATCTTGGCTCACTGTAACCTCCGCCTCCCAGGTTCAAGCAATTCTCGTGTCTCAGCCTCCTGAATAGCTGGGATTATAGGCATGCACCACCATGTCCAATTAATTTTTGTATTTTTAGTAGAGATGGAATTTCACCATGTTGGCCAGACTGGTCTTGAACTCCTGACCTCAGTTGATCCACCTGTCTCGGCCTCCCAAAGTACTGGGATTACAGGCATGAGTCACCATGCCAGGCTCAGGATTTCATTTTTAGGGTAGTATGCATATACCATGTTTCTAAAAAAAAACAGTGGATTGAATTAGTTAAGAGAATAATTTTACAGAGGTAAAATGGGGCTTTGACATGTTAAGAGCTTCACTTAAGCCATTCCATAAGTGTCTGTCAACAATTACCAAGAACTTTCATGTATAAGACTTTGAACTACAATGGAAAGAAGGTATAGATCAAGGGATATAGAATTCAGAATCTGTTCTAAGGAATGTCAAATGTAAATATAATTATAGAAAAAAGTATCTAGTCATTAGGTTTTTCTAGTTCTCTTTTAATTATTATGACGTTCAATTTTTGATTAATTATTCTATATTGCTGTCATAGTCTAACTAGGGTAACTGCATTATTAGCCCTTTTCACCTCTTCCTGTGAGCAGCATTTCATATTAAAGAAAACGGAAATTTCAGGAAAGCAATGAGGTGTTTTTGAGGAGGACCAAGAGAGGAGAGACAGATAGGTAGTAACACAAGATGTAATAAGATGCCGTAGTAGTATAGCACATGAAGGAAGGCCCAGTTGGTTCAAGTTAATTCCAACCCTGATATGGGGCAAAGTGTTTTCTTCACAACTCCACTTCCATCTAAGTAGCCCATATTTTTAACCCTCTGCCAGGATCTTAAAAATGACAGGGTACGTGGTTGGTACATTGTCTGTAGGCAATGGTTCAGTGAAACTCATGCTATAGGACAGTTCAAGTGTTAAATCCCTTACACACTCCCTACCACCCACCCTCTGCCCTGATCCTTGAAAGAGAAGATTCTGATACCCCTCCACTCTTCCAGGTACCTAGTTGTTCCACTGCTTTTTCATTTTGAGTCATACACAGCAACCTCCGTCTCACTACACACACACCCTACTCCCAACACACACATTCTATGCAACTCCCTTTCCATTCCCATCTTGTCTAATATTGGGAAAATAAAAAACTCATTATCTGTATATATATCCATATCTTTTCTGAGTGTTCTTTTTATTCATCTGCTTGGTATGGGGAGTGATGTCTTTGAGGTCCTGGTGAGCAAGTAGTAGATGGAAGAAATACATTAAAGATATACAGAATAAAGTGTAGATATATTTTTGCAACATAAAGTTAAACTGTGAAATTTCTCCACACCAATTTCCTTTCATTTCACTTTTATATATTACCTATCAAACTTCTCTCTCTCTCTCTCTCTCTCTCTCTCTCTCCCCCCCCCCCCCCCCCCACCCAGGGGTGAACTCAGTATAGGAAGACCATTTTCCACACTGCTGTGATGCTATCCCCAACCAATCAGCAGCACTCATTTCCTAGTATGCTGACCAACAAATTATCCTTGAAAAACCCTAACTTCTGAGCCACTGGGGAGACTGATTTGAGTAATAACTCTCTATCATATAGTGTGGCTGCCCTTGTGTCAATGAAACGCTTTCTCAACCATGAAAAAGAAAACAATGAGTAAACAGACTATTACAGAGATTACAGAGCTGTGGGACAACTTCAAGTGACCAAATGTCTGTGCAATTGAATTTTCTGAAAGAGAAAAGAGGGAGGGAGTGGAAGAGAAAACAATTTTTTTGATAAAACAGTCACTAAAATATTATTCAAATGTGATCAAAACTAAAAACGTAGAGATACCAAAACCTCAATAAACACCAAGCATAAAACACATGAAGAAAACTACACCAAGACACGTCAGAATCAAATTGCTTATAACCTATGAAAAATACAAAATCTTAAAAACATGTGAAATATGTAAGTAAATGCAAATTTGAACCCCAGTAAGATATTACTATGCAAATATTAGCTAAAATTAAGGAAATTGACCATGCCAACACTTTGTAAGGATTTGAAATAACTGAAACTCTTACACACTGCTCGTGGGGTTGTACAATGGTACAGTCACTTTGGAAAACATTTTGGCAGTTTTGTACAAAGTTAAATATACACCTTCCATATGGTCTAGCCATCCCACTCCTAGGTATTTACCTAAAAGAAAAGGAAGCATATGTCCACACAAAGACTTGTACATGAATGCTCTTGGTAGCTCTATTTATAATACCTAAAAAAAAAAAAAAGTCCCAAATGTCCTTCTATATGAAAACGAATAAACAATCTGTGATACATTTAAACATGGGATACCACTTAACTATAAAAAGGAATGAAATATTGATGCATGCAACAACATGAATGAATCACAAAATAATTATACTGTGTGAAAGAAGCCAGACACAGAAGAAAACATTTGTGATTTAATTTATATAATACTCTAGAAATGTAAGATACCTCATAATGACAAAAATAGTGTTAAACTATCAATAACATTCTTCATAGAACCAGAAAAAGCTATCTTAAAATTAATATAAAACCAAAAAAGGGTCTTAATAGCCAAGGAAATCCTAAGCAAAAAGTACAAAGCTGGAGGCATCACGTTATCTGACTATACTGCAGGACTACAGTAACCAAAATAGCATGGTACTGGTACAAAAAACAGACACATAGACCAATGAAACAGACTAAGGAGCCCAGAAATAAAGCTTCACATCTACAGCCATCTGATCTTCAACAAAGCTGACAAAAACAAGCAATGGGGAAAGGATTCCCTATTAAATAATTGCTGCTGGGATAACTGGATAGCCATATGCAGAAGACTGAAACTGGACTCTTTCATTACACCATATACAAAAATCAACTCTAGATGGATTAAACACTTAAATGTAAAACCCTAAAATATAAAAATCCTGGAAGACAACCTAGAAAATACCATTCTGGACATAGGAATTGGGGAAGATTTCATGTCGAAGTCACCAAAAGCAAACACAACAAAAGCAAAAATTGACAAATGGAATCTAATTAAACTAAAGAGCTTCTACACAGCAAAAGAAACTATCAATAAAGTAAACAGACAACCTACAAAATGGGAGAAAATATTTGCAAACTATGCATCTGACAAAGGTCTGGTATCCAGCATCTAAAAGGAAATTAAATAAATTTACAAGAAAAAAACCCTAACAACTCCATTAAAAAGTGAGCAAAAGACATAAACAGACACTTTTCAAAATAAAACACACATTCAGCTAACAAACATATGAAAGAAAGCTCAATATCACTGATCATTAGAGAAATGCACATCAAAACCACAATGAGGTAGCATCTCACACCAGTCAGGATGACTATTACTAAAAAGTCAAAAAATAACAGAAGCTAGCGAGGTTGTGGAGAACAGAGAATGCTTATACACTGTTGGTAGGCATGGAAATTGTTCTACCATTGTGGGAAGCAGTGTGGTGATTTCTCAAAGAGCTAAAAACAGAACCACCATTCAATCCAGCAATTCCATTACTGGCTATATACCCAAAGGAATATAATTAGTTCTACCATGAAGACACATGCACATGTGTGTTCATTGCAGCACTAAGCAAAGACATGGAATCAACCTAAAGGGCCATCAGTTGTAGACTGGATAAGGAAAATACGGTATATATACACCATGAAATACTAAGCCTCCATTAAAAAGAATGAGATTATGTCCCTTGCAAGGACATGGATGGAGCTGGAGGCCATCAACCTTAGCAAACCAATTCAGGAACAGAAAACCATATGCCACATATTCTCACTTGTAAGTGGGAGCTAAATGATGAGAACACATGGATACAAACAGGGGAACAACAGACACTGGGGCCTACTAGAGGGTAGAGAATGGGAGGTAGGACAGGAACAGAAAATACAACTATTCAGTACTAGGATTAGTATGTGGGTGACGAAATAATCTGTGCAGCAAACCCGTGACATGAATTTACCTATATGACAAACCTGCATATGCATCCCTGTACGTAAAAGTTAAGAAATAGATCAGTGTTTAACTTAGGACTGGGGAGGGCTAGGAGAAAGCATTTACACAGGGGCCTGTGTAAATCTTTGGGGTGACAAATATGTTTCAGTGCCTTGATAGTGGTGGTAGTTTCATATATATTATATATATATATGTTTATCAAATTTTATATGTTAAATATATACTTTATTATGTGTCTATATACCTCAATGATTCGGTTAAAATAAAAAAAAATCCTTCAGTGGAATGCTTTACTATGGCTCTGCCACTCCTATGTTATGCACTCTAAATTGTAAATACATTGAAAATCTTTCGGTGTCTCATATACTATCACTGCCCTCAGGATCTCTAAAGCCAGTGTTTCCTCTCCCTGAAATATACCTCACTTCCCACAACCCAGGTCATCCTATTTCTCTTTTAGTTCTCAGCAAGGGATCATTGCCTTTATAGACTCCTCTCTAATCCCCATAAATGTATTTGGTCCTCCCTACTTGGATTTCCCCTGGTGTAGCAAATATCACAATTTATTGCAAATACTTTTTTAAAAAAATAAATCCCACCAGAGGATCATCAATACATGATCAGGTACTAAATTATTATTGTACCCTCAGCAACTAATACTATGCCTGAGAGAGTGGAAACCTGAAACACTTTTGCTGGATGAATGAAAAGACTTATGAAAGTTGTCTTTGCAGTGAGGTGAAGTGTTCCAGGGCACTGGTGGTGGTGAGAATCTCTAAATCTCTGAGATCTCTATGTGGGAGCTTTATTGGAGAGTGTTCTTAGGACCTACACGTGTGAGAAAACAGGATTTGGCAGAAAGCAAAGTTGAACTGCATTTACAGCAGTAGCTTCAGCTGAATCCATGGACTGCTGAATGTGGGATGGACCTGGCAGTTGTTCAAACAAAAGCAAGAGAACTGGAGCTTTGTATCTCCATATCTACGATACAGTGGATTGAGTAAAGCCTTGAACCAGGAAGCTCATTTCTGCAAAGTGCAATTCCTAGAGCAGGCTCAGGTATGAGCTCCCAGCCTCCAGCATACCCAGAAGCTGAGAGATGGGAACCTTGAACCAGAATAGGGACCTGGGCCATGCAAAGATGTGACTACATGGTGAGTGAGGCAGTGCATTTCAAAATAAGACAGAGGCCTAGAATTCACAAATCATGTGATGGACTAGGACTCTGGGTGGGTAAAATGTCATGTTCTGAACCGTTTCCCTATATGAAGTTGCTACTCTCAGAAGTATTTGTAATATGCAGTGGAGAAAGCATTACATTAACCTTTCGAGTTAAAGATAAACTAGAAGTGTCAAACAACGTGTGACTTAGAGTCTTCTAATAGAAATAAACATTGGCTCCATTGAGAAGAAAATGTGCAAGACATCTGTTGGACTAAGAGGAATGGCATTCAGCTGCTGAAGAATTTTGTAATTCTGTAGTGAGGCATATAAATTTTAAGAGGTATAAATCTCTAGGGTCATGAGATAGATGTGAGTATATTTCTTTCCTCTCCCACAGTCCATGTGGAAGTTCAGCATTCTTCAGTGACATCGGGATTATTTCATAGGAAAAAGGTAATTTTTTGAACTTGTTTTACCAGTTTCCACATCTTTCTGTTAAGAAATCTTTTTCACAGTTTAGAGCAAAATTTTCTCCATAAATTATTTAAAAACTTTTTTTTATCATTTAAGCTGAATTTCTCACAGATGGTGATAAAATAACCCTTTAAAAATCTCTCTTCTAAAAGGGAACACAAGAACACTGTACCAGTGGAATGGTTTCTATTTTATTCAGCTTTCATCTCCTTCTGCTACTCAACTCTCAATCTGGCCTTTGCATGGAGAACAGAGGATGGAAAATATAGTACCAGGAAAATAAATGGTATTGATCAAATTTTATATCTGATCAAGTCATAAATTATAGATCAAACATTTAAGTTTTTACAAAAATGAGAAGCAGATTTCAGTAAGACTTGAACAATAGATTTGTTTAACATTACTTACAGTGATTAAAATCTAGCAGTGTATCATAAGGGTTGAGAATAAGTATCTGACAGACTTGTTTAACTCCTGGCTATGTTACTTACAATTTTGTGACTTTGGGCAAATACCTCTCTTAGAATTTTCAACTGTAAAGGGGAAAATAATAGTACCTATTTTATCAGGTTGTTTCAGAATTAAATGTGGTGATGTATACAGAAACAAACTGTAAACTACTGAAAGCTACTGTATTTAAAAATAAAGGACCTAGAAAAGAATCCTGTTCTCTAGACCAGTTATAATTACCCATGTATCATTTAAAAACCATATTAAATAATATTTTTGAACTTTATGAATACAATCAAATAAAATATTGTATATCAATAATGTACTAAAATAATGTTTTTCCATTAACTGGCAGTGAGGTAGCTATTAAAATAGATTTTCTAATGCAATGAGATTACCATCAGCTCAGATAATAATGTTTTGCTGACATGGGCTCTGATATGAACAGAGCCTCACCATATTAAACTAGATGAAACATTTATTAGGAGCACACTGTAATTACTATTCAGAGGGTCTTAACCAGTAGAAGGTATTAGAATCACCTACTGGGTCCAAGCTTAAACCTGGTTCTGCACATCAAAATCATATTCGGTGGTTTTGTTGAGTCATAGGAATTTGTTTCCTTAAAAATCTTCCACCAACTAATCTGATGAGAAATTCTATGTAAAAATGACCACAAGAATATCAACGTTCCTTTTTCCTTTACTTTACTCTTGAAGTAGAGTTACAATATTTGTCAAAACCCAAAATGACATTCAGCTGCAAGTTTTAGAAGTTGACTACTCCTACATCCACGTGACGGGCTCCCTTTGAGTAGCATTTGGCATTTTCTGGGTTAAGGACCTTTTTCACACTTAAAAAAAATCTCATTAGGTTAGTATACTCTGGAGTATTTTCTTAACTTGGGAGGAGGTATCTATTCTTGTCCTCCCACTGTACCTTAGAACCTTGCTGTTTGAAGTGAGGACCATTTTCATCACCTGAGAGCTTGTTGCAAATGCAGAATCTGAGCCCCACCCAAGACATGCACAATCAGATGTCTTGGGTGAGGTGGAGATTTTGCATTAAAAAAAAATTCCCAGTTGATTTGTATGCACATTGACATTTGAGAAGTACTGTGATATAATGCCAAGTATCACAGAGAGGAAAGAAAATGGAGTACACGTTATTTGCAGAGAAATTCTGTTTACTCTTTTCACTAGGTTTATCTTCTAAGGTATGTTTGATTGAATGGTTGATTGAATAATTTGGCATTAGAACTAAAAATAACAGAAAAGAGTTGAAGACCTGAGACCAGAGGAGGTGAAGAATGTCTTGAAACTTGTTCTCTATCCCTCACTCTAAGAAGGCATATTAGTGCACAGTGGGCCATTGGCTTTGCCCTTGTTGCAAACATCTCTGCGAGTCCTGGTGAAGAGGCGTCAGCTAGCTGATGACTTAGTAATTAATAGTTTCAGCCATCAGAGACAGAACCAACATTAAAAATGGGAAACTACCTGCATTTATATTCTTTTTAATAATTAATGATATATTTAACAATAAACCATTTTGCTATTTTTTATTACCAAAAAAACCCCATTATCACTGTTATCATTAGCAAAAAGCACTCATACATCAATACATCAATATTAAAAGGATGATTTATTCTCCCCCTATATCATTGGCTGGGAAAATTAGGAAGTTTGTTGCAAAATCATATTTAATTGTTTTAACTCTTTCTTTTTGTTTTATTATTTTTAAACTCTCAATTCCATTGACATTTAAAGATATGAAACAATAAAATACAACCCCAGTACCACGATTCAAGTAGGTAAGTGTAAACTTTACTTTGTATAAATCACAAAATAGCTTAAATAGTACCAAATCCTGGGCAGAGAGGAAGAGATTAAACCAGAGTGGGCCATGTGTCTAGTTCTGATCAATCAATTATAGTCTGAAGGTAGGACATATACATTATATATAAGGATAAGGAGGGCCTATCTTTGTGGGTAGGGTAGGAAGTTCCAAAGAGAAGGAACCGAGAAGATATTCAATGGGTACCATATAGCATCCATCCGTCAATATAAATCATCCTTAATGGATGTGGCACCAACAACATACCAAGTGAATGAAGAATAAAGATGAGCTTATGTTGGAAGTCCTATAACAAGCATGATGGAACACGTCAAAGACAGATGTGTGTTTATATCCTTAATATCATTGTCTATTAAGGCATTTTTGCTTTGTGAGTGTTAGCAGCCGAGCAATCAAAGAAACACTTTTTCTTTAATCATTACACCTTTTTACCACCTCATATCCTTTTGTGGCTTCCTAGTTGCTATGTGAATCTTTCTGCTGCTCAAGAATCCTAGCTGCAAAGATTTGCAATAGTATCCTGCTATGATGGCTCCAGGCTCTATCAGTTCCTTTTAAATGTTTGCAGCTGTTTCTTTTCCAAGTAACTACATTGGAAAAATACCACATTTGTCCCATATTGAAACATTTTTACAAACTAGACTGTCTTTTTTAAATGTCTTTTGCCAAATTGCTGACATTCTTACATAAAATATTTTTTTTTCCTAAATACTTTAGAAATTAAGGCACACTTGTTTTTTAGATGCCCATACCCCTGATATCTTGGACAATTCCTACAAAATAAGTGCTGCCCTATGTGCAATAAAATGACTCTTTCGAGGTTTGCATGTATTTTCAGTTTTCCCTCCTCCATTTCAATGTTGGAAAGGAAGTTGGCACAGATCCACATCTTTCACCTTCAATTTCTGACTAATAACAAGAGTTAGCTAAATAACTGGCTGGATTTAGGTGCTGAGACCTGCAGCTGTGGAGCCGGTAAAATTGATTGACAACAGCAGGAATAGGAGATGCAACTTCTTTGGTCATGTCAGGGGCTTATATAACAAGGGTGTCTCTAGGCCTTGCAGAGACAGTCCCTGGAAAGGCTCTGTCAACTCAGCTCAGAAATGCCACAGTATTCCCCTTATCAGAAGCTAGAGTTTATAGGACTCAAGGATGGTCCACTAGGACACTCAAATCTAGTCCCTTCTCAGGATTCCACCTCCTATTTAGGATATGGTGGCACTGTTTATCCATTCATTTACTCACTTGCCATATTGGGGAACACATATGGAAAGAGTCACCAATGATCGTAACAAATAGAAAAGGAGAAAGAAAGAGTAATCGTCAATGTATATTTTCTCCACAGTTCCCACTTGGAAGCAAGTGCTCTGAAATTGTTCCACTGTTATACAAACTAAGTTATAAGGATGGATCAAGTAATCTGACTGATAAATCACCAAGGTGATCAGAGCAAGACATCCAAAGGAAACTATAGAAATCTCTACCATCTGAATGACCAGTTTGGGGTTAGATGTGGCAAATTTAAGACTGTCACCATTAGCGTAAATTGATCTTTGTTAAAGATTCCTGCACCAGGGCCTTCTGAATCTGAAGGACTAGAAATAGGTACCAAGACTGTGTTTTATTGTAAATCTCCCAAGGTGATTCTTATGCAGCCAATCCTACAATTGTCCTTGGATTAAAGTTTGAGTATATTATCTAAAATTAATATAAACATAATCAACTCAAAGTGGTAGAGGGAAAATCAATCAAACCAATTATTTAAAGTTAATGTATAAAGAGATACATTGGTTGGATGAATTTTTTTTAATATTAGCTTTGTTGGTACTATTTATATAAAAAGGGCCTTTTTTTTGGTCCTTAAATAAAACCAATCAAAAAGACAAATTTGGTCAGTTGAGTTACCAATATTAACAGCATCTGAAGAAACATTAAGAATTGTGTCAGCCAAAAAGTTATTCCTCCTGTACCTTCTTTATACCTATTTCCTCTAAATGGAAATAATATTTATTTCATGTGTGCCTTGCTGGAACATGTCAACTACCTTCTTGATAAGCAGCAGAATATAAGATTAGTGGCCCAAAATATAGATTATTACAACAAGTTGCTTTCTTGCAGGATGTTGAAAGAGCAATGTCACAGATCTTTATACTCTAGAAGGTGGCATGGATTGTCAGGTGGTGAGCAGGTGATCCAGGCAGTTGAATATCTACAAGACAGGAACACTCTTTCTTCTTATTGCAACCTTACCTATCAAATTTAAAATGTCTAGGTTTTCTCCATAGAGATTTCACTTTTCATGATATTCCCCAGAAGGTTAAAGAAAAATGGAAGTTAAGTCAAAAAGGCAAAGGATGAAAAGACTGAACCCCTTCCTTTCTGATACCTTGGGGACCTCTAGTGCATGTGAGTCCTCCCCACCAATAAGAGATTATCCTACTAGGACTGGGATAGCCAAGTGTGATGGTTAATTTCATGTGTCAACTTGTCTAGGCAACAGTGCCCAGATATGTGGTCAAACACTATTCTGGATGTTCCTGTGAGAGTTTTAGGGGGTGAGATTAACATTTGGATTTATGGATTTTGATTAAAACAGCCTGCCCTCTTTAATGTGAGCTGGCCTCATCTCATCAATTAAAGGCTGAACAAAGCAAAAAAGCAAAAAAAAAAAAAAAAAAAAAAAAAAAAAAAAAGGGAATTCTGCAGCAGAGGCCTTTGGACTTGAACTGCAGCTTTGGCTCTTCCTGGGTCTCCAGCTTGCCTGCCCACCCTGTAGATTTTTGACTTGCCAGTCTCCACAATCCTACTAGCTAGTTCCTTAAAATAAATCTCTGTCTGTGTGTATATACAGTATGGAGACTAAGACAGGGGGTCAAAGACAATCCTGCAAGTGTTCTCTTGTAGGAGTGCATATGTTTGGGGATTGTGAAGGTGTCAGAAGAGAAATGTGGTTTCAGGAGGGATTCTTAGAAAGATTTCACTGTACTTTTATCTGGAAAGGGGTCTAAAATATTACATTAGGAAAACTAAATTACAATAATTTTATTAAATAAGAATTTTCATAGGCTCACTATGAGTACTACTGCCATGACTTCCACCACTACTGCTGTATTAATAGGCATCACTTACTAATAACAACTGTGTACCAAGCAAGGGTCCAAGAGCCAGCACTTCTCCTCAAACACTGTGACCCTATAAAAATGCGGAAACTAAGTCTTATGTAGGCGAAATTCACCAGTATTCCTTCAAGGAGCCTTGAGGGGGGCTGACTTTTAACCTAGATCTGTTTTATACTCCAAATGTTTAACTCTTTTTGCTTGCCATGTATTACTATCTTCCAAATAGTAAATGCTATCATTTACTGAGTACCCACCAAGGACCAAGTACCCACCAAGTACCACCAAGGATCAAGCACTTTACCTATTTCTTAATCCTCATAACAATGCTATGAAATTGGTATTATTTTATCCCTGTGTTTCCAAGGAAAGAAACTGAAACTCATAGAGATTAAATATCTCACTCAAGGTTGTATAGCTTGTTATTTGCAGAAATGGAAATATCTGACTCCAAAACCCATTCATTTTATATTTTCCAATACAGTGTAGGTATGCTTGAAGCAGTAGTGGGTGTCTGGTCTGCTTCCTTTGGAAAACACATTTCTTTAAAATGGTTTCATAAATAACAAAGTTAATAACAAAGTAAAAACACTGGCTTTTCTATCATTTCCTTCTGCATCCCTTTTGTTGCCATATCAAAAAATACTCTTATTCTTCCCAATTAACTCTTCTATTTATGTTGAGAGATGAAGGCAAACTACAGACAGAGAAGAAAAGGAAGAGATTTTCTTTATGTTTAGCTACAGAAAGACCAATTTGGTCTCAAAGACTTTTAAGCCACCCCTCCCCTTTCATGAGCAGAAAATATTAATTTAAAGCCTGCAGAGGAAAAATTAAAAGTTGTGCCTATGGGGAGCATGTAGGGGTTTCTATTAGAGGATGTTTATTTTCCCATTAATTTAATGGAAACTCAAAGCGAGGAAAATATTTGGCAGATAAACTCCACATTATATTGCATTATAAATGTATTATAAATGTATGAAAAACCAAAACATAAATTGGAAAGAAACACAACATAAAATTATAAAAAGAGTAGAGTCATTATTGTCAAGAAAGTGTAAATTTGCCTTTTGCCTTATAAATATGATTCTATATCCTGTCTTCTTTAATAAACCAACATAACAGCTCTCAACCAAGGTGGATTGCTTAGCTTAGGGTGCTCAGGGAGAACTACATGTCTTTTTCTACATTCATTGCACTAAAGAAAAAATCTGTAGGAAGTTTTTGAAAACTTGTTTAAAAAGTTAAGTGTTGGATAATTCCAACAGTTTAGAGATATCTGCCATCGGGAAAGCAAGAAGACCATCTGCAGCTCAGTAAATGTGTGGTGAGAGAATTCCGGAGTGACGTGAGGTGAGATTTACAGGCTGTTCAGTACATATCATAAGTCACAGCTGTAATAGTATTTTTTGTAATAGTAATTCCTTTTTTGATATTCATAGGATAATGTCAAGAAAGAAAATGTCCTTACTTCCTGTAGCTTCTGATCAACCTATCTTATCAGCACATCCTCCTTTCCTGAGAGTAAAAATAGGGTTATGTAAATTTTAAAAAATTGTTTTCCATCCCTACTGAAGAAGAAGGAACACAAATTCCTGGCTATGTTAGATTTGTTGCCTTGATTACGAAGCTACACTTCACATTCATGTTAAACAATGACAAATTTGTTAAGGGGATCACCTGGCAGCTTCCATTTTATTCGTGAAATTCCTAAGCTCCTAGAAAAAAACTGCAGCTCCAAATAGTTAGGGCTGGCTTAGCTTAAATTTGTTAAATAACTATTGCTACATTTGTATTTTTTCTCTCTTTCTCCCTCCCTCCTTCCCTCTACTGTATATGTGTGAACATGTGTTTGTGTGTGTGTGTGTGTGTGTCTAGTGGGTCTGGAGGAAGAAACTATCCATTTTTAAAAACCCTGAAAATATATTCTTGCATCTTCCAGTGAATAGTCAAGGTGCAAATGTTCATATATGACTTAGTAAAAATATCAGTTTCCAAGTGGGTACAGAATTTAGAGCATTATATTAAAGTATAGTGGAATTTCCCATTTAAAAAGATGAAGTATATTGTTATTATTTCAGTTCTGAAATTAACATGTAGTATGCCCTTGGATGTCTCTCTCTCTCTCTCTGTGTGTGTGTGTGTGTGTCACATGCACACATGTTCTGATACCTCTCTATAAATTAATTAATTTGGCTACTGTTTACAGTTTGAGTAGAATCACTTTTTGTTCAGCAATA
Organism: Macaca fascicularis; assembly: GCF_037993035.2. Taxonomy (NCBI): domain Eukaryota; kingdom Metazoa; phylum Chordata; class Mammalia; order Primates; family Cercopithecidae; genus Macaca; species Macaca fascicularis. Next base: position 166,081,530 of record NC_088377.1, on the reverse strand, counting down.
ATCACTCCTCCATCTACTTCTTTGGGAGGAGTATGCTTCTTCTCCTCTTTGGGACTTGCTTCAGCCAATAGAATTTGGGAGAAGTAACCATGTGTGAGTTTCAAGGGCTAGAATTTTGACTCTAAGCTGTAAGAAGCATCACATGTTTTTATTTACCAATCTAGGATCTTCCAGATTCTGTTATTAGAACATCCCGAGAGAGCTGGGGTAATAGGAGACTTATGAGGCAGACTTGGGTCAATTCATAGCCTGATGCAGAACATCAGCAACCCCACAGTTAGTAAAGTGAAGCAGAGGCATGCTGAGTGACCTAGTAACATGAGAACAAATTTTGTCATTTTATCACACTGAGTTTTGGGGTGTTTTGTTACACAGCATTGGAGTGGTAAAGGGGGAGCAATACACCAGCATACCTGGTAACATTAATATTCTGTGATTCTAATTCTATGATATACTCCAGATTATGTCTATCAGCTATTTATTTATCTTAAAATGGCATAAGGTATGCCTACGAGTGATATATGATTTCTCGGTAACGTTTAGAATTTTTGTTTTCCATGGATTTTCTGTGTGTGTTTATGTGATATAGGTTTAATTCAGTGATTTAAATATTGATAAACCATCTTCTGTGACAAATGCATATTAGAGAGTAAATTGAGAAGTTATTTTAAAAGGAATGTCCTCATCTCAAACCCTTTACATCATATTCTGACAAAATTACTTGACCATTTAAAAACACTAATGAAAAGCCCATTTAAATATCTCCTTGTATTCCTCTGACCTAGTGTAGGCATGAAGGACTTTGAAATTGTGACAAATAGACAAGTAGCCTATGACAAATCTTAGTGATGATTAGAATAGGCATATCAATATTTTCTCTTTTGCTAGTTTATTGTGTGAATATAGATGACTAAAGCAGCAGATAATTTTGATGTGAGTGGTTCTCTAGATGACCACCTAGGGGGTTTGACCCTTTGAGGATTATACAGGTAGAAGTGGACCTGCAAGGTAATAAGTGGTAATCCCCAAACAATGCTGGGAAATGCTAAAATTCTTGGCTTCCAATGTTAACTCCTCCCATTCACAGGTCGCTTCTTGCACTGCACCAAAAAGTGGATCTTAGAACCATGTATCTGCACCTGCCTCAAGGAATTAACTTAGCTGCTCTCTCCTTATTAGCATACTTTGTACACTTCATTACCTCAGAGACCTTGCTGAAAATGTGACCCTGTGTAGTTGTTGTTGCCTTCTTTGTGAATTGAAAGCTAACCAAGCTTAGAGCTAGATTAAGTGGCATGGAAATTTAAGAAGACAGCTGGTGCCCTGCTCACAAATGGAAATACCACACTTAGATCTGATATTGCATTCTTATGCAGTGGATATATATTAGAGCCCAAGAGAAACAGCACAATAGATTTCTTTCAGGCATCAGTAATCTCTTTCTCTTACTGTTTAGTCGTTGGAAACTTAGCTTCAAATTACCATTGGTCATTATAATTGGTATGACAAGAAGGAAAATTATCTATCTGTCTGTCTATCTATCTAGCTAGCTAGCTGGCTATCAAGACAGAGAAAAAGTAACTTGCTTATTTTCTGAGATAGGAAACAAGACCCTAATTTAAAAATCAGACTAGTTACTATGCGTTGAAAATCAGATTTTCTCTTATTAGTGCTGATAGTAGCAAAGTGCATTATAGTCACTCATTGATTGTTTCTTTGCAACCTGATTATCCTGCACAGGAAAATAAATTCTTTAAGATTCATCCTCCATGAGCTAAAACCACAAATGACTTTTAAAATAACAGAAATTAGCACACATGGAAGTGTACTTTCATACTGGCTATTTTAAATATTCATGAAGAAGTCTGCTCATTTGCTTTTGACTGCTCTCCACATTTTTTGACATGGATATTTTCTGTCTGAATGCATATTTTACTTCTCAAGAAAAAGAATGGACAGTGGAAAGGAAATAATATTAACTGATTACTTATACCATCAGGATTCTGCTATGAGAGCAATATAGGATTTTCTCATGTAATTGTTAAAAACTTATTGGTATTCATCAGGATAGCAATTATATGTTGCACTATTATACAACTATTCATTAAATTATTATGCAAGTATTTAAGGAATTTGGATACTTCTTATTTCACCAGATTATGTCTCTATAAAATACACTAGAATGATATTATTATTTCTTTATAATTTCAAGAAGGAAGAAGCAGAGTTTTAGGTATCCTATCCAAAATTATGTAATATTTAGTGATTCAGAAAGCTTTGGTATGGTGTCTAGATTTTCCAAGTCATGCTAGGTGTATGGTATCCAAAGAATTTACCTGTTTTCCCATTTAGGAAAATGCTTAATTTTCTTTTAACTTTCACTGTCACAGGTTTAAGTTGCAATCAGGGTTTGAACTCCATTATTTCTCATAATAAAATGAATTGCCATTTCCTTTGTAGTATACCAAACTCTTATAGCCAAAATAACAGTAATAGTTTATATCATTCTCACTTTTTAGGCAAATTTTAAATTTGATTACCAAAAAACGTTTCCCTCAACTCCACTAAATCTATTAATTAGGCTACCCCAATTCTTGTGTTTCATAGCATACTTGGTTCCTTCTTCATGTCTTATTTATTATTTATAAATCTAATCAGTGTTTGTCTTTTCTACTGAAACACAAAGAGATCAGGTATTGTCTATCACGGATAATAATAAACTCACTACACAGCAGAATTTTGTTTATATAACAAGTATTTAAAATGAATAAATTCCTAGTCTTCAGCTAATCTCTGGCCTCTTATTATTTGTGTTTACCTGACAAAACCAGGTAATCAAGCAGAAACTTTCATGCTGCCAACCTGTTATAATGAAAACCCACACATCTGATGTAACTTTTCTAGAAATTCTAGCAGAGCTGCTACTTTTCTCCATTTATGGTACACTGGTATCTATGTTTAAGGGCCAGTAAGCTTCTACCACATGTATATGGCAGCATCTATCATACAGCCATCATTGCATTTTCCTTCTTGTCTTTGCAAAATTATGACACTTGTACTCACTTGGTTTTTTTGTTGTTGTTTTCTTTTCTTTTTTTTTTCAAGGACCAAGCCCATATCATCATTAATTCTCTCATGTCTCTCTGAAGGTATATGTGTGGGAGGAGAATGCCACCTATGCTAGTCTCAAGATTAGTTACAGCTTAGACAAATGATTCCGATAACTGGAATTTCCCCAGACTACCTTTTGAGACCTGTACTTTGAGACCTGTCTGTAAAATGGCCTCTTTTGCCAATCAAACAGAAATTTTCCTGATGAAAGCGTTTATGCTGATGCAAGTTAAGTAAGTAAACCAACATTAGACATTACAAAATTGACGTACTATAGTCAAAGTTTGGTTTATCTGATTCCATTGACTCATAATTTATACAGTGGCTCATAATTTATACACTGGCTCATAATTTATACAGTGAAGGCCACAATAGCACCTGATTTGGAGTTTGGTCATATGGATTATATTCAAACAGGTCAAGCTCTGAGTACAATGTCTTATAAATTTTACGTTAAATAAAATAGATTACAGTAGGACATAACCCTACCAGTCATATGCAATGACTGAACCTGAAGTAGGACAGAAACATAGGGGTAAAATAAAGTAACACTTTATGCTAGTCAGGGATTATTAACTCCTTTTGCATGCAGCAAGTTACTCCGGAAAAGACAATACTGATTGTTGTTCTTCAAATATGTGGCAATGTTTAATTCCTTTGTTTTTCTCTGTTTGTAACATGCACTAATGTTGGTGTTGTCTATATACTTAGAATGCCCCCAAGTAACTGAGGTCTCTACAGTAAAATTACACAAAAACAAAAAAGGTATTTCTATTCACCTATGTTCTTTTGACCAAAAGAGAATTGTATTTGCAGTTGCTAAAATATTGGGCAGAAGAACCACACGTAGTTTTATAGGTGGCTCTTTCATCAGAAGTGTCCAGAAGTGTCTTTGAGAAGAGCAAAGAGCAATGTCCCGTTTTAAAAGAACTGACTGAATCTGGTTAGGAATCCAGGCAAGAAAGAAGCATAATGTCAAGAATGTTCTCATACAATGTTAAGATTTAGGAGATGAAAGGATAAGGAAATCAAAGAAAGCAACTGAGCAAATAAGAATGAGAAGTACTGTGAGAGAAATCACAGAGGCAGAAGCTGAGTGACAGATTGGTCAAGGACAGACATATCCAGGAAGGTGACATACATTTTGGTATAAACTGATCCTGGAGGACATCATGAAGGTTTAGAACCAAACCCCAAGTCATTAAAAAAAGAAAATATGGGAAGCACTGGTGACTATCAAATCAGCCTACAAGGCATTTTTCAGAGAAGGGAAAAAGCCATTCGACAAGACATTTCTCATAGGCGTCGTCTGAATTTAAAATTTAAAGGTGTAACTAATGGTCAGAGGAAACAGATTATATCAGATTACATTGCCTACTTTGGGCCACAGCATCGACTAATCTTGAAAAGATATTGAATTTTTTTCTCAACCAAACTAAGAGAGACACCCTTAGTTCTGGATTCTATCATGAGATTAGTTTTAACAATTGAGATAAAACGGAGACAAGTAGTGAGGAGGAGGAAATGAGAAAGAGAAAAGAATTAGAGGGTATAGGGGGATGGGAAGAAAATGAATAGAAAAAATAAAAAGATAGAGTAGAGAGTTGTACTAGTAGGAGTCCTAAAATGTACCATCAATTGCCTTAGTTTACCAGCTTCTGTGTAAGAATACAATGTTACCCAGTTTTCTCAAGAAGAATGCTTCATTCCTCATGACAAACATGATATGTGAAGAATCAAGGAAGAAAGTAGTGATGATAGTAGTGGAGTTTGAAGAGCAGCCATATATTCATAGGAGAGATACTGCCTTTCATGAAGTCAGAAGTGTCAGTCACAAAAGTCACCATGATTTTTCTCCTTTTGCATATAATTGTCCTCTTTGGCTAAAAAAGAACACTAGAAGTAGTTTTACTATCAGAGAAGGTTTCAAAGTCTTCATTTCTAGAGAAAGTTGCATTTGTGTACTACCTTCAAATAGTCAAAACAATTCTTTTTTTTTGTTTTTTTGAGACGGAGTCTCACTGTGTCGCCCAGGCTGGAGGCGTGATCTTGGCTCACTACAAACTCTGCCTCCAGGTTCAAGAAATTCCCTGCCTCAGCCTCCCGAGTAGCTGGGATTATAGGTGCCTGCCACCACACCTGGCTAATTTTTGCATTTTTACTAGGGGCGGAGTTTCACCATGTTGACCAGGCTGGTCTTGAACTCCTGACCTCGTGATCCACCTGTCTCGGCCTCCCAAAGGGCTGGAATTACAGGCGTGAGCCACCACACCTGGCTAAAACAATCTTATCTCCATTATCTCACTTCATCCTCAAAGTAACTCTGAAATCATTGTGGAAAGTTTTATCATTTGTCCTTTCTTAAAAAATAATTAAACATTTATATAAAAAGTTGTTAAAAGTTAATTGACCTATGAATTATTTAAAAGTGTATTTTAAAATTTCCAGTTATGTGAGAGGTTTTTCTAGATATCTTATTTTGACTAATTCCTGATTAGGTTCTGTTATGGTCAGAAAATGCACTCCATGTGATTTTGATTCTTTTAAATTTACAGAAATGTGTTCTTGTCTTACTTGATGCATGTACCAGGTGAACCTGAAAAGAATGGGTAATTTTTAGTTGCTGGGTCTAGTGGTCAGTGAAAATTAATTAGATTTAAGCCATGTAGTGATTTATGTTACCAAAGGACAACTATTAAAATCTCTTATTAAAACTGTGAAATTGCCTACTTATTCTTTTAATTATATAAAGTTTTGCTTTATTTTTAATATATTTCAAAACTCTGTAATTATGCATACATACATTCATAATGTTATGTCTTCCTGATACATTGTTATCTTTATCATTATGAAATAACTCTCTTTATCTCTAATAATACTTTTTGTCTTGGGAACCTTTTTTTTAAAATATACTTTAAGTTCTAGGGTACATGTGCACAACGTGCAGGTTTGTTACGTATGTATACATGTGCCATTTTGGTGTGCTGCATCCATTAACTCATCATTTACATTATGTATATCTCCTAATGCTATCCCTCCCCTCTCCCTCCACCCCATGATAGGCCCCAGTGTGTGATGTTCTCCACCTTGTGTCCAAGTGTTCTCATTGTTCAATTCCCACCTATGAGTGAGAACATGCGGTGTTTGGTTTTCTGTCGTTGTGATAGTTTGCTGAGAATGATGGTTTCCAGCTTCATCCATGTCCCTACAAAGGACATGAACTCATCCTTTTTTATGGCTGCATAGTGTTCCATGGTGTATATGTGCCACATTTTCTTAATCCAGTCTATCATTGATGGACATTTGGGTTGGTTCCAAGTCTTTGCTATTGTGCATCGTGCTGTAATAAACATATGAGTGCATGTGTCTTTATAGCAGCATGACTTATAATCCTTTGGGTATATAACCAGTAATGGGATGGCTGGGTCAAATGGTATTTCTAGTTCTAGATCCTTGAGGAATCACCACACTGTCTTCCACAATGGTTGAACTAGTTTACAGTCCCACCAACAGTGTAAAAGTGTTCCCATTTCTCCACATCCTCTCCAGCATCTGTTGTTTCCTGACTTCACTCCAGTCTTCTTCTTCTTCCATTGCATATATATCTTTTCCCATCTGTATGCTTTTAAACTACTTATATCTTTATATTTAAGTGTACCTTTCTAGCCAACATATCAGATCTTACATTTTATCCATGTATCAATCTCTGCCTTTTAGCTATTCAGACCAGTGCTGTCCAATTCTGTCAAACTCTTAAACTTTCTACTCTTTCATGGACACCTTTTTAAAAAATCAAAAGGTAAGCCTCAGACTAGCAGAATGTATTTGTAATACACATTTCTGAGAGTATGTTAAAAAAGGCCTTACAACTCAATCATAAGACAAAAGACTCCAATCAGAGAAGAGGCAAACAATTTTAATATACACTTACCAAAGAAGATATATGGCAAAAAAGTACATAAAAAGGTGCTTAACATCATTAGTTATTAGAGAAATGCAAATTAAAACTTTAGTGAGATATCACTACACTCTACATACCCACTAGAATGTCCAAAATTGGAAAGATTGACAACATCTAGTGTTGGTATGGGTGTGGAATGATTGGAACCCTCATGTTGCTGATGGGAATGTAAAATGTCATAATCCCTTTGGAAAATAGTTTTGTAATTATTTATGTAGTTAAATATAACTCTTACTTACCAAATGTCCTAGTTATTTCATTCTTAGGTATTTCTGCAAGAGAAATGTGATCTTATACTTACACAAATGCTTATACACAAATGTTCATAGAGGCATTATTTATAATAGCTGGAAACTGGAAAATAACCCAAATGTCCATAGACACATTATTGGAAAAAACAAATTGCGACCTATCCATAAAATAGAATACTATACATGATAAAAGGGAATGCACTAGTAATATACATAACAATGTGAGTGACTCTCAGAAGCATTATGCTGAGTACAAACCTGATTCAGAAGAATACTTCTCCTAAGATGCCATTAATATGACATTCTAGAAAACCAAAGCTATCCAGTGTGACAAAAGGCCTATTAGTGGTTCCTTCTCTAGAGCTGGATGTGACGGCTGAGGGGAGAAGGAAGAGATTGATAGTAGGTGAGCAGGATAGAACTTATGGGTGATGAAATTAGTCTACATATTGATTGTGGTGGCATGTATATTATTCTAGGTGCATAACTTTACATTTGAACTGGGTACATTTTATGTAAATTGTATCACAACAAAGTTGATTTTTTAAAAAAAGCAATAAAAAAAAAAAAATAAAGGCTGCAACAGGAGAAACCTGGGGACAAATCTGACTTCATCCATCCAGTCTATTATTCTCTACATGGTAACTACAGTGATATTTGAAAAATATAAAAATTGATTTATGTCTAAAATCCATCAATGATTCCTCATTATCCTGAAGATAAAGTCCAAAATTTCAACTCATAATAAAAGGGCTTTGACTCTTTAGTGCTTGAATGTCATTTTTGGTTTGGAAGTGGCTGAAAACAAACGGGCTGTTTGTTTTTCCAGGAAAAAAAGTTACTAGAAACCTTATAATCCCTGGTATGACTTTAGCATTTCAACCTTTGGGTTCAACCACAAATGTAGTATTTTGAAAAGTAAAACCATTAATATTATAATCTGTCTTTTCATCTAAGGTTTAGGAGTATTTTGCAAGTAAAATCCTGCATAGGAGGAACAGTAGTTCAGAGCCCTGCCTTTTACAAATACTTTTCATTTAGATAGCAGGCACTCCCCTGGAAATAGACTTGGAATGTTCTTCTCCTGGGGATGGAGGGCAGAAAAGCAAGGAGGTTTTTAGGAGAATCTGGATAATTTTAAGGCATTTTATGGTTTATGGAAAACATTCACAGAGCTATCTTTGTAACTGCTAATAGCACTGTGACGTAAATAGCCAAATATTAACCCATTATTGTGTGAGAGAACTCAAAGACCCAAAAAGATGAAGTGGTTATCCTATATACATACTAGAAGACCTAGAACCAGAACACTGGTCTTCTGACTTTTCATAATTTGATTTTACTAAAAATCAAATAGAATGAATTGTATTAGTAATTTTTGGAGAACACTTGTGCTGTCCATGAAACTTTGAATCATTTAGCATACGGTTTCCTGGAAAGAGATTGCCCAATCCCATTCTAGAGAAGTCAAAAAGATAGGAAGATGGGAGTGATATATGCCTCCCTCCTTACTGGTTGGCTTGCTATGGGCAAGTCCCTAATACTCCCTAAATATCAACTTCTTCCGAAGTTCAATAGGGAAAATAATAGCAACGATGCCATAGTGTCATTGTGAGAATTCTTGTAATTAATGTATGTAAATCAACTGTTACAGTGCACATTGCATAGTAATCACTCACATTACAATTAGTTGTTTTAATTATAATTGCCTGAGGAGGAAGTCAGCGACAGAGACCTCTGCAGAACACTGAGCATGAGAAGAAGCTGTAGAAAATAAGGATCATTTTCTATCCTCACATATTAATGCCTTGGTCACTAGGTGTGATCAATAGTTCTACAGGTGATGAAACCTCAATCAGCTAGGAGAGCTGCAATGGAAGAAAACTCCTGGCAGGACAACACTGTAAATGTAGAAATGGAGCTCAAAGGGTTTTACAGAAGGAGATAATTCTGACCTGAAACAATCAGAGCTTTTGTGGATAGCTTTTGCAATGTTTTCATGTGTTCTCACTATCTAAATGCTCCCAAAGATTGTCAACATTTCATTGTTATTTTCTTTCTTGCACAAGTAATTTATGACCATTGTAGAAAAAATATACATAGAAAGATAGTCTCTTAATACCCTTATCTGGATATAGAATTAATATTTGGGGTTCCATTATTTCTCTTTCTTGTTCATTGCTAAGTTCCACATGGCCTCCAAAAGGAATGTGTAGAAACAATCACTAACGTGATAGTATTAAGAGGTGGGACCTTTAGCTGATGATTAAGTCATGAGGGCAGTCCCCTCATGAATGAGATTAGCCACCTTCTAAAAGGGCTAGAGTAAACTAGGTAGGCCCCCTTTTTGTGTGCTGACACCTTATGCCATATGAGGAAACAGCAAGAAGGCCCTCACTAGGAACCAAATTCTGTGCCTTGATCTTAGACTTTCCATCTCCAAAACTGTAAGAAATAAATTCTGCCATTTATAAATTATTCAGTCTCAGGTATTTTGTTGTAACATCACAAACAGATTAAGACACTCATATATCTTAAAAATAGATTCACCAATGACTTCTTATCATCATTAAATTCGAGAACTATTCTTTGCTTCTTTTCTCACTCTAAAATTATATTACATAGTAACCCTCCCCTCATTCTTGATTATTGTTGGAAACCACTGTGGCCAAATCCCCTGACCTTTGTAAGAAGATTCTGTTTGTCCTGTCTCTAGGTTCTCATTCCAATCAGCCTGAACACCTAGCCAGAGTCACTGGAAAATATAATTCTAATCACTTAATACCCTGCTTAAAACCCACAGTGACCAAGAAAAACCCTCGCTCTTTATAATGGCATACCAGGCCCTCACCCTCTAGTCTCAGCTGACTTTGTTACCCTGTTTTCCACCAGTCTGTTTCACATATCTTATGTCCCAGAAAGATCAGACTCCTAGCTGTTCCCTACGTGCTCTACACATGCTCCTACTCCAGGCACTTTTCTCATAATATTTTTTTCCATTCAAATATTGATTTACTCCACATTCATATGTTAAAGTATCATCCACCTTTCATGGTTCAAACTAACAATATCTTCTCTATGAGGACCATAAGGCTCTCATTTAGTTATTTAATCATTTCATAATTTTAATGTATGTATTTGCATATATAAAATACATTTTCTGCCTCTTCATTGCACCCACCCAGTTCTGCTCCTCACTTCTTCTTATTCACATTTTATCTCAAAAATATTTCCATATAAGAACATAGGAATCTTTCCAATTATTACCTTTTGCTTTTTTTATTTAGGAAAATTTAAAACTTAGTATATAGGAAAATTAACCCCCATATAACCTCCACTAAGTTTGCACTATTATTGATAATTTGCCAATTTAAAAACCTATTCTACATTAAAAGTATATCATTTTATTAGCAGATGTTTCCATGTATACTCTTTATTATTATTATTTTTAATGTATTACAGGTACTCTGATATAAAGTCATGAGCCATAATTCATTGTACCAGTCCTCCATTGATAGGTATGTATGTTGTTTCCACAGTACAATTTTTAAAAAATAAATGGAATCACTTAGAAAGTATTATCTTCCTTTTGTTTTTGCATGGCATATTCTTGCCAACTATCTGCAGAACTTTTCCCTTTCTGTGTTGCATGGCAAGTAATTAACATATATTTGGATACACTGAGGGAAGTGAAGTTTGTTTACATGTGAATCCTCTAAAATGCACGGTAAGTCTGGGTGCAGTGGCTCGTGCCTGTAATCCCTGCATTTTGGGAGGCTGAGATGGGCAGATGACTTGAGCCCAGGATTTTGAGACCAGCTCGGTCAACATGGCAAACCCCTGTCTCCACAAATAATACAAAAACTAGCCAGGTGTGGTGACACACACCTATAGTCTCAACTACTTAGGAGACTGAGGTGGATGGATTGCTTGAGCCCAGGAGGTCAAGGCTGCAGTGAGCTAAGGTCATGCCACTGCACTCTAGCCTGGGTGACAGAGTGAGACCTTGTCAAAAAAAAAAGAAGAAGAAGAAAAAAGAAGAAGAAGAAGAAGAAGAAGAAGAAGAAGAAGAAGAAGAAGAAGAAGAAGAAGAAGAAGAAGAAGAAGAGAAAAGGATAAATAAAGAAAATGCACAGTAAATTGTTCATTATCAAGATTCATTAATTAAACACTTGCTCAATGAGTGAATTATCTCTGACTTGAGCTAGTGTGGAATTAGTCATTAAACTTTGTCTATGATTTTCATTATCAGAATGTTTTCATGTCGACATGCTTTCTAATAAAGAAAAAGAGCAAAGTTTACATTTTAATATTGATTTTGTCTGCTTTACTGTAGTCGGTCCAGAAAGAAAGTATATAAAAGATAGAAGTCATTGGAGAAGAGTTCTCTGCTTTATTTCATCGGTGATATCAGTGAGAATTATGCAAAAGATGTGTTGATGAGAATCAGTCTTCACAGTGATATCCTCAAAGCCCTGTTTCATCATAGCCGTATAGATGTTCTATAAAGAGGTACCAGTTGTGCAACAAGGAATGGGTCTCTCTATTAACATAACCATTCTCCACTAGCATAACCTGAGATAAATTAAAAGGGCATTAGACTAAAACTTCACTGGGAAGAATTTTCATGGAATCGTCATATGGAAGAATTTCATAGAATTTTCATTTCAACATGTTTTCAAGTCTGTAGGCTTTGTACTATTAATATATTATTTTATTAATTCCCGTGTGGGATTTTGAGCCATGAACGGATGAGATCACTAAAACATAGTCTGAACCTCGGAGCATAGAAATATTTAATATAAGGGTTATGCCAGCAGTAATCAATAACCATGTTTAATATTGAAAATACACTAACCTGAAGTCGCAGAGTTTTCTCAAATTCCCCAGGGGAGAAGTTGAGAATACAGGACAGTAAAATAAATGCTGTTCTAATATCCTAATATCTGACAATTCCTCTATCATTCCTCTTTCTTCATTACAGCAAGAGATTGACGAAATAACACATGTCCTGACTCTTACTTCTCTCTTCATCCCTGCGGGCTTTCTATATTGATGAAATTGCTGTGGAATAAGCAGGAGCTTTGTGTATCAAGGACTATCTGGGATAGAAGAGGGAGAGCCGTCTCAATATATATCACACTAAATAAAAGATGTTCTTCTTGAGAAACATTTTTAGAAGCTCAATAAAGGAAATCATTATGAACTAAGGATAATTTTGATAGAAAGTGACTTTTCTTGCAGTCTTTTAGTCTCCCCATATAAATTACCCTATGACTACATGTGCATTTATTTAATCAAAATGAACTTCTTAATAAAGAGCCCCCTTGGCTATATTGGCTGACATTTTCTAAATCCTTAAGAACTGACATTTTATTCCATCAAGGATAGAATAAATAAATGATTAAATTCTTTTAAGGTCACAGAATAGAATTTAGGCATTTGGATTAAAATTATGCTGTTAAAATCTTGCGTTCATGAAAAAAATTTAAAAGCAAAAGCAATATTATGAAGTACTACAACATTAATAATTCAGTATCTTAATTTATCTTTACTTCTAGAAGCTTTGGATTTTAATCAAGATGATGTTTATGAATGTTAGAAAAAGAAAAACAATAACAACAACCTCTGATATAATCATGATCATTTATATCTCCCAATAGCCCATCTGGCCAGAAAATAAAATAATGGCAGAATCTACAAGGCAGTGTGTAGGGCTGCTCCACGCTAAGCTTAGTATGGTTGAATCTATTATGGATCATAAGCCAAATAAATACAAAAGCTGACTGAAGCCTCTTTTGTCTAAAATGGGTTAGGATTAATTTTCTTAATATGCCAGTTTTTGAATGAATATTTCATAAAAGTTCAAAAGGTTCATGTACATATTTGCAATCAAGGAAATATAAGGTAAAAGATAACGTTTTATTCACCAATGAGATGGAAAAGAAACTCAAAAGAATGAAGACACATGATTTTGCCAAGTGTAGAAAAGAGTATTATCAGATACCTTTGGTAAATAGACCTTTACGCCTTTGGTGGTGGAGTAAATTTATATGGCTCATTTGACATTTTAAAAATATACATACATGTAAAATGTGTTCCATATAAATAAGCAATTCAATCACTGTAACTTTGTTTTATTAAAATATATGTTAAAACAATAGTCATGATAATAACTAATACTGATTGAGTGTTCAGGTATGTGCCAGCATTGATTTACCTGCTTTATACACATCATCTCCTTCAAGAAACTGAGGTTCAGAGTGATTTCCTAACTCGCCTGAGGATACACAGTAGAGGAACCAGGATTCCAACACCGAACCCAGTGTTCTTAACCATTACATCTCTTGCTTCCTGTAGAGCCACCTATATTGCCCATGGGTACAGAGTGTTGCTCATTGTAGCCACTGTTTGCAGTAGCAGAAAACTGGAGCCAAATTATCTACCAACAGGAAAGTTATATTACATTATAAAGTAAAGCATAAAATTATAGTATGATATATGTACTTCTAACACTTAAACTATGTTGGTTCAAACTTTCATCTATGGCAAACCTATAGATGCACTCAAAATATACAACAAAAAATTTTTGTGCATGCTTTAGGTGCCAAGGATTGTGCTAATCTTATTTTTCAGTACTTGACACGTTATTATCATTGGTCTTCACAAGCCTCCATTTTTGTTTTGCTCATTTGTATTCTTTTCTCTTCCCCATCCCCACCTCTGTTTCCTCTTTTCTTTCAATGTGTTTGTTGAATAGACGACAGTTGGTTTATTCTTGTAGGACATGAACAGTGGTTTGTATGCACATTGAAAAGTACACAAAAGTACTATGTTATATGTCTTATGATTTCTTCTTTGTTCATCTAGCAATATATTTTAAGAGCTATTAAATTTGCTGCATATACAACTAGTCTATCATTTCTACTGATGCATTGTACTCCAAAGTGGACCATTACACATCTTACCATCTACTGCCCTTGTGGTGGAACCAGTGGTAATTTTCTGCCAACAAAAATAACATTGTGATAAGGTATCTTATATGTGTCTTCTTGTGGGTGCCCTGGGCCTTTTTTTTTTGGACAGGGGAGGGAATCTATATATAGGAGCAAAACTGTTCAGCCTCATAGACTAGGTATAAACTTATTGGACTAAGGGCAGACATTTCTGCAGAACTGCACCTGTATTCACCTTCAGCACATGAGTATTCCTATGGCCCTATATCCCTGCCCAGATCTGGCATTATCTAATGGTCTCCTTATTGTCAGACTAATAGAAGTGACATGATGCCTCATTGTTGTCTTAGTTTCATTCTGAAAAACAAATTAAACATATCTAAACTTAAATGTTAAAATAGGACATTTGGTAGCATAAGAAAGAAAAGGGGAAACCCATGCCAGAGCTGACAGTCTGTTGGTCCATCATAAATTGGACACATATATAGGCTCACCTGCATGGGATTATAAATCTTGAGTTTAGTTTTTTTTGTTTTTTTTTTTTTTTTTGAGACGGAGTCTCGCTCTGTCGCCCAGGCTGGAGTGCAGTGGCCGGATCTCAGCTCACTGCAAGCTCCACCTCCTGGGTTTACGCCATTCTCCTGCCTCAGCCTCCCGAGTAGCTGGGACTACAGGCGCCCGCCACCTCACCCGGCTAAGTTTTTGTATTTTTTAGTAGAGACGGGGTTTCACCGTGTCAGCCAGGATGGTCTCGATCTCCTGACCTCGTGATCCGCCTGTCTCGGCCTCCCAAAGTGCTGGGATTACAGGCTTGAGCCACCGCGCCCGGCCTAAATCTTGAGTTTCATGAGCTGAAATGAAAAGTCCCATATCTGATTTGAGACCCCGTGTTCTATTTTGAGTTCTTCTAGAAATAGGATGTAAAACAATAGTTCAAGTACAAACAGTGTAAGTAATACCAATAGGAGAGAGAAAAATTGACACAGGAATGGAAGGGAGGCAATTTACGATGCATTTTTTAGCCAGTATTTACAATGGACAACTAGCAATAAAATAGGTAAATGGATACCTGAGAACTATCCCACCCAAAGTGCCAGGTAGTTACAAAACGTACTCATAAACTCCAAAGAGTGGCTGATTGAGAGCTGCTCTTAGGGGTGCTAATTCTTCCTCACTTTAGGGCCTGCTGTGTGATGGGCGCAGAGATGCAGATAAAGACACTGAAGTCCACTAGAGCCCAAGACTGGAGATAGATGAAGCACTGATAGAATCTGGGAGAGCCCACCCCTTGTACCAGTCTGATTTACTTGACCCCGCATTAAATTTATTCCAGTCTATCACTGCTTTTTCAAGGTGCTGTCCAGTTACAATTTTTCAAAATAAACTTATAACAAATTTAGTGGGAAAAGTGACAGTCCTGAGGCCAACAGTGATATGCATTACCTTCCGTTTCTCTCATTCTTTCTATAATAGATTCCACTAACTCTTGGATGGCATTGGTGCTGGTGAGAACTGTCAGCCCAGTGATATTACCCAGACCTTCATGCCTGTTGGTTTTTGTTCTTGTCAGGCCATTCATTGCTATTGCAGTGGCCCCTTTATGATTATTCCTGGAAATGGAAGCAACAAAGTCTTCTGAGTTCCAGACATATGCCTTTCTACTGGCATAACAAACATCAACCCTACCTCCTCATGAAAATTTGTGTTGATTAGTTCTGCCAATATGGTAGTAGCTTCTTCCTTTTCCTGTTCGCCTGGTGTGATGAAGAGCTCAAAATGACAGGCAGGAGCTTTAAACCTTAGGTTTAGTAAAATAGTTACTGTATCTTCTGGTAGAAACATCCCTCCTCTGGGAAAAAGGATCCCTAACGGAGCCTGAACTTGTGGAGAGGAGACAGGAAACAAAAGTTCACCAAGGGAGCAGGCTCCTTTCTATGCCCATGTTTGGTTCCTAGATTCATGTATTAAGTATCATATGATTAACATTGGTTAAAAGCATAAACCTCAGAAACATGATTTCTCTCTCTCCAATCCCCCTTTTCTACCAAGGAGAAAATAGAGTAAGACCAATTTGTGTGCAAAATAAATGTCAGGCTTGTTATAGTTGGCCTTATTATTTTCACAAAGTATAGCGAGAATTGATTGGCCATACAGGCTCTTTTTAAATTGGCTTTGCTGGAACATTACCTGAAACTATGTTATTCTAGCCAAAGTATTGGTAAAACAACCAGCAACTCCAATTGTTTCCTGTTTCAAAAGAAAATAGATTTTTACTGAACATAAATGCCAATTACTATATTACCGTAAAATAAGAATACTAATGAATAGCTTTTGAATTTTGGAGAACTTGAGTACAGGAAAAGGTAAATTCTGCTAAAAACTAACAAACAAACAAACAAATCACACTGTCAGAATAGCAGCTTTCCAAACATGTTGTTTGTTCACCTTGGAACTGCCATCCACAAACCAAGCAGTTGTTTGTCAGTCAAGTGACAGCTGTAGAGTCCAGCAGCTCCTCACACAGTTCCAGAGTCAGTCCTAGGAAAAAAGAGGCTCCATGCTTGCGAATGTCTCCTTCTTGCATCCCCAAGTACTGTGATCCTATATAACCATTTCCGTTTTATTATGGAACTCTGGACATTTCTTTTGAACACTGCTATCTCTATTAGAGTATTTCTCTGACATCTCCCCAGACAGCCTGGGTATTTCAAATACCAAGATCAATTCAAGTCCCTCAGTCATGGGGGTAAGTTCAGTTAAAGTCCCATAACCAAGCAGTAAATGCCCCTCAAGCAGAAATTCTCTAGTCCAAAGTCCCAAGAGTTGTTGGGAGGTGTTCACAGGTCTAAGCCCCAGTAAATGCTCCCAAAGTGCTATCAGGTGGAGAATCTTTTCCTGCTATCACCTCCACTTCTACTCTACACTCTGTGGGCTCAGGCAGTCTTACTGTTTCCCATATAGCATATCCAATTAATATTGCCTGAAGGGTAGATTTGCAGGCCTTCTGTTTTACAGTTCTAGGTAGGGGAAATATCACACTAGTTACTAGATTCCATCCCCGACCTTAGCTTTTGAGTGCAGATTGAATCACGAATTATTTCTTGGCTACAATATGCCTCTAAAAAAGAATAGGGTTATAATTTTCTTCATGATATTTTGAGTTGGCACCCTAATGGGATAGGTTTCTTTTTCCATTCTGACACACAGATTCTCTTTTGAATGTCAAATTATTAATGCTATTTATTTCTTGTTGTTTTACTTCTTCTGAGAAAACTAGAATCATGGTGATATGATTAGGCTTTGTGCCCCCACCCAAGTATCATCTTGAATTGTAATCCCCATAACCCCCATAATCTCCACGTATCAAGGGAGAGACCAGGTGGAGGGAATTGGATCATGGGGGTGGTTTTCCCTTGTTGTTCTTGTAATAATGAGTGATTTCTCACGAAATCTAATGGTTTTATAAGGGGTTCTTCCCCCTTGGCTCAGCACTTCTTCCTGCCTTGTAAAGAAGATACGCTGCTTCCCCTTAAACTTTCTTCATGAATATAAGTTTCCTGAGGCCTCCCCAGTCATGCTGAACTGTGAGTCAATTAAACCTCTTTCCTTTATAAATTACCCAGTCTTTGGCAGTTCTTTATTAAAAACAATATGAAAACAGACTAATACACATGGTATTCTGCAGACTAGAGATGATTAGGCAAGGCCTGCAAATCTCTCTCATTTGGAATCGCATGGTGTCTGGTCTGTTTTCTTTCTACCACCCTGTTGCAAAAACTATATAGGCACTCTCCCTCTAGGTCCAGGGAGTATTGCAGAAGGGGTTGGTGCCTGAGATTGTAAGGAATAGTTTTGAGGAATACAGTTAGTTCAGATCCTCCAAGTCAAGAATAGGCACACAGGTGCTTACACAGCTGCCAGTAAATGGAAGGACTTTGACTCCTGGGCCATTGTGTAGTCCCTTTCCATTTCATTTTTACCATAAAATGTTTCCTGCTTCCCAAAGATTAAAAGAGAATTAACAAGAGGATATCAAGATACCCGGTGATAGAGCCTTTTGGTGGATAGAGCCTCTGGCAGATCTCGCCCAAAAGGGGAAGAATGTAAACTAAATGTAAAATTCTAAACACCCCAACTGACTGAATAGTCCATCTCTTGGCCAAGGAGGCCCCAGAGTAAACCTGAAAACTGAGTTCTCAGCCATGACAGGATGTGGAGGTCAGACTCACCTCGTTATATTCCCTCTCTCATTAACCATGATTTGGTTTTCTTCTGTAAGGGCTAAACAGAAACTACCCTTTTCAAAAAACTCCACCAGTAATATCCACCAATCCCTTGGTGCTGCCCATCCTTTTTTACCTGTTAAGAGACCAACAACCATGGAGTAGTTCTGGCCAGTCTATGGAAAAAGTGCACTAAGGGTTTTCGTGTCACCTGCCTCACCTTTGGATGTCAGAGGGACAAAAACTCCACCCTTGAATTACCACCTTTTTTGTTGAAGATGGAGAAGCATCAAGCACAATTGTGCATGGGCACGTTTCTCCTTTCATAAATATTCATTATGCCTCCTATAGCTTATTAAGTACATATATTCAGCCATCCTGCTCAGCATAAATTCCTGCTGCCTTTTTCCCTCCCTGGAAGTGTTTTCTTCTTGCTTCTGGCTGGAGACTATGCTTCCTAGCCTGTCTGAATGTCCGCTCTGCAGACTATAATGCTTTATGAGAAGTCAAACTCTTTTAGGAGAAAAAAATAATACATGACCACATCTTGAAGAACAGTGCTCTAGCTCATAGGCTTTCATGGGTGTCATCTCCAAGCTGGCCCCTTTGCTGCTCCATCAAAAGGCCATTTCATCTACTCTGAATCTGGCAGCTCCTGGGTGATGCAGTTTATGGTAGAGTCAATGCATCTCATTGTTACTTGCTCATTGCTGCACCTGCTTCAGAGTAAATGAGATGTTTTAGTATATGGCAATATTATATGGGATTGCATGATGATAAATATGATATTCTATGACTATAAGCAGCACACTGGTAAAAATTAAGTATTAGTTCACAAAGTCTCAAACTATCAAAAAATCAATATAGTATACACTGTTTTCTGAACACACGCAATAAAACTAGAAACAAGTAACAAAAGAGCAAAAATATTATGCATTTGAAAAATGGAAAACATACTTAAAATCATTTATGTGCCAAAGAATTAATCATAATAGATATTATGAAATAATTAGAACACAAGGCAACAGAAGTAGTATATATGTGGAATGCCATAAAATAAAACATAGAAAAATTTCCTGAAATGCTGACGGGGAAAAAAGAGAAAAATCAACTTGTTAAGTTAAGCTATTAACCAAATCTAAGCACTAAACAATTCAAAATAGTAAATCTACAGAAGGTAGAATGAATGTAATATTAATTATTAAAATAAAAAAAGCACTTAAAAAAACTAAAGAAATTGTAGAATCATCAGAATCAAATATTCTTTCTTTGAGAAGACTAATGAAATACCTATTTTGCTGACATTATTGATCAAGAAAAAAAATGGGGCCATAACTACAAATAGAGAAATTTATACTTAACTATAGTCCAAACATAATAAATGTTAAAACATGGATAAAATATGTCAAAACAACAAAATTGATTCAAGAATAAATAGAGCGACATTTCTAATCAAATCATAAATTTTCAGAAAACTAGAAGTGAAAGATAGCTTCCTTCACTTGATGATGGATTCTTACCAAAAATCTACAATAAAAATATCCATTAGGAGTATTTCCTTTAGTGTAAGGGGTCATAACCAGATTCCTTCAATCATTGTTCTATTTAACACTTTATTGAAACTTATTGACACAACATTGGATTAGGAAAAGAATAAGAGACATATAAATTTGAAAGGAATATATAAAGTCATTACTCACAGACAAAAAAATTATCAACATAGAAAATTCTAAAAGAATCTATTGACACATTGTGAAAATTATAGTCCCACAAATTTGCAGTATTTGAGATTCATCTATAAAAATCACTTTCCTATACAGGAGCAACAGCTAATTATAAACCGTAATTTTAAAAAATAGATCCTTATTCATATTAGAACACAACATATAAGAGAAAAAGAGTTTTAAATAATGGAGTAACTACTTTAATAGTGATTGTATTTCTTCTACAATTTAGTCTATAAACTGAATATACTTTATTTTAATTTTCAATCGGAAACTTTTTAAGATGAGAAGCTTATCCTAACATTCACATGGAAGAGGAAAGAGTGAAAGTAGTTAAGAACATTTTGGCAAAAAAGAATGGGATGAGTATAGGCTCATACTACTACATATGTTGAATTTTTATATAGTTATGGTAATTTAACCTGTGTGGTAAATGCAAATGAACCAGTGGAACAGAACAGTAATTTAGGAGCTTTGCATAGAAAACTTTAAAATCATTATTAATCAATGGGAGAAAAGTTTGAAAAATTTCTATATCAACAATAGCAGAATAAAAGAAGTAAAAAGGCATGGCTGAAAAAATCTGTGATACAAAATTAGTAGCTAAAATATACAAATATTTTTACATGTCAATAAAAATGACAACTATCCAAAAAAGGAAAATTGTTAAAGCCTGTGAATGAGCAATTCACAGAAAAAGAAGCCTGAACAACCCTGTAGAGGATTGCAATACTGGCCAAATTTTTCAGTCCTCCCTGTATCTAAGCCCTTTTCCATGTGACTTTGCAGTTCCTCCCACTAAATGGAAAGAATCTATTTTCTCACCCTTTGACTTAGGATTTGCCATTTGCTTTGGCCAAAAGAGTGTGGCAAAAGTGAGTACATGCTAGTTCCAAGACGAAGCCATAAGAAATTGTGCAAGTATCAGCCTTAAGAGATCTTTCATGTTGCTGACTTGTGCCTCTGAATGACCACACAGGCCCAATTAATTAATTGAGCAACTGAATAAATAAGCACAAGTCCAAGCTTCAGCAGGAAGACAAGCCCAGCTGAGTTGTCCTGCTGAGCTCAGTCTAGATCAGCTGACTGCCAGCCAAACAACAGACTGAGAATGATTGATCAATAAGAGTAGTTTTAAGCCACTGAATTGTGGATGACTTGTGATGTAGCATTAGTAGGGCGATAGCTAACTGATACAATCGTCAGCTTTACTAGTAGCTAGGGGAAGTCACGCTAACAAGAGAGGAAACTCATATTCATAAATGGCAATGATTTAAAGTCTGATAATAATAAGTATTGATGTTGATAGGATACAGGGAAACAAGAATTTTCACATATGTTTGCTGGAAACATGAATTAATTAATACATTTGAAATACAATTAGGTAGTATCTGATAAATTGAAGCCATTTATACCCTGTGACCAATGGTTCTATGATTAAGTATTACAAACACTGGTTTATGTTGGCAAGGAGAAACAAGGATATTCATCACAGCATTGCTTGTATCAGTAAAAAAACTGAACATAAAATAAACTTCTTATTTTAAGAAAGAAATTGATAAATCGTGGTACATTTATAAAATGGAGTAATAACTAGTAGCTAAAATGAATGAACCATGTACATATATATCAAAGTTATGTTAGAAAAAAAGCAAGTTGCTAAAGGGTACATACTGTTTGTTATTCATGTAACTTCTAAATGCATAAAAATCAATACTGTATTATTTCTGGATTAATACATGTGCAGCAAAAGCACAATATATAGATGTACAGGAAACATAACTGCTTCTGGATAGAGATTGACTTTTGAGTCAGAGTAAGAGGATGATTAGATGGCAGGAGACTCTACAGCTATATCTATAATATTTTCATTAAAAATAACTAAAATGTTATATGGATGATGATTATATGAGTACATGTACTATGTTTGAAACAGATCATAATGTAAAATAAAAATACATTATGGAAAATTCATATGGTAAAAGCAAATACTATGCCATTGCTTAAGTGATGAAATAGATCTGTATGTATAGACATTTAGAGTAAAAAAGCAGGTTACAGAACATTGTGTAGAGCTGTTTCTCAACATTGGTTCTCTTGATATTTGGGACTGAGTAATTATTTGCTGTAGGCAGCCATCCTGTACTTTGTAGAGTGATTTCCAGCATCCTTGGCCTCTCATATATGCCAGTAAAACCACCTACCACCCTAAACTGTGAAAACCAAAAGTGTCTCCAGAAATAAAATTCTGATATGTTTGATTTTTATAATAGAAAAATGTGTTGCTGTTATAATACAAAATTATACATATTTTAAATGTAAAAAGAATTAAATTCTTATCAATTTCAGCAAATAGAATGACTAGATTATCATTATCTTCAATTTTATCACAGATGTTTCTATCACTAGACATTTGTAAGGCCCACGAAGGACATTAGATAATGGGAAAAGATGAAAAACCTTCATTAACTTTTTTTTCAAAATTTATTTGTCCAGGAACTATTTTTAAAATCTAATAAAAGTATCACTGATACTATTCTTGACGTGTTTCTCCTCATCTGAGACCTTATAAACAGACTGATAATGGACAAATGCAGAAGCTTGCCAGGCTAAAAGGGATCCAAGGATGCCTGGTGGTCCTGGTCCACCACCCAGCACTCTGTCTGATAGCAAGTCTAAGCTTGCATCAGAGATCTCACTTCAGACCTTCCTTTTGCTAATAATTATTTGAGAATTTCACCATAAGGAGAGAAGAGGTGTGCAATTATACTCATAGTCAAGAACTGGTTGTCATGCTTTGTCCTAATTACAAATGTGGTTTTATAACAATTATTGTTGGCATTTATTATTGGCTGTAGCACCAACTACATTCAACATTCCATGAGACAGAGACTATACCTTGCACAGTCCCACACAACTCAGTAAATATTGATTGAAAGGATGGGTGAACAGTACTAAGTACAACAGGGGGTGGGAGGAACGTAAAAATGAACACATTTAGTAAAGTAGTTCAAAACTTAGGAAAGGCAACAGATTTGCATACATTTAATCAACATTCAGTGTAAGGAGGACTACAATAGTATTTGGAATGATTTAAGGAAGCTCACTAATTAAGTCTGGACAAGTATACTGATTTATATTCCCCAATAATGAGAAGTTGTGCCTTGGGCAAGTTTCCTAATTTTTCTCCATCATAATATTTCACATTTATTAAATAATAATAATGATATCCACCATTTTTTCTTATCTCCTCATATTCCAGAAAGGAAGAGTCTTAGGGCATCTTTAGGGAGAATCCCATAAAGAAAAGTCATACCTGTGTTTCTATTTATATAATTTTAGCCAGAGAAGAGTGAAGCTCAGTAGGTTCTTTTAGTAGGATTCAACAGCTGACCTTCTTTCCCATTCAGACGGGACCATTCTGGTGGGTTTTGACTCAGCTCCCTTCCTCTAAAGCTGTAGTGCAAAACCATGAGTTTTTCTCATCAACATCTTTCTTTCCAATCCTGAATTTCTCTTTCTCCTATTATTACAAATTTTGACCATATAAAATTTATAAATGAATTTGACATATTAAATATAAAATGTAAAATGCCTAGCATAGTACCTGGAGTTTAGTAGGAATTCAATAAACAGTCATTTGTTTAGGTTTTCATCATTACCTAGAATTACAGTATATTCTGTGATTAAAAAGAACAAAAGAAAGAGTAGTGATTTGGAAAAAAAACAGAAGTCAGAAGTCAGATTTCTCATCAGAATCTCTGGCTCCCTCTAAGAACTGTTTTCCATTTATAACAAACTCAACTCCAAATATTAGAGTTTTCTCTGTATTTATACAGAGAATACCTTAGGTGGATTAGATATCTCCTATTTAAGGCCCAGTGTCGTTTTGAATTGCATAACCTATACAGTTTACAGAGTCGAACTTAAGTGATTGGGTTTGAACTGGGTTGGTTATGGGAGGAAAAAAGAATACTTTCTTTTAACGCGAAGCAGAGAGACAGGCTCCCAGGTTTCCTGTGTCCATGGAGGCTTGAGTCTCTTTGCCAGGAAGATCAGTACAACCAGCTGGTGCCTGAGACACAATCCCTTGTGCAAGTTCTCAGCAGGAGACTTTGCTGATGACTGAGTAGGGTGTACCTCAGACAGAGAACAAGGTTACGGAAACAAATTTGGGAAGCTTTATTACACAGTGAACTGAATCTCGTGATGCTCAACAAATCTAAAAGCTTCTGCTCCTGGACACTTAATTGCTTCGCCTTCCCGGGATGATTGAAACTGCTCTTTAAAGGCCATATATTTCTTTTTCTAAATTTTAGATTCAGGGGGTATATGTCCTTCTTTGTTGCATGAGTACTGCATATATAATGCTGGCGGTTGGGCTTCTATTGCACCCATCACCCAAATATAGTACATTGTACACGATAGGTAAATTTTCAACCCTCATTCCCCTCCCACCCTTTCCCCTTTTGGAGTTCCCAGAGTCTACTTTCTCCATTTTTATGTCCATGTGTATTCTTTTTTAGCACCACTTGTAAGTAAGAGCTTGTGAATATTTGGTTTTCTGCTTCTGTGTTAGTTCATTTAGGATATTGGAAAGGCCATACATTTCTAGTAAATCTGAAGACAATGCATCTTCATTTCTAATCCCACCCTGGTATTCTTATTTTTAAAGTTTGACCCCCTAAATCATTTTTCCATGGACCCATTCTCATTTTCATTTTAAAATGTACAGTATTTAGGATTACTCCTAGGTGGTCATTGATTTTAGTTTGTTAATGGACTCCCAAGTAAATCTGTGATTAAAAATAATTCTCTGCTTCAATGCCAGCCAAGAGAAATATAGGTCTTTCTTTATCATGATGAGTTCTATAGAGACATTTATTTTTATTATCTAAAAATTGGTCTACTCTTTCATGACAGTTTTTTAACCATGAAATTGGAAATACATAAAGGAAGATATTTCTCAGGCAGACAGATCTAATGACTGTGGTGTTAAACCAACAGGGTAGGATTATAGGATATGGGGAAATACTTTCATGTTGCTTGCTTATCTGTATTTTATAGATTTGTCCCAAAAAATGTACACATTTTATAAATATAGTATTTTAAAATATTAAAAAGACAAACTCCTTTTCTTCACAATTCAATTTATCATAAAATAAGGTACAATCTCATATTTTAAAAATTTTCTACGGTTTTCAGCTCTGAATTGGTTATATTTCTAAACGATACAAGATGAAATTGTTTATTCAGATGTTACTCTCAAATAGCTCAATTATTGTGACTTTTGGTTGCTATAACATGATATGATCAGTACCAAGCCCATATCAATAGTTCGGCATTGACTGGAGTCCAATAAAAACCTGATTGAGAGATATAAAAATTTCAGAATAAAAAAATCAAATCATCTCCTAACAATCGTTAAAATGAAATAAAGAAAAAAGAAAGCTCCCTGGTTAGTGGAATTTTTTACCACTAACCACTAGTAATTCTTTTGATGTTGAAAACATTTTAAAGCATAGATCTATTTCTACACTTGCAGGAGAAGAAATGTATGGTAATCTAAATACCGAAAAAGAAATGATAATTATATGAATTTTTGAATGTACCAATTAATACTACAGTTTCCACTAAATGAGTATAATGAAGTCTTATATAATTGAAATTATCTGTGGCATTTTTCTCATGGACATTTATATATCTTGCTGTGACAATTATCTAAGGCTATAGTTAAGTACCTGATAATTAAAATAAAAACCATTAAGACAGTAATTTTTACTTTTCTCTATTTCTTCATTAACCTCTTGTTTTCAAATAGCACTATAATTTTGAAAGAAAAAAATTGAAAAAACATTATTATATGCTTAAAGTCCCCTAGCAGAAGGAAATCTTTAATAGAAGCCAGAAAATTCATAGCAAATATGCTATCAATTCTGTGAGAAGCTATACCTAAATAGAGGTCTATGAACACTCAGACAGAGCACTTGATTCATGGTGAAAGCATATTTCTTGGTCTTGAAAGAAATGAAGATCTTAACAAATTTCACCAACTGCATGAGAGAACCTAGTCATCCACTTTAAATTGGGAGTCTTTAAATTTAGCAGCTATATTCACTACAGTGCCATTTGTAAAGACATTCCCCTTTGAAAAAAATACATTTTGACAGTGACAGTTACCTTATTTTTAGCTTTGCCTAACAGCTGCAGACTATAATTAAGACAACTAAAATTTGTATATGACATTTGTCTTCTTATAATATACTATGCTGTTACCCACACAAACTGTTGTTCTGTGTCCAGAGCCTACTCCCAGGGCTCTTTATGCACTGCTGGGATTTGGGTTAATACTATTTCCAGGAATTCCTTGTAGTAGCACACAAGGGCTGCAATATCCAGGAATCGATCTCTAAAGCTTTAGAGGCCTACTGCAGACTCCCTGGATACTTCTTGCTTTA
Organism: Macaca fascicularis; assembly: GCF_037993035.2. Taxonomy (NCBI): domain Eukaryota; kingdom Metazoa; phylum Chordata; class Mammalia; order Primates; family Cercopithecidae; genus Macaca; species Macaca fascicularis. Next base: position 166,054,846 of record NC_088377.1, on the reverse strand, counting down.
CCTGATTTCCCAGATGATTAATTTCACACTATTTCAAGAGCTGCTGTTGCTGTAATCTCTTCAGATCTATTTTTGATAACTTCATTGACTTACTAACCGAAATGTTCTAAATCCCCACAGCAGGTACCATATTATCTTTTTTAAAATCTTGACAATTTCTTACAAAAATGTAAAAATCTGCCATTGATTGATATGATAGAATCACTGGAAATGGAAACAGTATAAAATAGAATTAACTCGAAAAGAAACTATTACGTTCAGCCTTTAGTAAAATAATGTGAATTGTTGGGATTGAAATTCCATTAACAAGGAATTTTAAAATTATAAACAATGATCATAATTAGAAAGATAAGAAGAGAAAAAGAGAAAGAGAAAAAAGTAAGAAAACAGGGAAGAGAAATGGCATTGGAAAGTAATAAAACTGGGTTTCAAACGCTTTTTAAAAAGCAAAACAAAGGATGTCTGGATTCCAAGTAAAAAGGCCTAGTCCCAGGAACATCTCCTTCAATCTCACCTGGCATCTATTCTCCCTGGCCGCTCAGATTCATCTAAATGAGTGCCTGAGTGTGTCGGAGGTATGGTGGATTTTAAGGTCTTTTTAAAGACTAATATTTTTTTCTGGAAAAAGTAAATGACTAATCATCACAACAGATCAGATCTTTTTAGATAAGAATTGCCTCTTCAGTAAAGTAATAACATCATGAAATCCATTTTTTCCTTCTATGCATTATGTCATTTAAAACATTATGATGTCAAAGGTAAATACATCTAACACATCAGGGATATTTTCTCTCTGTTCTCTTGCTCATTTATATTCTGTGGTCATTGAAATTAGGAAATATTTTTATTTCTTTTAATCTACTTTTCTTTGAACTCAGATGCTGTACTCTTAATGTTTCTGATGTTCTCTGGAATAAGATAACGGTAGGGAAGTCTGTGCTGGGTAACAGAAAGAATGCTGATTTGTTTGTTTGTTTGTTTGTTTTTGGTAGAAGATCAAGACTTCAAATTCTATTAACCATGGACTACTCTTTCTAGGACTAGTTTTATGCTTAAGCCATGACACCTCAATTAAGGTTTTTAACCACAATGTGTCACGAGACCTTGACCCCACAAGGTCAAGATTGTTTTCTTGCAAGTAATGTTCTTTACAAAAAAACCCTGTTAGAACAAATAAATGAATTCAGTAAAGTTGCAGGATACAAAATCAACACCCAAAAATAGGTTGTGCTAACCACAAACCATCCAAAAAGGACATTAAGAAAATGGTTTTGTTCGCAATAATATCAAAAGGAATAAAATACTTAGGAATAAACTTGACCAAGGAGATTAAGTATCTGTACACTAGAAACTATGAAACACTGATGAAGGAAATTTAAGGAGACATAAATAGATGGAAAGACATCACATGTTCATGGATTGGAAGACATAATACTGGTTAAAATGTCCAGATTACCCAAAGTAATCTACAGATTCAAGCCTAGCTTTGAAAAAAATCTCAAAGGCATTTTTTTTTAAAGAAAGAGTAAAAACAATACTAAAATTCTCTCTCATTTTTGTGAATCTTTATTACTCAAATGAGTATTCTCAATGTAAACATAGATTCCTTTCTTCCTACATTGTTTTTCCAATTTTCTGCCAAGTCTTTCATTTTATCTGATTGCCTATGGATCTTTAACAGGCTTGCCACTATAAAGTGATACAGCAATTAAAAAATAAGAATATAGAAATCATCCTCCTTCATTCTCATGAATATCCTTATTTTCAGCCATCAGGCAGTCTTCCGAGATGAATACAGTTTGAAAAGTAGGCACATATGGTCTACACTGATGCTTCCAGTCCCTTATTTAAGACCTTCTTTTGGATGATGTGACTAGTATTAAGTGTGTACAGGGCACATTTCCTGGGCCACTTGTTATAATGCTTGCCTAGACTTTCCTAATGTTACTTATTGTGAGGTACTTTTATATACACATTAGTACAAGGCGTGCCTCTGCTCTTAGCCACATCAGCTGCCCTTCAAGCCTCAGATACTTGGGAGTTCTGCCTTGACTCCTTTCTCAACTCTAAATCCTTGATGTCCTTCTCTTGGTTTGAAGAGGTGTCCTTAGAACCTGCCTTTGCTTTTGAGTCTGCATTCTAAAATACGTCTGCTGTGGCTGCCTCTCTTCCTGGCTTAAAAATAGAAAGCTAGTATGTAAGATATACTCATTACTTAGGTGTGAATAAAAAGAAGAGAATATGTGATCATAGAATGGTAGAGATAAAAGTGGTTCTCGTGAGCATCAAGCTCAGGTAATTTTATTTTAGGAATGAACAAATACTTCAGAGATAGATCATTTGCCTCATGGTAAACTATTAGGCTGTCATTGGCAAAAACGCAATTCTTTTGCACCAACCTAATACAACAGGTAAATGGTAAAGATGAGGCATATACACATGACTTCTGATTCCAAATGCAGCACTTTCTGCACTTTGCCATAGTGAATTGGATGGAAATTTCATGCATTGTCACATAGTCAATGGATAAGAAATCTGGGGCTGAAGAGGCTCAAGAGAGGCTCAAGAGAGCTAAAATGCCCTCAAGTGCACATGGACCTGCACTTCCCAGGTGAAATATGTGAAAGTATTTTATAAACTGCAAAGTCCATATATACTTCAAGTTCCAGATATAATTTTCAATGATTATCTACCTTCATATGAGACCGGCTTCAGGAGAAAGAGACAATTTTTTTTCTCCCATTTGGACCCACAATTCCCATTTGGAAGCCGCTTTTCAGAGTTCTTCGCACTCACTATAAAAATTCCTTGAACAGGATAAAACCACCTTGAAAAGTATAAAACAGGAATTTATACTTTGTGGACTGGGGTGTACAGGGGCAAAGTTAATATAATTTAAAAATCACAATATTCGTCCAGCTTTGAGGATAAATACCAATAATAATAGAGCCCTTCTCCTTTGGTTCAGAGTTTGGTCTGATCTCCCTATGTTTCTGATGGCGAGCATATTATTTATAAATGAATATTTCAAGTCAAGAGGTCAGACTGACTTAAAAAAGAGAAACAAAAATGAAAATTGCTTTATTTTCATGCTTAGAAAACACTGCAGTTCATATTAATAGCAGATTAATAATCTCATTCTGATATTTACAGGACTGTTTTCTTATCCTGCTAAAATGCTGCTGTTATAAACTATTCCTCTTTTTTGACAGCTTGAAAGCTACTGTATCCATTTAAAGAGTTATAAGTCTGTCTAAGTTGAATTCCATAGTGATTATGATGATGCTGTTGTCATTGCCCAATATAAATCACATGGTCATAAGTGAAAGCACATCACGACAGCGTCTGTATAGCATAGTCTGTCTTTGGGAACTGCTACCACTTAGCTTACAGGAAGGTTTATAATATGTAATAGTAATGCTTTCCGAAAGCACAGACTGTAGTATTGTGAAGTGCTACTGTGTCCTTTGGTACCTATTAAGGTGCAATTTGAATACCAGGCAGACCTCACAAGTACCTGAAAATGTAGATAACTCGTATATATCAATCTTTATTTGAGGATAAATAAATAAGAATAGAAAATTATTTGCAGCTGCTCTCTGCTTAGGACCAGAGTTAATGGTGATACCGAAACATACCCGAATTCAGAAAAAAAGCTTCCCAGAAGTCTTATTCTATTGTTCTGAAACCACCCTTCTTTCAAATTTGCTTCCTTGCCTTGCTGCTCTCCACTTCTAGTCCTTTATCTGATAAGTGTCCTTCAATTCTCTCCCTTATTCCTTCATTTTTTCCTCTTAATTTTAGAATTAAAAGGTACATGTGATGGGAGATTATGGAAGACATTGGAAAGATCATGGAAAAGAACTAAAAGACTGAGTTCATACTTTGTAGCAGAGCCTGTGATAAATGATGTACATTTATCATGTAAGCTATCATGGAAGCTAAGACTAAGAAAACTTAAATACTAATCTATGAACAAATGTATAACAGTAAGTAAAACATTTCAAATCCAAAGTCCATACACTTCTCTCTGTGATATTTTTGTGCCAGATGATCCCTTAAAGATTTCTATTGGTGGAGGAAGGGGCCAAGCAAAACATCACATGACATTCATTAAATAATATTTGTAGGGGAAATGAAGCACTGATGAGGCCAGGGCAAATGAGCCAGAGACACTGAAAACCCCCCGGGGCTCCCATCTGTCTGTGGAGAGGCACAGCAGGTCAGGCAATCTGTGTCATACATAGTGTGGTCTTTATTCCACTAGGGAGGCCCACGGATATCTCTCTTTATTCATATAAGAAAATAACTTCATTCAGATGAGATACATAGGCTGTTTGGCCCAAGACTGTCCAGGTTTTGAGTGTTAAATATTTATACACATTTTCTGGGACTATCAGTTGCCTGATACAAAAATTCTGAGCAGCTGGGAAATATTGTGGCCCATTCTTTGGTTGCAGAGCCCTACTCAGAGAAGCAATCTTCAATTCCATATTAAACTGAAATTGGGTGCTGCCTCCTACCCTGTTTGAGAAAAGAAGAATCACCAGGACCAGCTAGTGTGTGGTCCAGGCAACCCACAGTGAACTCCCAGTGTTGTTTTCATATGATGCTGGTTCTTAAATACCAGGCATGCAACCTAAAACATGGGCAATTAGCAAATGTCCTTTCCTTTCTAAGCATCAGACTCTGGACTCTTTAAGATTCGTAACTGCTACATTTCTTTTGAAAGTTGCTGTTTGGTCATTAAGATGGTGCTAATGATAGAAAGTCATCAAATGACAGTTAAATATGGTTATGTGTAAGATTTCTATATTTTAAGTGATAAAAAAGTTGAAAAAGTTGGCTTTTGCTCCTTCTTTCCCCTTTACCACCCAAGTAAGAAAACTGAGGGTGAGAAGCATTATGCCTCTTGCCCTGGGGTTTCTGCAGCCAGATGGCAATGCCAAGATGAACACTAGACTAGACTTCTCTAATTTTCCTTCTCGGTGCTTCTCTTCCTGCCAGGAATGTGACTGGAGTGTTAAACTTAAAAGCACTAACTTAGTGAGGAATTTAAACAGAAGTTCAAATATATCTGTAGCAGTTCTGATTTACAGTTTGTTGTTGGCAGTATGTGGATTTGGGGAATTAAGGGATTTGGCATGATACACACTTTGCCTCTTCTCACTATAATTCGGCTTGATGCAACAAATATTTCTAAAGCACTTACCAACAAGGCAGTATGCTGGGGATGTTGGGAAATAGAGGGATAAGTAAAATAATTCTTACCATCCAGGAGCTTTGCCTGGATGCACCTGTCTCATTTTATACCTTGAGAAATATTGAGTGCAAGACTATCAGTACAGTCGTATGTAGTTATCTTTGTAAGGTACTCAGAAGAACATTCTGAACCATTGGTAACTAATGCATGCTTTTCCATGGTAGTAATGATTTTAACAATAAAGACAAATTAAACAAAAAAGCAAATGAATATGTTTGCTTCAGTGAAGGAGTGTTACCTCTGTGTTTTCTGAAGAAAGGCTTCCAGTAGTTTACTGGAAGGCCCTGAGAACTTACCAGATAGATGCCTGATTTTTATGGCTGTTTCAATATACTTGTCATGAAATCCCCTTCCAGAAAGACTCGCCCTTGGAGAAACAAGTACTTCTCTTTTGAAGGCTTTTCTGATGGCAAGCCTACCCTGAATTTCTTTCTTTAATTTATTTATTTATTTTTTCTTTACACAGGGTTTTGCTCTATTGCCCAGGCTGGAGTGCAGTGGCACAATCTCGGCTCACAGCAACCTTTGCCTCCCAGGTTCAAGAAATTCTCCTACCTCAGCCTGCTTAGTAGCTGCGATTACAGGCATGCATCACTATGCCCAGCTCATTTTTGTGTTTTTGTTAGAGACGGGGTTTCACCATTTCAGCCAGGTTGGTCTCCAACTCCTGACCTGAAGTGATCCATCCACCTCAGCCTCCCAAAGTGCTGGGATTACAGCTGTGAGCCACCATGCCCAGCCCCCTATCCTGACTTTCCGAGTGAAATGCCTCCTCCTGAAAATACTGAATGAAAGCAGCAATAATTTTATCACTATAATAATTATATTTTTAGCTACCCCCAAATCTCAAATGCATATTTTAGGCTGGAAAGCATTATGTGTCTTTTGATCACACCTTAAGCATGATGTTGATTTTCAATCATTCATGAGACAGCAAATCTCAGAGATATTTTGGGTCTTTCCCATCTTAAAAGCAGTAACTTATTTATTTCTTCCTAACACAAATTAAGTGTTGCATCAAAGAGAAAAGTGAATAGAAAAGGAAAAGCTGTCAATTCAGAAATAAATGGGCCAAGAAATAGACATCAGTGCATGGAGACACAAATCAGAAATACAGACATTTAATAAAATACACACAAAATGTTGTTAATTTCCAGTGCTCAAAAAAACCTTAGAGTGAGCTGGGCAACATAATTGACTGTCACTGTAGGATGTGACATGGATATCAAAAAGGTCAGTGTAATTTGAGTCTGGCTATGCAGAGTCATCATTCCCAGAACGGGAGAGATAATGTTCCCTGCCTATGGTCTGGGCTTCACCCAGGAACTATTAACATGGCTATCAAGGCGAATTTGACTAAAGATGCTCAGCCACCTCTGGACTCAAGCACAGATAATTAGTGATATGCAAGATGACCCCAAAGCTACACAGCAGCCCCAACCCACTCAAGTGGCATTAGGTCCTCTGAGAGAGTTTAGTTATATACAGTGGCCCTAATTTAACTTATCAGTTGCTTGTCAGCACAGGAGAAGTTTCAGATCACTATTATTGAATTAACTTTCTAGTAAGCAGAAAAAGTTCCTTTGAGAGTTTGAAAATCAATTTAGAATAAGGGATCTTGAATATTTCAGTTTATAGTGAGAACTCAGCTGGCTCTTGAGGTCTTTGTGGCAGGCAGGAGCTCTGCTCAAATTAGATCTTCAGCTCTTTGAAATTCTGCTGAGTGCAAAGGTTGCAGAATTGTTAGGTATTAGGCTTACTTCCTGGGTGATGAGTTCAATTGTACCTCAGACCTCAGCATCATGCAATATATCCACGAACATGTACCCCAGACTCTAAAATAAGAGTTGAAATTATTTAAAAGAATCTACTGAGTGGAAACTAAGGCATTATGGTTTCTTTCAACATTTGATTTAAGAATAGATTCAGATTTACCAAAAAATTGCAAAAGTAGTACAAAAAGTCCCCACAAACCCTATACCCAGTATCTCTTATCATTAACATCTCACATTAGTATGGTACATTTGTTAGTGGACCATTATTGATTCATCAATATTAACTAAAGTCCATCCTTTATTCAGATTTCCTTTACTTTTACCTAATATCTTTCCCTGTTTCAAGATTCCATCCAGAATATTGCATCACATTTAGTTGATTGTAACAGTTTTTTAGACCTTTTTTGTTTTTGAGGAATTTAACTTTTTGCAAGGTAATGGCCAACCAACTGAAAGTGTCCTCAGTAACCAAAGATGGAACAATTTGGGCAACAAAACAAAGTAATATTGGTTTATAACTCAAAATATAAAATACATATTCATGAGTTCATATTGTCATAAGTAAATGAATAATTGATTGAAAGAATGAATAAATAAAAACCAATCTCCCATGCAGAAGGATTTCAACTATTCCATGTAGATAATTCATCCTCAAGGAGGTAAAGCACAACTCTCTAATTTTTAAGTGTGGGTGGTACACAGAAAGTTCTTCCCAAAGAGGACTGTATGGAAAAAGGAAGAAAGAGTAACTTCACAGTGAAGAAACTTGACAAACACTATCTTAGGCAAGTGTTCAAGATTAACATCAACAGTGATAAATCACGTCCATAGTTTGTGCTCCTGATATGATATGCTGAAAATGGCAGTTTACCTCTGTGCTCTTCCTCCCAAAAACTCATGACTCAGGTTAATCAACATCATATAAACCCCAACTGAGAGACATCTACTAAAGTCTCTTGTACAGTTGCCATGGAACACAAGGAGAAAAGCAGTGTTGGGTTACCCCTCGGGATAAAAGGACTAGTCATGGGCATCCTTTTTATCTTTCCCAGCTCTACCTTTCTCATCAGCACCTAGAAACTCAGAGAACAAAGTGACTCTAAAACACAAGGTGACAATCCTTTTCTGTCCTTTCACCTCACTTGGCAATTAAAGGGTGAAGCCTGGGTGTGACAAGTCATCTAAAGAGCTTCAACCATGATGTTGGGATCCCCCGTGCTACACATACACCTGATGGAGATGGGCAAGATGGCTCCCAATTCCTGCTATAACCAAGCTGTTCAGTTTGGAGTAAAGTGACCAGAATGTTGACTGGTAGCAAGTAAATGTGATCCACACTCATAAAAGGAATTTAACATTATGAAAATGATCATTTTCCATCGAAGTCTTAAGCCCTATAGCTGAGCATATAATGCAAGACTACCTTAGCGATGTGGCTATATTTGAGTATGGAAGCATCCTAGGAAAACCTTGGATGTCGTTTTTTTCCCTTGATATTTGATCAATATGAACTTGATTACATGGTACATACTCTCTAATGCCTGAATATTCTCCAATTCTATTTTAATTCTGTTCATTGTTAGGAGTAGGTCCTCTATTCTTCCCCCAGTTTGTCATCATATTTGCAGGAATCCATTTTATATGATAAATTTGAAATATTCCTTATGAAAAGAGTGCGAGGCCTACCATTATTCTTCTTATAGAGCCCATTTATCAACCCTGCCCCACCCACACATTTCCTGTGCTGCTACTAAAAAGTTGTTTTGAACTCATAAGTCATGTATAATGCTAATGGAATTTTATTATCTAAACATAGTAAACAACAGACTGAATAATAAAAGTAAACTAAAATCATCTCTATGTACATTTAATATTTGTAAATGTATTTTGTTCTACGTATTGTATATCATTAGATATCCATTATTCTGCTCTAAATGAGTACACCATTAATCACTTAAGGAATATTAATAAAAAAAATTTCTGAGAATTTTAATGTGATTTTTGGGGACTTTTTTCTATTTTTGTAGTATTTGAATATCTGATAGATTACTTTATTTAGATATTATTGAGTATTTTACACTGCCATCTAGTGATGTAAGCACTTACGTAGGTGGAGATTTGAGAGAAGCAATTTGTCTAGCCCATCTAAATAACCTGACTACACTTTGCCAGATCTTTTCAATGGCTTAGAGAAACTCATTTTAAAATTCTTATATTTAATGTCAGGTTCCTCATCCTTTATGGCTCCTATTTCAAACTTCAGGTGAATCTAGGCTTCTTTTTAAAAATGATGAAGTTTGTATTAGATGCATTACACTCCTCTATTTGGTGTAATGACAGTTGCTAATATTTATTGAGTGCTCACCACTTGCTAGGCACTGTTCTAAGTGCTATTCATGTATTAACCCACGTAATCTTGACACCAGTCTTAAGACATAGTTACCATTTTGCTTTTGTTTTGCCCACAGTCACATAATGAATAAATGACCAAGCTGTAACTTAAACTCATTCAGGCTAGTTCCAGAGTCTGTGAGGCTAACTAGTAAGCTATAACAGCCTCTCTTATGTAGTCTTCACCCCCCAGCATATACACACACATATGTACAAACACTTACCCCACTGTCTCTCCAATATCCCACACGTACTCAGATGTATGGGCTTCCAGCCACCTAGGGTCACCTTTCTGTAGGATCTCATCTTGGTTTCTGCTTTATACATGGGTTACCTTGGTGCTTCTGAAACTTGTAGTCTTGCAGACTTGAATAGATAGCCCTGTTTGGAGTTTTTGGTTCTTCAATGGAAGTCAGAGGATTATTTCTGTTTTGCCATACTTTGCATTAGCAATTTGAGTTCCAATCTTAAAATATAAACCAAAGCTGATTTCATAATATAATCTTAAAAGAAGCTATTTCTACATAGGGATGGCAAATTTTCTTTTTTTCTTGTTTTCCAAGATCATACAAAATAAGAATGAGATAGAGTTAATTTTAGCACAATGATATGGGATATGACTACTTAATTGCTGTTTAAAAAAAAACCATTTAAGTTTGCAGAATTATTAATTTTGCAACAAGATGTGGCAATAAAATTGCACATTTCATTGGAACTCTAGGCAACCCTAACAATCAATCAGTACTGGCTTTTCTACTAGCTAACTTCGCACAATTCAGGGAGCTGAGTGAGAAGCATGAAGTGTGTAAATTTTGTTGGGGGAGGTAAAAGGAGAGCATAGAAATGCACCTGCCATGTTTTGTGGTGGTGGGATTTTACCTGTATCTATGTGTATGGGGGCAGGGATAGAGGGTGGGATGGTGCTGTGCAAACAGAATAAAGTGCTGTCCCTGACCCAAATAGATAATTAAGTTAGAAAATAAAAAATTTGCATGAACAAAATAATTAAGTGCTAAGTAGAAAATATTTTCTTGCATTCCAAAACATAGCAAATGTGCTAAGTATTAGAGAAATAAAGAAGGTATCCTAGAAACTATAGAGTATGAGCTAGAGCCTGATAGTTTATTGCTGAATTCTATGATTTTTTTTCCCTAAACTCCAACCAAGTTATCTTAGTCCACCTGGACTGCTGCAACAAAATACCATAAACTGGGCAGCTTGTAAAACTAGAAACTTATTTCTCACAATTCTAATGGCTGGGATGCCCAAGATCAGGGTGCCAGCATGGCTAAGTTTCCAGTGACAGCCCTTTTATCAATTTCTTGCTGTGATCTCATATGGTAGGAAGAGGCAAAGAGGATCCCTTTAGCCTATTTTACAAGGGCACTAATCCCATTCACAAGGGCTTTGTCCTCATAAACTAATCACCTCACAAAAGATCCCATCTCCTAATACCATCACTTTGGGAATTAGGATTTTAACATATAAATTTTGAACAGGAACAACACAACATTCAGACTGTAGCACCAGTACTCTCACTCCCTACCTTTTAAAGCATTTAAATGGCAAATGACACAGCAGGATAATTCCCCAATACAGGAGAATGATTTATCTGAAAGAGCTAACCTCTCAATGGCTCAAAAATTGACTCTTGGGCATCAATTAATTACGCAAGTGTTATATTTTGGAGTGGCTGATCAAGAAAACTTCAGAAGAGATATTCAATAGCAACAATAGCCTTGTTCTTGTCAATGTCCTCTTTAGAAGAAATACTCTACTGAATCGTTTCTTCAGGTTACTCTATATACACCTTTAGTTACAGATCCCCAAGCATGACCCTTCTGTTTTTTGTTTGTTTGTTTGTTTGTTTTAATGCCACTGATATTTTGGAGCATCACATAGATACAGTCATAAAAATTATAAGCAGGATATATAAATATAAACCTGGCTGGAGTCAGATTTAATGTGTCTGAAATACCTCACTTTGCTCAGCATTTTGTTCTGCCAATCCAGTGCATTTTAATTCAATCAGTCTTGTCAGGATATATCAGATACCATCTAAATACTGGGGATATAAAGATAAATAGAAAGTATTCGATTAATGTGCTGAATTAATGGTTTCTTGAATTTAGCCTTTTAGACAATGTCTTTTTGATCATTCCTCAAGGCTTTGAGCTCACAGTCTTCTAGACAGCTGGTTGACTTTAATGACATACTAAAAACACCTTTGAGCTCTCATTTGTATGTTCACACTCCTTGCTTCCGCACTAGAAGGGATGGTTTCTTGCAGTGTCTCTTGGAAGCATCTCTAGCCCCTACCAATAGCTCATAGAATCATTTCAGGAGCTCTGGTTCATCCTTTTGAAGCTTCCAGTGATGTTCATAGCCACCGTCTCCTGAGATTAACCTGGGAAACAAGTAGTATCCAACTACATTGAAGGACAACGCATGTGTTTCTAAGTCCTGAGAATTTTCCAATACCTTGCAAGAAACCAAGGTAGAAGATAAATTTACTGATTCCTCTGTATTACAAATAAATATCTTTTAGTATCTCATGAAGGTTATTCATTCCCTCATGGTGACGGCTTACTTTCATTTCACATTCTAGCAGCACTTTCGTAGACACAGCTAGGTCAAAGTAGAGGAAAAGAAAATTTAAAATAGTTAACCTGGGATAAGATAGAATTTAGAGAAATGGAAGAAGGTTGACATACAGAAGAACCCCTAGGAGAGGAATTGAGAAAGGTGTTGAGAAAGATGAAGTCCATCTTTAGATGTAGTCTAATGAAATCCAGCAATAATAATTAGAAAAATGTCTTTAAGATTTCTAATGAATTTGTAACTTGCCTGATTTATTACTTTGTGTCTATTCTCAGTAGCCAGAAAAATAATAATAATAAAAAATGGCAATGTTTTAGTAAATCTTTTTATTTATTTGAGAAGTTAGATGTTAGATCCAAGAAATGGTGGGACTGGATCTCACTCCACTACTCAGGAGAAATGTCTAGGTTGAGAAATATTTAATCAAAGCAAGAAGAGATTGGGACAGGTCCTAAGTTCTTCTTAAGAAGGTGATGAAGACAGAGAGAGCTCTTCTTCATTTAGAAGTTATTTTAGGAAAACATAAGCCAGCGAGATTTAAGTGATTGTATAAATCATGCTTTTAATTCTGTATCGTTGATGCTTTGATATCTTGGGGCCTTGCTTATTCTAGAAGAATCACACCACCTCCTCAGAGTTAGCGAAATCCTAGAGTTACCCTTGCCAGTAAGCATGCCTTTTACATGCAAAGCAACCAATCCAGAGCGGATACCTCCAACTACCTCCTTTATCAAGCTTTTACATTCTGAGGGACTATTTCCTGCACTAATCACCATAGGGCAGATATTAGACAACTAGGAAGAGCCCCCAGGTCATAAAGCCCACCGCAATTATTCAAACTAGCCAATCCTAAATCTCACTACCCTATCTCACTCATTCTTTCCCACTGAAACCACAATAAATGTTCTTGTTCCTGGTCTCACCTATATTTTCCTGAGTGATCCTGATGCTTCCTCAGCTCCCTTTTCTCCCACACCATATAACACGCCCCTTCTCTTTTAAAAACAATGACTTCAAAACAAATGGAAACAAATTGTCCTTCCTCTGTCCTCTACAGTCACGGAGAATAAGACTCCTGGGCTTTCTTCTGCATGGGTCCTCCACTCCACTGTTTTCTCTTTTCCATTTTGGAAACAGAAAGAAATAAATAGTTTCTGTCTTTTTTTTTTTTTTTTTTCTGAGACGGAGTTTCGCTCTGTTGCCCAGGCTGGAGTGCAGTGGCGTGACCTCGGCTCACTGAAACTGTGGCATCCCAGGTTCAAGCAATTCTCCCGCCCCAGCCTCCCAAGTAGTTGTGATTACAGGCACGCACCACCATGCCCAGCTAATAATTTGTAATTTTAGTAGAGACAGAGTTTCACCATGTTGGCCAGGCTGGTCCCCAACTCTTGACCTCAAGTGATCCGCCTGCCTCAGCCTCCCAAAGTGCAGGGATTACAGGTGTGAGCCACTGTGCCCAACCTTAAATAGCTTTTTTAAAAAATTGTTTTATTGATAGTTTAACTTCAATTAATGCAATCAATATTTTGCTACCTAGTCATACACAATAGTTTAAGTATAAGAAGTCATATTTGCCCATTACAAATTTCTGATCAGCTTTATTTCAAAAACAACCCTTGGCATACTTAGTATCACATGAATCAGAATCTGACCCTTTACTTTATTTTGTCCTCAGGCAGGGCCATTTGAATCCCATGGGAAGTGACGCCTGTTCCAGATCTGGAAGTGAACCTAACCCAGAGGTACTTAAGGCTCTCTAATTCAATATCTTGAGTATCCAGAAGAAAGCCGTCCTTGCTTCTAGCCACTTCTCAACCCTTATCACAATTCTGGCAGGTACCTTAGCTGTGAGTCCTTCTACAGTTCTGAAAAGTTGAGGTGCTGCCTTGGTGTCAGTCTCTAATTCCCATTTGATAATCTGCCTGGTTTCTATAAAACTGAGAGTCCACCTCCATTTTACTGGTAACTTTGCTACATTTGCTAGAGTTTGGAATTGCACTCCCATCGGCCCTGGGCCTGGATCTCAGAAATAGCAGATAGAGTTATGTATGGTTGACCACTCTCATAGATTCCAAAACAGCCTATGCTTCCAAATAATTACAGAACATCCCTAGTGAGGACAGGTGTCACCCCCTCTCCGCAAGCCTGTTGCTGGCTCTCTCCTCCACAAGAGACTGCGTCAACTTTGATACTTCCCACTATAATACCTTCCTGTGTGATTCAATTCTTGTTCATGTTATAATGTAGGAACTATTCCATCTAATAAGAAATTTAAATATTGGAGGGGTCTTCCTCTGTTTAGTGTTTTATATTTTGAAAATATCAAATATTGATTAAAACAAAGCTATATTTTTCTGTCTTTATTTGTAGATTATAGATAGGGTTTGATATTATTGACCTTTAATTACATATATATATTACTCACTGGAAAAACATTCTTGTTTTAAAAATGTAGGCATTGTTTTGACTTTGGAATCAAACAGATTTGGGTTTTCATCTCAACTGATACCAGGTCAAGTTCATGAGCCTCCTAGAGACTCAGTTTAATTTTCTATAAAGACTATATGAAACATGCATATTTGGTGCATATGTAATACCTGTTTAATGACAGCTGTTATTTTGATCCCTAGCTATTCTTCACGGTTACTATTCTGGAAAACATACTGATTAATATATATTTCAATGGAATATTGACATAACAAAAAATAATTTTATCAATTAAAGAATTCATATTTATCCATCACTTTCACCATATATTCTTTGCATTGGGGTTTTTTAGTGGATCCCAATACATTTGTGCTCTTATTATGAGATGTTTTGACTTTTTTCGTTTCAGAGAGTAGAAGACTGGATCTCTTCAATGTCATCTAAGCAGAAAGATTACTTTTTGTATAGATGTAAAGGCATCTAGTGATCCTGTTAGCAAAGGATTTTAAGCACAGGATTTAGAGCCAGAAAGACCAATCAAAAAACCTAAGTTTGGGTCCTGATTCTGAAGCCTGTGTAATGAGACACTATGATATTTTAGACAAGTTCATTCACGTCTTTAAGCTTCAGTTTTGTCATCTAGAAACTAAAAATAATAGCAAAGACCTTACAACATTTCTAGGAAACAGTTAAATAATACAATGTAGATAAAGATACTTATAAATGGTAAATAAGTTAATAATGTACTACAATTAAACTTTCTTTTTTACTATCAAATATAAATCTAAAGAAAAATTATTTAAGATAGCCAAAAGAAGTAAAACTGAGTCAATATCGATAATACAAAGGGAGAAGTTTGTATGTCTCATTGATGGAAAATTGATACTTTGAAGGAAGAGACTTTCAAATTATCAATACAATAGATGAGGGAATATTTTCTGGGAACTAGGGATCTTTGCTCTAGAGGCAGATTCTGATGCTGGCAGAAACCCTGGTATGTGTGTAATGATGGATTGGGATGTCCTCAAACACACAGGGCGTCATGAGAACCTTATTCCCAATCCAGCCATTGCAAAATTAATGGAAAGGCAACTGTTTCTGTTTATTTTTCTTCTATCGGATGATGAAATTAAATGAGCCATGCCTTTTTTCCATACTGAGAATATTCATTACAAAGAATGCATTTTATTGTTCTTACAGCTTGTGACAAGAATAATCAGCATTCCCTTTTCTGTCCCCTCAAACTTTAAATATTAATGTCTGTAGCTCTGATGTTCAAAAGGTAAGCTTCTTGTAGCCTCTCTAATCCCTGTGGCTGCCAGTAATATAGGAAGCATCTCACAGTTCTGACCCTTGGTGCTCACTGTGTGTTACAGGGACAGCAATGAACTACCAAAACCTGTCTCCTATTCTACCTGTGTACTGAAAGATTACATATAAGAGTGTTCATTATAACTAAATGAACTAAATAGATAGTGTCACGTGATTAGGTTCGGCCAATTCAATGCAGGAAGAAGTGCCCTGGTCCAAAAATATGCTCACACAATCTCTCTCCCCTGTCTGCCTACTGGATGCAGACCTTGAGCAGAGGACCTTAGGATCCTAGGTGGCAAGTAGGTGACAGTATGAAAGGAGTACAAGTTCTTGCATTGCCACTATGAAGGCTGCTTGTCAAACACCTGCATGAGACTATTGCACGGACGAGAAACAAATCTCTGTGGTTTTATACCACTAGGTTTTGCTTTCATTTGCTATAGCATTTAGTTTATCTTAATACATTCTGTCAAAGATAATATTTGCCATAAGGGTATTCCAGGTTTGACTAAAGCTTAGATAAAATATCTTAGGCTCATGCAGTGCATCAATGGAAAGGGATTAATTGCAGTTAGTCAATAACTCCAGAAGTAAACTATATTTGTTAGGTACCTGCTACATGAAAATCTTCCAAGAATTATCTCTGAGCTGGCCAATGAGAAAAGATGAAGGCAGTCTAGGCAGGCTTCCTATATTCAAAGAAGAAGGATGAATTAATAAAATAAAACAAGTAAAAATACACAAGTGTATTAATAGTTTATACTCTGAATTTGATGAGTAATGGTCAGCAGTCAGTTTGGAGTGTCTAAGTCAGGGCAAAACTGCTGGTAGGGTCAAGAAGTCTGTAAGTTAACTGAAAAGCAGATGAACACTCATACTGAAGAGGGTTTAAGTTGTGAGAAGAATGAAGAACAATGAGTTACAACTTCCTCAGTCCTAAAATATCTGACGTTAAAATAAAATGGAGTAACTCTAGAAAGAGAATGTTCATAGGCAAGAGCTGCTTTTTTAGTGATAGTTTATAAATAGTCCTCCTTTCTAAAGTAAATAATTAGGAGTCTGCTTTTGCTTTCAGTTTCTAAAAAATTTTGGTTGCTAAAATTGCCAGAAAATAGGATGAATACAGAGGAATGTGCGTCAGCATCAACGATGTCCAAAAGGTATGTTTGATGAATTCATATCCACAGTCTTATAATGGAAGAAGGAGAGAAAGCTATAGTAATCAGACTGAATAGTGTATACACATATTTGATCTCAAATTGAAAGACTTATATAGAGTTCTAAGTTCACCTGAAAAAGGAATATCTAAAATTGCCTCAGCAAAAATGTAAGAATTGATGGTCAATGACAGAGAAGTTAAATAAGGGAAGCAATTCAGGAATGTCTAAGGTTTGTTCATCCAGGGGTTGGAAAGTTTGGTTTTGGAATCCATGTTCCTGGTGACCTTGATTTCCTTTGTGTAGCATATCTGCTGGAAAGTGACAGAGGACAGACGGCTGCTTTCAGAAAGAGTCTGAGACAGCTGGTGAGATCACTGAACCCAGGAGGCACTAAGGGAGAAAGAGATGGTTCTTGACCCTCGCAGGGCTGAGGTCAGAGCTGCAGCACCAAAGCTCTCATGGGCAAGTCTGCGTGATTCTAGAGTTCCATGCTTCACTCCCTTCTAAAGATGTTTTATGCAAAAATAAAAGCAAGCAAGACTTGAAGCCAAGTCCCTACATTAAAAAAAGCATTACTATTTAAAAACATTTTCTTTAATATCACAGCTAGGTTGTTAGTTATGAAAAGCATATTCATCAAAGTTATAATGGTATCATTTATATATCCTTGCTCTCTGTGTTCTTTATAAAAGCTCCTATGTTACTATATTTTTTATCTAAAATGCTCTCTGCTCAGTAAGCAATGCCTTTAAATGGAATAAACTGTCCTATCCATTGAAATGGAAGTTATACTATTCAAAGAAAACTTTTAGAAAAAAAAATCTTTTAGATTAATTTCATATGCTATGATAAAATACATTACTCTTCTAAAGAAGTTTGTCTTTTCTGGTTGAATTGGTTCCTCAGGAGTAACTATACAGTTTTTGCATATATCATCTTTATCATCTTGCATCTAGACAGCCATGCACTGCATAACAATGTTTTTGTCAAAGACAGACCACATGTATGACAGTGGTCTCATGGATTATAATGGTGCACATATAGAAATCTGATATATGGCACTTGATATTGGCATTGCAGATTAAATAAAAGAATTGTTGATATTCAATAATGGTGCTAGGACATTTGGTTTTCTATATAATAGATATAAATAAAAATATATATGCCATCTAAGTTTGTGTAAGGACATTCTACAATGTTTGCACAATGAGCAAATCATTTAACAATGCAGTTTTTAGAATGTATCCCCCCCGTTGTTAAGTGACACATGACTGTATATGTATATATATGCACACACACACACACACACATATATATACACAGGGATGATGATAGTGTGACCTGCTGACAATACAAAACAATGCAAAAATGAAAACATGTTGGAGTCATACAAAAGAATGCTCTAAAAAGTCTCCTTAATTAAAAGCATGCCCTAAATTCTCCTTTAATATTCAGAATTAACTTGTTTTGCTACTTCCACAATGGTATCATGGGTTGGAGTTCTACTTATATGATTGTCAGTGGAGATGTAGAGATCATATTCCATTCATTTGTCAATTTCTATACCTAATGTCCACAGTTCACTTCATTAGTATTCATGAAGGCATATGTGAGAATCTGTGATACCTGTTTTGGAAAAAAAAATGAGTTCTTTTGCACATTCATCATAGTAATAAGATATGATTTATTTTCTTTGACATTCATATCAATATATTACCAATTGTTTTTGATTTATAATGTATAAAATTGACTTCCCAAGATTTGTGATAATTTTAATAGATTGAGAAGATATAGTATTGGTTTTTAATAGTTTGTAGTTCTCATTTTATTTCTAGAGGAGTTTATTCTGTCCTTTGAATAATATTGCAGGATTCCTATTCCTCTAGAATCTCTATAATAGATATATATTTGGATATTATTCAATCTAGCTCATACTTATATGAAATATGAACATATATGCAGAACAAACAGATACACAGAGCTTAAACTTACAAAGCAGAGTAAAATATGGGGTGAACTAAACTTAGAGCACACAACTCACATCTTCCCACTCTTTATGATTGGGTAGAAGTCACCAACAAGACATTAATTAGCCCATATGTTAGTTACTTCAAAAATCCACTCAACTGCATAGCAACACCCTATTTATAGGAAATGACAATGATCATTTAATACTTGCAAACTGTCTTTAGCACAGAAGAATTAGAATGTAGACTGAACTGTGACACCTTGCTACAAAAGATGGGTCGGTTGCACAGCGATTTATCATTCTGTCCTATCTCAGTATTTTCCAAGAGTAGGTAAAAAAAAAAATCTATTTTTTAAATGATCTGACAGCAAACCCATATGACTGTGCTCAGAAAAGAATAAAATCCTACAGTTAAATTTTATGGAAAATGTGACTAGTTGAATGCCTATGTGCCATTACTAAATCAATATAGACTGAAACAAAAAGAAAGACAAAACTGGTATTTCAGGTACTGACATCGCTACTGTCTCTCTAACGACAAGCATCTGTAAGTTAAAATGTAACCCAAAAACATCATAAAATTGCTCCTTTTTAAGAACTACTCTATCTTGCCAATAAAAACTGACAAACTTTTTTTTAGAACAAGTATAAATTTAACATAAAGCATTTAAAAATTCAGAAAAGTTCTTAAGAGCTAGCATCTTTGGATGATGTACTGGAATTTCTTATTCTTTCTCCTATGCATTTCAATGAACTTCCTCATTGTCTTGAATACTTCCTAAAAGCACCTGCGCAGCTCAAGTGGCACTAACAGTAAAGGAAACCTGGAAGGAATGGGCACTTTCAGAGTGAGTGGATTTTTCCTAGATTTATGAAGTCTTTTGTAGAATTTTCCTCAGAATAACTATCTCAACGAAAAACAAAATACATGTTAATACAATATTGACAGAGACAACATTAACTGAGAAATTCTATTAATAATTAAATCATCAAGAAATATTATTCCTTAGTTACTGTTACTGTTTTTTTAAACCTACCAGAATAATTAAGTTCCTTCAATGTGAGGCTTATGTTTCTTTATTTTTAGATCTTCTGGAATGCAAATGGAATTCGTTATTTAGGCCAGTGTCCAATATATATTGAACAAATTAGAATATATTGAAATTTCACGTTTCCTGGATTTTGAAGAATTATACTATAAAGGTCATTTCAGTCAACACATTTATATAATAAAACCTCGGCTCAAAGTATCAAAAACAACGTATTTCATAATGTTTCATAATGCTAGTGTCTATTTTTCCTACTGAAGGGAATATATACAGATTTTGTTTTTTAGAAGTCGGAAATTTCCCCAAAGAGCAGCCTTCTTTGGGGTAACAGCAACTTTCAAACTGTTATACAATCCCAGTATTCCTTGGAAGTATCTCTGGGGCTGATGGAGATACCAAAGACTTGCACTTCTGCTTTAACCAGAAAAGTTGCACTTTCATATATTTTACGTATAATATGATCTTGTTGAAAAACATGTGAAAATCTAGCCTAATTAGTCTGGGCAAAGAATGTATGACTAAGACCCCCTAAAACAAAGAATGTCTTTAAAAAGTGGGAAAAGCATATGAACAGACAGTATTTTTGTTTGAATTATGTAATTCATTCATTTTTATTTAGTTTTATTAAGCAATAATAAAGCAAAATGAATCTGAACATGCTTGTGCACTTAATACCTTAAATGAAGTTATAGCATTATAGATTAAAGAATGATTCAGGAGGACTTGGTTCGGGCAACAGGGACAGACAAAGAAATCAAAGCCGGTAAGCCTACCTATCAGAATTAAGCAGCTTTAAGGTCTAATTCACC
Organism: Macaca fascicularis; assembly: GCF_037993035.2. NCBI lineage: Eukaryota > Metazoa > Chordata > Mammalia > Primates > Cercopithecidae > Macaca > Macaca fascicularis. Next base: position 166,034,088 of record NC_088377.1, on the reverse strand, counting down.
AAATCATTCTTTAGTTAAATTTAAAAAATCAAAATTATGCAAAGTAGTAAATTTTGACATGAAAACTTTCATTAAAAAATCCATAATTGAAAAACGGAACAGACATTTTTTAAATGAAGACATGCAGATGGCCACCAAGTATATTCAAAGGTGCTCAACATCACTAATCATCAGATAAATACAAATTTAAAGCCACAATGAGATAACATCTTACTCTAGTCAGAATGTCTGTTATCGAAAAGACAAAAATAACAGACATTGGTGAGGATGTGGAGAAAAGGGAAATCTCACACGTTTTTGGTGAGAATGTAAATTAGTACAACCTCTATGGAAAACAGTATGGAGATTTCTAAATGAACTAAAAGTAGAACTACTATTTGATCCAGCAATCCCAGTACTGAATATCTACCCAAAGGAAAAGAAATCAATATATCACAAAGACAAAAATTGGTTTCCTATCATATTGAGTGGGGGACGTTGGGGGGCAAGGTTAATAGAATAAATACAACATTAATGTGGAAGTTCATAGATTTATATATACATGATTTTATATAATTATTTTTAAGTCCTTTGTGTTAAATAGAACAGTTTTTCTCTTTTTATTAGTGAAAAACAATGATTCCTAAAAGTTGATTACATTGTTTCAGGTTGTATAGTTAGTATTTGGTGAAGCAGAGACTCAAACTCCAAACCTCTTAGTCTAGGTTCAGCACTACTTTCACGTCATTGTAGTCTTAGTACCATTCTGGATGTAGACAAGGATATTACCAATTAAGCACTGTTATCAAATTGTCACATGCTTTTTTCCATGAAGATGAAGCAACCCTCAGCATAAAATGGGGTTTTCACAGATTTTAGGTAGTGGTAAGTAGAACTACTCATGTAGGCTGTGTAGATCATAAGAAATTATGTTTCCTGACCTAATCACCATGATGAACTCACTTAGTAATGGCAAGACAATATCTAATTCAAGTTATGGTAAACATACTCTGGCAAGTGTAACCATAAGTATGTTAAAATTTTAATTAGGCTTTTTTTCTTCTGTATTTTGTGAGATCAAAACAGACAGGTGTGCTTATTTAATGTGGGAAGTGTCCAGCTCTGGAGATTAAAAAAAAGTTCCTGTTAACATTGATGGCTCATTTCCCAACTGTCATAAACTCCTAACCAAATTTAAAACATTCCCCTCATAAGCTCAGCCATCTCAGATAGTTAAAAATATATGTTTGTTGTTGTTTTTGTTGTTATTGCTTTTTTTTTTGAAAGGATAGGAAAATATTTATTCTGTTACATTTGTAATTTGTGAGTCAGTTTGATTCTATCACCAGAGCTAAATAGCTCTAAACATAGCACACAAAGACATAGAAGCATAAACGAAAAGCAATAATTATAAGTGGTTTTAATGCACTTGCTACATAAAGTTTCATCATTCAAGTTGAATCTTCTCGTTAAAAGAGAGAAAAAGAACACACGAATAGTCATTTCTCTTAAATTGCTATTATTTTTTCTCAGAAGAATTTAAGAAAATCAGTTCATTAGATTTGTATTATTATTATTAACAAAAACTAAGTTTCTCTGAGTCTTATGTACGAATTTAAATTGACAATGTTCAGAAAAAGTGATAATAGATGTGGGGAAAATAGTTTTAGAGAACTGTCATGAAAATGTAAATGATAAATGAAGTAACAACGAAACATTAATAAAAGGATAAGGGTTAGAAACACACAATTCTGTGTCAAATTACACTGCACTGGATAAACAAATTCAGTGAATCATGTTTTGACTGACAATATACTTAACCAAAGGCAAAATGTGAAAACGAACGAAAGAAATATATCCCAAAGAGCTGGAAAGATTGGAGTGACAGCTGGGTAGATGAAATGTACCAGGAAGTGAAGTAATTGTATATTTGAGCAAGTCATGTGTCAGATCTGCAAGGGAATGAATGTTGTTCAGACCCTGAAAGATAAAGATAGAAATGTGTTACCAAAAGAATAATACCCGAAATAAAACTGAATGAGTTATCTGATTATTAAACAATTTAAAGGTGTGAAATTAGCACTGAAAGTCAGCTTTACAGGAAAAGATATTTGATAACGTCCACCAAAAATGCATGAGCCCAATCTTATATGAACTTTAAGCAGTTATTGATGTTGTACCTATGTAAATTTGAGCCTAATAAAATGGATGGATGTTTATTTCCTGAGGTACCCTAGCCTGCCAAAAATTCTGAAAAGATAGCTGCAATTTTGCACCCAAAGAGAGTTTTGAATCATTTATTTGAAAACTTATTAAGTAAATAGGTTATGATTAATATGCAATATCACATGTTCAGATTGGCTACTTGTAATACATTGTAAGGAAGAATATTGCATAGAAACACTTGGCAGTAAAATCGTTCTGAAATATCAAGTTTTTTTTTTATTGCACAAATTCCTCATACATTTGGTATTCCAGGGAAATAAAAGCTACATGTTGCTTCATTAGCTGAGTTGAGCCACCCCATTGCTTTGGCAGTTAGTAACTATGAACCATGTTCAACACCTTGAGCAAATGAAGACTATGATGAATATTTCATTTATCTTAGGTTAGAGAGAAGCTAATACCTTAAAATGAATGCAGCTGTCTCAACCTGATAATAACTCTGAATTCCATCAGAAAAAAAGTCCTATCATCATTTAATAATTGGCTATATAAATTAGTGAAACTAATAATCAAGAGATTAGGAAAAACTTGATCACATTGAGGAAAAGTCCACTTTAAATGTCTATCCGAACCAGAAAACTAGTATTTTTGAGCTCAGTTGCCTATTTTTAGGGAAAATGTAGCTAGACTATAAACTCTTTCTTCCCAATCTACTATCAAGCAGTTGCCAAAACCAAAATCTTGGGTGCCATCTTGGACTCCTGTCCTCCTTAACATTGCTAATTTTAGCCTCATCTGTCAACACCATCTCTCTCCTAAATTATTGTAACCGCCCCAACACTGATGCTTCTGTCTCCTGCCTTGCCCTTGACCAATGCCGGCATTGCCCTGCCATGAAGGGGGATGACAGTTATTACACTGTTGTTTTTGCCTGGTACTTTGTCAATTACTTGTGCTAGGCCAAATGTGTTTAAGTATCAAGAATAATGTTATAAACACTATTAAATCCTAATACCTAGCACTTACTATGGATTGGTTCAATATTTTAAAATTAATTAATGAATAGATGGTTGGATGGATGCTTGGAAAAGTTCTATGCCTGTGAGAACCAAATTATAAATGATGAGTAACAAAAGAAATATTACTTCTAGACATACACATTTTGTGTATGTCTAATACACCAAATAAGGTCTATAGAAATTATGAATTTCAAAAGATAAATAAATGCAAAATGTTTTCCATTCTCAAGTTAGAGTGTCACCATAAGCAAGGAGAAATAAAATGATTAACGTAGGATCTGAGAAAATGGATGGTGTACCCAAGCAAATAATCACAGATATAGATTGTACTGTCTCCATTTCCAACTTGACAAGTGAGATGTACCATCTCATCATGGAATCCTTGGCAATACTGTTTTTAAAATCTTTCAGGCTTTAAAAAAAATTGTCTGTCTTAACTGTCAGGCTATAAATAAATGTTGCCATGGCATTACTATGTGTCTGTTCCACTCCACCAATTTTTGGATATTTTTTTCTATATCCTGAGAAAGATAGTATAAAGCAGCAAAGGAAAAGGTAGAAAGATTTGTTTAAAATTTCTTGGGAGCTCAGTTACTGATTGGGATGCTTGGCTGAAAAAGATTAATGATAACTGGAATGACTTAGGACTCTCCTTAATTGCTTTATCAATAAAATTACAGCAGACATGAGCTAGTCCAAAAACATTATGCTTCTTCGATGTGTTTCTTTAGATTTTATTAAGATTTGTCAAAGTCTAGAAGTGAAGATGGTCCTTTATAATCTTCTAATGTCCAATGAATTTTCAACTACTTTCAATCACATATTCTCTGGGGAGAAATTCAGCAAGAACTTTGTTCAATGGGCTTGTTGAGTTGACCTGTATCTATCTGAAAAGGATGAATGCCTGTGAGAGTACTATTTAAACATTACACCAACTGATAGGAATTATTAATTACTAATCCCTGTTTGACAGCACCTCAGAATATTACAATCCTTGCAACAACTTTACAGTAATTTCTCAATCAAAAATAAAATTAATTTATTTTAGTTGTTCAATTATATGGTATTCTGATGGTTATAAAAACTAAAAATATAAGAAAAGAACAGTTAAAATTAGAGGATAAAAGAAAAAATAGCAAATAAAGATAAGTAGCTATAATCCCCAAAACAATCATGTATCACTTTTTTACTGTAGGAGAACACTCAGAGAAACTCATTAACAATAATTTTGATAAAATGAATTGGTCAGAGACTGTCTCTATGTCATTAAGTAAAGCAGAGTTTCAGAAGCATCAAATATTCAGTGGTGAGGCCATAGAGCTACTTTGTAGCAAATTGTTCGAATTAATTTTTATGTTTTAGGTAGTCATTCAACCTATTTATAAATGCCAATATGAAAAAGAAGCCATGGTTGATTATTTAATATAGAATTCGCAAGAGCAATTTTGCTGTTAGAAGCTTAATATCAACTAATATCTGGTCTTAAGAGATTCTTTAGCCACTTTTATAAAGAGTGTTTAGAAAACAAAGGTTCAATTTTCATCATTTTAAGATTTTCAAAGTCTGTGTAGATAGCAATGTAAAAAAACAAAGATCTTATTTATGCTATACATATTTTCAAGGAACCATGGAGAATCCCCTATGTAGCTAGCTCCGTGGATTTTACCAGCTGTTATGTGAAATGTCTTTCTCTAAAAACATGTACAAAGCTAAATAATAAATTCCATAGCATATCTTCTGAACTTAAGCACAGTAGCATTCTAGTCTATTTTGTATAAGTTGTACTAATGACTATTGGATAGAACATAAAACTGCAGGGTGAATACAATGCTAGGGCTTTGGAACTTATCAAGTTATTGTTTGCATGAAGTCAGTAGGACAGAAATTTAAATAACTTAGCTCCAAAAGTACATGGGCAGAAATTATAATCTCCAAACAAAGAATTTGGTAAGCCCAAACAACTAAATCCTTCATAGATGATGGAGAAAATGTCTCCATGATCCTTTGAATGACGTGACCTATTCCATTTTTTAATCTATTAATCTACATAGATTTATTGGCCATCTGTTATGTGCACAGCACTATGCTGTCTCTTTTTGTTTGTTCAGTGGGTGTTGTATTTTCAGCACATATTCTGAAGACAGAATATAATTTCATAGCACCATTTTCTCAGCTACCAATTAGTCTTATGTAGGCTCCTATTTGCCATATCCCTGTGAAACAGAAACATCCTGTTTTAATTAAAAAATAATGTTACCAGTTGCTCACTATCTCATTAACTATCCTCCTTTTAATGGAGATATTCTAATTCTAAATAATCTTTTCCTCACATTGAACAGAAATATGCCCCTTTAATATCATGCTGCTTTTAACTGATCCCTAGAGCCAGAGATAACATCTAATTTGTGAAAATATGACAGTTCTTTCCAATATTATGGAATACATTTGCCACTTCCCTAACCAGTTAGTATTCTGAACATTAAACAGATGTGACTTCCAGATACTTTGCACCTCCAGTCAGCATTACTTTACCTCTTCACCTCGCAAAACACTGTTAAACTCCAGATGTAGTTAGAAAATTAGAGCAGTAATTCATGTATGGATTATCTGATGGCTGCTTGGGCTAGGATGGTACCAGAAAGGTGGCAAGAAGTATTTGGCTCCAAACATAATATAATAACAGAAGTGATGGGATGCCTTTCATAGATGGGAGTGTGACGTATGAAAGAGTAAAATAAAGAATGACACTACTATTTTCCTGGATGACTAAGAGAATGGAACAACTACTGCTGAGTCAGGAAAGATAATGAGAACTGCAGGTTTGAGAGTGAAGAAGGAGGAGTCAGAAACTCAGTTTTAAAAATATTAACGTTGAGAAGTCTATTCAACATACAACCAGAGACATTGGGTACGGCATTGAATGTATGTTTGGTGTTTAGTGCTGAAAGATTTTTGATAAGACTAGAGAAATAATTTTGAGTCAATCACCCCAAATAGATGGTATTTTTGAGTCATGAAACTGACAAATATACTGGGTAAAGGGAGCTGACAATTCTAAAAACACAGCATGTTTAAGTACGTACATAAGTAGTAAATTCATAGCACAGTACACACATAAACAGAGTTATCTATGCTTATTGAAAAAAGAGACTTTGATTATATTGATTCTACCTTTTAACAAATTCATTCATACTTACAGTCCAGGTAAGTTCAAGTAACTCTATCAAACCCAAATTTAACTTAACCTGCTTCTGAATTCATTTGGAACTGAAAGTAATTTAGCTGCTCCTTAAAAAATAAAGCAGAATTTGGTTTTCCTGAGTACTCAAGGCAGTTGGATAGGGAAAACAATGGAATGCTCTTCATCTGGGAACAGAATCTAAAAGGAGCCAAAAATAGTTTTGGGATCATAAATTATTGTATATTCAGGCCTTGAGATTTTAATAGATAATGTTGCCATATTAAAGTGATCTGTTTTCTGTTACTTTACAAATAAGTACATTTAGCTCTTGTTATAAAGAAATAAGACAGGGAATTCGGAATGAAAGGTCAGGATAATAAATCTGCTCATACGAACTCAGTCTATCCAGGTACTATTGATTTTGTTTTCTGTATCTGCTCCAGACATTTCCTGTAACAACTTTAAAGCTCATCAATCAAAGTTATCCTATACCTAAAACATGTACAAGGCAAAGTGAATAGGAAATCCTTACTCTTCTCATAATTTACAGTCCTGCCTACCTAGAAGTATTTTGTAATTGGTGATATATTTCACACATGAGGGCTAGTACTCGATCTGGAAAATGACTACTCTGAATCTCGTCATACAATTTTGATCATTGTGTCTTTAGTGCTCAGCCAGCTCTACCCATGAAGTAATAGTAGGAGCTATTTCCATGGATTCTATTAAAAATTAAATTACTAATGACCTTCAACCAAATCAGACAAGAAAAAACCCAAAGATTTTAAGCAGAAAAGTTTAATTAATTCAGTTATATTGAAAATCTTAAACTAATATCATAAACAAAGCTAAAGCTAGGTACTAAAGATATTTGAAAAATGTATAGCAGACAAAAACCAATATTGAGAACATACTTAGAGTACTACATTATATGTATATATGAAACCAGTCCATAGTGAAAGGATATAAACTGGAAATTCACAAAAGATAACGCATGAATGGTCAATTAACAAATGGTAAGATGTTAAATTTCACTAACAATCAGGGAAATGCAAATTAAGAATGAGATACAATATCTTCCCAATGAAACTGGCAAATGTATTAGTTTCACAATCCCAATGTAGACAAAAGGACTGGTAAACAGGTATTCTCAAACGTTGCTGGTTGGAGTAGAAATTGGTGTAATCTCTTTTCACAGCAATTTAGCAATAATTAAGTAAAGTTGGAAATTTCCATACCCTACAACTCATCATTTCTCTTCTAAGTATATATATCAGCCTTGAGAAACTTTTGAACATATGTTCAGGGAGACATATTCACAAATATTCATTGTGGCATTTTTGGGATTTTAAAAACTAAAAGCAATCTACATGTTATCAACAGATGAATGGGTAAATAAATTATGGCATATTTACATTATGGAATAGATATATCAAGGATAATGCTAACTGAAAAGAAGTTAGTTCTATGTTGGCAAGTAAAAATAATATGATTTTGATAATGTGATAAAAATGTATCACATTAAATTTTAAAACTCACAAAATAATATTCTCTTCTCTTATGGACATATACCTATGTTAAAACATATAAAGGATGTAAATATGAATAATAAATAAACTTCACAATAGTTATTGCCTCTAGAAAGGAAAGAAGAGAAAAGGGTCTGGCAAAATATAGATCAGAGTATTGCTGAGTTTTCTTAGTTAAAATATGATCAGAAGCAAATTCCGTGAAATGCTAACATTGTTAATTTCAGATGGTAGTATAGGCAAGTTTATCATATTCATACACTTTCTGAGTAGAGTGAAATTGTTCACAATTAAATCTTTTCTTTACAAAGGAAATTATACTTACGAACTGCCACTAAATGTGAATTTAGGAATTAGTTAGATTACACTTGCATTTATAACTATGTGTGTTTATAACAGTATTTAGCGTTGGTATTATTTGCCCACTTTAAAAAGGTTACAGCGGAACTACCCCTTTACTGGTCATGTTTTAAAGCCAATATCAAAAATTTCCAGCTGATATGCATTATGCCTAAATTCTACATGTTTCTGATAACTTTGACCCACTTCTGACCTGCACGTCTTGTTTGGTAGCTCCGCACACTCACAGTACAATCCTTACCCCTCTCTGACATTCACAGCCTTTCTATCCCTCTCTGGGATTCTGGCCTAACCATCAGAACTTTGTCATCAGTCCATTTATTCTTGTTTACCTTTTATACTTTGACAGGCCTAAGAGAGAAGGCAAATGCTCCCTGGCTGTCTCTTATAACTAGAAATCCATGCCCGCATACTTCTGCATAACCTGTATTGAAACACAGGTCCCATCTCTTCCCAACTCTTAAAATCCATTCTGGACAGGAACCTCTAGAACTCACAATTGGTTGTCAGCAAATTTCTCCATGTTCTCTACCAATTCTTTGCAAATTCAATTCACCTGCTTTCTTTAATTGAAATCTGGCCCTCTCCTGGATATATGCATTCTTCTGTAACCTTTTGAAATTGTGACTTTCTCACCCATGCCTTATTTGGCAGGCCCTCCTTGCTTTTAATTTCTATCTCTAGATAGTTACTCCTCCCTCTTCCTGGAAATCACCAGCTCATGCTTCATACTCTATTGTTCTTACCCTTCTTATTGCAGGTGTTTAGATGCCAGTGGGTGAAATCCCTCCACACCTTGGGGATTCTAACTGTTGACTCACTGTCACTCAAAAAATTCCTCTGGTATCTTTCTTCATTAACTTAATATCCTCATGAACAGTTCTTTGACTCTTCTGCCACCCTCGGTTTTTGGATTCACTACCTCCAATATCCTTGTCCTTCAGCAATTCCTGTACCCCTCCATAACCTGAATTCCCATTCTCTGACCATCATCTTATTCTCTGACTTCAAAATATTTTACTCTTACCTGACTCTAACATCCATTGGTTCAATTCAACTATTTTTCCCTATAGCTTACCACCTCCTATCTCTACTTCTCTCAATATCCACATAAGATACTGGAATCTATCATAAAATTACTCCCTTGCTTATATCATCAAGCTTTTGTCCTCTCTCTTTTCTTACACAGTCATGCAGTGCATAACCATGTTTAGGTCAGGGACCAATGATGGCCAACACAATGGTAGCCCATAGATTATAAAAATGTATTTTTACTGTACCTTTTCAAGCTTAGATATATTTAGGTACACAAAAACTTACCATTGTGTTACAGTTGCCAACAGTATTCATTATAGTAACATGAAGTGGAGGCTGGCAGCCTAAGAGTAATAGACTATACCATAAAGCCTAGGAGTGTAGTAAGTTATACCATCTAGGTTTGTGTAAGTATACTCTATGATGTTTGCACAATGATCAAATGACCTAATGATACGTTTCTCAGAGCATATCCCATTATTAAGCAGCACATGACTGTACATCTCTGGCAAAACTCCAAACTTGGTTAAATCTAACTTTCCACAGATTTTGCACATAGGCTGCTAGACTTTTCTGGGAAAAATAAATAATGATGTTGTTTCCCACTTTGAATTGATGACTATTCATTTTAAGTGGCTCCATAGTGCTGCCAAGACATTTGTGGTAGGAAGAAAAATGGTCACCCAGAGATATCTATATACTTATCCCTGGGACCAGTAAATATATTGCCTTACCAGGTGAAAAGGACTTCACAGATGTGATTAAGGACCTTGAAGTAGGGAGATTATTTTGGATTACCTAGCTGTACCCAATCTAATCACATCAGTTCTTACAAATGAAAGAAAAAGGAAGAAGAGTGTGTCAGAGAGACGTGATCGCTAAACTTGACCCCACCCACCATTGCTGGCTTTGAAGATGGAGGAAGAGGACCAGGCACGAAGAAATGCAGGTGACCTCTAAGAGATGGAAAAGACAGGGAAATGGATTTTCCGCTAAAACCTTCAGAAAGAAAACCAGCTCTGATACCACCTTGATCTTAACCAAGTGAGATCTGTGCGTTGTGTTGTTTTAAGCCACTAAGTTTATGGTAACTTTTGACGAAAGTAATAGAAAATGAATACAGCATCACATAAGATTTCCCTTTTTCATTTATTTTCCCAGTTTTTTTTTGTTTTTGTTTTTTTGAGACAGAATCTTGCTCTGTCACCCAGGCTGGAGTACAGTGGTACTGTCTTGGCTTACTGCAACCTCCACTTTCCAGGTTCAAGCAATTCTCCTTTCTCCTGCCTCAGCCTCCCAAGTAACTGGGATTACAGACATGCACCACCATGCCCAGCTAATTTTTGTACTTTTAGTAGAGATGGGGTTTTGCTATGTTGGCCAAGCTGGTCTCAAACTCCTGGCCTCATGTGATCCGCCCACCTCGGCCTCCGAAAGTGCTGGGATTACAGGCTTGAGTCACTGCGCCTGGCCTATTTTCCCACATTTCTAAACTGTCTTCTTCAAATTTTAATCTTCCATGTACCCACAAAAATTAGAAATTGTAAATTAAAGAAAAGAAAAAAACCTTTAATCTTCTGCCTTCACAGCCATGCCAGCAAGGAGTCTACTTCCTATTTCAGTGAGAATTAAAAAGAGAAAGAAGTTCCTTATGCTCCCACAACCACATGTATCAATCTATCTGCCTATGCACCTGAATACCTGACATTCTCTCCTGTTACTATAAATAAATTGTGATATTGAGAGGTGACAACGTGCTAGCCGCTCTTGCTCACTCTCGGTGCCTCTTTGGCCTCGGTGTCCACTCTGGCCACGCTCAAGGAGCCCTTCAGCCCACCGCTGCACTGTGGGGACACGTCTCCGGTGCTGGCTGAGGCTGGAGCCAGCTCCCTCTGCTCACGGGAAGGTGTGGAGTGAGAGGCACAGGCGGGAGCCAGGGCTGCACACGGCAGCGCTCTTGGGCTGGTGCGGGTTCAGGATGGGCGTGGCCTCCACGGGCCCTATACCATAGCCAGCCAGCACCTGCTGAGCTTGATGGGGGAGGAGCTCCCTCTGGGATGCCAGAGTGCCCAGGCAAGGTGCCGCAATGTCCCCTGGCAAGTGCCAGTGAGAGGTGAAGCCAGCTGGGCTTCTGGGTCCCCTGGGGACTTGGAAAACATTTCTGTGTAGCTAAAGGATTGTAAACACACCAATCAGCACTCTGTGTCTAGCCAAAGGATTGTAAATGCACGAATCAGCATTCTGTGTCTAGCTAAAGGATTGTAAACGCACCAATCAGCACTCTGTCAAAAGAGACCAATCAGCTCTTTACAAAATGGACTAATCAGCAGGTTGTGGGTGGGGCCAGGTAAGGGAATAAAAGGAAGTGAACCAAGCCAGCAGTGGCAACTCTCTCCTGCTGTGGAAACTTTGTTCTTTTGCTGTTAGCAATAAATCTTGCTGCTGCTCACTCTTTGGGTCCGCACCAGGTTTATGAGCTGTAACACTCACCACGAAGGTCTGCAGCTTCACTCCTGAAGCCAGCGAGACCATGAACCTACCGGGAGGGAGGAACAACTCTGGACGGGAGGAACGAACAACTCCAGACACCGCCACCTTTACGAACTGTAACACTCACCACAAAGGTCTGCAGCTTCACTCCTGAGGCCATCTAGACCACGAACCCACTGGAAGGAAAAACCACCACCAGACGCGCTGCCTTTAAGAGCTGTAATGCTCACCGTGAAGGTCTGCAGCTTCACTCCTGAAGTCAGCGAGACCACGAACCCACCAGAAGGAAGAAACTCTGGGCACACCATCTTTAAGAACTGTAACAGTCACCGCGAGGGTCGGTGGCTTCATTCTTGAAGTCAGCAAGACCAAGAACCCACCAATTCCGGACACAATATTACTTAAGGATATTACTCCAGCAATTGTCCTCTCCCCTAAAGGAAACAGTTTTTCCTACTGGACCATTAGAAAAGAAAGATATAATTCCAGTTATTTAAAAAAATGTCTCGTCATCACACATTCCTTTGAAGTTCACAAGCACTCGCTGTGGAAAAAAAGAAAAAAATTGCCCTTCTCATTGGCTCTTTCTTCTCAGTTCCTTTGTAAATTCCTTCTGACCACTCAGACCACTGACTTTAGAATGTCCCAAGTAGGTTTTCTTGGACCTCATTCCTTTTGTAAATGCATTCACTTCCTAGGATCTCATCCTGTCACATGATTTGATGTATCATCTGTAAGTGACAACTACTCACTGTCAAAGTCAATCCCATATTTCTCTCCTAAAGTGAAATTAATAATACTAACTCCTTCCTCAGAATTTTCCTGTGTGTATCTAATTGGCTTCTCAAACATAACTGATCTGTAATTGACTTCAATTTCCCATTTTCCCCAAACCTGCTCCTTCCTCAGCCTTACTCATTTTACAAATGGCAACTTTGTTTCTCCATTGTTCATACCAAATTACTTGGATTATCCTTGACTTCTTTCTTTCATATGCAATCCCTTAGCATATGCTGTCAGCTAGCTCTAGCTCTTTCTTCTAAACACATCTAAAACCTGATTCCTTCTCACTCTTCCATTCTCCCTTAGTCATTCAACCTCCATTTAACTCCTAGATTACTACAACGATCTTGCAATTAGTCTCACTTTTTCTGCCTTATCTGTGTAAAGTCAGCTGTTTCTACAACCAACACATTTCACTTTTAAAACCTAAATCTGATAAGATTCTTCTGCTCATAAACCTCCAGTAGACTATCTCACTCACAGCAAAAGCTAAATACTTACAATAACCTACAGGGTTTAGCATAATCTTCCCCTACATTACCATTCTCATCCCCTATGATTCTTCCTCTCGTTCAGTTAGTCTATATACACTGGGCTCCTTCTGTCTTTCACATACCTAAGCCTTCTCTCACCTTATGGCCTCTGTATTTGTTCTCCTCACCTTCTGAAACTTTTCTCCTTACATTAGCATGACTCACTCCCTTATTTGCTTCAGGTTCCCTGTTTACCTACATAAAATAACCAGTCTTCTCCCCACCTACCAGTCCTCCCCATTTCCTGTATCCTGCTTTATACTTCTCCATAGGACTAATCATTGTCTGACAAACTAGATATTCACTTGTCTGTTTAATTATGATTTGCCTCCAACACAAGACAATATGCTCTTTGAGAAAGAAGACTTTTTCTCTTTTGATTATTCCTATATTCTTAGCATTCAGAAAAGTGCTTGGAAAATAGCAGCGATCAATAATTTTTTGAATGAATGAGTAAGTAATATTCCCTTTCAATGGTGTATATTCTCTTTGCAAAACGTATTAACAATTATTGTGTATTCAGGAACATTGACAACACCAAGAGGATGTCTATTTCTAGAGTAATGGCTTTCAAAATTTGGGAGTAGGTGGTGAGAAAGGGTGTGATATCATCCTTACACTAAAACTTCTATTTAGCTTGTATATATTCACAAACAACCAAAAACTATCAAAAATCTCTTTGAGCCTTCCTCTTTGATATTGAGAAAAGTCTTAGACTTGCTATTAATACTTCATGAGCCAGATGACATTAGCAAAATGCTCTGGACTAAATTGTGTCCCCCCAAAAAACTCAGATGTTGAAGCCTTAGCCCCCAGTATGATGGTATTTGGATGTGGTCCCTTTAGGAGATAATTAAGGTTGAATGAGGTAATGAGAACAGGGCTGTCATAATAGGATTAGTGGCTTATTAAGAAAAAGAAGGAGAAGAACGAAGACTTGGAGTAGGGGAAGATAGTTCTCTGCCTAGAAAAGGACACGGCAAAAAGGCAGCAATCCATAAGTCAGAAAAGAAGACCAGGAACGGAATTGGCCAGCACCTAGATCTTGGACTTCCAACCTCCAGAACTGTGAGAAATAAAGGTCTGTATTTAACAGGTCTATGGTATTAATATTTTGTTATAACAACCCAAGCAGCCTAATACAATGATCATGGCTAACTACTGGGTTATTAAAGGGTTGCCATGTAACAATAGTTTAAAGAGAGTCAGGCAGAAAAACATAGTTTTAATATTGTCTTTACCATATCTTAATAATTCATAGATTGAGTAATTCTGGATTAGATTATTATACACTTGGATATTCATTGTATACTGTATATCAGCCAAATAAAAATGCTTGTCCTAACCTTAGGCAATATTTGTCTTAAGCCTCTAGATATATATTCACACAGAAGGACTAGATGCAGAGACTATAGTATTGACTATTTCTATTTTGCTGTTCTGAAACATGCAAAATGCCATTTATTGATGTTACTGAAAATTTCTTGGTCCCAGATGTCATTTATCTTGTACTTCCTAATACTTTCTCCTAAGCTAATGCTGGTTTTCAATGAATTAGTATTTTATAAATATCTGTTGAATGAATGGACAAATGAATGGATCACATGAAAACAAAAGATTTACTTTCTGTAACTATTTTTTAAAAATATAATACACATCTTTTTATCGTTATATAATCTCTCTTTCTATAATGTAAAATATACAATTAATGTTTTTAAAAAAGATGTCATCTAGTTCATTAAAGTGAAATATTTCCTATTCCAGTAACTTTTTAATGTCATTCACTTACAAAAGCTCCCATTGGGATTTGGGTGACATACTATAATTTAGAATAAAATAGGACAGAACAAAATGAAAGCCTTCTTTGTAAAATTTGCTTTTTCCTTTGTAAAAATTGCTTTGTTTAACCTTCTAATGAATCGCGAATATTAATCTCATGCTAGAGAAGAAGAAATTGGGGCTTTGAGGAAGTAACTTGCCCCAAATGGTAGAAAGAGTATCCAAATTAAGGATCATCTGACTTCATTTTCCTTTCACAACAGCAAGCTGCCTCCAAGGCCTTACTTCTCTCCTTTTCTGACATAGATACAAATATAGATACGTATGAAGTCTCTTCCAGAATTTTCCTCAGATAGGGAGGAGAGGAAAGTTATGCTCAAACCTATCTTCTCCTGGAAATATCTCTAATTTAATCCACATGATCTTATTTTAGTTTCCATTTAAAATAAGCTTCACTATTTCTGAGCTGAATTTTTACTCTATTTCACAATATTATCACGTATCCATGTTTTACTTGGCTCCAAGTTCCTCACTGGCATGGTCTCCTCAGATTTTAAACTTTAAAACACAATATATATTCCATATATGTGGAATATATGTGATATATATTATACAATATATGTTAATTACATATATGTAATTATTTCTTTCCGATTAAAAGAAAACATGTTCCTTAAAGATAAAGGAAAGCACAATCAGAAAAACTAAATTCACTTGTCATACAACTACCCAGAAATAAACACTATGAACATTTTGGTGTTTTCAGTCTCATATTCTATACATATATTTGCACATTAATATACACTTTTATTTCCAAAATTGTTTCATAGTTTCATACTCTACTTATTTTATATCTGTCTCTACATTTGATTATGTCATGTTATTAAATTCATCTTGTCATCTTATTGTCCATCTATATGCATGAAGGAGATAAATCTGGTGTCCCTATGCATCTGTGTTTGTATGTGTGTGTGAATATGCATGTGTGCATATGTTTGTGTATGCGCAGCAGTGTGCTGGAACTGGTTTGTGCCAGTGAGAACTGTGTGAGAATGAGTTGTGAGTATTTTTTTCCTTAATTCACTTTCAATTAAATCATGTGGGTAGTTTGAAAACCATGGTGGGAATAGCCACATCTGGCAAATAGGCAGTTGCTATAAATCAGGGGTTTTAAGTTTCTTAAATTCCAGAGAATCACTTTTTCAGCACACAGCTAGGTTTGGATGTAAAGCGTATGCTAACATAATAAAATAAAAGAAGATTCCTGTACTTTCATGTTCTAGAAACTTATACATGGCACATACATTATCTGTTGCCTGATACCGAGCCACAGGATCTCTTATACATTGCTGACGGTAATGTAAAATGGTATACCCACTCTAAAAAACAATATAACACTTTTAAAGTAGACATTCACTTACCATTTGACTCAGCAGTTGTACCCTTGGGAATTTTTTTCCAGAGAAATGGAGACACATTTCTGTATGAAAACATACATAAATGTTAGCGTCAGCTTTAGTCATAATAGCTTCAAACTGTAAACAACTGTAATATCCTAGTAAGTGCTTAAGGAAACTGTAGTGCTTCCATATCATAGACTACTACTCCACAATAAAAAGGAATGGGTTATTGTTGCATACAATCACTTGGCTGAATTTCAAGAGAATTATTCTGAGTTAAAATAGGCAGTCCCAAAAGTTCACTTGATTTTGATACTCATTATATGGCATTCTTGAAATAACAGGGTTGTAGAGATGGAGAACAGATTAGTGGTTGTGAGGGGTTAGGGATGAGCTAGAGAAAGAGGTAAGAATGAGTATAAAGAGATAGTATGAAGGAGCCTTCTGATGATGGAATGATTCTGTATTTTTTCTATCGTAGTGGTAACATGGGTCTACACATGTAAGAAAATTGCATAGAACAAATTAATACATGTAAAACTGGTTAAATTTTAACACGATATGTGGAATGTATCAATATCATTTTCCTAGGAGTTATATGTTACTATGAGGGAAACTGAGTCAAGAGTAAATAGGACCATTCTGTATATCTTTTTTTATTATTTGTTGTAGAGCTATAATTTTTCAAATAGTTTTTTTAAAAAAAGAAACCTGCTGCATTAACAGAGATTTTACATGCATTTTTTTGCTAATAGGGTTATTTTGCTAATATTGCCATAACAAAATACCACAGTCTCAGCAACTTAAACAACAGAAGTTTATTTCCTCACAGCTTTGGAGACTGGAATTCCAAGATCAAGGTGCTAGTACATTGGGTTTCTTCTGAGGCCTCTCTTCTTGGCTTGCAGCTAGTCACCTTCTTGTTGTGTCTTCCTACGATCTTTCTTCTGTGTATGTGCTTCTGATGTCTTTCCAAGCACCCAGATTTTCCCTTTATATGAGAACACCATTAAAATTGAATTAGGACCCACCTTCATTGCCTCATTTTAACTCAATTGCCTATTTAAAGGCCCTGTTTCCAGTAATATCTCATTCCGAAGTACTGAGGGTTAGTGTTTTAGCATGTGAACTTTGGGGAGAAGAGACACAGTTCAGCCCATACTACTAAAAAACCATAAAGAAATAGATTCCCTATTTCTCACAATAGATTCACAAGAGATAAATGTCTTATACTGTCATCAAATGTCAGTTTGAATCTAGAGCAACACTAGAGTCTGTGCCTGGAGATTAAGCCATTTATGGTCAGTGGTTTTCCTTTTTTTTGTTTTTTGCTTGTGTGTTGCTCAGAAGAAAAATCCTAAAGTTACTTCCTTAAAAAATAATTCATATTGATGCTATTTTTCTATTCTACTCAATGAGACAACTAATCCAAAATTATAGGTGAAAGTCTGGCCAGTGTTGGGGTGATTCATTTCTTGTAGCCATCTACACTTGTCAGGAAAATTGCCCGCTCACCTAAGAATTCGTGGTTGTCTGGATAATCTCACCAAAGTGTAGGGGAACCCACAACCCTGATGTCTGATACTCACTGTCTCCCTTGTCACTACTGTAGATTCCAGTGAGAAACCACTTTCATGTATGTGTTCTTTCTTTGAGTCATTAAAACATCATTTTGTTTTTCTTTTCAACAGTATGCTTTGTCTTACATGTCATGTTGAAAGAGGAAAAACGGATGCTCCCTGATATTTTTAAGTAAATATAATTTGTGGCCTGGCCTTAGCTTGCATCTCTTTCTACTGCATCTTGTTAACATTCTCTTCTCAGGAATTGATGGGTACAATCTCAGTTCAGACCTCTGTCCTTCTGTCTTTCATTTGATAATGCATCATTTGTTTGCCTTCAGCATTTGTTCTTAGAATTGTTTCTTCTAGAATGACATGGACACAGATCCCCATAAGCCTAATCCTAATCCCACAATTTCTACCCACTTGATTTCCAGGCAACACACACTTATGTGTGTGTGTGTGTGTCTGTGTGTACGTATGTATATATGTATATATATATATCTACAAAAGTAAGAAAGGGGAAAAGGCAAACATTATTTTGACCACCTTACAAATCTGTACTTTATCTCCCAACATCTAAAATTGCTTATTTACCAGAATATCTGTAGCCAAAAGATATTCCTTGAAATATCAGGTCATGCAGTTTCCTCATAGCATCACATCTCTCCATTCAGCAAATATTTTGAGTGTTTACTGTATGTCTGTCATTTTCTTGGTATGGACAGATGCTGACCATAAGAATAAAAACATTTTTGACATCCTTTGTCAAAAATATACATGGTGAATCTTATATTCAATGACATGATTTATAGTTAGAAAAGATAATTGTTAAGTATTTAAGAAATAGTTTTAATTGAAAAATTATTTTGGCTTATCTTCACCCAGTTTTAATATCGATGAAAAATACCTTCTTTTTTGTGCACTGTGATTTATATATACACATTAACACATAATATGGTATTTATCATGCTTCTGTGAAGAAATGTAAACACCACCATTCTCAGCTTAAATTTTCCAGCCAGTTAACTTGATGGTCATTCCATGTTTAGAAACACCAAGCATGCCAAATTTAATGTTTTGACAGAAATACAACATTTGCTATTTGTTGGTGTGATCATCTATCTGAAATTTGAAATATCTTTTCTACATATAAAGAAGTTATATAAGCATCATCAACATTATACTAGGCACACATACGTATAGAAATGGCCTGCGATCTAGAACACACAGTGTTCCATTCTTACTCCATTTCTGATTCTCTGAAAACCTGCATTTGTTGTGGCTTATAACTATTGCGACAAATTAAAGTCCGCACTAAACAATAGATTCACGAGAAATAGATGTTTTATATTGTCATCAAATGTCAGTTTGAATCTGGAGCAACACTACAGGCTGTGCCTGGAGATTAAGCCATTTGTGGTCAGTGATTCATTGTTCTTGTCTAAGAAACAATGACATATTGAAAAATGAACTGATTTTCTCCCTCTCTCTCTGTCTGTTTCTTTGATTCGTTGTACTAGCATTTTGTCTCTCCTTCATATTTAATTAGTTACATTGCAATAAGCAGAGAATGAACTTGATTCTTCTAGTAATTTTGTTCTATTTGTCAATCTACTTAGTGTGTATTTAAAAGATACCGATTTCAGTACAAGAATCATGTCAAAACCATTTTGCATTTAATCAATTTATCAAATGTATATCAAATACTTTTTCTAGCTGAAAAATATGTACAGATCGGGCCAAACTGACACTGGAAAAAGGATATAGGAACAAATTATTTGTTAATAAATGAAAAGATAATTTGTGTTTTAGATTATTTCATATACAGTATTTTTCTGTAAGAATTATAATTAAGAATTTTAAAAATAATGTTGATGTTTTAAATAAATACCTCAAAAAGAACAATTTAAAAGATAATTGAAATTCTTCACAAAAACTGTGTTGCTTAGAAGCATCTTCTTAAGAACAGAACTTAATGAAAAATAATGTAGCAATAATACTTTATATTCACTAGCACTTGTCAAATATTAAAGCATATTCATAATCATTTCCATTCAAGTAGAAGATAGTCATTGCACTCTACAATTTTCAAAAAAATTTAGTGTGTGGTTTCTCAACATCATATGCAATTTAAATTCAACCTAATGACATCAACTGGGAAAAAAAGATATTCATCTGATTTTCCTTTATATCTTTTTCATTGTTGAACAAGAACCATCATATTCTTTAACACTGAGCAAATATATCAGACTCACTAAAAAGTAAAAAAATCTAAAAATGGAGTTACTAATAACCCATAAATGCATTGGTTAATACTGGTTTATAGATCATTATTTTAAAGAGAACCCTAAAATTCTGAAAGGACATTCCCTACCTGCCATTGTACCTTTATGTCCTAAACTCCAAACATCACTGCTACCAAGTCAATGGAATTACTGGATTTAGATGGTAGTTTTCTCTTTCTGGAATATGGATTTAAAATATTATATTAGAGTACAGATTATGTTAAGGGTAACATCATAATACTATATATTGCTTAAATGTTTGTGTGTTTTATTTAGGAAGTTTACTTTTGAAATGAATATAGTATATGTAGTTCACATCGGAACCAACCAAAAGCATTAACACAATGCACTATACTATAAAATCCTTGTGTTTTATTAAATATACACTTGAGCACATATTTCAAATATTGTCAGTATAGTCCAATGTCTGCCGGTTGGTGCAGTTGCTAAATGTAAAGTTTATCTATTTGATCTTTAAATTTGTTTAATAATTAAGGATTATGTTTTGTTCATTTTATAACAAGGACAGAACATGAAATAAATTGTTTTTAATTTTATAAAACCCAAACATCAATTGCTTATAAAAATAATGCACTCTTGACTAAGTGATCCTAGTTTGTACTCTTCCAATATATCAGCAATTGTTTTATTAATGGCTCACTTTTAGAGTCTTTACAAAGCATTTAACTTAGCTTTCTAAAACTGAGGTTAAAAATCAGCCATCCCTTGCTATTTATAAATTCCACTTGTGAGAGGAGACATGTCCAGGAAGTCTGAGGGGTGGGTCAAGGACATTAAATATCATCACATGTATGCTTAGTGTTGGTATTTATTAGACAATTAATATGTATTAGCTCTCCTTAATTCTTGGACCTAAGTGTTTACGGGTGAAAACATCACAACACTCTCCTAAGCTTAATTTATATCAGCATCATTTTACAGACTAGGATTACAAACAACCAATTTTGGAAGTCTATATAAACGCTGGATATAGAAAAATAAAATCCTTGCATTTCTAGCTCTCCAAGCGTTATCTTGCCATCAGGCAGCCTTAAGATTTTTGGTTTTGATTTGTCTTACTTTTGTGTATTCACATCTGAAGGAAGTTATTTGTTGAACTTCTACTTACAAGATAATTTTGATGAAAAGATTTATTTAATCAATGGTCTTATAATTCACGAAGAACGAGTTGAAGCTGGACATTCAGGTTCAGGATGCTGGTATTATTTCATCTCCCTTCTCTTTTTATCACACATGGGTGCATACACAATAGAATGAATTAACCAATATTCCCAGGTAATAATTTTAGATATTTTCTGATTGAATGTAGTATACACATATTCAATTTTGATTACTAAACATCTTCCTTATGAACCCATTAACTTTT
The DNA here is from genome assembly GCF_037993035.2 of Macaca fascicularis. Classification (NCBI taxonomy): domain Eukaryota; kingdom Metazoa; phylum Chordata; class Mammalia; order Primates; family Cercopithecidae; genus Macaca; species Macaca fascicularis. The sequence goes on along the minus strand of NC_088377.1, from coordinate 166,012,597 downwards.
TCTTGTATGTAATCAATAGTGAACAAAAGTAAGATTTCTCAGAGGAATTATTGTAATGATTTGGAACTAGTTATGTATCTAAGTATCATCTTGGGCATAATTTTTACTGATCACAAGGTAAAACATGATTTTTAATTAAAAGGCATTAGTTTTAAGAGAAGTTTTAGGTTCACAGCAAATTTAAGAGGAAGACATAGAGATTTCCCACATATCGCCTACCCCACATATGAGCAGCCTCCCCTCTTGCCAACAACTCCCATTAAGAGTGGTACATTTGTTACAATCGACAAACCTACATTGATATTTCATAATCACCTGAAGTCCATAGTTTACATAGGGCTGACTATTGATCTTGTAACTTTCATGGGTTTGGACAAATGTATAATGACATATATCCAGCAAAGCAGTATCTTACAGAGCAGTTTCCTGGCCCTGGAAATCCACTGTGTTTCACCTGTTTATCACTTCCTCCTCCCACACCCTGGCAACCACTGCTTCCCAAGGCTATAAACATCCCTGTGCAGTGATACCTCTGTGTGGATGTAAGTTTTCAACTCCTTTGGGTAAATACAAAGGAATTCAACTGCTGGGTTATATAACATGATCTTTTTTTAAACCAAATAGTCTATGGTTTCAGAAATTTTCTCTTTCAGAAAAAAATTTGGTTCAGAAAAATAATACTATATTTTATGTATATACCTGTTTTAAGAACTGATATCACAAATAGGCATCATATGTGATTTAATGTCCTGGTTTGTGACAGTCTTTAAGACAATCAGTTAACTGATTTTTAAATAAATTTGAAAGCCCTTTTTGATAGTTATGGAATTCAATAATGCTTACACTTTAATACAAATGGAATTAAATCTCATTTTAAATAGAATGACCCCAACAGTTTAATGAAAATAAACTTGGATGCAAGTTTTAGCCTTCTGGTGGAATTCTGCCAGAAAAGCTTTCACTAGATAACAATCACTGTAATTATAATAGCAACTGACAATGGCTTAAACATGACCCACACACATCCTTCTAAAATCACAAAGCTCTTAAACGATAACATGGTCAATGACAGGGTTACGGGTACGACTGTAAAAACCCAGGGTGAGAAGAAAAGGAAAAGCAAGTGGCTCATACAAAGAAGACCATCAAACCTGCTGGGATAATTTAGATAATTAATTTTGTCCTTGAATTGAAAATGTTCTTTTAAATTTGATGTATTTTCCACTCTTTTTAATTTTACTTATAATTTTAGAAAAGTTGAGTGATATAACTGATTTGAAATTAAGCATAAGTGTCGTTTTGATGTGAAGCCTTGCTTGATACTCCTTTGGTTTATATTATTAAAAACTAGCAATCAACTGAAATATTTTAAAAGAAATTTTACAATTCCAGTAGTAGATGCTTTATTAAATCAATGTATAGATGTAGTTATGTTTCTTACTAAAGTTAAATCATATTCACTATATATGCATGTAAACATGTATATAGTATGTGTATATGTGCACATGTATCATACACATGTATACACTCATACATTTACATAAATACACATATATGTATACATATATACATAACATAAATACACATATATGTATTGAGTATAACCAAACATCTATGCTGCTTGGGAATTTGAATAAGTATGAAGAGTGAATAATTAGACATAAAAATGTAAATTAATTGAAACACAAATGTTGACTACACAAAGTCCAAGGTAAGAATTTCAGCAGTGAGCTGTTTAGGTGTTTGTAAGTTGTCCAAGACTACAAATTGAATCATTGGTGTTTCTGGGAGGAAACATAGCTTTTGCTGTGATATAGAATAATGCTCTGAATTTGTCATTTAATAATCAGATAATACTTGCTATTTCCAAAAAAAAAAAAAATCCTATCCTCAAATATTGCTATAAAATAGGAAACTAGAGTGGAAAAGTCAAGAATGGAATCAATGCCCCCAGTTAAGCAGTTAATCACTCATAAGGTCTAGTTAGTACGATCAAGACCCCGCTTTTTTAGTATCTCTTATTAAAATAAATGAAAAACATCAAAGTAAAGGAAAAATCAACGTTATACAAAGGAGAAATAATTGAATTCTATCTACTCTTCAGACCTTAGTAATTGAAGCATTGCTTCACTTTCTAATTTGGATAACCTCATTAACTGTTTTCTACCTTATGCCTTTTCATGTTCCATGAGCTCTTTATCAAATGCAATCCTATCTTTTCTGGCATTCTATACTTTTCAACATGATTTTTAAATCGCCACATTTGCCCCATTCTGATGTCTCGCTTCATTCAGCATTTACATTCCATGTTACTTTACATATACTAATGTGTTTTTAAATTGTTCTTAATTAGAAAATCTATTGAATCACTAAAGAATTATTTTTTATTATTTACTATTTAAAATACACATGCTTATTAATAATTTGCGTTAGTTCGGTTTCACGCTGCTGATAAAAACATACCCGAAACTGGAAGTAAAAAGAGATTTAATTGGACTTACAGTTCCACATGGCCAGGGAGGCCTCAGAATCATGGCAGGAGGTGAAAGGCACTTTTTACATGGCGACAGCAAGGGAAAAATGAGGAAGAAGCAAAAGTAGAAACGCTCGATAAACCCATCAGATCTCGTGAGACTTACTCACTATAACAAGAATAGCACCGGAAAGATTGGCCCTCATGATTCAATTACCTCCCCCTGGGTCCCTCCCACAACATGTGGGAATTCTGGGAGATACAACTCATGTGATTTGGGTGAGACACAGTCAAAGCATATAATAATTATTTAGCATCATAAAACAAAGGCATTGCATTTAAAAATGAGTTAATTTTTCTTTCTACTAGAAATGTTAGAATAAATTCTATCTTAACAGCTACACAATTTTGATGATCAGCTTTTCTAGAATTTAAGGATAATTATTTCTAACATATAAGTACTTCTTGAAAGAACAGAACCAATTTTGAAAACTAAGTTTAAACATACTAAACTTAGTGGTTAAATTTTTTTTCTGGGAACATCTCAAACTGCTATTAGTATCAATATGTGTACATATGTTTGCAAGTAAAGCCAAAGTTAGACCTTATAGTAGTCTTTCTTGTATTTTTTTAATTTTTAATTTTTGTGATTGCATAGTAGGTTTATATATTTATAGATGACATAAGACATTTTGATACAGGCATACAACATACAATAATTACATCAAGATAAATGGATATCCATCCCCTCAAGCATTTACCCTTTCTTTGTGTTAAAAACAATCCAATCATACTCTTAAAGTTTTTTTTTTTTTTAATTTGCAATAATATCGTTGGCTGTAGTCACCCTGTCGAGCTGTCAAATAGTAGGCCTTATCCATTCTATCAAAGTGTATTTTTGTGCCCTTAACCATTCCCACTCCCCCACCACCCCTACTGTCTTTCCCAGTCCCCAGTAACCTTCATTCTATTCTCTATCTCTATTAGTTCAATTGTCTTAATTTTTAGCTCACACAAGTAAGTGAGAACATGCCAAGTTTAGCTTTCTGTGCTTGGTACATTATTTCATTTAATATAATGACCTCCAGTTCCATTCATGTTATTGCAAATAACAGGATCTCATTGGTTTTTATGGTTCAACGGTACCCTATTATGTATATGTACCATATTTTCTTTGTCCATCCATCTGTTGATAAACACTTAGGTTGCATTCAAATCCTGGCTATTGTGAATAGTCCTGCAATAAATATAGGAGTGAAGACATTTTTTTAATATACTGATTTCCTTTATTTTGGCATATACCTGGCAGTAGAATTACTGGATCTTATGGTAGTTCCATTTTTAGTTTTTTGAGGAAACTCCAAACTGTTCTCTATAATGGTTGTACTGATTTACATTTACAACAGTATGAAGGTTCCCTTTTCTCCAGCATTTGTTATTTCCTGTCTTTTGGGTAAAAGCCATTTTAACTGGGGTGAGATAATATCTCATTGTAGCTTTGATTTCCATTTTTCTGATGATCAGAGATGTTGAGCATCTTTTCATATACCTGTTTGCCATTTGCATGTCCTCTTTTGAGAAGTGTCTATTCAGATCTTTTGGCCGTCTTTAATCTAATTATTAGATTTTTTCCCTATTGAGTTGATTGAGCTCTTTTTATATTCTAGTTGAAAGATGAATAGTTTGCCAATATTTTCTCCCATTCTGTGCATTGCCTCTTCACTTTGTTGATTGTTTGCTTTGCTGTGCAGAAGCTTTTTAACTTGGTGTGATCCCAGTTGTCCATTTTTACTTTGGTTGCCTATGTTTGTGGGGTGTTACTCTAGAAATATTTGCCCACTCCAATGTCCTGGAGAATTTCCTCAATGTTTTCTCATAGTAATCTTATAGTTTGAGGTCTTAGATTTAGGTCTTTAATCCATTTTGATTTGATTTTTGTGTATGGTGAGAGATCGTGGTCTAGTCTCATTCTTCTGCATATAAATATCCAGCTTTCCCAGCATCACTTATTGAAGAGACTGTCCTTTATCTAATGATGTTCTTGATATCTTAGTCGAGAATGAGTGCACTGTAAAAGTAAGAATTTGTTTCTGGTTTCTCTATTCTGTTTCAGTGGTTTATGTGTCTATTATTATGCTGGTACCATGCTGTTTTGATTACTATAGCTCTGAAGTATACACTGAAGTAAAGTAATTCTTTCTGTTTTTTTTTCTTTTTGCGCAGGATAGCTTTGGCTATTCTGGTTTTTTTGTTTGTTTGTTTGTTTTTGTTTTTGTTTTTGTTCCATATACATTTTTGGATTTTCCTTTCTACTTCTGTGAAGAATGTCATTGGTATTTTGACAAGGACTGCATTGAATCTGTAGGTTGCTTTGGATAGTATGGACATTTTAATAATATTGATTTTTCCAATTCATTAACAGAATATCTCCATTTTTTGTGTCCCCTTCAATTTATTTCACAAATTTTTAAAATTTATTTTTCTTTTTAATTTCTTTTAATTTTCTAAACTTTTATCTTAAGTTCAGAGGTCCATATGCAGTTTTGTTACACAGGTAAACTTGTATCATGGGGGTTTGTTTTACAGATTATTTCATCATCCAGGTATTAAGCCTGGTACCCATTAAGTATTTTTCTTGATCCTCTCCCTCTTCCACCCAGCAACCCCCAAGAAGCCCCAGTATGTGTTGTTCCTCTCTAAATGTCTGGTGTTTTCTCATCATTTAGCTCCCACTTGTACATGAGAATATGTGGTATTTGATTTTCTGTTCCTGCATTAGTTTGCTAAGGGTAATGACCTCCAGCTCCATCCATGTCCCTGCAAAGGACATTATCTCTTTTTTTTTTTTTTTTTATGGCTGGATAGTATTCCATGGCATTTAGGTTGATTCCATGTCTTTGCTATTCTGAATAGTGTTGCAATGAACATCCGTGTGCGTGTCTTTATAACAGAATGATTTATATTCCTTTGGATATAGGCCCAGTAATAGGATTTCTGGGTCAAACGGCATTATTCTCTTTAGGCCTTTGAGAAATCACCACATTGTCTTCTTCCACAATGGCTGAACTAATTTACACTCTTTCTAAGAAAGTATATATCTTCTTCACAGCCTAGCCAGAATCTGTTATTTTCTGACTTTTTAATAATAACCATTCTGAGTTGCATGAGATGGTAGCTCATTGTGGCTTTTATTTGCATTTTCTCTAATAATCAGTGATGTTAAGCTTTTTTTCATATGATTGTTGGCTGCATCGATAACTTATTTTGAAAAGTGTCTGTTTATATTTTTTGCTCATTTTTTAATTGGTTTATTTGGGATTTTTTTCTTGTAAATTTGTTTAAGTTCTTTACAGATGCTGGATATTAGACCTTTGTCAGGTGCATAGGTTACAAAAATTTTCTCCCATTCTGTAGGTTGTCTGTTTAGTATGTTAATAGTTTCCTTTGTTGTGTGTAGCAGCTCTTTAGTTTAATTAGATCCCATTTGTCAATTTTTGCTTTTGCTGCAATTTCTTTGCTGTCTTTGTCATGAAATCTTTGCTTGTGCCTAGGTCCTGAATGGTATTGCCTAGGTTGTCTTCCAGGGTCTTTATAGTTTTGGTTTTTACATTTAAGTCTTTAATCCTTCTTGAGTTTATTTTTTGTTTATAGTGTAAGGAAGTGGTCAACTTTCAATCTTCTGCATATGACTAGCCAGTTATCACAGCACCATTTATTGAATAAGGAATCATTTCCTCATTGCTTGTTTTTGTCAGGTTTGTTGAAGATCAGATGGCTGTAGGTGTGTGGCCTTATTTCTAGGTTCTTTATTCTATTCCATTGTTCTATGTGTCTGTTCTTGTACCAGTACCATGCTGAATGGGCAAAAGCTGGATGCATTCCCCTTAAAAACTGGCACAAGACAAGGATGTTGAATTTTATCAACATCCCTTCACAATAAAAATCCTTTTTCAAGCATTTTGTTGTCCTTCATTCTGTTGATACGGTGTATCACCTTTACTATTTGTGTATGTTGAATCATGCTTGCATTTCTGGAGTAAATTCCAGTTTGTTATGATGAATGATCTTTTTATTGTTGAATTTGGTTTGCTAGTGTTTTGTTGAGTATTTTTGCATCAATGTTCATCATTTTGGCCTTTTTTTTTTTTTTTTTTTGTATTTTTGATGTGTCTGTCTCATTTTAGTATCAGGGTACAGACCTCATAGAATGAGTTTGGAAGTATTCCTTCCTCCTATGTTTTTCAGAACAGTTTGAGTAGGATTGATATTAGTTCTTTAAATTTTTGGTAAAATTCAGCAGTGAAGGCATCAGGTCCTGAGCTTTACTTTGCTGGAAGACTTTTTATTTGATCTCATTATTTGCTATTGGTCTATTCAAGTTTTCAAATTATTCATGGTTCAATCTTTGCAGGTTGCATATGTCTAAGAATTTATCCATCTCATCTAGATTTTCCAATTTCTTGGCATGTAGTTGCTCATAGTAACCTCTAATGATCCTTTGGATTTCTGCAGTATTTATTGTAATGTCTCTTTTTTCATCTCTGGTTTTATTTACTTGGGTCTTCCTTTTCTTTTTTTTTTTTTTTTTTTCTTAGTTACATCTGGCTAAATGTCAATTTTATTTATGTTTTCAGAAAGCCAACTTTTCATGTCATTAATCTTTTGTATTGTTCTCTTCATTTCAATTTTATTTATTTCTACTCTGAACTTAATTTTTTTTTTTTTCTACTAACTTTGGGTCAATTTATTTGCTCTTGCTTTTCTAGTTCTTTAAGATGCATCATTAGGTTGCTTATTTTTAGTAGAACTTTTTCTACTTTTTAAATGTAGGTGTTTATACCTATAATTTTTCCTATTAATACTGCTTTCACTGTATTACATTGGTTGTGGTATGCTCTGTCCATTGTTTTGTCTCACAAATTTTTTTAATTTCTTCCTTTATTTCTTCACTGACTCATCAGTCATTCAGGAGCATATTGATAATTTCCATGTGTTTGTATCATTTTCAAAATTCCTCTTGTTATTGATTTCTACTTCTATTGTGGTTAGAGAACATACTTAATACAATTTACTTTTTGGGTTTTTTCAGACATATTTTGTGGCCTAATATATGGTCTATCGTTGAGAATGATCCATGTATTTAGGAGAAGAATGTGTATTCTGCAGCTGTTGGATGAAATGTTCTGTAAATATCTGTTAGGTCCATTTAGTCTATAGTGCAGATTAAGTTCAATTTTTTTGTTGTTGATTTTCTGTCTGGATGATCTGCCCAATGCTGAAAGTGGAGTGTGGAAATCTCCAGCTATTTTTGGAGTCTATCTGTCTCTTTAGTCCTAATAATATTTGCTTTATGCATCTAGGGGCTTTAGTGTGGGGTGCATATATATTTACAGTTGTTATATCCTCTTGCTGAATTGACCCCTTTATCATTATATAATGGCCATCTTAGTCTCTTTTTATAGTTTTTGTTTTGAAATCTATTTTGGCTGAAATAAATATAGCTATTCCTGCGTCTATGTCTTTCTTCATAGGTGAAGTGTTTTTCTCGTAGGCAACAAATCCCTGGGTCTTGTAATTTTTTTTTTTTTTTTTTTTTTTTGACATGGAGTCTCACTCTGTCACCCAGGCTGGAGTGCAGTGGCGCCATCTCGGCTCACTGCAAGCTCCACGGCCTGGGTTCATGCCATTCTCCTGCCTCAGCCTCCTGAGTAGCTGGGACTACAGGTGCACACACCTGGCTCATTTTTTTGTATTTTTAGTAGAGACACGGTTTCCCCATGTTAGGAAAGATGGTCTCAGTCTCCTGACCTTGTGATCTGCCCGCCTCGTCCTCCCAAAGTGCTGGGATTCCAGGCATGAGCCACCATGCCCAGCCGGGTCTTATAACTTTAATTATTCAGTCACTCTGTCTTTTCAATGGAATATTCAGTTCATTTACATTCAGTGTTATTACTGATAAGTAAGGACTTACTCCAGCCATTTTGTTATTTGTTTTCTGGTTGTTTTGTGGTCTTTTCTTCTTTCTTTTCTTCCTTCCTGTCTTCCTTTCAGAGAAAGTGATTTTCTCTTGTGGTATGTTCCCATTTCTTACTTTTTATTTTCTCTGTATCTGTTGTAGGTTATTTTGATTTGAGATTTCCATGAGGCTTGCAAACAATATCTTACAACCCATTAGTTTAAGCTGATGACAATGTAGCATTGATTGCATAAACAAACAAGCAGAGAAAACTAATAAAATTTTTATAGTTTAAATTTGTTCCCCTGCTTTTTAACTTTTTTTCTATTTATACATTATCATACTCTCTGTATCTTGAAAATTTGTTGTAGTCATTATTTTTATCGGTTCACCTTTCAGTCTTTCTACTCAAAATATATGAGTAGTTCACAAACCACAATTACGGTGTTATCATATTCTGTGTTTTTCTGTGTACTTGCTCTTACCAGGGAGTACTGTACTTTCTGATGAGTTGTAGTTGCTTATTAACATCCTGTGCTTTCAGATTGAAGAGATTCCTTTAGCATTTCTTGTAGGACAGTTCTGGTTTTGATAAAATCCCTCAGCTTTTGTTTGGCTAGAAAAATATTTATTTTTTTCTTTATGTTTGAAGGATATTTTTGCCGGATATGCTATTCTAGGATAAAGGGTTTTTTTTTTCGTTTTGTTTTGTTTTGTTTTTTCCTTCAGCACTTTAAACATGTCATGCCACTCTCTCCTGGCCTGTAAGGTTTCTGCTGAGAAGTCTACTGTCAGACATATTGGAGCTCCATTTGGTATTATTTGTTTATTTTCTCTTGCTGCTTTTAGGATTCTTTCTTTGTCCTTGACTTTTGAGAGTTCATTAAATGTCTTGAGGTAGTCTTATCTGGATTAAATCCACTTGGTGTTCTACAACCTTCTTGTACATTAGAAGGTTTTTCTTCTTGTACAAAGAAAGAATATTAATATCTTTCTTTAGGTTTGTAAATTTCTCTGTTATTATCTCTTTGAATAAACTTCTATCCCATCTGTCTCTCTACCTCCTCTTTAAGGCGAATACCCTTTAGATTTGTCCTTTTGAGTCTGTTTTCTGTATCTTATTGGCATCCTTTATTATTTTTTTGTTTTGTCTCCTCTGACTGTGTATATTCAAATATCCTGTCTTCAAATTCACTGATTCTTTCCTCTGCTTCATCAGTTCTGATGTTGAGACTCTGACGTATTATTCTTTATTAAGTCAATTGCACCTTTCAACTCCATAATTTGTTTGATTTTTTTCAATTATTTCAATCTCTTGTTAAACTTTTCCAATAGGATTCTGATTTCTTTCTAACTGTGTTATCTTGATTTTTTTTGAGTTTCCTGAAAATAGCTATTTTGAATTTTTTTTCTGAACAGTCACATATCTCTGTCTTTCCTGGACTAGTCACTGGTGTTTTATTTAGTTTTTTTTTTTTTTTTTTTTTGTCAGGTCTTGTTTTCCTGGATGGTCTTGATGTTAGCAAATGTTCATTGGTGCCTGGGCCTTGAGAAGTTAGGTATTTATTGTAGTCTTTCCACTCTCAGCTTGTTTGTACACAACCTTATTGGGAAGGATTTCCCCGTAATTGAAGGGACTTGGGTGTTGTGATCTAAGATTTTGGTCACTGCAGCCATATCCGCACTAGGGGGCACTCCAAGTCCAGTTACACTGTGGCTCTTGCAGACTCAGAAGTACTGCTATGGTGGTCTTAGATAAGAGGCGGGGCGCGGTGGCTCAAGGCTGTAATCCCAGCACTTTGGGAGGCCGAGACGGGCGGATCAAGAGGTCAGGAGATCGAGACCATCCTGGCTAACACAACGAAACCCCGTCTCTACTAAAAATACAAAAAAATTAGCCGGGCGATCCATATTTGAGTCACTAATGAAATGTTTTCTCTCTCACTTTGCCTTCATAGCCACCATATTCTGTTAACTTTGTATATCATAAGAATCTAACTGCTTTGTTTTCTCTTCTTGTGTTGTCATGGCTGAACACTAACACACACACGTATCATTTTGTAATAAATAATTGCTTCTATATTTTTCTATTTTATTATTCTTTACAATTTTAAAAATTATGCATGCATATTCATTATATTGTCCATAAGTTTTATTTTAGGAAAGTAAAGCACTACAAAATATTTGTTATATGAGCAGGGCATTGGGCCTAATAAGGTCAAGAACCACTAGATACAATGGCAATGGCAGGATTGAACCTCCTTGGAGCTTATGAGGTCAACATTTTGCCTTCACAGGTATGCCTTTTCTAACACGGGGATAACCTGGAAAGCTTGTGTTGCATGTGGTGGCTAAGGAGAATAGGAATATAAGGAGTGATTATTGTTAGTCTTGGTAGTTTCTATAGGGAATGTGAATATAAATACAAATTATAAACTTACAGGGTTGATATTTCAGCAAGTTTGCAATGGGGATCTGGTAGTATTGGGAAAAGAGAGAGACTATTGACAGGAGCACCACAAGCTCTCTGGGTTTCTTATACAGACCTTTTAAGGGCAGTAAAGAGGTAGAGAAAAAGGGCTACAAAAATTATATCTAATGTCTCTTCTGTTGTTTTGCTCATGCTTTATACTTTTCAGACTTTCCTAGTACTGTCTGCTTATTGTTCTTTGTTTATTATCCATCCAGCTAGCTAGCTAGATGATTTTGCTGTTACCTTTTCCAGCAATAGTCTCAATACAAAATATTTTTTAAATTGATGTATCCACTTTTTAAGCTATTTTTGTGTTACATGACTGGAACCATGTTTTGAAGGCAAGTCTTAAAAAATCTTTTAAAAATAGCATGTAGGTGGTATACTTTCACAGTCTCTACATATCAAGGATATCTGTTTTCTTTACTTATAAAAGACAACTTAGTACACATAAAATTCTTAAGATACAAATTTAAAAATACACACATTAAGATGTATTTACATGCATCTCCATTGACTTAAGATATGTATTTGGGGAAAAGATATGTGTTTGATGGATACTTCTGATTTTATTTAACATTAGAATTTAACGTTTTGTATAAGATGGGCCAGGCTGCTTTTGATGAGATTGTCTCGAATGTTCTCAATATTTTTGATATATTTTTGCTTCAGAAAAATGTATTTGAATTATCTTTTATTGTTCTTTTCCTGTTGCTCAGAAAGTCTTCTTTAAACCAATCTATAATGCTTAAGTTGAATTTTCATTTTCTGTTTTTCTCATATCTTATGTTTTACCTCTCTTTTTTTTTAGACAGAGTCTCACTCTGTCACTAAGGCTGGAGTACAGTGGCAACATCTGAGTTCACTGCAACTTCCACCTCCTGGGTTCAAGTGATTCTAATGCCTCAGTCTCCTGAGTAGCTGAGGTTACAGATGTGCACCACCACACCTGGGTAATTTTTGTATTTTTAGTAGAAATGGGGTTTCACCATGTTGGCCAGGCTGGTCTCGAACTCCTGGCCTCATGTGATCCACTGCCTGGGCCTCCCAAAATGCTGGGATTACAGGCGTGAGCCACTGTGTCCAGCCAGATCATAAATTTTATCTTTTGAACTTTTCTACATTCTGGAACAGCTCCTCAGATCTCATCCTGTTACTCTCCATGTCAATTTTAATTTGTATGTCTCTGATACAGATTTTAAAATTCTGTCATTATGGTTTTGTTTTCCTTGTCCTTCTTCTTTATTTTTTCTTTATTGTTATTCTTCTTTATTTCCCTTGCATAACTTTATTTCTCATGCTCTTTTCCATTTTTCTCAGCCTTGAGAATTTCTGCCACTATTTAATAAGAAGCTTCATTGTTTTCATTGGTAACAATCAACAACTTTTCCAAGTTTTCTTTTGAATCCTAAGATAATTATTTCCTGGGGATTGCATTTTATCTGAAGTTTGATGATATTTTAACTTCTTTGTTTGGGAGCATTTTTCTTTGCTCTTTATCTTTTTCTGTTGTGTCTTTGGATTTTCCTTACTGCCAAGGTGGTGCTCTCTGGATCCCTCTTTTAGATATAAAAAGGCATACATGTAAATAGTTTCTATTTTAATTCCTAATGTCTGGAAAGCTTTCATTTACTACTTGAAATCATTTTGTACACGTTTCCTAGTGCTGTGACACCACGAAAGATACAATAGATGAAAGTCTTATTTCCTCAAAACTCACCACTTACAGAGCAACCTCTTGGGTGGCAGGCAGTACGCCACTTCAGTCACAACATACTTCTTGCACACTCGTTTTCTGGAAAGAGAGAGAGATGCACAGATGATGAACAGCCCTCTAACTACCCACAAAAACCTTCATCATGCAATAGAAGCAAGGCTGCCAAGTTTTCTATTTTGAACAGTCCTTTTTTCTTTTTCTTATTTCAGAGTCAGACAGTGGCCCAGAGATGATGAAAAGTACATTTATATGGCCAGGTTTTCTCTATTCTAGATATAAAATATGAATGGCCCACCGAGTGGATATTTCATTTCTATCCAATCAACCAGAATTAGTAAAATTCTACCACATTTTGACAATAACTTTAATGTCACTCAATGCTATATCACTCAATTTGTCAATGAAATTTTCAATGTAGTAAATTTGCATTTTTTGTTTTTATAGGAAAAGTGTTAAAGCAGTGAATACAGGATATTATTGCACAAATGCCAGCAGTCATGAGGGTCTGGGTACAGGCTGTGGCTGTATACCTTTTGTTGTTGAAGATGGGAGATAGTGATTTAGATTTTCACATGTAAACTTTGAGGTCTTCTGAGAACCAGCTAAAAGATTAAGCAGTTTGATCTATGTGACTATACCAGAGGAAATGCTGACATTGGAGTTGTGGAGTTAGAAGTTTTGGTGTGTATGTGACCTTTAAATCTCTAGGGCTAAGTACAAAAAGCCCATGATATACAAATCTTTAATTTATCAAGAAGAAATTGGAAACAGAAGCAAGAATAAGTTGTACGAAATAATCTAAGATAAAAAGGTATCTTCAGAAAGAACATATTTTCAACAAAGTTAAGAACTGAAGAGAGGTTAAACAGGATGAACCCAAGAGGGCTGACCTTTTCAAAATCTCAGTAATGTTTTAGAGATGAGTATAAGAGGAGAGGTGGATTCTAAGCCCATAAATCCATAATGCAGTGAACTGATGAGTGAAGGAAAAGTGAGGCCATGACTGTTAAATACAATTGCAAAAAATATGTCTTTGATGGAGGAGGACAAACAGGGTAGAAGTTTGCAGGGGAAGGATTGTCAAGAGGCTTTTTTAAAAACATAAAAATACCCTCACAGTTCATAAAATTGAATTCACCCAAAAGATTGAAAAGTAAAAGAATTGAGTCTATTGTTCTTAAAGTCTGTTTTTCCTATTAAAGGAAACAAAGCCTTTGGCAGAATTAATTTGTTGTATTGCAGTGTTTCTGTTATTTAACAATTTAAGTTAAGAGATGTATAGCTGCGGAAATGTATAGTTGGCAAAACAGTGAAGTGGTTTGGAGCGTGAACTCAGAAGTTAGAGGGCCTGCATCTGCATCCTGGCTCGGCCACACACTAGCTGTGTGCACACATCTTTCCACCACAAAACTCTGCTAAGCTATCTGCATTTGAAGGTACATACATTGCATTTCTTCCTGTGGCAATGCATGAACTCTTCTTCCTGCATGATCATCTCCCCCTCACCTTCTTCTCTTTACTAGATTATTCATATCAGTGGACAAATATGTTATAAAATCTCCCGTCTACTGAACATAACAAAATGTGACCCCTGTCACAGCACCATTTTTCTGCTTTCTTATGCAAAATCCTCAGAGTGGTGTCTGTTCTTGCTACTAACATTTCTGTCTCCTGTGTTCTCTCATGAACTTAGCCCTACATGGCTTTGCCTCCACCTCTCTACCCAAATTGATTTTCATCTTTTTATTTGTGAAAAAATATAAGGACTCAAACAGAGTAAATTACTCTTTTAAGAGAGGAAGATTCTCTGGGTTAGCAAAATGTATTTATTGCTTTAAAAAATACATATAGGGCCAGGCACGGTGGCTCATGCCTGTAATCCCAGCAATTTGGGACGCCAAGGCGGGCAGATCACCTGAGGTCAGGACCAGCCTGGCCAACATAGCGAAACCCCGGCACTACTAAAAATACAAAAATTAGCTGGGCATGGTGGTGCACGTGTGTAATCTCAGTTACTTGGGAGACTGAGGCAGGAGAATGGCTTGAACACAGGACATGGAGGTTGCAGTGAGCTGAGATCACACCACTGTACTCGAGCCTGAGCGAAAGAGCAAGATTCCATCTCAAACAACAAAAACAAACAAAAAATATAAATTAAAAGCAATAGAACCTTGCTCACAAGAATGCAAAATAATATGGCTGTCTTGGAAAACAATTTGGCGCTTTCTTACAAAATTATACCTATACTCGCCATGTGACCCAGTAATTGCACTTATAGGTATTAAGAAAAATGAAAACACATGTGGCAGACAGAAGCCACAGTGTCTGCTCCATGAACTTCACCACTGGAATTCATGCATTTATAGAACTCTCTTTCCTTGAGTGAAGGCAGACCCCATGACTGGCTTCTAACTAATAGAACACAGCAAAGGTGACAGGATGTCAATCACTTGTGATTGCTTAACATTATCTAAAGCTCCACCCTATTTCTACCCGACTCATGCTAGAGACTCTCCTTGCTGGCATGATGAAGTAAATCGCCATTTTAGAGAGGCATATTATGTAGCAAGGAACTTCAGGTTCCGCTTCTTGGGATCCAAAGGCAGCCTTTTGTTATTGAACAGCAAGAGGTCAGGGCCCTCTATTTCAAAACTGCAAAGAAATACTGCTACTCCTTGAGTAAGCTTGGAAACAGATTCTTCCCTAGTTGGGCCTAGTAATGAGTACCCAGTTTTGCCTAACACCTTGATTATAGCATAGCAGGGGACCCCCAGCTAAGTCGTTCCTGGATTCCTGACCCAGAGAAATTGTGAAATAATAATTGGGTGCTTTTACAACTTATACATTTGTGGTAATTTGTTATAGAGCAATCTAAAATGAATGTAACATATACCACTCCAAAACTGACAAGTAAATATTTGTATCAGCATTTGTCTTAAAAGTCAAACCTAGAAATAGTACAAATATTTTAAATCTAATGAATAGATAAATAAATTGTGGTATATCCATTCAGTGGAACACTACCCAACAAAAAAACAGAAACAGACTACTAAAATACAGAACAACATGGAGAATCTCCATGATATCATGCTCATCATAAGAAGCCAGACATAAAGGAGTACCTGAGGTATGAGTTTGTTTGTGTGTAATTCCAGAGAAGGCCAAAATATAGTGACAGAATGAAGATCAGTGATTGACTGAGGCTAGGGGTGAAGGTAGGGAATTGAATGCAAAAGGGAACAGTAGAATGTTTGAGGGTTGATGAAAATATTCTGTATCAGCACTGTCCAATAGAATATTTTGTGTACATATTCCATAATCTTCTCTGTCCTATCTGGAAACCACTAGTCACATAATGGCTATTGAGCATTTGACATGTAACTAGTTAAAATAAGGAAATGAATTTTTAATTTTAACTAGTTTTAATTAACTTTCTATATGCACATGGGACAATATGGTGCTGTATCATTTGATTGTGTATGGTTACGTAACTGCACACATTTGCCAAAACTCACTGAACTACATACTGAAAATGAGTGAATCTTGTTGTATGCAAATTATACTTCAATTAAGCTGTTTAAAAAATAACAATGGAAACAACAGAAATATTTAGTAGTTATAATAATTACATCAGCTTCCTCTTTTCCCTTTTCCTAACCTCTTTGCTTCTGTATTCATTTCCTAGGGCTGTCATAGTGAAAAATGACAAACCTGGGGTCTTAAAACAACAGAAACTTTTTCTCTTACAGTTCAGGAGGCCAGAAGTCTGAACTTAAATTGTCAACGGATCAGTGCCTTCTGGAACCTCTGTTCCAGAGGGAGAATATGCTCCCTGCCTCTCTTTGGCTTCCATTGTTGCCGGTAATCCTTGGGGTTCTTTTGACAGTAGCTTCGTCACTCTGATGTCTG
Organism: Macaca fascicularis; assembly: GCF_037993035.2. Lineage (NCBI taxonomy): Eukaryota > Metazoa > Chordata > Mammalia > Primates > Cercopithecidae > Macaca > Macaca fascicularis. Next base: position 165,996,069 of record NC_088377.1, on the reverse strand, counting down.
CCTCCATCTTCATGCAGAGATTATCAAAGATAATCACTGATAATAGAACAAATTGAATTCATGTGTCACCTAACAGAATGCAGCAAGAGCAAAACTGCACTTTTCTGTGATTCTCCTGCCAAAGATACAAAACCTGAATATAATTATGTGAAAACATCAGACAAAGCCCCAAATAACTGGCTTATAATTTTGTTGAATGTTGATGTCATGAAGTCAAGAAAAGACAGGAACTCTTTGATACTCAAAGAAACTAAAAATACAAAAAAAGAAATGTGTTACGTGAAACTGAGTTTGATCTTTTGTCATTTTAAAAAACATTATTTTAAGATCTGATAAAATTGTAATGGGTTCTGAAGATTAGGTGATAGTAATATAATAATGTTAACTTCATGATTCTGAAGGTTTTATTGTGGTTATAGTGGGCAAATGTTCTTTTGAGAGGAAATACACACTAAAGAATACAGGAGTGATGAGGCATCGTATCAGCAAAATACTCTTAAATGATTCAGGAAGAAAAAAGTTATTTGTACCGTACTTGCAACTTTTGTATTCAAGATTGTTTCAAAATAAACCAAATTTTGATTATTTCATAACTTACTTTATTATTTGCAAGTTGTACTTACAATTTTTGTGTTCAAGACTATTTCAAAAGAAACCAAATAAGTTATGAATATAAGATAGGCCATATATTGTTTGTGTGTTGAATAATACCATAAAATACATGGGAAAACTGCTAGAAATATATGTTTCAAATACTGTATTTTTTTAAAAATTATTATTATACTTTAAGTTCTAGGGTACATGTGCATAACGTGCAGGTTTGTTACATATGTATACTTGTGCCATGTTGGTGTGCTGCACCCATCAACTCGTCAGCACCCATTAACTCGTCATTTACATCAGGTATAACTCCCAGTGCAATCCCTCCCCCCTCCCCCCTCCCATGATAGGCCCCGGTGTGTGATGTTCCCCTTCCCGAGTCCAAGTGATCTCATTGTTCAGTTCCCACCTATGAGTGAGAACATGCAGTGTTTGGTTTTCTGTTCTTGTGATATTTGCTAAGAATGATGGTTTCCAGCTGCATCCATGTCCCTACAAAGGACACAAACTCATCCTTTTTTATGGCTGCATAGTATTCCATGGTGTATATGTGCCACATTTTCTTAATCCAGTCAGTCACTGATGGACATTTGGGTTGATTCCAAGTCTTTACTATTGTGAATAGTGCCGCAATAAACATACGTGTGCATGTGTCTTTATAGCAGCATGATTTATAAAAAATATTGTATTTTTTAAACAAATTAGAGCTCTATCAGACTTTAACAAAAAAGACCAAAATATAAAGACCTAAAGATGTATATTATTAAGCAGGAGTAGTAATACTATATTAAGTCATGTAAGTAATAAAAAATAAGATTTTGTAAGAATTAACAAAATATTATAAAAATTATTCATATATTACTTTGCATAAAAATTCCAGATGAATCCCAAAATGGTGACATTATAGCAGCCACATTCTTTCAAGCAATGCAATGCAACTAGAAATAATTTAAAGATATTTTGAAAAACATAAAAGGTGACAAATATTTCAAAGGTTGAAAAGAAATGCTAAATAAAAATGGATGAATCACATTAGAACTGTAATTATAGTGTATGTAGTAAATAATAACAGTGAGAATATGAAATATCAAAAGGTATAATAAATAGCCAAAATATACTTAGGTCAAATTCATGGTCAAACACTTACTTTCTTCAATGTAAATCTAATAAATGAGTTAAGCTTTCAGCACTAGAAGCACAATAATAACAATAAAAATCTCTTAGGAAAACAATAAGTAAATCAAGTAGAGATGAAGATAGAAACTAATTAAAAACATATAATGACTAATAATGAGTATATACAAGAAATGTCCTTGAAAAATAAAGTAGCAATTTATTAAATTTAACAAAGAAAAAAGGACCAAAATTAGGAATTAAACAATGGATAGAACAAGATTTAGAGAATATGGGACCCAGATAAAGGATTTTCATGTTTTAAAGTATTCGTTTTGAAAATATTAAATTGCTGATTTGCTGGTTCAAGATTTTAAAATTTGAATAGATGGAGAACAATATAAGCATGTTAAAAGTTATCAATAAATTCACTAAAAAAAAAACTAAGCACAGTTGGATACATAAGAGAAGTTTTTAACATTTTTAAGAGATAATTTATTGATATAAAAAGTTAATTGGAACTAAAAAATGGAACAAAAAATAGAAATATTTTTTTCAGTATGTTGTTATAAATTCAAATATCAAATCTATACAAAAATTACATACACACAAATAACATAAAATATTAATAAGCATACTTACATATGATTTAAAATAATAAACCACAAATAAAAATCATCAAAATAAAGGAAGAACACTTCAATATTTTATATTACAACTATAACATGAATAGGTTAGAAAAGATAATAATATCAAAAGTTATTATAATACTATTTGATAATATTTGAGGAAAAGCTTGTTACCCACTTTTGATATTTTCATTCATTTGAAGAGAATTCAGTTAATATGATTTTTGGATTCTCTTATTTTCATTCTCTCCACCTAAGGAAAGGATGAGGAGTTTCTCTGGTGAATCTGGGAAGAATAACGTTGGCGTGCCTAGCTCAAATCTGGCTTACATCTTCTTGAGACTGGGCCTATTTGAATGCAAAATTGTTCAGAAAATTCTTGCCAATGCAATAATCCGAGAGTGAGAAAGAAGGTAAAAGTATTAGAGAAAAGCACAATATTACTCTCACTATCAAACAATTTCTCCTAATATTCATGGTACACTTATATTTTTATATTATATGTTATGTTTATATAGTACAAATACATTAATTTATATGCTTACTATGATATGTACGAAAACTTACCAAAAATAAAAACAACCAAAAGAAAAGTACCTTCCACCAGCAAGAATAGTAAAAAATAGGATACAGATGCTGTAAAATCAACAACTTCAATATGGAGAATTCATAAATATTCAGAATATGAAAAGAAAAATTTCATGCACACTAGAAACAAACTTCATAAAGCAGCTAGAAAATAGAATAACAAGAAATACTTGAGATCACATAAAGAAAACCACAAAAAATTATTATGAAAGACTAAATTTGATTTTTAACGGAAAGACTGAATACCAGAGAAGTATGTTAATTGTTTCCATATTGAATTTTAAGTTTAATAAAAATCTCAATGCGTTTTGAAAAATGAAACAACGTAGTTATAAAGCTTTCTACTGGGAAAATTCATAGGTGGGAACAGTGAAGAAAAAGAAGTTATTGTAAAAAAAAAAAAAAGATTCCTATCAGTGAATGGTAAGGAAAAGAGTGTCCTGCTAACGGACCACCAGGAACCAAAGGAAAAGCCAGTGAGCCAGAAAAGAAAACCCAAAACACAGATCCCAGTAGACAGAACAGATCTCAGCATGTGTTGACAAAGCACAGCCAGCTATGGGGGAAAGGAGAAATGGCTCAACAACAATATTGGAACTTGACTATTTTGAAGAAAAAAAGTATACTATATATCACCTTCTCCCTGACCATAAAATAAACCTCCAATGAATTTCATTTCTAAATGAAACCATAAAAGTCAAATTAACTCTTAGTTGAATATAGCTAGTTACATAAAAATGGCCAGGGAAACCAACAGAATAAATATAAATACTCTATGAAGATGTGGGAAACAGAAATTCAACCAGCTAGGAATCAAACATTTGCAAATTACAACAAACACTATTTTTGCACATCAAATTCACAAAGATATTTTGAATACGATATATAAAAATAAAAGCTGAAGTTATAAATAGATACAATCCTTCAGGAAAATAGTTTTTGAATGTATACCAAGACCCTTAAAGAGTGTGTATTTTTGAGCCAGAAATTCTGTACACGAGATGAATTCAATTATTTATTTAAATGAAGTTCACAATACTATCTATAAGAACATTTTAAAAAATGAAAATGACCTAAATATCCTGTAATGAAGTATAGTTCAATTATGATATGTCCAAAAATGGAACTCTATGCTGTTATAAAAAATTACGTTTGAAAAACACATAATGATACAGGAAAAATATATGCAGGGAAGCAGAAACTCAGTTTAATAAAAGACTATTTTATGTATTCATTTCCTCTCTATTAAAAATATTATAATTATTTAATTAAAGTGATTAAAGCCATCCTACATTGTTATGCAAATATTAACAGGTTTAGGTTCAGGTAAAAGTCAGGCAAAATGTCAAAAATACAAATTATTATCGGAGTTTGAGGAAAACACCATTTAAAAAGTTTTAAATTTTAAATGAAACATATAAAAGACAGAAAAATTGTAAAATATTCCATAATCAAGGAATGTCACAGATTTATCAATGACCCACACTTAGGCCAGGGTTTGAATAATACTGTCTGGTAGACCCAGGAATGAGAACCCTTATGCGTTACAGTTTCAATAGTTACAGTATCGCGCTGTAAATTTGCCAGGCTCACTCCATTGCCCATACTGCTTCCCCATGGGCACTAGCTCTGTCACCCAGATACCTCTAGTGATTCTGTGCTTCCCTTTCTTGAGGAACAGTTCTTTTATGGTGCCACTTTTTCCCCCATGCTTCATTTGAGGATACAAGTTCAAGGAAGAGCTACATCTGAGTGCCTGGGGATCTTGGTTTCTTTCATGGGGTCAGACATGTCTGTAAATGTTACTCACACACTAGAATCACACGAGTCTTTCCTATGGTTGACTGAATTCATCCTTCCTAAAAATTACAGACCTTATCCCTCCAATAACATTTTAGAGATGAAGCACAACCACATCTACTGATGATGCTTTATACCTGGAAAAAAATAAGCAAAAGCAATAATCTTTTCCACTTGTCCAACATAATTTTTATATACAGAAATAACCATATTGTGTCCACAGAAAATGTGATCATCATAGTTTTTTTTAAAGTTTTTGGTTTGAAATAATTCCAAATTTACAATGATAGTAGTTTGCAAGAAGAGTATGAATTTTTTCTTCCTGCGTCTTTCAGAGTAATTTGCCAACATCATGCCCAATCAACTCTGGCTACCTTTGTGCAGTTTTCCTCTGAGTGAGGACATGCATCTATCTAAGCCCAGGGCATCCATCAAAATAAAGTGATTAACATTAAAACAGCAAATTTTCATTTTTACAATTTCTTCTATATCTATTAGTTGGCATCATACGATAAAAAAGAGCTGTTTCTTCGCAACTATTGAATTATTTACATCACTACAGACTCATGGATTCCTGTGCTAGTTGATGGATTATAAAAATTTACAGCTATTTATTTTAATGCTCAAATTTTCCCCAGTGTGGCCAGTGGTGATCCCTTCAAGCTGGTTTTGTGTTCTTTTAACATATCTCCATCATTCCTAGTTCACTGTGTCACTTCCCAACACAACACATTCTGGGCATTTTGTATTTTCCGCACCACTACCCTGAAGCTAGCCATTTCTCCAAGAAGTTCTGATTTCTCTTAGTGGAGAACAATCTTTAGAAGCCAAGATCTGGTGCTATGTCTGTTCATTGTGATTGAAATGTCAATGCTACCAGGCCCTTTTAGTGAGCCACGCTAGAAAACACACACACACACACACACACACACACACACACACACACACCCCTCTATGATTTTCTTCATTTTTCTGTACATATTAAAATTATATGTTCCCTCTGATGCTTCCAATTCCGATAAAGCACAGCAAGCTTATTGTATTTTTCATCTTTCTATATTTATAACTTTTTCTCTGTCAGTGAAAAGCCTAACTCCCACTGTTCTAAACACATGTACCAATTTTATCAACATCACTTATGTAACCAATCTTTTGACCTCACTAGGCTACAATCCAAGATGACCACTTTCCTCACTTGGGCTTCAACCCCTGGCACTTTCCTTGTTCGAGCTCTAAACTGTGACAGGAGAGCCACCCACCGTACCTGGAAATCTACCTTCTTTGGCCTCATCAGCTGGCTTTTAGACTAAATTATTCAGAAAGAAATGAGTAAAACAGAGGAATAATGAGAAAAAGAAGGCAAGCATACAGGCAGGAAGCCCAGGCAATGTGCTGTGAACATGGGCTTCAAGTTCAAAAATTAAAATGCAAAGAATGTATCTATCTTTAAGAAATTGCACTACTAAGAGTAAAAAACATTCTTAATAAATCAAACAATTAAAATGCCAGGGCTCACCAAATTTTGACACCATTTGATAATATGTATTTGATCTTAGTTGTATAGCCTATTGCCTTTATAATTTATAACAATAAGTATCTGCAATAACACTTTACATTTTTTATGTTTGACATTTTTGTTAAAGTGACTTAAATACATGGATAATCAGCCACAGATAAGTTAGAGATATATTTATATTAAACAAACGAGAGGATTTGCATGTGATAACTACTTCCAGCATTCTCTTAGTTTTCTCTTAGTAAATCATCCCTGTACTGTGCAAGAAATTTTTTGATTGACCTTGCCTAGCTATGAACTCACTATAAATAAATTATTGAGTCTTTCCATCTCTGTAAAGCACCAAAGAGCTCCTGGGTAAGATGCATTTTTAAAATTAAAAAAAATCAATTTCTTTTTTAGACAGATTACTAATAGCTTTCATCCATCCATTTAGGGTGTACACATCTCTACCAACAAAGGAAGTGAGAGGAAAATTGACAGAATGGTGCCAGGTCACTGCATATTTTTATGCTCAACTTGAATTAGCAATTTCAAAAACTACATTTCCTTCTCTTTTTCCTTCTTTGTTATGCATGTTACAAATACATAGTTGCAACACACATATTCCTGTGAGATAACTCCAGAGATTTTTAGAAAGACAGCTTAGAAAGTGCTTTCTAAATTAATAAGACAAAATCTCAGCTGATTTTCTGTTTTAATAATTTCCCTAAGCTTAGGAATTCCCTAAGAATTCCTCAAGAATCTTTGGCTTCCAAATAATCAGCATTATCACTTGGTAATGCTGATCACAAATAATCAGCATATCAACCTTATTACCAAATTTCTGATAGCTTAGGAACTTACTACTGTTTAGATAAATGCACTATAAACTTACAGGCATCTATCAGTGCTTCATCTCTAAATACAATTTTAGCCTATTTCTTCTTTAAAACAGGTTTTAAAATAATGTTAGAGAAAAGTCAATATATTTTTTTTCTTGTGTAGTAACAGTGCAATGAACTAAATACTTCTGTCCTCCCAAAATTCATATGCTGAAATCCTAACCTCCAAGGTGATAGTATTAGGAGGTGGAGACTTTGGGAGGAGATTAACTCAACAGGGTGGAAGTCTCATGGATGGGATTAGTGCCCATATAGAAGAGGCACCAGAAAAATCCCTAGCTCCTCCCACTATGTGAGTAGAGAGTGGAAAGTTTCTACCTATGAACCAGAAATGTGGCCTTCAGCTGACACTCTCTGCTGGTCCCTTGATCTCTGACTTAGCCTCTAGAACTGTGAGAAATAAATTTCTCTTGTTTATAAGGCACCCAGTTTATCATATTTAGTTATAGCAGCCTGAATGAACTAAAACACACACCAATACTTTTATCTTCTTGTATGTGAAAGCTACGATGGCTCTTATCTGTAATCCCAGTACTTTGGAAGGGCGAGGTGGGCAGATCACCTGAGGTCGGGAATTCAAGACCAACCTGACCAACATGGAGGAATCCCGTCTCTATTAGCCGAGAGCGGTGGTGCATGCCTGTAATTCCAGCTACTCGGGAGGCTGAGGCAGGAGAAGAGTTTGAACCCAGGAGGTAGAGGTTGCAGTGAGCTGAGATCATGCCATTGCACTCCAGCCTGGGCAACAAGAGTGAAACTCCGACTCAGAAAACAAAAAACAAAAAAAAAAAAAAAAAAAAAATCCTGAACGCTAACCACAAGCTCCTCTGGTTTCGGTGTTTCAGCACTTCACTCAGGCTACTTTGATTTTTGATCATACACAAATCTCAAATACCTTGGTCCTTCCCTTGGTATACCTCTTGTCTTACTTTCCTCCCTACCCTGTTTAGACTCCATAACTGATCATGTAAAGTAAGAATATTCCCTATCTCCCTTACCCATTTGCTCCATATACCGCAAAGAACTCCGCGTTTCCCTACCCTGATCTGTTTAAGTGCTGCAGGTAAAAGGTCACACAACCTTCAGATTGGTGCAAATACCAATGCGTGTTTTCCAACTTCCTTTGGTTTCTCAACACCTGTGTTTCATTTTATCTTATTTCTATTATATCATCTCCTGTCTTGCTAAAATATTCCAAAACTCTGAGGCTGCCGTTATCAACATTAGTAAATGTCCTTGCAAATTATTTCACTGAGAAAACAGGAGCCAGATAGAAAAACCCTTACCTCAAATGGTTTTCATCCTGCATATCTTATGGTTCCTCTTTCACTCCATTTTCCTCTATTCATACCTCATCTCCCTTTCTATGCCCTGATTGCATGTTTCCTGTCTTCAACACTCTGCTCTGGTTCTCACTTACAACACTTTACTACCTGTTTGCTCCTGCCCTCTGACTGCAGAGATATTTAACCTCTCTTCTAACAAATAAGAAAACAAGTAATAAAACTACAATAAACTTCCATGATTAAATCCCCTCTATGGAAAACAGTATGGAGATTCCTTAAACAGCTAAAAGTAGATCTACCATTTGATCCAGCAGTCTAACTATTGGGTATCTACCCAAAGGCTAAGATGTCATTATATGAAAAAGACATTTGCACACGTATATTCATAGCAACACAGTTGACAATTGCAAAGATGTGCAACCAACCTAAGTGCCCATCAACTAATGAATGTATAAGGAAAATGTGTTTATATACACCATAGAATACTACTTAGCCATTGAAAAGGAACAAAATAATGTGTTCTGGAGCCACTTGGATGGCACTGGAGGCCATTATTCTAAGTAACACAGAAGTGGAAAACCAAATACCCCATGTTCTCATTTATAAGTGGAAGTTAAGCTATGAATAAGCAAAGGTACACAGCATCACACAATGGACGTTAGAGACTCATAAGGGGGAGGGGAGCTAGAAATTTTTTTTAAAAACTTACACATTAGGTATAATGTATACTACATGAGTGAAGGGTGCACCAAAAATCTCATAATTACAGCAGCACAATTCACCACTATATAATTGATCCATGTAACCAAAAAAAAAAAAAAAAAAAAAAAAAAAGAAGTGTACCCAAAAAGCTATTGAAATAAAATTTTTTCAAAAACTGTAAAAAAAAAATCCCCATCTGGACATTGATTTCTGTTTATTTTTTTCTCTGATACACTTCTTCTCTTTTTTATTAATACGTAATAGTTGAACATATTTATGAGGCATATGGGATATTTGATTATTACACATACACATGCATACAATGCATAATAATCAAATGAGGGTAATTAGGATATCCATCAGCACCTCACAATTGTATCATTTCCTTGTATAGAAACATTCCAAATCTCCTCTAGCTATTTTGAAATATACAATAAATTACTGTTAATCATAGTCCCCATGCTATGCTATCAGACACTAGAACTTATTCCTTCTATCAAACTGTATTTTTATAGCCATTAACCAACTCCTCTTCATTTCCTCCTCCTCAGAACTCTTCCCAGCCTCTGGCAACTATCATTCAACTCACTACCTTCATGAGATCAATTTTTTAGATCCCTAAAATGAGTGAGAACATGCAATGTTTGTTTTTTTGTGCCTGGTTAACTTCACTTAACATAAGGTCCTCTCATTCCATTCTTGTTGCTGACAATGATAGGGTGCCATTCTTTTGTATGACAAAATAATATTTCATTGTGTATAAATACATTTTCTTTATTTATTCATCCCTTGATGGACACAGGTTGACTCCATATCTTAGCTTTTGTGAATAGTGCTGCAATAAACATAGTGCTGATATCTCTTCAGTATATTTATTTTTTATATTGTGTATATATATCTAATAGTGGAATTGCTGAATCATACGGCAATTCTATTTTTAGTTTTCTCAGGAACCTCCATACTGTCCTCCACAGTGGCACACCATATTAGTTCGTTCTCATGCTGTTATGAAGAAATACCTGAGACTGGGTGATTTATAAGGAAAAGATGTTTAATTGACTCACAGTTCTGCAGGGCCAGGGAAGTCTCAGGAAACTTACAGTCATGGCAGAAAGGGAAGCAAACATGTCGTTCTTCACATGGCAGTAGCAAGGAGAAGTGCAGAGCAAAGCGGGAGGGGAGAAGCCCCTTATAAAACCATCAGCTCCCATGAGAATTCACTCACTATCACAAGAACAGCATAAGGGTAACTGCCCCCATGATTAAATTACCTTCCACTGGGTCCCTTCCGTGACACTTGGGGATTATGGAAACTACAATTCCAGTTGAGGTTTGGGTGGGGATACAGCCAAACCATATCATGTACTTATTTACATACCCGCCAACAGTGTACAAGGGATTCCCTTTCTCCACATCCTTGACAGCATTTGTTATTTTCTGCATTTTAAATAACAGCCATTTTAATTAGGATGAGATATCTCATTGTGGTTTTAATTTGCATTTCTGCGATTAGTGATGTTGAGCATTTTTTCATATACCCTTGGCCATTTATATGTCTTCTTGTGAGAAATATCTATTCAGATTTGCCCATATTAATCTCTTGTATGAATAGTTTGCAAATATTTTTTCTATTCTATAAGTTGTCTCTTCACTTTATTGTTTTTTTTGCTGTGCAGAAGCTTTTAACTTGATATAATCTCATTTGTCTATTTTTGCTTTTTTGTCGCCATTGCTTTTGAGGTCTTGCACAAAAAATTTTTGCCCAGGCCAATGTCCTGAAGTACTTTCCTAATGTTTTCTCTAGTAGTTTCACAGTTTCAGGTTTTACATTTAAGGCTTTAATCCATTTTGGTTTGGTTTTCATATATGGTGAAAAATAGGTTATAGTTTCATTCTTCTACATATATAAATATCCAGTTTTCCCACCACTTATTGAAGGATTTGTTCTAGTGCCTTTATAAAAAAAATAAGTGGGCTATAAATCCACAGATTAATTTCTGGGTCTGTATTCTGTTCCATTGTTCTATGTGCCTGTTTTCATGCCAGTACCATGCTGTTTTGGTTACTACACCTTTGTAGTGTATTTTGAAGTCAGATAGGGTGAAGCCTCCAGCTTTTTTGTTGTTGTTGTTCAGGACTGTGTTGGCTGTCTAGAATCATTTGCTGTTTCATACAAATTTTAGGATTTTTTTCATTTTTGTGAAGAATGTAATTGGTATTTTGATAGAGATTGTTTTGACAACATTAATTCTTCCAATCCATAACCATGAAATATCTTTTTATCTTTTTTTCTTGAAAGAAAACTCTATTTCTTCACTTCCTATTCACTTCACTGAAGTCTGAGGATCTTCCTTCATTTTATCTACCAAATTATTATGCAAAAAAAGTCATCAATTTCCTGCTTATTTCCAAACCCATTGGACAAGTTTCAGCCTTCATTTACTGATAAGTTATCAAGAAAGAATACTTCCATCTTTTAATTCATGCTACTTCTGAAGCAAAAACGAATCAGTTATTTCTTTCCCTGGCCTAAAATACATATCAAATAAAGGGAAGGCTTCGTTGTTAAGATTAGGAAAGCTCAATCAAATCTCTATATTCTCTAAAGAAAATTGCTACACTACCTTACTTATTGTCTTACTTTCCATGTCAATTACAATCAGACAAATAAATAGCAGTCTTTCATTATTTTTATTAGTAGCCAAGTGGAAAAGAAAAATGATATATTTGGAGTTTTGCAACAGTGAAGTCTTGCACAGATATTTTACTGAACCTGTTTGCTCATCTACAATATGACAATAATGATGATTTCTACCTCATAGAATTGCTTAAAGGCTAAAATAAAACATTATGGTGGGCAAAAAGCTATTTTTAAATGTTTAAAAGTGCTGGAATTTGTTTGCTATAATTATTCAAGTTCTGGCAGTCTGATATGATATAGAATAATTACTTCTTAATCAAAAAATGAATTTCCTGTGTATGGAAACTCCAAATACAATCATTTGTTGCCCATTCTCCACCAATTTTTTCTCTGGCCTTTAGGGGAAATTGGAAGGCTCATAGCAGCCAGACAAAGTTAGCAAAGAAAAAAGTAAGTTTCAATGAAAATTAGAGGCAAAGTCTGAATGCTTTTGCCTCTACTCTGATCTGGTTCAGTGGAATCAGAAAGATTGCTGTATAAAAATTACAGTTATTACAGTCCTTACTGTTTGCAGAAGAGGAAACCCTGGCCTGAGGAGATAAATTGACCGGCCCAAAGTTACTTTTATGGCAAATAGTTGATTTTCTATCCTCTAAACTCAGAATCTGAGAGGTTAACAACCAACTTTCATGTACAGAACAGAAAAATAAGAAGTAGACATGCCAGAAGGCACAGATAGTTAATTATTAAGTCAGAATTTCTCATCTATAAAGCAGAAATAGTATTTCTCAAAGAGGAATAAACATATCAAAGGGTTGTTAACATAATTAAATAGATTACTTAAATAAAAATACTTGAAGAAATGCCTGGTTCATAGAAGTTGCTCAATTAATGTTCCTTACCTTAATTATAGACCATTGGTGCCAGGGTTATAAATCTAACATCTAATTTACCCTGGCAAAAATAAACTTTATGTGTATTTACTAAGTAAGAAATACTACTTTCCTGTTTTGTGCCCACTGAGCACCAAAATTCATATAGTATTCAGGAAAGTATCTAAATGTGGCAAATTTATAACAATTATGAGTTCTTTACCTTGGAATTTGATGAAAAGGAATAAATGATTTATTGAAAATAAATGGACCTACAGCATGGGAGTTTTGAAAACAGTTCATAACCTAAAAAACACTAATGTATAGTGATCTGAATATTCTGATATCAGCTTTTAATTGTTTTTTACTAAAGAGTAGGTAATACATTTAGTCAATGCATTTCACTAAAATGGTTATAAGCAGAACAAGAAGAAGATGAAGGGAAGAGATTTTCAGATTCACTAAGGGAAAGCATTCCAGGCAGTGCAACAGCCTTGAAGTGGGAGCATGACTGTTAGATAGAAAACAGACTGTGCCCAATGCATATAAAGGAGAAAGGCATACAAGGTCAGGGACACAGAAGGATTCTAAAACATGAAGGGCCTTGTAGGTCAAAAAGAACTTAAATTTTTACTCTGAGTGCAATAGGCAGAGGAGTGACATGATTTTAGGTTCTTTGGAAATCTTCCTGACTCCTATGCTGAAAATAAGCTATGGAGAGTATGGGGCAAAGGGTACAAGCAGACAGCTCAGTTAGAAAACTATTACAGCAGTTCAGGCAATAGAATCTCACACACACAATGAAAATGCTTCCAAAAATAACAGTGGAGCAGAAAAAATAAAGAATAAAGGAGAGTGTAAATATGTGAGCAAATCTAAAAGAATATTGACCTTATAAAACAACAGTAATAGAGGGGTTTAAATAAATTGAGAAATAAAATGTATGGCAGTAACATCATAAAAGGTGAGAGAGATTCTAAGGTCCTAGCATTGTTGGTAGGTTATAAAACTATTAGTATGTTAGACTTTGAGTCAAGAAGAAGTGCTGTTTTGGGTGGTCAGTAAACAAAGAGTAAAGTGTTATGTAATTAATAACCTAATAGAGGAGAAAAGCAAAATAAATATTATTAACTCAAAGAAACCTAGAAAAAGTCTATGAAATATAGAAAACAAATAAGATAGCAAATTCATACTAAATACATTAGTAATTATATTAGTCTACACATTCTGAATGAAAAACAAATAATCCAGTTAGAAGACTTTATTAGTCTGCTAAGGCTGCCATGACAAAGCACCACAGACTAGGTGGTTTATACAACACAAATTTATTTCTCAAAGTTCTGGCGGTTAGAAGTCCAAGATCAAGACATAAGCTATGAAGTGAGGCTTAGACTTAGACTTCTAAGGCCTCTCTCCACAGCTGATAGACAGTTACCTTCTATGTCTTCACATGGTCTTCCCTTTGTCTGTGCCCACATTTTCTCTTATTATAGGCGCACAAGTCATATTGGATTACAGCCCACCCTAATAACCTCATTTTGATTTAATTACCTTTTTAAAGACCCTATCTCCAAATACAATCACCTTTTGAGGTACTGGGGGTTAAAGCTTCAACACGAATTTTTGTAAGAGGCAATTCAGCCCATTACAAAGACAAACACCAAAAAAGCCCTCAGCTTTGTTTATGACGTATACACCTTTAATATAAGGATATAGAAAGATCAGAAATGATATACTGTGCAAATACTAACCACAAACAAACAACAAAAAATGCTGGCCTAGATATACTTGCATTAAAGAAGAATCCAAAGCAAAAATCATTATGAACAACAAATAAAAATGTTTCATAATGATGAAGTCACCAGTCAGCCAGAAAACTATCATAGAGTTCTAATTATATGAAAATTTGAAAGCATTAAGAAAAAATAATAGATAAAACCATAATCATAAAGGAAAATGATAACATGCTTTTGATCAGTAACTGATAGAATAAGCAGACAAAAAAAATAAGAATATAAATCAGTTTTGACCTAACCTATATTAAACCTTTAAATACTGAAAGACTACATTACACAATCTTTTCAAGAAATCACATAAGAAAATTGGAAAGAAAAAAGAAAGTGTCAACAGATTTCCAAGAGTTAACTAAAAAGGTTGTGTTCTCTGGCTATGTTAGAATTAAGCTCAAACTCAGTATAAGTAGCTAGAAAGTAGCCAATGGTTCATAATTTAAAATGTATATCTAAATACATATGAATAAAAAAGGGAAATTTTAAAACTGAATCAAAACCTGTGGATGCAGCTAAGTCTGTGCTCAGAGGAATTTTTCTAGACTTAAATATGTATATTAGTAAAGAAGAAAGGCTTAAATGGAATGTTCTATGTATTTGTCTCAAAAATTGAAAGTATAGCAACAAATTTAGTTCAAAGAAAATGGAAGGAAATAAGAAGTAATGTTAATGAATTATTAATAAACATACAATAGAAATAATCAAAGTAAAAATTTGATTTGAAAAGACTCATAAAAGTGATACACTACTGATGAAACTAATAAAGAAAAGAGAAGTAGAACAAAGTAACCTGATACAGATGCTTCAGTTTTAAAAAATCACAAGTTATTATGGACAACTTCACATTAATATATTTTATATGTTAAATAAGATAGATAAAGTCCTCAGTTAGCCTTATTTTATGTTTTTGTTTGTTTGTTTGTTTGAGGTGGAGTTTTGCTCTTGTTGCCCAGGCTGGAGTGCAATGGCACTGCCTCAGCTCACTGGAATCTCTGCCTCCTGAGTTCAAGCGATTCTCCTGCCTCAGCCTCCCAAGTAGCTGGAATTACAGGCACCCACCACCACACCCAGCTAATTTTTGTATTTTTAGTAGAGACGGGGTTTCGCCGTGTTGGTCAGGCTGGTCTTGAACTCCTGACCTCAGGTGATCCACCCACCTCGGCCTCCCAAAGTGCTGGGATTACAACATTTTAATGCACTAACAACGACACTGCCTTTAGACTGGATAGTTTATCAGCTGTACAAATTGGAAAAATTAAATATGGGAATACAGAAGATTTTTATTTTTCTTCTCTTCTGGTTTCTTTTCCTAGACTTGTCACGTTTTCAATGGTTGTTATGTCCTCTTTGCCTGCTGGGAGATGTTCATTTATTTGATAATGTGTTTTTGTTACCAAGTTTTGGATTTTGCTTTAATTAACATCTACTTAATAAATATTTGTTTATTACCTTTATGTGTCAAATGGTGTGCTAGAAGCTATAGTGCCTATTACAAACAAGATATAATCCTGTTGGGCTCTCAAATTGTAACTGGAGTGAAAGCAAATGGAGAAAGAGAGGCATATGTAAATATGCTGTCAGGAGGACTTGAGAAGATTGCTCCAAAAAAAAAAAAAATCAGGGAAGAATGCATGATGCTTGACATAAGTTCTAGAGGAAAAATTAGAACAATACAAAAAATATGTTGAGAACAGAACTTTGGATTCAGGAGTGAGAGCAAATCTGAAGGTCTGAAGACATATGTGCATGCAGATAAAGTTTAATATCTTACAACTCTCCTCCTCTCTGCTATGCTTATTAAATATTGGATTTTGCTTTACTGTTGAGCTAAGAATGAGTTTCAACTATTTACTGGTCCTTGTAGCTGGTTGGCTTCCTCCAGCCTGTGTTCTCTTTGACATCTGTGATTTTTTTTATTATTATTATTATTTGTGGCATACGGTGGAGAAGGAAACAGATTTACACTTTTGTCTTTGGCAGAAAAAGTCATTTTCTTGTTTGATTTTAAACTGAAAATATTACGCAATGGTGCCTCCTATTTAAATATAATATTAAAATGTCCCTTTTATCATCCTTGACCCTACACTTTCATGCCACTCAGGTTTACTTAACAGTGACTATCACCTGAGGTGCACAAGAAGAATTCAGACTTTTCATCTTTTTCTCCAGAGAAATTTCTTAGCTCACAGCTTTATACATTCATTCAGTGAAGCATCTATTGACTTCCTTTTACGTGACAAACAGGACATCACGAATGTGAGTAAAACAGCCTTTTACCTCGAAGAACTGCATCCGTGGTCTTGCGATCCTCACACTGTCTTCTCTACCTTCAGGAATTAGTTGTATCTAGAAAAAGTTCCCAGGCAATTTAGCTAATGTATAAAGTCAAGGTGGTTTTAGAGTATTTGCAATGTACAGAAAGGCTGTCAAGTTTTATAGAAACTAGTAAAGAAGCAAAACTCACAGGTTTGATGCCTTGACACTGCTACTGTTAGGAAGTCTAGAGTCTGAAAATGAAATTCTGTCATTGCACTTATTACGATATTAATGTCTAAGACCCATGTTGACAAGTGGGCAGAACACATTTATGTTATACAACCCTTTTCTGTAACGTAATTGATCTTTCAAAATTTACTACATTGGCCTTGGGTTGCTACTCAGAAAAATTACCCTAAAACTTACATTCTCCTGCCAAATGTAAGACCTTCCAGGTAACCTAATGATATCATAGAGATTGACAGTACTATTGCGCACATATGAAAGAGTATGAATGAAAGAAAAATCTGCCTGGTTTCCTCATATCATCTTTTACAGGAAATATGGAGTCTCACAGACTTTTCATTATGGGAAACCTATCTGTCATTTCTTGTCATCCTATGATAGAGTAATTCAGTCTGTAATCAAATAAGCCTGGAAGTCATTTTTATTTATGTTTCAAATGGTAAAATATGGCTGTCTTAGGGCAGAGAAGAACGAAAAATCACAAACTTCAGCTAGTGATCATTAAGAACTCTATTCTTGCATGTATCCAATCTTTTATCCTAAGTCTTATTTTCAGAGTCTTGACTACCAGGAGACAATTCTTCTACCTTCTTCCTACTAAGTCAGCTGTGTGCTTCTTCAAATTAGCCCTATTTGGTGAGTGTCCTTATGTCCCTCTGTAAATGCCTCTAAGAAAAACTATCGCACAGTCAAAAAAGAACTCAAGACATATAGGAAAATAAAATCACGTGATTTTTCAGAACCATCCTTTGTTTTTTCATCATATTTATCACTGACTTTTAGCTAAAATCTCAAAGAAAAATGAAAATTCCAATGTGATAATTAAAAATACCAATATATTTATTATTAAATTTCCTTTTCGATAGTGTTAGCAGCCTACAACCACTTGGAAAAAAAAAAAAAAAAAAGTGTTTTGGCCAAAATGCATGCCATCCAAAGAAAGAAAGATAACTAAAAGTAAACAGAGTGAGATGAGGAACAATATTACCTTGTGAAAACAGCAGTCTGTTTCATTTCTTATGACCTGTAATGCAAAAAAAAGTAAACATTTGTCAAGTTTATAAAGAAATAATATAGAAAGTTATTTCAGATAAGCCCAAAAATTTTCCCAAACAATAGAATTCTATAATATTTTCAAACACTGAAATATTTATTTAAATATTTTATCATTTTATTCTTACTGAATGCTAAATCAGTAAGATTTTCTCTTCTTATGCACATCATCAGAAAACAGAACAGCACAATGGTTCATTTGGCTCTGCATAAGCATCTCCTTCTAGAGAAAAATGAAATCTTCCTTAGATTACAGGAACAAGTATAAACGGGAATTAAAGGGGAAGAAAAGGTAATCAACAAAAAAGCAACAGGCCGATCTTTATCTGAGCTAGTAAAGTTTGACAGCTTCTAGAATCCAACTACTTGCCACTATATATAGCATATGTTGAAGTCTGAACGAGAGCCAGAAACTGGAAACAGAGATGCCCGCAAAAAATGTATGTGTGGAAAGTCTGAGGTTTACAGAGGTGCATAGGGTGTTCTATCAGCCTGATTTTCAGAAAAGCTGGTGAATCCGTCACTGGCTTCCTCTTATCATGGCTGCACGCTAAAAATGGAGGCGATTAATATGCTAAGTAGGAAAAGCTTGGCTGTCAGTTGCCTGCATTCAGCTGCCAGAACCTTGAAATTAGGTCATGGCCGCCAGGGAAAATTCCTTCTCAGATGGCAGGCTGCGTAAACATGTTAACAGACCTAGACAGGAGGAAACACCTCCCAAAGTACCCAAAGTGATGGGAATGATATGCACTATAAAATTACATCAACCTGTGATTCCAAGACCTTTCGATATGGAACCAAGAAACACAGTTGTAAACTTCGCACCTCTGTTTTCATTCTGCCCTTGAAAAGGAACAGAAAGAAACAAATCTCTTTTCTAATTTTTCCAACTATTTCCTCAATAGCTTGAATATTTAGCATTGTAAGTATTGGATTTCTGTCAATGAGCACAATTCCTAATAGTTTTAAAATGTTAGGACTCTATCTTCATGTAAGTCATGGCAATCCTGAAAGGTATGTGTCTGTGTGTGTGTAGATATATGTGTGTATGTGTATGCATACCCACATTTATATGCATCTTTATATAAGGGATGGCATTCCTGAAAGGTGTGTTTGTAGGAGTGTGTGTGTGTGTGTGTGTGTGTGTGTGTGTATGTGTATATATACATATGCAAGAAATTGCTGTTGAAGTCACAAATATTCATGAGGAATCATTTATAATACCTGTGTTTTACCATCTTCAAAATAATGAAGTATATTTTCAAGTAGTCTAGCTGAAATATTGTTAGGATGTTTTGCTAAAATGCCATAGACTTTGGTGATTAAATAAAACCCTTTATTCCTAAGTTAATAATATTGGAAAAACTTGAGGCTAAAAGATACTTTTATTTATGAAAAGGGAATCAGTGTATAATAGTAGAAAGACCATCAGTAAAACGTTCAAGAACAAGAGTGTAAGTTCTGCCTTTTTTATTCATTTGCTTTTTAACCGTAGGCCTCACTTTATTTATCTGTAAAATAATTAGTTAGAAATAGTTAAAAATAGATTATTTCTATATCTACTTATACCGATAAGCCCTCAAGATCATTTTATTTGAATAACAAACACTAATGAGAAAAGAAATTGAAGCTCCTAGTATTTGCATACACTATTAATTCACAAAGGGTTACATGTCATCACTTATGTTGTGTACTAAGATAGTAACAACTACAATGACAGTTGAATATAGGCTTGCAAAATATAGAAGGCATCAAGAGATCAAATTGGGCTTTAGATTTCAACACCCTTTCTTTAGCAGAAATAATTTATTGTCCATGTTTCCCGCCCGTAACAGTAGAGCCACCTTTTGCAGGGGGAAAAAATTGTCCCTTTAGTTAAGTGTCTCTGCATCCATTAGAGGTGAGTTGTTGAATGCATAGGTATTTACAATGATTAAGTCTACAAATTGTAAATCTGAAAATTCTCATGATGAACATGTGGAAGCATAAAATTCCAGTTCAGGTTCTTAAGTGACTACAGTTTCATAATTTGACATGTTTTAGTTTTTGCAGGACTGTAGCACCAACCTATATCCAATCAATCCAAATGCCAACCCACTATGCAGTTTTATTGGAGTAACAGTAGAGCAGCTCTTAATTCTCCAAAGAAGGCTTGAGAGTTTTTAGGGTCAGTTATATATAGTTTTAAAAAAAAAATCCTTAATATTCAGTATTACTTATTGGGCACCAGTAACTCAGAAAAGGGTGACTTGGTTACCTGTGAAATAACAGATCTATATACAGGCTGAGGTCTGAAATCTGAGACGGTTTCTCAGACTGAAAAGAATTCCCAAACTCCCCTTAATGAACTTTTCATTTTATAATTCTTCAGATTTTTCCCTTAACAAAATTTCTAGTGGTGGATAGGAGGCAGGACTAGCTTGCAGCTCTGGCTTGGACAGACAAAGCAACATGTAGTGACTCACATCGTGAACTTTTGCTCCAAGAACTTCCACAGGAAGATACCAGGAAAGCTAAGATAATCCACAAGCCATTTGAAGGAACTGGATTGCTGCTGTAGTCTCCCTGAGATGCTGAAAAACTGTGCATCCGTTTGCTTTCTCAGTGGAGAGGCTGGTGGTCTGGGGCTAGTTCTCAGCCCTGATCTCTAGCTGCCTGGTAATAGAGTCAGTGCTCTTTGCGGGGCATGGTGGGAGTGAGACTGGCTTTTAGAATTGTGGGCTGTGTGGAAGTGGGGTGAGGCCTGTGCCTGGCAGCTTTCCCCCACTTCCCTGGTGACCTGTATGACTCAGCAGAGGCAGCCATAATCCCTCTGGGAACATAACTCCATTGGCCTGGGAACCACACCCCCATCCCCCATAGCAGCTATCGCAAGCCCCTCTTAAGGAGAATCTGAGCTCAAACAAGCCTATCCCTGCCCCAACCTGGTGGTTTTTCTTGACCAGTCCTGGTTACCAAAGACAAAGGACATATCTCTCGGGAACTCTATGGCCCTGCCCACTGCCTGAGAAACATGAATACTTAACCAGGTGACCCTACGACAAGTTTGCAACCTCCCTAGAGGTACTCCCTAGAGTACCACAGCTGATGCACTCTTGAAAGTACTACATCCTGGTTGGAGGTCCACTAACACAAAACCAGCACACTGAACAAAAATACAACCAAGGACCCCCACAGAGTCCATTTCACTCCCCTGCTACCTCCACCATAGCAGGTACTGGTATCCATGGCTGAAAGAACTGAAGATGAAGCATATCACAGGACTCCTTGCAGACACTCCCCAGTACAAGCACAGAGCCATGTAGCTTCACTGAGTGGCTAGACCCAGAAGAGCAAAAACAATCACTGCAGTTTGGCTCTCAGGAAACCCCATTCCTAGGGGAAGGGCGAGAACACCACATCAAGGGATCACCTATAGGACAAAAGAATTTGAACAGGAGCCATTGAGTCCAAGATCTTTTCTCTGACATAGTCTACCCAAATGAGAAGAAACCAGAAAAAGAATTCTGGTAATATTACAAAACAAGGTTCTTTAACACCCCCAAAGATCACACCAGCTCACCAGCAATGGATCCAAACCCAGATGAAATCTCTGAATTGCCAGAAAAAGAATTCAGAAGATTGATTATTAAGCTAATCAAGGAGGCACAAGAGAAAAGTGAACTCCAACTTAAGAAATACAAAACAAAACAAAACAAAACCATGATTCAGGATAAAAAAGAACAAGTCTTTAGTGAAACAGATAGCATAAATAGAAAACAATCACAACTTCTGGAAATTAAAGACACATTTAGAGATGTCCAGTGCAAAATGCACTGGAAAGTCTCAACAATAGAATCAAACAAACAGAAGATAAAACTTCAGAGCTTGAAGACAAGGCTTTCTAATTAACACAATCTGTCAAAGACAAAAAAAAAAAAAGAATAATTTTTTAAAAATGGGACAAAGTCTCCAAGAAGTTTGTGACTATGTTAAGTGTCCAAACCTAAGAAAAATTGGTATTTCTGAGGAAGAAGAGAAATCTAAAAGCTTGGAAAATATATTTGAGGGAATAATTAAGGAACACTTTCCCAGCCTTGCTAGAGATATAGACCTTCAAATACAAGAAACTCAAAGAACACCTGGGAAATTCATCACAAAAAGATCATTGCCTAGGTAAATGTTCATCAGGTTATCTAAAGTCTAGATGAATGAAATAATCTTAAAAGCCATGATGTAAAAGCATCAGGTAACCTATAAAGGAAAATCTATCAAAGTAACAGCAGATTTCTCAGCATAAACCCTACAGCTAGAAGGGATTGGGGTCCTATTTTTAGCCTCCTTAAAGGAAGCAATTATTATCAGCCAAGAATTTTGCATCCAGCAAAACTAAGCTTCATAAATGAAGGAAAGATACAGTCTTTTCCAGACAAATAAATGCTAAGAGAATTCACCACTACCAAGCCAACACTACAAGAACTGCTAAAGGGAGCTCCAAGTCTTAAAACAAATCCTTGAAATACACCAAAATAGAACCTGCTCAAAGCATAGGTCTCACAGGACCTATGTAACAATAACACAATGAAAAGAAAAAAACACAAACAAGGTATTCAGGCAACAAATAGCACGATGAATAGAATAGTACCTCACATCTCAGTACTAACATTGAATGTGAATGGCCTAAATGTTCCACTTAAAAGTTACAGAATGGCAGAATGATAAGAATTCACCAACTAAGTGTTTGCTCTTTAGGAGACTCACTTAACACATAAGGACTCACATAAACTTAAGGTAAAGGGGTGGAAAAAAATATTCCATGCAAATAGACACCAAAAGTGAGCAGAAATAGCTACTCTTACATCAGACAAAATATACTTTAAAGCACCAGCAGTTCAAAAAAGACAAAGAGGGTCATTATATAATAATGAAAGGACTAGTCCAACAGGAAAATATCACATTCCTAAATGTATATGCACCTGTACTAGTCCATTTTCACACTGCTGATAAAGACATACCTGAGACTGGAGAGAAAAAGAGGTTTAATGGACTCACAGCTCCACATGGCTGGGTTGATCTCACAATCATGACAGACGGTGAAAGGCGTATCTCACATGGTAGCAGACAAGAGAAGAAGAACTTGTGCAGGGAAACACCCATTTTTAAAACCATCAGATCTCATGAGACTCATTCACTATCACGAGAACAGCACAGAAAAGATCCACCCCCACAATTCAATCATCTCCCACCGAGTTCCTCCCACGACATGTGGGAACCATGGGAGTTACAATTCAGGATGAGAGTTGGGTGGGGACACAACCAAGTCATATCAGCACCTGACAGCAGAGCCCACAAATTCATAAAACAATTACTACAAGACCTGAGAAATGAGATAGATGGCAACAAATAATAGTGGGAGACTTTAATACTCCACTGAAAGCACTAGACAGGTCATCAAGACAGAAAGTCACAAAGAAACAATGAATTTAACTTATACCCTACGACAAATGGACTTAATAGAATTTACGGAAGTTCTACCCAATAACTGCAGAATATACATTCTATTCATCAGCACATGGAACATTCTCCAAGATAGACCACATGATAGGCCACAAAACACGTCTCAGTAAATGTAAGAAAATTGAAATTACATCAAGTACTCTCTAAGACCATAGTGGAGTAATATTGGAAATCAACTGGAACCCCCCAAACCGTGGAAATTAAATAACCTGCTCCTAAATGATCACTGGTTCAACAATGAAATCAAGATGGAAATTAAAAAATTCTTTGAACTAAATGATAATAGTGACACACCTATCAAAACCTCCGGGATACTGCAAAAGCAGTTCTAAGAGGAAAGTTCATAGCATTAAATGCCTATATCAAAAAGTCTGAAAGAGCACAAATAAACAATCTAAGATCACACCTCATAAAGCTGGAGAAACAAGCACAATCCAAACCCAAACCCAGCAGAAGAACAGAAATAACCAAGACAAGAACAGAACTAAATGAAATTGAAACAAAAAAAATGCAAAAGATAAATGAAACAAATAGCTGGTTCTTTGAAAAGATAAATAAAGTTGATAGGCCATTAGTGAGATTAACCAGGAAAAGAAGAAAGATGATCCAAACAAGCTCAATTAGAAACAAAATGGGAGATATTACAACTGATACCACAGAAACACAAAAAATTATGCAAGGCTACTATGAACACCTTCACACACATAAACTAGAAAACCTAGAGGAGATTCAACAGTTCCTGGAAATATACAACCCTCCTAGATTAAACCAGGAAGATATAGAATCTCTGAACAGACCAATAATAAGCAACAAGATTTAAATGGTAATAAAATAATTGCCAATTTAAAAAAATCCAGGACCAGATGGATTCACAGCTGAATTCTGTCAGACATTCAGAGAATTGGTACCAATCCTGTTGACACTATTCCACATGATAGAGAAAGATGAAATCCTCCCTAAATCATTCTATGAAGCCAGTATCACCATAGTACCACAACCAGGGAAGGAGATAACAAAAAATGAAAACTGCAGGCCAATATCCCGGATGAATATAGATCCAAAAATCCTCAACAAAATACTAGCTAACCAATCCAATAGCATATGAGAAAGATAATGCACCATGATTAAGTGGGTTTCATACCAGGGATGCAGGGATGGTTTAACATTTACAAGTCAATAAGCATGATATGCCACATAAACATAATTAAAAACAAAAATTATGTGATCACCTCAATAATCACAGAAAAAGCATTTGACAAAATTCAGCATCCCTTTATGATTAAAACCCCCAGCAAAATTGGCATAGAAGAGACATACCTTAAGGTAATAAAAGCCATCTATGACAAACCCACAGCCAATATTATACTGAACAAGGAAAAGTTTAAAGCATTCCCCCTCAGAACTGGAACAAGACAAGGACACCCACTTTCACCACTTTTATTCAACACAGTACTGGAAGTTCTAGGCAGAGCAATCAGACAAGGGAAAGAAATAAAGAGCATCCAAATCAGTAAAGAGAAAGTCAAACTGTCGCTGTTTGCTGATGACATGATTGTCTACCTAGAAAACGCTAAAGAATCCTCCAAAAAGCTCCTAGAAGTGGTAAATGAATTCAGAAAAATACAAAATCAATGTACACAAATCAGTAGCTCTGCTATACACCAACAGCAACTAAGCTGAGAATGAAATCAAGAACTCAACCCCTTTTACAATAGCTGCAAAACAACAATAATAATAATAATAATAGTAAAATACATAGGAATATACCTAACCAAGGAAGTGAAAGACCCCTAAAAGGAAAACTACAAAACATTGCTGAAAGAAATCATTGATGACACAAACATATGGAAACACATTACATGCCCATGGATGAGTAGAATCAATATTGTGAAAATGACCATACTGCCAAAAGCAATTTACAAATTCAATGTAATTCCCATTAAAATACCCCCATTATTCTTCACAGAATTGTGAAAAAAAATTCTAAAAATCATATGAAACCCAAAAAGAGCCAAAGCAAGATCAAGTGAAAAGAACAAACCTGAAGGCATCACACTACCTGACTTCAAACTGTACATGGTACTGGTATAAAACAACATGGTACTGGTACAAAAATAGACATATAGACCAATGCAGCAGAATAGAGAACCTAGAAATAAACCCAAATACTTACAGACAACTGATCTTCAACAAAGCAAACAAAAATATAAAGTGGGGAAAAGGACACCCTATTCAACAAATATTGCTGGACTAATTGGCATACTACATGTAGAGGAATGAAACTGGATTCTGATCTCTCTCCTTACACAAAAATCAACTCAAGATGGGTTAAAGACTTAAATCTAAGACCTGAAACCATAAAAATTCTAGAAGATAACATAAAAAAACCCGTTCTAGGCATTGGCTTAGGCAAAGACTTCATGAAAAAGAACCCAACAGCAAATGCAACACAAAGGAAGATAAATAGATGGGATTTAATTAAACTAAAAAGCTTCTGCACAACAAAAGAAATAGCAGAGTTAATATACAACCCACAGAGTTGGAGAAAGTCTTCACAATCTATACATCCAACAAAGGACTAGTATCCAGCATCTACAAAGAATTCATACAAATCAGTAAGAAAAAACAAGCAATCCCATCAAAAAGTGGGCTAAAGATACGAACAGACAATTCTCAAAAGAAGATATACAAATGACCAGCAAGCATGTAGAAAAATGCTCAACATTACTAATGATCAGGGAAATGCAAATCAAAACCACCTTTCTCCTGCAAGAATGGCCACAATCAAAAAATAATAGATGTTGGTGTGGATGTGGTGAAAATGGAATATTTTTATACTGCTAGTAGAAATGTGAACTAGTACAAGCACTATGGAAAACTGTGGAAATTCCTTAAAGAACTAAAAGTAGATCTACCATTTGATTCATGAATCCCACTACTAGTTATCTACAAAATGCCCATCAGTCAATGAATAGATAAAGAAAATGTGGTGTATATATATGTGTTATATAGGTGTGTGTGTGTGTATATATATATATGTGTTTGTGTGTGTGTGTGTTTATATTCAATGGAATACTACTCAGCCATAAAAAGGAATAAAATAATGCAATTCACAGCAACTTGGATGAAATTGGAGACTGTAATTCTAAGTAAAGTAACTTAGGAATGGAAAACCAAACATCATAGTTTCTCATTCATAAGTGGGTGCTAAGCTATGGGGATGCAAAGGTGTAAGAATGATACAATGGACTTTGGTCACTCGGGGGAAAGGGTGGAAAGGTAGTGAGGGAGAAAATAATACACGTTGGGTACGGTGTACACTACTTGGGTGATAGGTGCACCAAAATCTCAGAAGTCGCCACCAAAGAACTTATTCATATAATCAAATACCACCTGTTCCCCCAAAAACCTATTGAAATAAAAATAAATTTTAAAAAAGTAGTAAATGTCAGCCATAGTTGACATGGTGCTTTCATATTCTTCCAAACCATATTCATAAAATTAGAAAACAAATAGTGGAAACCTATCATATCTCTACTGGAACATATACATCTAAATAGTTTTTCTAAATTTCTAATATTTTCATGTTATATTTATTAGAGAGTTACTGTGAATCCCTCCACATTATCTAGTGTATCCAGTCTCTATTGAGAGGGTTTTAAATCTTCTCCTCATCCTGCTCTCTCTTCCCTGAGCATACTTGCCCAAACTCTCCTTCCAGATAAAGAGAGTCCTGGAAGAACTAAAGCAAGCTCTGTTTCTAGGGGTAATGGTGGAGGTGGCCATGGGCTAACACTGACCCCACAGTGTGTGATGAAGAGGGAGAACTGAAAGGATTGCCTGAGAGTAAAACCAGAACGAGAAACCACGTAGAAATAACTTCTTATTATTGGTTTTGGGTAGACTCTCTTATAAAGGGCCAATGCAGCTGGTGATTTTAAGTCAAAGCCAATGCTCATTTACCATCCTGAAAATTCACTATAAGATTAGCCGGTATGCATGGGTTCTGAATGCTGAGTAAAAGGTGAAGCCTGAAAAAAATAAAAAATAAAATAAAATAAAAAACAAGGACGTGGTTGGGAAGATGTTAGTCAAAGGATGCACCACTTCGGTTAAATAAGAAAAATAAGTTCAAAATTGTACAATATAATGACTATACTTAATAACAATGTATTTTATTCTTGAAAATCACTAGGAGAGTAGATTTTAAGTGTTCTCACCACAAAAATATAAGTATGTAAGCTAATGAATATGTTAATTAACTCAATTTAGCCATTCCACAGTGTATATGTATTTCTAAACATCAAGTTGTACATGATAAGTATACATAATTTTTTGTCAATTAAAATACAAGCATGCCTCCATTTATCACCCTGTGGTTTCTTGTGCTTTGCAGGTATTGCATTATTTTACAGATTAAACATATGGCAACCAGCTTCAAGCAAACTATTGGCAACATTTTCCAACAGCATTGGTATTTCTGTGTCACATTTTGGTCATTCTTGCAATATTTCAACTGATTCATTATTATTATATGTTATGATAATTTGGGATCAGTCATTTTTGATGTTATTATTGTAATTTATTTGGGGTGCCAGGAACCATGCCCATATAAGACAGTGAACTTGATAAATGTGTGCATTCTGACGGATCCACGAGCTGAGCATTCCTCCATCTCTCTCCCTATTTTGGGGGGCTACCCTTTTCCTTAAGACACAATGATATTGAAGTTAACCCAGTTAATAACCCTACAATGGCCTCTAAATGTTCAAGTGAAAGAAAGAGTTGCATACCTCTCGCCTTAAATCAAAAGCTAGAAATGATTAAACTTAGTGAGGCACAGTGAAAGCTGAGGTATGCCATCAACATAGAGGCAAGACCCTTCATCAGCAGAAAAGATTGTGATTCACTTAAGGCTTAGAAGACCATTATCATTTTTAAGCAATAAAGTATTTTCTAATTAATACCAGTTGTGAATGCAAAGGAAAAGTTCTTGAAGGAAATTAAAAGCACTACTTCAGGGGACACATGAATGATTAAGAAAATAGCCTTATTGGTGATACGAAGAAAGCTTTAGTGGTCTGGATAGAAGATTAAACATCCACAACATTCCCTTAAGCCAAAGCCTAATCCAGATGAGATTAGGCTATGAAGGCTGAGAGAAGGAGGAAGCTGCAGAAGAAAAGCTCAAAGCTACCAGATGTTGGTTCATGAGGTTTAAGGAAAGAGGCCATCTTTGTTACATGAAAGTGCAAGGCGAAGCAGTAAGCGTTGACGTAGAAGCTGCAGCCAGTTATTCAGAAGCTCTAGCTAAAATCATTGATGAGGGTGGCTACACTAAACAACAGATTTTTAATGTAGACCAAATAGCCTTCTATTGGAAGAAGATGCCATCATCTGGCTAGAGAGAAGTCAATAACTGGCTTCAAAGCTTCCAAAGACAGGCTGACTCTCTCGTAAGGGGCTAATGCAGCTGGTGACTTTAAGCAGAAGCCAATGCTCATATACCATCCTGAAAATCCCAGGACCCTTCAGAATTATGAAAAATCAACTCTACTTGGGCTCTATAAATGGAACAATAAAGCATGGATGACAGCACACATGTTTACAGCATGGTTTATTGTATATTTTAAGCCCACTGATGAGACCTACTGCTCAGAAGATTCCTTTCAAAATATTACTGGTCACTGATGATGTGCCTAGTCACCCAAGGGCTTTGATAGAGATGTATAAGGAGATTAATGTTGTTTTCATGCTTGCTAACCCAACATGCAGTCTGCAGCCCATGTATTAAGTAGTAATTTTGACACTCAAGCCTTATTATTTAAGAAATACATTTTGTAAGGCTATTGTTACCATAGACAGTGATGCCTCTGACTGATGTGAGCAAGGTAAATTGACAACCTTCTGGAAAGTATATGGCATCACCAGTCTAGATGCCATTTAAGTAATCATGATTCATGGGAGAAAGTCAAAATATCAATATTAGCAGGAGTTTGGAAGAACTAGATTGAAACCCTCATGGATAATTTTTGGAGGAGTTCAAAACTTTAGTGGAGGAAGTAACTGCAGATGGGGTGAAAACAGCCAAAAAAACTAGAATTAAAAGTGAAGCCTGAAGATGTGAATAAATGGCTTCAATTTCATGATCAGTCCCGAATGGATGAATAGCTGCTTCTTACAGATGAGCAAAGAAAATAGTTTCTTGAGATAGAACGTACTCATGGTGAAGATGCTGTGAATGTTATTAAAATGACAACAAAGGATTTAGAATATGTCAAAACTTAGTTGACAAATAAAAGGCAGGGTTTGAGAGGATCATTTCTGATTTTGAAAGAACATCTACTGTGGGTAAAATGCTATTAAACAACATTGCTAGCTACAGAGAAATCTTTTGTGAAAGGAACAGTCAATTGATATGGCAAGCTCCATTGTTTTATTTTTAAAAATGGCTACAGCCATCTCAGCCTTTAGCAGCCACCACCCTGATCAGTCAGCAGCCATCAACATAGAGGCAAGACCCTTCATCAGCAGAAAAGATTATGTTTCACTGAAGGCTTGACTATTAGCATTTTTTAGAAAAAAAAGTATCTTCCGGCCGAGCGCGGTGGCTCACACCTGTAATCCCAGCACTTTGGGAGGCCAAGGCAGGCGGATCACAAGGTCAGGAGATCGAGACCATCCTGGCTAACACGGCGAAACCCCGTCTCTTCTAAAAATACAAAAAATTAGCCGGGCTTGGCGGCGGGCGCCTGTAGTCCCAGCTGCTGGGGAGGCTGAGGCAGGAGAATGGAGTGAACCCAGGAGGCTGAGCTTTCAGTGAGCCGAGATCGCACCACTGCACTCCAGCCTGGGCGACAGAGCGAGACTCTGTCTAAGAAAAAAAAAAGAAAGAAAGAAAGAAAAAAAAAGAAAAGAAAAAAGAAAGAAAGTATTTTCTAATTAAGGTATGTGCACTTCTTAGACATAATGCTATTGCACACTTAATGGATGACAGTGTAGTGTAGACATAGTTTTTATATGCTTTGGGGAATTAAAAAAACTGTGATGTCACTAGAATGCTGTGATCTGGAACAAACTTGCAATATCTCCAAGGTATGCCTGTGTTATGTCCTTGAAAATTGCTAAAAAAGAGTAGATTTTACATGTTTTCACTACAAAAAAAAATGATGTGTGTGAGGTCATGCGTGTGTCAGTTATCTAAATTTAGCCATTCCATTGTATTACAATATTTCAAAACAGCATGTTATACTTGATAAACACATGCACTGTTTTGGACAATTAAAAATTAAATTAAAAGAACAAGGCTATGGAGAGAGAGGTAGAGGTGTTTATTCTCTTTCTTTCATTTTTTAAATGAAAGACTGCATGACCCACAGATAGAGATGCACCATTAAGGACAGAGTCATATTGGGTAATTTTCTAAATTGTCACTTTCTAGGAACGAACTATTAGCAGGGACTTTAGTAGGCTTTTAAGCCTTATTTCCCATGTCATTTATATACTTTCACATCCTATAATTTGTCTGCTGTGACCAGCGATGCCAACATCTATTTGTGCCATGCTACCCTGCTAACTAGTTTCAAAGTTGGAGCCAATCCTCCTTTTAACCGCTGCTGCTGCTATGCCTGAGAGCTTACTACAGAGGAAGTGAATATAGTTATTAATATTTTATTTGTAAACATCACCTCTGATGGGTTTAAGAACAAACTGCAGAAGCAAGCAGTTGATAGCAAAGTCATTTGGGTTCATAAATGGCAGAATGTCCATGAGCTAAGACTCCTGTTTAGTGGGTCCTTGCCAACTGTTCAAATATTTTGTAGCCTATGCTAGACTCTTTTGTCACTTTCATCAATATCTCAGTGTGACATACCAAATCTGACTCAAACAACTCACATGTTACATTAGAGAATTAAGATACAGAAAAGGAAATAAAATGTTTATGAACTGGATTAAATGAACAGAATAAATGTAATGGGGATAAATATACATTTTATATCTAACTACCAAAATTGTTTTACAAATTAGCAGATCAAAATATATACTGTAGAGCAGGACATATTTTTAAAGCTCAATATTTCTGCTAATTATCAACCACATTATTTTGTGTCTCCCGCAAGAAATTAAAGTTTTCCTATTTTACAAATATGACTCTTTTCCTTTGCTTAAAACTGTGTGCTAAGCAATGAATGGTTAAGATAATAAAGAAATGCTCCCAGGCGATTGTATAAAGAATGAATAATTTATGAGTCAACAGTCTTCCTTGTACAACTGAAGTTATCCTCAGTGATATAAAAGCATTCCAAAAGTCAGGGGAAGAGAATACATGAATTTTCTGTGTAATTTGAGAGAGAATAGTACACTGTGATCAATTAAGACCTTTTGCAATTAACTCTACTTGGTATCTAATAAACCAAATAATATTCATATTAATTGACATCCTGAATACTCCATAGTGCCAGTGAGCCACAGCAGTGTGTGAAATTATGTATGTGACTCTTTCTCTTTCCTGATGTTTTTCTCCTTGCCCATCTCCTCCTTCTAAAACTTCTGAAATTGTAAATACAATTGTAAATACAAGTTTTAGAAGGAGGAGATGGGCAAGGAGAAAAACATCAGGAAAGAGAAAGAAAAAAATTACAATTCTATAGTTAAGAATACAGATAAAGGAGATATCCTACTTTGTTTTTCCTTCCTCTACTCAAACTCTTTGAAGATTCTAAAGAGATGGAACCAAAATAAAAAAGAAAAAGAAAAAGAGAGCTAGTTACTGTTTCCTTGCTTATAAATTGTAACAATAGCAATAAACTTCACAAAGGTACAGTGATGACCCAGATTAGGTCTGTGTGGTTGAGGATGAATGTGATTACTCCACAAATTGCCATAATTTAGTATTAGTTGAGTCACAGACCAGAAAACTGAGAAAGCATATTTTCGTAATTACAGAAAGGTGTAAAACACCTGAAATAATTATATCCACATTTTAAAATTTAAGCTTCATGTGATTGTGATTGCAAAGGTTTGAAAATACTTTGGTTGATTGCAGTGGTTCACACCTCTAATCTCAGCACTCTGAGAGGTCAACACAGGAAGATCATTTGAGTCCAGTAGTTTGAGACCACCCTGGGCAATATACTGAGACCTTGTCTCTACAAAGAATTAACATAATTAACCAAAGTGGAGGTCTGTGTCTAAAGCTCCAGCTACTTGTGACTGATGGGAAGATCACTCGAGCAGGGGAGGTCTAGGCTACAGTGAGCTGTAATTATGCCACTGCACTCCAGCCTCGGTGACACAACGAGACCCTGTGTCAAAATAAGTAAATAAATAAATAAAAAGAAAAGAAAAAGAAAATACTTTGAAACATGCCATTCCATTCTCTTTTTTTTCAGTACTCCTAATTTTTAATTGTAACTGAAAAGGTCATTCTTTCATCCTAAACATTTGAAAGAAAAGCATCTAAGAATTGCAGGTATCTGCTACACACATACATAAGTTGCTGTTGCTTTTCTCTACTTTGTTCCACCAAAATTCTTAAAAGAATAATGTTGGAAATTTCTGAGGGGGCGCACAAGATGGCCGAATAGGAACAGCTGACCCTCGAGTAGCCTAACTGGGAGACATCCCCCACTAGGTGCAGACTGACACCTCACACCTCACACGGCCAGGTACACCTCTGAGATGAAGCTTCCAGAGCAGCAATCAGACAGCAACACTTGCTGTTCAGCAACATTCTCTCTTCTGCAGCCTCCGCTGCTGATACCCGACCTCAAGCAAACTCCAACAGACCTGCAGCTGAGGATCTGACTGTTAGAAGGAAAACTAACAAACAGAAAGAACATCCACACCAAAACCCCATCTGTACATCACCATCATCAAAGACCAAAGGTAGATAAAACCACAAAGATGGGAAAAAAGCAGTGCAGAAAAGCTGGAAACTCAAACAGAGCTCCTCTCCCCCTCCAAAAGAATGCAGCTCTTCACCAGCAATGTAACGAAGCTGGACAGAGAATGACTTTGACGAGTTGAGAGAAGAAGACTTCAGTCCATCAAACTTCTCAGAGCTAAAGGAGGAACTACAACCCAGTGCAAAGAAACAAAGAACCTTGAAAAAAGATTTGACAAATGGATAATTAGAATAACTAATGCAGAGAAGTCCATAAACGACCTGATAGAGATGAAAACCATCACACAAGAACTATGTGACAAATGCGCAAGCTTCAGTAACTGCCTCAATCAACTGCAAGAAAGAGTATCAGTGATTGAAGATCAAATGAATGAAATTAAGTGAGAAGAGAAGTTTAGAGAAAGAAGAGTAAAAAGAAATGAACAAAGCCTCCAAGAAATATGGGAATATGTGAAAAAACCAAATCTACATCTCATTGGTGTACCTGAAAGTGAGAGGGAGAATGGAACTAAGTTGGAAAACACTCTTCAGGGTATTATCCAGGAGAACTTCCCCAACCTAGTAAGGCAGGCCGACATTCAAATTCAGGAAATACAGAGAACGCCACAAAGATACTCCTCGAGAAGAGCAACTCCAAGACACATAATTGTCAGATTCGCCAAAGTTGAAATGAAGGAAAAAAGGTAAGAGCAGCCAGAGAGAAAGGTCGGGTTACCCACAAAGGGAAGCCCATCAGACTAACAGCAGATCTCTCGGCAAAAACTCTACAAGCCAGAAGAGAGTGGGGGCCAATATTTAACATTCTTAAAGAAAAGAATTTTAAACCCAGAATTTCATATCCAGCCAAACTAAGTTTCATAAGTGAAGGAGAAATAAAATCCCTTACAGACAAGCAAATGCTGAGAGATTTTGTCACCACCAGGCCTGCCTTACAAGAGACCCTGAAGGAAGCACTAAACATGGAAAGGAACAACCGGTACCAGCCGTTGCAAAAATATGCCAAAATGTAAAGATCATCGATACTAGGAAGAAACTGCATCAACTAACGAGCAAAATAACCAGCTAACATCACAATGACAGGATCAAGTTCACACATAACAATATTAACCTTAAATGTAAATGGACTAAATGCTCCAATTAAAAGACACAGACTGGCAAATTGGATAAAGAGTCAAGACCCATTAATTTGCTGTATTCAGGAGACCCATCACACATGCAGAGACACACATAGGCTCAAAATAAAGGGATGGAGGAAGATTTACCAAGCAAATTGAAAACAAAAAAAGGCAGGGGTTGCAGTCCTAGTCTCTGATAAAACAGACTTTAAACTATCAAAGATCAGAAGAGACAAAGAAGGCCATTACATAATGGTAAAGGGATCAATTCAACAAGAAGAGCTAACTATCCTAAATATATATGCACCCAATACAGGAGCACACAGATTCATAAAGCAAGTCCTTAGAGACTTACAAGAAACTTAGACTTCCACACAATAATAATGGGAGACTTTAACACCCCACTGTCAACATTAGACAGATCAACAAGACAGAAAGTTAACAAGGATATCCAGGAATTGAACTCATCTCTGTGCCAAGAGGACCTAATAGATATCTACAGAACTCTCCACCCCAAATCAACAGAATATACATTCTTCTCAGCACCACATCGCACATATTCCAAAATTGACCACATAATTGGAAGTAAAGCACTCCTCAGCAAATGTACAAGAACAGAAATTATAACAAACTGTCTCTCAGACCACAGTGCAATCAAACTAGAACTCAGGACTAAGAAACTCAATCAAAACCACTCAACTACATGGAAACTGAACAACCTGCTCCTGAATGACTACTGGGTACATAACGAAATGAAGGCAGAAATAAAAATGTTCTTCGAAACCAACAAGAACAAAGATACAACATTCCAGAATCTCTGGGACACATTTAAAGCAGTGTGTAGAGGGAAATTTATAGCACTAAATGTCCACAAGAGAAAGCAGAAAAGATATAAAATTGACACCGTAACATCACAATTAAAAGAACTAGAGAAGCAAGAGCAAACACATTCAAAAACTAGCAGAAGGCAAGAAATAACTAAGATCAGAGCAGAACTGAAGGAGATAGAGACACAAAAAACCCTTCAAAAAAGCAATGAATCCAGGAGCTGGTTTTTTGAAAAGATCAACAAAATTGATAGACCGCTAGCAAGACTAATAAAGGAGAGAAGAGAGAAGAATCGAATAGATGCATAAAAAATGATAAAGGAGATATCACCATTGATCACACAGAAATAGAAACTATCATCAGAGAATACTATAAACACCTCTACGCAGATAAACTAGAAAACCTAGAAGAAATGGATAATTTCCTGGACACTTACACTCTCCTAAGACTAAACCAGGAAGAAGTTGAATCCCTGAATAGACCAATAGCAGGTTCTGAAATTAAGGCAATAACTAATAGCTTACCAACCAATAAAAGTCCAGGACCAGACGAATTCACAGCTGAATTCTACCAGAGGTACAAGGAAGAACTGGCACCATTCCTTCTGAAACTATTCCAATCAATAGACAAAGAGGAAATCCTCCCTAACACATTTTATGAGGCCAACATCATCCTGATACCAAAGCCTGG
This sequence comes from Macaca fascicularis, assembly GCF_037993035.2. Taxonomy (NCBI): domain Eukaryota; kingdom Metazoa; phylum Chordata; class Mammalia; order Primates; family Cercopithecidae; genus Macaca; species Macaca fascicularis. The sequence continues at coordinate 165,960,057 of NC_088377.1, read as the reverse complement.
CAGAGACACAACAGAAAAAGAGAATTTTAGACCAATATCCCTGATGAACATCGATACAAAAATCCTCAATAAAATACTGGCAAACCGAATCCAGCAGCACATCAAAAACCTTATCCACCATGATCAAGTGGGCTTCATCCCTGGGATGCAAGGCTGGTTCAACATACGCAAATCAATAAACGTAATCCAGCATATAAACACAACCAAAGACAAAAACCACATGATTATCTCAAGAGATGCAGAAAAGGCCTTTGACAAAATTCAACAGCCCTTCATGCTAAAAACGCTCAATAAATTCGGTATTGATGGAACGTATCTCAAAATAATAAGAGCTCTTTATGACAAACCCACAGCCAATATCATACTGAATGGGCCAAAAGTGGAAGCATTCCCTTTGAAAACTGGCAGAAGACAGGGATGCCCTCTCTCACCACTCCTATTCAACATAGTGTTGGAAGTTCTGGCCAAGGCAATCAGGTAAGAGAAAGAAATAAAGGGTATTCGATTAGGAAAAGAAGAAGTCAACTTGTCCCTGTTTGCAGATGACATGATTGTATATTTAGAAAACTCCATCATCTCAGCCCAAAATCTCCTTAAGCTGATAAGCAACTTCAGCAAAATCTCAGGATATAAAATTGATGTGCAAAAATCACAAGCACTCTTATACACCAATAACAAACAGACAGCCAAATCATGAATAAACTCCCATTCACAATTGCTTCAAAGAGAATAAAATACCTAGGAATCCAACTTACAAGGGGTGTGAAGGGCCTCTTCAAGGAGAACTACAAACCACTGCTCAATGAAATAAAAGAGGACACAAACAAATGGAAGAACATTCCATTAAGCTACCAATGACTTTCTTCACAGAATTGAAAAAAAACTACTTTAAAGTTCATAGGGAACCAAAAAAGACCCCGCGTTGCCAAGACAATCCTAAGTCAAAACAACAAAGCTGGAGGCATCACGCTATCTGACTTCAAACTACACTACAAGGCTACAGTAACCAAAGCAGCATGGTACTGGTACCAAAACAGAGATATAGACCAATGGAACAGAACAGAGCCCTCAGAAATAATACCACACATCTACAGCCATCTGATCTTTGACAAACCTAACAAAAACAAGAAATGGGGAAAGGATTCCCTATTTAATAAATGGTGCTGGGAAAACTGGCTAGCGATAAGTAGAAAGTTGAAACTGGATCCCTTCCTTACTCCTTATACAAAAATTAATTCAAGATGGATTAAAGACTTAAATTTTAGACCTAAAACCATAAAAGCCCTAGAAGAAAACCTAGGCAATAGCATTCAGGACATAGGCATGGGCAAGGACTTCACATCTAAAACACCAAAAGCAATGGCAACAAAAGCCAAAATTGACTAATGGGATCTAATTAAACTAAAGAACTTCTGAACAGCAAAAGAAACTACCATCAGAGTGAACCAGCAACCTACAGAATGTGAGAAAATTTTTGCAATCTACTCATCTGACAAAGGGCTGATTTCCAGAACCTACAAAGGACTCAAACAAATTTACAAGAAAAAAACAAACAACCCCATCAAAAAGTGGGTAAAGGATATGAACAGATACTTCTCAAAAGAAGACATTTATGCAGCCAACAGACACATGAAAAAATGCTCGTCATCACTATCCATCAGAGAAATGTAAATCAAAACCACAATGAGATACCATCTCACACCAGTTACAATGGCAATGATTAAAAAGTCAGGAAACAACAGGTGCTGGAGAGGATATGGAGAAATAGGAACACATATACACTGTTTGTGGGACTGGAAACTAGTTCAACCATTGTGGAAAACAATGTGGCGATTCCTCAAGGATCTAGAACTAGAAATATCATTTGACCCAGCCATCCCATTACTGGGTTATAAATAATGCTGCTATAAAGACACAAGCAATGCACACGTATATTTATTGCGGCACTATTCACAATAGCAAAGACTTGGAATCAACCCAAATGTCTATCAATGACAGACTGGATTAAGAAAATGTGGCACATATACACCATGGAATACTATGCAGCCTTAAAAAAGGATGAGTTCATGTTCTTTGTAGGGACATAGATGCAGCTGGAAACCATCATTCTTAGCAAACTATCGCAAGAACAGAAAACTAAACACCGCATGTTCTCACTCATAGGTGGGAAATGAATGATGAGATCACTTGGAGACAGGAAGGGGAACATCACACATCAGGGCCCATTGTGGGGTGCGGGGAGGGGGAAGGAATAGCATTAGGAGATATACTTAATGTAAATGACAAGTTAATGGGTGCAGCACACCAACATGGCACATGTATACATATGTAACAAACTTGCACGTTGTGCACATGTACCCTAGAACATAAAATATAATAATAAAAATAAATAAATAAATAAGCAAATAAAAAGATTAATGTTTTGTCACCATATAATCACATTCATTTTCCTTATAGTCAGCTTGCCCCTTACTACTTTCAGTTGTCTTCAAACTCCACACCACTCTATTGAAAACATTTTGCTCCAGCCACAGACTATAGTCATATCCAAAAATATTTTTAGTGTTTATTTGCATAACTTCTCACACCAGTGAATAATACTGATTAATCTTACTTGCATGTCACCCTCAGTTTTTATAAAAAGTATTCTCTTAACTGCCATATAACTTTATTTTCCTTATTCTGCTTTTATCTAAGGGCTTATTTCCTTCATTTATTCATTCAATACTGAAGACATGCTAGAAAGTGTGTAACTCCCTGTCCAAAAGGAATTCACAATCAAGTAATAAGCACATAATTATTCCACTACTTGTCATGTCTTAAATTGAATTGTGTTCCAGAGTCTGCCCGTGACCTCCTTGTATTTTTCTTTGTAATGTCTCTATTGTTGATCTTAGCTACTGCAATGGCTTTAACATGCCATTTTACAGAACCCCTTTCCCACACATGTAATTACATGTGGCTATCTTCATCAGCATTCATGCTTGGACCTAACATGTATCAGATCTGTGCTTCATCCTGTGCTTCCTATTCATGTTCTGTAATGAGCAGTACCAGAGATATAACAAGGTAAAATGAAATATTAAGCAAGGATGTATCATTGCTTTGTTCAGAAGACTAACCACAGTGACATCTCTGCAAGGTGAAACTCATTTCTCTTGCCTTTATCTTGGCAGCAGCATATTTATTCTCTTGCCCAAAGTTGCAGTCATTGTGGCTATTGAGCATCATCTCACACACAGAAATGGCAAACTTAAACCATTTGATGTAGTCTATTCTTAACCATTAGGTTCAACTGAAGTAATATACAGAATTAATGAATATCAGAGGAAGTGGAAATTGATGTCAAGAGAACTTCCAATGAATAATATATTGTGTGACCATGAAATCTAGTATTAAGCTATTATTAGCCAGAGAGCTATGTTCAAGTCTCTATAAATTTGGAATAAAGTAAATAACTAGTCGTATAATACTTTCTTCTTGTAGGCAGTTATGTTTAGTGGAATGTAAGAAATTTTAAAATTGATAGCTAAGAGTCTAATTTTGATTGCTTATTGAGTTACCTTTTTGGAAAAGGAAAGAGAGAACACTGCTTATTAAGCTTTTACTTTCTCAGGTTACCAAATAAATTATTACACAGGACAATGAGCTACAAAAACCAACACTATAGAGATTTTTATATTGAAACATGGAAAATTAAGTTCTTGGAGCAGGAATTACCGAATAAGTACTCATTCTGGAAGTGTGATAGAGAATATATTTTCATCAGCTGAAACAACAATCCTAGGGCGCTTTGGTCTTAGAGCCCCTTCATATTTTTAAAGTTACTGAGAAGCCCAGAGAACTTTGTTTATCTGTGTTACCTATCCACCTATATTTACTATATTAGAAGGTATAACTGAGAAAATTTAAAAACATTGTTTATTAATTTAAAATAGTAATAAGACAAAAATATGTTAATAAAACAATATATTTATAAAGATAATTTTCTAAGACAAAATACTAGTGCAAGAATGGCACTGTTTTATGTTTTTACAAATTGCTTGAATATCTGGCTTCATAAAAGACAGCTGTATCCTTATATCTACTTTTGTATTCAATCTGCTGCAATATCATATTCTTTGGAGTCTCCGGAATTGCATGAGAGAAGAGAGAAAGGTGAATAATGTATTAGTATTACTATAAAAATAGTTTTGACTTCATATAGCTCACTAAAATTTCTCAGGGATTTCAGGGAGCTTGATCACACTTTGAGAATCACTGGTGTTAAAAGTCATGAATGTGCCCATGTTTTCAAGCATTAGAATCTATTTTTAAAAATTCTTATAGCATTTAAAAAATATATTTAAACATTAGAATACTAAACAACAAACATTGTAACAAATATCAATAGTTTGTTACAATTCCTTCAGAAGTACATAGCAAAATGGAGCTATGAACTATGTAACATTTTAAGAAATAAATTTTATTCATCATAATATGATTTCTGTATCATTGAAAAACTACGTATGAAAAAGATATTAATATTTGTTTCTTAGGCAATGTGCCAAGCAGAGATGTATTTGTGGACAGTATGCACTAATTTTATAGTTTCCTACGGTTCCATGGTCCCTGCATTAGAAGTAATTAAACTAAATTCTCTAACATATATTTCAGAACATACCCCCATATATATATTTATGTATATGTATATACATACATATGTATATGTAATGGATTATTTTATATACATATATAAAATCCCTGATATTAATTTCAATACTTAAAAGCTAAAATTGTATATAAAAGTATACAAACTATATATAGCTATATATATGTATCTTTCCTGTTCATAACATTATATATAATATATATTATATATAGCTTTTATAGTTTATATACAGCTATATACAAGCTAAAACTGTATATAAAAGATATATATATGTATATAGAGATATAAAATCCCTGATATTAATTTTAATCCTGAAAATCTAAAACTGCCTCTGGCATTATGAGGCAACTTAAAAGGGGTATAAATCATTTGGAAGAGCATTATAAAGTACTATCACCAATTCACAGTTTTTGAATTCATAAACTAAGTGATCTTTCCAACATTGGTAGCCTCGTTTCATATCTCAATAGAGACTTTGCCAAAAAGCTAAAGAAAGCCATATTACTAAAATGCATCATTATTATAGGAAATTAATGAAAGAGGACAGAAAGATAATTATAGCAATGCTATAGTTTATGCTCCAACACAGAAAAATAGATTACTGGAGACTTTCTTGTCTGATAAAGTTGAATTTCTTTTTGTCAATTTGTAAATACCATTAAGACTAAATACCATAAGACTCTTGTCATTATCATTACCAGATTTTGGACCCAAATCTTTCCTCTGTCATTAGCAAATACAAATTCTATACATATTTTCCAGTTTTACATTTAACTACTACAAAAGAAGGAATAAAAAAGATACATAATAATATCCATAAAATTACAACAAAATATGTCCCAGTCTTATGATTTCAGGTATCTAGATACAGGTCCAGACAAATTTTATTACACAAAAGTAAGAACCTCCGATGTGTACCACAATTGGTCAGGTGCTTGCTATGGTTCGATTATTTGTGTTCCTTCCAAAATTTATATTGAAAGTTATTCCCCAATGCAATGTTATTAACAGTAGGGCCTTTCAGAGGTAATTAGGTGGAGTCTTCATAGACGAGATTAGTACCTTATAAAAGGGCTAGAGGCTCTCTTTACCCTTCTCTTCTTTTGGCCATGTGAAGATATAGGGTTCAACACCTTGAAGGATGCAGCAATAAGGCACCATCTGGAAGCTGACAGCAGCTCTCACAGACACTGGATCTGCTGGCACCTTATTCTTGTGCTTCCCAACATCCAGGACTGTGAGAATAAAATTTTCGTTTATTATAAATTACCCAGTCACAGATGGGCATAGCTGGAACTAATCTGTTAAAACAGCACAAAAAGACTAAGACAGTGTTACTGGAAATACAAAATGGCATATAAGTATTGCCTGCATTCAAGGAATTTAAAGTATAGTTAAGGAGATAGGATAAACATAAACAATAATTAAAGATCATTTCCAACTTATATAAGATTAATTACAATGCAATATAATTTATTCTGTCTAATACAAAATAATTTATTGTTTGAAAGATAATTTATAATAACACAAGGACAATTTATAAGAATATAAATTAGCACATAAATAAAATCCAAATAAATGATTCAGCAATTATAAAAGAAATCAGAGCAAAGAGGGTGATCACAGTACCAAATGGTAAGAAAGACTTCAGTAAAGTGCTGGAGGGCTCTTCTGCTGTTGCTCAGTGCACAAATACTATCTGGGTAGTGAGAGAAGATGAGAAAGGCATCTTCTGTAAATGGAACGCCTGTGATGAATGAGGAGAGCCTTCACACAAGTCACTTCTCTCTTTTTTTTTTTTTTTTTTTTTTGAGACGGAGTCTCGCTCTGTCGCCCAGGCTGGAGTGCAGTGGCGCAATCTCGGCTCACTGCAAGCTCCGCCTCCCGGGTTCACGCCATTCTCCTGCCTCAGCCTCCCGAGTAGCTGGGACTACAGGCGCCCGCCCCTGCGCCCGGCTAATTTTTTCTATTTTTAGTAGAGACAGGGTTTCACCATGGTCTCGAACTCCTGACCTTGTGATCCGCCCACCTCGGCCTCCCAAAGTGCTGGGATAACAGGCGTGAGCCACCACGCCCAGCCCACTTCTCTCTTAAGAGAAGTGTTCACCACAGGTGTTCCATTTACAGATAGTAAATGCATTTGGTGCTGGACTGTAAGTGTTCAAAAGCAAATTGTGTTAATGCAGCAATATTGCCAGATACTTGCAGGTGCCAGATCTCTTCAGTTAGAAGGCAGAGGTGATCCACGTCTGTTTTCTGCAAGGTCCATACTGCTAAGTGTACATACAAATCTACATCTTCCTTCAGTTTGTTTACTTGAGAAGTTCAGAAACAGCTCATTCCTTCATTCAACAAAGAGTGAATGAGCACTAACATGCCAGTAAAATGATGTGGATAGAACAATAAGGCAAATAGATCAAATCCCAGGTCTCAGTGTTAGGTCTGGTAAAGGAGTTGGACATTACATGGACAAATAAGTAAGTAAATAAACTGTAAATTGTTGTACAAGTTCCAGGAAAAGAACAGTGCACTTTGAGAGACAATAATAAGATGAAAGGCATCTAGTCAATGTTTTATTAAATTTTTATTAAAAAAAATTAGCCATTCAGGAAACGTGCAAGAACATTATAATACTCATATACCATTCACCTATATTTCCACATTGTTAATACTTTGTCACTGTAGTAGTCCATTTTCATACTGCTATGAAGAAATACTTGAGACTGGGTAATTTATAAAGAAAAATAGGCTTAGTGGTTTTACAGTTCCACATAGCAGAGGGGGACTCACAATCATGGCAGAAGGCGAAGGAGGAGCAAAGGCACATCTTACATGGTGGCAAGGTCTTACATGGTGGCAAGATCTTACATGGTGGCAAGGTCTTACATGGAGACCACTTCAGCCTGGACTTTATTGTTAATAGCACTATCAGCATTTGGGTCAAAGTCATTCAACAAGTCTTGGGAAGTTCCAAAGTTTTCCACATTTTCTTATCTTCTTTTGTGCCCCCTCAAACTGTTTCAGTCTCTAATTGTTTCCCAGTTACAAAATCACTTCCACATTTTTGGGTGTCTTTACAGCAGCACCCCACTCTCTGCAGTACCAATTTACTGTATTCGTTCATTTTCATACTCTGTGAAGAAATACTTGAGACTGGGTAGTTTATAAAGAAAAAGAGGTTTAATGGACTCACAGTTCCACATGGCTGGGGAGGCCTCACAATCATGGCAGAAGGTGAAGGGGGAGCAAAGGCACATCTTACACAGTGGCAGGCAAGAGAGCCCATGCAGGGGAACCACCCTTTATAAAACCATCATATCTTGTGAGACTTATTCACTATCACAAGAACAAAATGGGAAAAATGTGCCCTCATAATTCAATCACCTCCCACCGGGTCCCTCTCAGGACATGTGGGGATTATGGTAGCTACAATTCAAGATGGGATTTGGGTGAGCACACAGCCAAACCATATCAGTCACATGATTCTTGCTTCTACTCCTCTTCTCAGTAGGAAGAGGACTCCTACTGAGTCCTCTCCTCTCCTCTCTCCTTCTCTTCCCTCTCCTTTCCTGTTCTCCTCACTCTTCTCCCTCTCTCTCTGTATATATAATATATAATATACATATATATACACACATACACATATATATTTAAATATCTTTAAACATATATAAAACTTAAATACTATGATAGTTATTTGATACTAATTTAATTATGCCCCTCCTCATAACCCCGAATGTGCTGGTATTTAGACATGGGGCCTCTTGAAGGTAATCAGATGTTGATAAAATCATGCAGGTGAGGCCCTTATGGTGATTTTAGTATCTTTATTAAAAAGAGAAAGAAACACCAAAGCTCTGCCTCTACCGTATGAGGACATAGTGAGCGTGTGGCTGTCTGCACTCCAAGAAGAAAGCCTTCACCAGAGCCTGACTACGCTAGCATCCTGCCCTCAGATTTCCAGCCTCCAGTTATAAATTTCTATTTCTTCAGCCACCTAGCCTATGGTATTTGTTATGGCCGCCTGAGCAGACTCATGTATTATTTTTATTAGTGTTTATGAAACATTGAGAGTAGGTTTTTAAACTATTGAAAGTAAGAGATCATAATCCTTCATCATTACATACTTCAGCATGTATCCCCTAAGAAAAAAAAGAAATTCTCTTAATCACACTGTAATTTCAAATTTCAGGAATTTTACCTTTGATATAATATTATAATCTGGCAAAGAGTTCGTATGCTAACGTTTCAATAATGTCCTTTATAGAATTTTTTTTTCTTTATTTAGGCATTTAGTTGTACTGTGTCTTTAGTGTCCTTTAACCTTGAACTATTCCTTAGACTTTCTTTGTCTTTTGCGACATTGACATTTTTGAAGAGAATGTCTTCAATCTGGGTTTGTTTTGTAATGGTTAGATTTGAATTACATATTTCAAAGTAAGTATTACATAAGTAATATTGTGTCCTCAGTCTGTCAAATCATGAATCATCTAATAGTTTTCCCATTTTTTGATGATATTAACTTTAACACATGGTTAAAGGGATATTGCCCAGATTTTGTTTAACTGCAGTAATTTTTTCCCTGTGTAATTATTAACTGTTCTGTGCGGAGAATCTGTGAGACTATGTAAATATTTTACTGCTAACCAACCCTCATCAAATGGTTTTGGCTTCCATTGATGATTATTACCTAAATTAGTTATTACTATGATGATTTTAGAATGGTACTTTTCTAACTATACCACTCCTTCTACATTTATTTGTTATATTCTTGAAAGACAAGGACTCTCCTTATTTATTTTGGAGCTCAAATTGTAGGATTACTTTAGACTGAGCAAAAGAGGCTTATGTAAGAAGATGATAATTCCACTGTGAACTGAAGGATGAAAATAATCCAGGAAAGGGCATCCTGGCATATAAAGCTGAGAGTGTGAACATTCTTTTCGGCACAAATTTTGCAACAGAGTTCTAATTAAACCATCTGTAAATTAAACACTTCAGAAAGAAGCTGTAGACACCAAAAAGCTTTCTTTAAATAGCCGATCAATTGAAAGCATTTTAATTTTTCTGTGTTCACGATCTGCATTCCTTTTTTCCAGGACAATCACAAGTTATACCTCTTTTCCTGGCCTCATAATTAATAGAAGACCCTTTTCAGTCCACAAAGTGTCAGTTTGAGTGATAAATACTATGATTACTTTCAATTATAGACTCTAAAAAATAAACAAGTTATAACAAGTCAGCCCAGGGAGGAGGAGATTTGGTTGTGCCTTTAACACGAGTCCATACAAAACCACATTTGACTAAGTGTATTTCTTTTTCAGATTCTGAAAACTGAATAATTCTCTTCCTCCTTTAGTTGCTCATTGCATTATTTGCTAACTGTAACAATAAAGAGGTGCATATTAACCCAGCTGTTATTTTCATTGTTACATATTATATCCATCTTATCTTGGTGAATAAATATGGCCACTGTACTATATACAAGATTCATTGATGTGTGTGAATTCTCTCATAACTACAAATATGGTCATGGTTATTTCTCAGCAAAAGAAAACAAACAAACAAACTCTACATTGAAAAAATATGAGAGAAATAGTCTGAAATCATTTAGTATAAAAAATAGCCTATGGGCCGGGCGCGGTGGCTCAAGCCTGTAATCCCAGCACTTTGGGAGGCCGAGACGGGTGGATCACGAGGTCAGGAGATCGAGATCATCCTGGTGAACATGGTGAAACCCCGTCTCTACTAAAAAATACAAAAAAAAAAAAACTAGCCGGGCGAGGTGGCGGCGCCTGTAGTCCCAGCTACTCGGGAGGCTGAGGCAGGAGAATGGCGTGAACCCGGGAGGCGGAGCTTGCAGTGAGCTGAGATCCGGCCACTGCAACTCCAGCCCGGGAGACAGAGCGAGACTCCGTCTCAAAAAAAAAAAAAAAAAAAAAAAAAATAGCCTATGAGACATGGCAAAATGTTTTTCTTTAGAATGGAGTTCTCTCAGTTTTATCTCAACATAATGTAAATTTACTAGACAGCTACGAGTTGCTTTACAGTGCGTTCTAACAGCCATGGAACAATTGTGATTTAATCTTTTATTACTGATTTACGTTAATGGTCAGCATAAGGAATGGCTATATAAACATGGTTGTATGAATGATTTTCTACATGTGTAATAATATGATTAAACATACTTTATATGATGACATCTCTCTTAGACATCAGACTCAGCATATCTTGTAGACATCAGAATCAGCAAAATGTTGGCCCTTGTAGTGAGTTGGCATGCTTCCTTTCAATGTCTAATGAGATTATTATGATTTTATGTTACTTTTAACTTGACTACCACAAAATTCAGAGAATTTTGTGTACTATTTTTTCAAGTTCTGAAAATTGAATAATTCTCTCCCTCTCTTAGTTGCTCTTTGCTTTTCAAGGCCAGCGTTTTTGAGTATGGCTCTCTTCTTTCTTCTGTCTACATCACACCTTCTTCAATATATGTCTCTGGATATTATTGTATTTGTCATTCCAAATCCTTCCTGTAAATAATCAGCTATGTGAATGATAGCCTAAAAATAATTCTAATACAACTTTTTGATGAACTAATTATAACTAAGATGGGAATATATTTAGAATGTTGCTATTAAATAGACTATATATATAAATATAATGGACATTATTAATATACAGGTAAGCATAAATATTTGGATAATATCAAATTATCAAATATTGAGTTAATATTTTGTTTTGAAATTGGCATATAACTGAGACAGGAAACATAACAGAAATTCAATTTAATGAAATACTTCATAGAACTTAGAAATAGATATATGTAAATTCATGATGCTTTGAAATCTAATAAAAACTTGGAAGTGCAAATGAGCAGGAACTTTTTCAATAAGAAACACACTTGAAGAGCTTTACCATTAGTTACCTAATGCCACCTCAAGGAAAATTTTTTTGTCTATTTAGGACACTTAAAGTGTGCATTAAGACTTAGGGACCTATGCCAGAGGTTAGTAAACAAAATAATTTCATGTAAATGAAGCATACGAAGTAGCAACTGTGAGTAAATTGCAAAGGATAGAAGCAATTGCTATTGGTAATCTTTACCTAATTGAATGACACCAAGTGGAGAAGGTCACTCCGCAAGCATGTCCCCGGACTTTAGTCACTTTTGCAAGGATCACAAGAGGCAGAACCAAATCAGACAATTTGAGCAGGGAGGAAATCATGCAAAAACATTCGCATTTAGGACAATCAGTTCAAATAAGTAGCTTAAGGCTATGCAAATAAGGAAGGAAAAACAAAAGCAACAATCAGGGTTCCTTGAAGCCACCTCAGTGCAATGAGCCTGATCATAAATCTTCAGCCTCAAAAGTTTTCCTTAGCCTGGATAAGGAAAATTAAAGAGTCAGCATAAATATAAACTATTAATATATGGAGTTTAGTCAAAATAATAGAATTTAGTCAGTATTTTTAAAGAATCTTATTGCATAATAGCAGTTCCCAAATTATGCTGCACTTGGGAATCACCTAGTATACTTCAAAAAGATACTAATACTAGCCTTCTACCCCAGATGTTCTGATTTAATTGATGTTGGATGAGACGGGGCACTGGAATATTTCAAAAGCTCCCCAGATGTTCCTAAGGTGTGGAAAAGTTTGGGAAGCACTATTTTGGTTAGCATAAAAACATTCACCTCCACATCCTCTCCAGCACCTGTTGTTTCCTGACTTTTTAATGATTGCCATTCTAACTGGTGTGAGATGGTATCTCATTCTGGTTTTGATTTGCATTTCTCTGATGGCCAGTGATGATGAGCATTTGTTCATGTGTCTGTTGGCTGCATAAATGTCTTCTTTTGAGAAGTGTATGACGAGTTAATGGGTGTAGCACACCAACCCAATGTGGCACATGTATACATATGTAACAAACCTGCACATTGTGCACACGTACTCTAGAACATAAAGTATAAAAAAAAAAGAAAAAATCAATTCCATAACAATGAACAAAGATTCTGATATATGCAAACATGGAAGAATAAGAGTGTAGGGAAAGAATAACCCCCATATGTTCTTAGGTGGAACAGCCCCTCTAACAAAAAAAAAAAAAAAAAAAAGCAGAATAAGAGAAAAACAAACAAAATTTATTAATATGTATGTTATGTATATACATGTGAGACACTAGGGAATGAATAATTCTGAAAGAGGCAGCTTGGAAATCCAGCTTATATCCTCAACAAAGAACAGTAAATTTTTCGAGAAGTGACCATACAAAGGAAAATAACTTTGAGCCTCTATAGGACAGCATCTTGGGGGAAGACAAATAATGACAGATAAAGGCTAGTTAGCAAAGTTTGTTAATATAAACTCCTCTGGTACCAGCTCCAGGCCAGTAAAGGTCCTAACTCATCCTCACTGGTTAACCATTTTTCTCCCTGATAGAAGTGGGGCTAGGGCACATCTTGTCTTTATAAATCAACATCCTGTTTTTAGACAAATAGAGGGAAAGCAGAGAACTTTCTTGCATCTGCTTCTTCTTGTCTTCAGCTCAACAATCCTTTCTATTTTAAGGCAGCATTTCAGGTCTTCCAGAAGTACCTGTATAAATTAGTTAAATGAATTTGCAGAATGTTATCTATATTGAAAATGCATTATCTTCATGAACCCAAGATACAAATACTCTTAAAGAAAAAAACACCCTTAGGTTTGAAATCATATGTAAGCACTCAAGTGCAGTAACACAAATCAACATATTTCTAATTATCCTGTCAAAAAAATCTGAAAAATATTGGATTGAGCAAAGTTGCAAAGATTTGTTTATAGTAACAACTTCTTAGAGTAACAGTGATGTGCCTAATTTTTCTCATTCTTAAGCAATAGATTGGTTTATAACAAACTCTCCAAAGGAAATATGTACAACACAGAACAAAAGCAAAATGTATTTTCCTGGCAAACTACTGAGCTGTTTAATAATTTAGCATGTTCCTCAATGTGGTTCCAGTATCTCCTGCAAAATTTGTTTTAACTTAATGGAATCCATCTCTTTGCCAGCCAAGTATATCAAATACTATTGCAAGATTATGTCTATCTAGGGTCCACTCTCTTTTCACTTAACTTCCCCTTTGCCTAGACATTATTTCACTCAAATCACCTGAGCTCTTACAGCCACCTTCAGTGTGGCTACACAGAACCTCTTCAATTGTCTTAGCCTCCCAACATCACTGAACACCATATAACTTTCTCCTTACTGTGAAGGTCAAGAACCTGCACAATGAACTCACTCAACTTCTCTCCATCTATTTTTATCTTGTATCGGACTAATTCCTTTCAAGGATATTGCCTTGACCCCTTTTTTATAATAAATTTCCTATGTGTTGTTCTCTGTCCTGATATAGTCATTTACATTTTTTCTTTTTAAAACAGGTAGTCCCTACTTCTCTACTTCCTCAGATCTATTGACACACTGCTATGTCTAGCCTGTCCTAAAACACTACCTTTGCAAACTTTCATAACACTATTGCGTAACTTACGTTCCCATTTATTTCAGTGACAATTTTCTCACTCTCTCTATTCCCTACCACATCATTCTTTTAATGCTTATAACGAAAACTCTGTTCTTATTTCTTCTGTTTTTTTTTTTGTTTGTTTGTTTGTTTGTCTTTTACCATCTTATAACCATGTTCACACTGGGTTTTGTGACACAAACAATCTGAGTCTTCTCTCATCGCTAACTCCTCCTCCTCTATATAGAGCTGGCTCCATTTTCTCCCTAAACAAACACATTCTCAAGCATTTATTTGTTCCCTTTTCACCAGAATCTCTCCTTTCCTTTAGTATTTCATTACATTCTAAAGAATTGACTATTATTTCTTTGAAAAAAATTGTATGGGTACATAATAGCTATATGTATTTATAAGGCAATGTGATATTTTGATACAAGCATACAATATGTAATGATCAAATATGGGTAGTAGAGATATCTATCGCCTCAAACATTTATCATTACTTCATGTTGGGAACACTACAAATCTACTCTTCTAGTTACTTTGGAATATACAATAAATTATTGTTAACTATAGTTGCTCTATTGTGCTACTGTAAACTGGATCTTATTCCTTCTATCTAACTGTATTTTGTATTTATTAACCAACCCCTCTGTATCTACTCCCCCTCCATTATGGCTTTTCCTGGCCTCTGGTAACAACCATTTCATTCACTACCTCCACGAAATCCAAATCCATTTTTTTAGCTTCTCTATATGAGTGAGAGTATGCTACATTTGTTGTTCTGTTCCTGGCTTATTTCATTTAACATAATGTCCTCCAGTTTTATCCATATTGTTAAAAATAACATTTCCATTTCTTTTTACAGCTGAATAATATTCCATTGTGTATATGTACCACATTTCCTTTACTCATCTATCTGTTGATGGACACAGGCTGATTTCATATCTTGGCCAGTATGAATAGTGCTGCAGTAAACATGACAGTGCAAATATCTCTTCAATATACTCATTTCCTTTCTTTTGTATGTCTACCCAGCAGTGGGACTGCTGGATAACATGGTAGTCCATATGACTATTAATTCTTTAAAAATGATTTTCAAATCTGAATCTTTAACACCTTCCTAACTTTCTATTTGTTTTTTTCACTATGTTGTGTACTTCTGTGCTGTTAGTATTATAAATCCGACATCTTTCTTTTTCTCTTCAATCTACCTTCTCTTTCTGATTTTAATGTTTCTGATAATGGCAAAATTCTCTACCTAAATTAGATGTGAAAAATTGAAGTCTCTTAAATTTTGTTTTCTTCTTATCTCCATCACAATTTCCTATTGGTTACTAAGTCTTAACAATTCTACCTCTATTAGCTATTTTCATATATGTCCTCATTTCTCGTCACATTGCCACCACTTTAGTTTAGGCCCTTATTATCTCCTGTTACAAATTTAGCAATTATCTAATGAGTTACCTTCAGTCTATCCTATACATATATTTTTTTGAGATGGAATCTCTCTCTGTCACCCAGGCTGGAGTACAGTGGCATGATCTCGAGGCTCAGTGCAACTTTAGCCTCCCAGTTTCAAGTGATGCTCCTGCCTCAGCCTCTTGAGTAGCTGTAGCTGCGGTTACAGGCTGTGCGCCACCACACCGGGCTAATTTTTTGTACTTTTAGTAGAGACAGGACTTTACTACGTTGGCCAGGCTGGTCTCAAACTCCTGACATCAAATGATCTACCTGGCGTGACGTCCCAAAGTACTGGGATTACAGACTATGCTATATATTTCCTTAAGATCGATTTTTAAAAACAATATTTTGTCCTGTTACTCTACTGCTCAAAACCTCCCTGGCCTCCCACCGCCCGTTTCCTAGTGAGTAATGGGTAAAGGACTTCTATAAAGTGACTTCAATCTATCTTGCCATCCTAGTCATATATAATTTGTACTTAATCTGAATTAATTGTTTCTATACTATATCCTACAGTTTTCTCTAATGTAGTTTAAAGTGCACTACTTACTCTACCTGTAGTACCTCCTCTTTCTTCCTCTGCAAGTCAGGATACAGCTTAAATTAAACTACCTTGTCAAAGAATTACATTTTAATTATTTCATTCAACTATGCCTGGAGCTTTGAAAGTTTGTAGCCTACTCATTCCATCGGAATTCACTTTTTCCTTTGAATTTCTTTTTTTTTTTTTTTTTTTTTGGAGACGGAGTCTCGCTCTGTCGCCCAGGCTGGAGTGCAGTGGCGCAATCTCAGCTCACTGCAAGCTCCGCCTCCCAGGTTCACGCCATTCTCCTGCCTCAGCCTCCCGAGTAGCTGGGACTACAGGCGCCCGCCACCGCGCCCAGCTATCCTTTGAATTTCTTAACGTATTATTTCTTACCCATGGTGCTTACTCCATAAAGAATTTTATTATAGTTATTTGTATATGAGTCAGAGAATTATTCATCAAATGGCTTTTACAATATTTTTAAGCAGTGAGCCATCCAAGACATGTTTGTTAAATGATTAATTTATCAGATAAATTATAAATAAATTATATTCTTCCTCCATTTATTTTTTAGCAATGTGGCAAAGCCTTTTATTAGTTTGACTCTCAAGTATATGCATATGTTCTTCTTAAATAACTAAAGAAATTCAAGTTATTTCTGACTGTCTAAATTTTTCCCCGATGTGCTGTGAATGTCACTAAAACTTTCATTTATTAATGCAGATGTGTTAAATATAAAATTTTCTGGTCACAAGCAAATGTACATCTGACATACACATTTTATTTGCCAATCTCCAGTGTCTTTCAAGGTTTCCCTAGAAATGTTACTTTCCTGATTTCTCAATGCTGCAAAATTATGTACTGAATTGTTAATAGGTCTAAGGACTGAAAAGAAAAAAGCAGTCAATTATTAACAAGTCTTCTATTTTTTAATGGTCAGGGTTGAAAGTACATAGTATTCTTTTAAATTCTCCTATGCAGAGCCATTGTTTTCCCACAAGAAACACCCTTACATGATCCATTAAGGTGATTTTAAACATAGAATTGAAAACAGGATCTCAATGAGATATTTGCACACCCATGTTCATTGCAGCATTATTTATGGCAGCCAAGAGGTGGTAACAACATAAATGTCCATCAACAGATGAATAAGTAAATAAAATATGGTATACTCATACAATGACATGTTATTCAATCTTAAAAATAATCTTGTCATATGCTACAATCTGGATGAACCTTGAGAATATTATGCTAAGCGAAATAAGCCAGAAGGACAAACATTGCATGATTCTGCTTATGTGAAGCATCTAAAGTAGTCAAGTATGTAGAAGCAGAAAGTATAATGGTGATTGCCAGGGTTGGGGAGAGGCAGAAATGGGGAGAGATCTGCAGTACATGTATGAGAGTAGATCCCATGTTATGTGTGTTTTACCACAATAAAAAAAAACACTTCTGACTAGACTGTTACTGCTTGAAAGAAAAGGACGTTTTCTGATTTACCCATTTTTAAACTTTTTAAAATTCAGGCAGAGCGTAGGGGTCATTGGCTTCCCTAGCCCCAAGAGGAGTTTGCATAAGACAAGTTCAAGATGGAAGTATGTGTTGGGGTGAAAAATAAAAGCTAGGGAAAAGAGGAAGTTAGGTAGAGAAATGTGAGAAATAAAGGGAGGAAGGGGAGAGACTCTTAGAGATTTTCCAAGAGGATGTGACATAGTGTATTTTAAGGCACTTGGTAGAAAACCTTCCCAATAATACCATAGTATAATATTGCTGACCAACCAGCTACAAATGTTTTATCCTCATTATCATTTGTTCATTCAACTATTATTTAATGAATTTATATTAAAATGAATCAGGTAAACTCCTAACCTCACATAGGCTATAATCCAGAGATGAGAAGTCAACAAAGGGAAGAATATAATAAATGCGTTTTAAATGTTATTTTAAAAATTAAGTATAATTTCAGAGGTAAAAATAATTTGTCTCTGACATAATTGGACAAATACCATTAAAATAAGCATCTAGAAATTAGGTCTTAAATATAGGCTAAGTTTCCCTAGTTAAAATGAAGAGTAGAGGCTGAAGGAAAATAAAATGGGCAGGGCAGGGTAAAGAAAATGAGTCATAGTTGTGGGAATGTAGTTCAGTCATAATAGTGTTCCCAATGAGAATAAGTAAAATTTAAGATAGTTGGATAAAATTGTGAATAACTTTAAATGTTAGGCCAGAGGTTTTGATCAAAATTTTTTTTATAATTATTTTTCTTAAGGAATCAACATGAACAGAGCTATTCTCTAGGGGAATTAATCTTACTGAATATAGAAGATGGCCGAATAGGAACAGCTCCAGTCTCCAACTCCCAGCGTGAGCGACACAGAAGACCGGTGATTTCTGCATTTTCAACTGAGGTACTGGGTTCATCTCACTGGGGAGTGCCGGACAATCGGTGCTGGTCAGCTGCTGCAGCCCGACCAGTGAGAGCTGAAGCAGGGCGAGGCATTGCCTCACCTGGGAAGTGCAAGGGGGAAGGGAATCCCTTTTCCTAGCCAGAGGAACTGAGACACACAACACCTGGAAAATCGGGTAACTCCCACCCCAATACTGCGCTTTAAGCAAACAGGCACACCAGGAGATCATATCCCACACCTGGCCGGGAGGTTCCCACACCCACAGAGCCTCCCTCATTGCTAGCACAGCAGTCTGTGATCTACCGGCAAGGCAGCAGCGAGGCTGGGGGAGGGGCACCCGCCATTGCTGAGGCTTAAGTAGGTAAACAAAGCTGCTGGGAAGCTCCAACTAGGTGGAGCTCACAGCAGCTCAAGGAAACCTGCCTGTCTCTGTAGACTCCACCTCTAGGGACAGGGCACAGTAAACAATAACAAACATGCAGAATCCTCTGCAGACGCAAACGACTCTGTCTGACAGCTTTGAAGAGAGCAGTGGATCTCCCAACACGGAGGTTGAGATCTGAGAAGGGACAGACTCTCTGCTCAAGTGGGTCCCTGACCCCTGAGTAGCCTAACTGGGAGACATCCCCCACAAGGGGCAGTCTGACACGCCACACCTCACAGGGTGGAGTACACCCCTGAGAGGAAGCTTCCAAAGCAAGAATCAGACAGGTACACTCGCTGTTCAGAAATATTCTATCTTCTGCAGCCTCTGCTGCTGATACCCAGGCAAACAGGGTCTGCAGTGGACCTCAAGCAATCTCCAACAGACCTACAGCTGAGGGTCCTGACTGTTCAAACAGGAAGGACACCTACACCAAAACCCCATCAGTACATCACCATCATCAAAGACCAGAGGCAGATAAAACCACAAAGATGGGGAAAAAGCAGGGCAGAAAAGCTGGAAATTCAAAAAATAAGAGCGCATCTCCCCCGGCAAAGGAGCGCAGCTCATCGCCAGCAACGGATCAAAGCTGGACGGAGAATGACTTTGATGAGATGAGAGAAGAAGGCTTCAGTCCATCAAATTTCTCAGAGCTAAAGGAGGAATTACATACCCAGTGCAAAGAAACTAAAAATCTTGAAAAAAAAGTGGAAGAATTGATGGCTAGAGTAATTAATGCAGAGAAGGTCATAAACGAAATGAAAGAGATGAAAACCATGACACGAGAAATACGTGACAAATGCACAAGCTTCAGTAACCGACTCGATCAACTGGAAGAAAGAGTATCAGCGATTGAGGATCAAATGAATGAAATGAAGCGAGAAGAGAAACCAAAAGAAAAAAGAACAAAAAGAAATGAACAAAGCCTGCAAGAGGTATGGGATTATGTAAAAAGACCAAATCTACGTCTGATTGGGGTGCCTGAAAGTGAGAGGGAAAATGGAACCAAGTTGGAAAACACTCTTCAGGATGTCATCCAGGAGGACTTCCCCAACCTAGTAGGGCAGGCCAACATTCAAATCCAGGAAATACAGAGAACGCCACAAAGATACTCCTCGAGAAGAGCAACTCCAAGACACATAATTGCCAGATTCACCAAAGTTGAAATGAAGGAAAAAATCTTAAGGGCAGCCAGAGAGAAAGGTCGGGTTACCCACAAAGGGAAGCCCATCAGACTAACAGCAGATCTCTCGGCAGAAACTCTCCAAGCCAGAAGAGAGTGGGGGCCAATATTCAACATTCTTAAAAAAAAGAATTTTAAACCCAGAATTTCATATCCAGCCAAACTAAGTTTCATAAGTGAAGGAGAAATAAAATCCTTTACAGATAAGCAAATGCTTAGAGATTTTGTCACCACTAGGCCTGCCTTACAAGAGACCCTGAAGGAAGCACTAAACATGGAAAGGAACAACCGGTACCAGCCATTGCAAAAACATGCCAAAATGTAAAGACCATCGAGGCTAGGAAGAAACTGCATCAACTAACAAGCAAAATAACCAGTTAATATCATAATGACAGGATCAAGTTCACACATAACAATCTTAACCTTAAATGTAAATGGACTAAATGCTCCAATTAAAAGACACAGACTGGCAAACTGGATCAAGAGTCAAGACCCATCAGTCTGCTGTATTCAGGAGACCCATCTCACATGCAGAGACATACATAGGCTCAAAATAAAGGGATGGAGGAAGATTTACCAAGCAAATGGAGAACAAAAAAAAGCGGGGGTTGCAATACTAGTCTCTGATAAAACAGACTTTAAACCATCAAAGATCAAAAGAGACAAAGAAGGCCATTACATAATGGTAAAGGGATCAATTCAACAGGAAGAGCTAACTATCCTAAATATATATGCACCCAATACAGGAGCACCCAGATTCATCAAGCAAGTCCTTAGAGACTTACAAAGAGACTTAGACTCCCATACAATAATAATGGGAGACTTCAACACTCCACTGTCAACATTAGACAGATCAACGAGACAGAAAGTTAACAAGGATATCCAGGAATTGAACTCATCACTGCAGCAAGCAGACCTAATAGACATCTATAGAACTCTCCACCCCAAATCAACAGAATATACATTCTTCTCAGCACTACATCGTACTTACTCCAAAATTGACCACGTAATTGGAAGTAAAGCACTCCTCAGCAAATGTACAAGAACAGAAATTATAACAAACTGTCTCTCAGACCACAGTGCAATCAACTAGAACTCAGGACTAAGAAACTCAATCAAAACCGCTCAACTACATGGAAACTGAACAACCTGCTCCTGAATGACTACTGGGTACATAACGAAATGAAGGCAGAAATAAAGATGTTCTTTGAAACCAATGAGAACAAAGATACAACATACCAGAATCTCTGGGACACATTTAAAGCAGTGTGTAGAGGGAAATTTATAGCACTAAATGCCCAAAGAGAAAGCAGGAAAGATCTAAAATTGACACTCTAACATCACAATTAAAAGAACTAGAGAAGCAAGAGCAAACACATTCGAAAGCTAGCAGAAGGCAAGAAATAACTAAGATCAGAGCAGAACTGAAGGAGATAGAGACACAAAAAACCCTCCAAAAAATCAATGAATCCAGGAGTTGGTTTTTTGAAAAGATCAACAAAATTGACAGACCACTAGCAAGACTAATAAAGAAGAAAAGAGAGAAGAATCAAATCGACGCAATTAAAAATGATAAAGGGGATATCACCACCAACCCCACAGAAATACAAACTACCATCAGAGAATACTATAAACACCTCTATGCAGATAAACTGGAAAATCTAGAAGAAATGGATAATTTCCTGGACGCTTACACTCTTCCAAGACTAAACCAGGAAGAAGTTGAATCCCTGAATAGACCAATAGCAGGCTCTGAAATTGAGGCAATAATTAATAGCCTACCAACCAAAAAAAGTCCAGGACCAGATGGATTCACAGCTGAATTCTACCAGAGGTACAAGGAGGAGTTGGTACCATTCCTTCTGAAACTATTCCAATCAATAGAAAAAGAGGGAATCCTCCCTAACTCATTTTATGAGGCCAACATCATCCTGATACCAAAGCCTGGCAGAGACACAACAAAAAAAGAGAATTTTAGACCAATATCCCCGATGAACATCGATGCAAAAATCCTCAATAAAATACTGGCAAACCGGGTTCAGCAACACATCAAAAACCTTATCCACCATGATCAAGTGGGCTTCATCCCTGGGATGCAAGGCTGGTTCAACATGCGCAAATCAATAAACATAATCCAGCATATAAACAGAACCAAAGACAAGAACCACATGATTATCTCAATAGATGCAGAAAAGGCTTTTGACAAAATTCAACAGCCCTTCATGCTAAAAATGCTCAATAAATTCGGTATTGATGGAACGTACCTCAAAATAATAAGAGCTATTTATGACAAACCCACAGCCAATATCATACTGAATGGGCAAAAACTGGAAAAATTCCCTTTGAAAACTGGCACAAGATAGGGATGCCCTCTCTCACCACTCCTATTCAACATAGTGTTGGAAGTTCTGGCTAGGGCAATTAGACAAGAGAAAGAAATCAAGGGTATTCAGTTAGGAAAAGAAGAAATCAAATTGTCCCTCTTTGCAGATGATATGATTGTATATTTAGAGAACCCCATTGTCTCAGCCCAAAATCTCCTTAAGCTGATAAGCAACTTCAGCAAAGTCTCAGGATACAAAATTAATGTGCAAAAATCACAAGCATTCTTATACACTAGTAATAGACAAACAGAGAGCCAAATCAGGAATGAACTTCCATTCACAATTGCTTCAAAGAGAATCAAATACCTAGGAATCCAACTTACAAGGGATGTAAAGGACCTTTTCAAGGAGAACTACAAACCACTGCTCAGTGAAATAAAAGAGGACACAAACAAATGGAAGAACATACCATGCTCATGGATAGGAAGAATCAATATCGTGAAAATGGCCATACTGCCCAAGGTAATTTATAGATTCAATGCCATCCCCATCAAGCTACCAATGAGTTTCTTCACAGAATTGGAAAAAACTGCTTTAAAGTTCATAAGGAACCAAAAAAGAGCCCGCATCTCCAAGACAATCCTAAGTCAAAAGAACAAAGCTGGAGGCATCACGCTACCTGACTTCAAACTATACTACAAGGCTACAGTAACCAAAACAGCATGGTACTGGTACCAAAACAGAGATATAGACCAATGGAACAGAACAGAGTCCTCAGAAATAATACCACACATCTACAGACATCTGATCTTTGACAAACCTCAGGAAAACAAGAAATGGGGAAAAGATTCCCTATTTAATAAATGGTGCTGGGAAAATTGGCTAGCCATAAGTAGAAAGCTGAAACTGGATCCTTTCCTTACTCCTTATACGAAAATTAATTCAAGATGGATTAGAGACTTAAATGTTAGACCTAATACCATAAAAATCCTAGAGGAAAACCTAGGTAGTACCATTCAGGACATAGGCATGGGCAAAGACTTCATGTCTAAAACACCAAAAGCAATAGCAGCAAAAGCCAAAATTGACAAATGGGATCTAATTAAACTAAAGAGCTTCTGCACAGCAAAAGAAACTACCATCAGACTGAACAGGCAACCTACAGAATGTGAGAAAATTTTTGCAATCTACTCATCTGACAAAGGGCTAATATCCAGAACCTACAAAGAACTCAAACCAATTTACAAGAAAAAAACAAACAACCCCATCAAAAAGTGGGCAAAGGATATGAACAGACATTTCTCAAAAGAAGACATTCATACAGCCAACAGACACATGAAAAAATGCTCATCATCACTGGCCATCAGAGAAATGCAAATCAAAACCACAATGAGATACCATCTCACACCAGTTAGAATGGCGATCATTAAAAAGTCAGGAAACAACAGGTGCTGGAGAGGATGTGGAGAAATAGGAACACTTTTACACTGTTGGTGGGATTGTAAACTAGTTCAACCATTATGGAAAACAGTATGGCGATTCCTCAAGGATCTAGAACTAGATGTACCATATGACCCAGCCATCCCATTACTGGGTATATACCCAAAGGATTATAAATTATGCTTCTATAAAGACACATGCACACGTATGTTTATTGCAGCACTATTCACAATAGCAAAGACTTGGAATCAACCCAAATGTCCATCAGTGACAGATTGGATTAAGAAAATGTGGCACATATACACCATGGAATACTATGCAGCCATAAAAAAGGATGAGTTTGTGTCGTTTGTAGGGACATGGATGCAGCTGGAAACCATCATTCTTAGCAAACTATCACAAGAACAGAAAACCAAACACCGCATGTTCTCACTCATAGGTGGGAACTGAACAATGAGATCACTTGGACTCAGGAAGGGGAACATCACACACCGGGGCCTATCATGGGGAGGGGGAGGGGGGAGGGATTGCATTGGGAGTTATACCTGATGTAAATGACGAGTTGATGGGTGCAGCACACCAACATGGCACAAGTATACATATGTAACAAACCTGCACGTTATGCACATGTACTCTACAACTTAAAGTATAATAATAATAAATAAATTTTAAAAAAATCTTACTGAATATAAAATAGCTTGGAAGGAAAAAAGCTAAGGTTACACTAACGATCTGGCCAATTGTGCATTTGTCCATTAATTTAGTCAATGTACATTCTCTTTAAATTCTATTCTCTTAAAATTTTTTAAAATAGATGCATAATTTATGTATATAATTTCAGGGCACATGGGGTAATATATTCATATGATTTGTAAAGATCAAATCAGTGTACGTGGGATATCTATCACCTTAAATGTTTGTCTCTTCCTTATTATGCTAGAACCACTCCAATTCTCCTCTTCTAGCTATTTTGAAATATACAATGAATTATTGTAAACTATAGTTATTCTCGTGATCTATCTAACTTTAGGTTTTATTTCTTCTATCAAACCACATATTTGTACACATTAATCAATTTCTTTTCGGTACCTCTCCCTCCCTATTCTTCCAAATCTCTAGCAATCACCAATCTACTCTTTATCTTCCTGAGAGCCTCCTTGTAAGAATATGTCATATTTGTCTTCCTGTGCTTGGCTTATTTCACTCAATATAATGACTTCCAGTTCCATCTATGTTGCTGTAAATGGCAGGATTTTATTTTTTTTAATAGCTGAATGATATTCCATTGTGGAATAGCATAGCCATAAAATATAGTAGATAGACAGATGACAGATAGATAAATAGATAGATAGATAGATCAGATAGATCAGATAGATATAGATATAGATATTACTTTTTAAATCTATTCATATATTGATGGGCATTTAGGTTGATTCCATGTTATGGCTATTGCGAATAGTGCTGCAATAAACATGAGGGACAAATGTCTTTTCAATATATTGATTTCCTCTTTTTTTTATATACATCCAGTGGTGGAGTTGTGGAATCGTATGGTAATTCTATTTTTAGTGTTTTTAAGGAACCTTCCTATGGTTTTCCATATTGGCTGTACTAACTTACATTTCCACCAAGAGTGTACAAGGGTTCCTCCTTTTACATATCCTTGCCAGCATCTGTTATTGCCTATCTTTTTATAAAAGCCAATTTAACTGGGGAGAGATGATATCTCACTGTAGTTTTGATTTGCAATTCTCTGATGATTAACGATGCTCAACATTTTTTCATATACCTGTTTGTCATTTGTATGTCTTCTTTTGAGAAATGTATTATTTTGCCCATTTTTAATCTTTTTCTCTTTTGCTGTCAAGTTGTTTGAGGTCCTTGTATAGTCTGGTTATTAACTCCTTGTGAGATGGGTAGTATGAAAATACTTTTTCCCATTAGGTGAGTTGTCTCTTCACTTTGTTGATTGTTTTATTTGCTGTGAAAACAGCAGAACACCAGAAGCTTTCAGGCTTGGTGTTATCCCACTTGTTCATTTTTAATTTGATTGCCTGTGCTTTTGAGGTCTTACACAAAATCTTTGCCCAGACCAGTATCCTGGAGCATTTCTCCAGTGTTTTTTTCCTCGTAGGTTCATATTTTAAGCTCTTAGATTTAAGGCTTTAATCCATTTTGATTTGATTTTTGTATATAGTAAGAGATAGGGATCTTGTGACATTCTTCTGCATAATCTAGTTTTCCCAGCACTATTTCTTGAAGAGACTCTTTTTTTCCATTATATGTTCTTGACACTTTTGTCAAAGATGAGTTGGCTGTACATGTGTGTGTGTGTATATATATATATCTGAGTTATCCTTTTTCATTGGTCTATATGTTGTTTTTATGCTAGTACCATGTTGATATGATATCTCCAGCTTTGTTCTTTTTCCTCCACATTTCTTGGCTATTTGGGGTCTTTTTGGTTCCATATAGATTTGAAGTTTTTTTTCCTATTTCTGTGAAGAATGTAATTTGTATTTTGATAAGGGTTACATAGAATCTGTCTATTGCTTTGGGTAGTATTGTCATTTTCACAATATTAATTCTTTCAAGCCATGAGCATGGAATACTTTCTATTTGTTTGTGTCATCTTCAACTTCTTTCATCCGTGTTCTACAGTTTTCCTCATACAAATCTTTCACTTCCTTGGTGAAATAGATTCCTAGGTATTTCATATTCTTTAAATGGGATTGCTTACTTGGTTTCTTTTGCAGATGATTTCTGTTGGCAAATAGAAATGCTACAAAGTTTTGTATGTTGATTTTTGTATCCTGAGAGTTTGCTGAATTTGTTTATCTGGTCTAACAGTTTTTGTGTGGAGTCTTCAGGTTTTTATGAGATCATGTCATCTGCCATTAGGCTAATTTGATTTCTTCCTTTCCAATTT
Source organism: Macaca fascicularis (assembly GCF_037993035.2). Classification (NCBI taxonomy): domain Eukaryota; kingdom Metazoa; phylum Chordata; class Mammalia; order Primates; family Cercopithecidae; genus Macaca; species Macaca fascicularis. Next base: position 165,933,205 of record NC_088377.1, on the reverse strand, counting down.
GGGTGCCCTTCATTTATTTCTCTTGCCTAATTGCTCTGGCTAGGACTTCCAGTACGATATTGAGCAGAAGTGGTGGAAAATGGGCATGATTGTCTTGTTTCAGATGTAAGAGAAAAACGCCTTCAATTTTTTTCCCAGTCAGTACAATGTTAGCTGTGGTTTTCTCATATATGACCTTTATTATATTGAGGTATGTTCCTTCTATACCTATTTTGAAAAAGGTTTTTATTACAAAAGGATGTTGAACTTTATTTATTTTACTTTAATTTCTAGGATACATGTGCAGAACGTGCAGGTTTGTTACATAAGTATACGTGTGCCATGTGGTTTGCTGTACCTATCGACCCATCCTCTAAGTTCCCTCCCGTCGCTCCCTGCCCCCCAACAAACGCCGGTGTGTGTTGTTCCCCTCTCTACGTCTATGTATTCTCATTGTTCAGGGATGTGGAATTTTATTGAATGCTTTTTCTGCATCAATTGCAATAATCATATATTTTTTCGTTTTGGTTCTGAGCATGTGATGTATTCAAATTTATTGACTTGTGAATGCTGAGCCATCCTTGCATCCCCATGATGAATCCCTCCTGGTGATGTTGAATAATATTTTTAATATGTTGTTGAATTCATTTTGCTAGTATTTTTGTTAAGAATTTTTAAATCTATGTTCATCGGTGATATTGACCTGTAGTTTCCTTTTTTCTTTCTGTACTTGTCTGATTTTGGTACCAAGGTATTTCTGGTCTTGTAGAAGAAGCTTAGAAATGTTCCTTCCTCTTCATATCCTTGAACATTTTGTGTAGAATTGGTATTAGTTCTTCATTAAATGTTTGATAGAATTCAGCAGTGAGGCCATCCACTCCCAGGCTTTCCATTGACGGGAGATGTTTTATTACTACTTTGAACTCATTACTTGTTATTGGTTTATTGAGGTTTTATATTTCTTCATGGTTCAATCTTGGTAGGTTATATATGTCCAAAATTTTATCCATTTCTTATAGGTTTTCCAACTTAGTCTCTAATGAGTATTTGTATTTCTGTGGTCTCAGTTGTTGTCTTTTTATTTGTGATGTCATATATTTGGATCTTCTCTCTTTTCTCAGTCTCGACAAAGGTTTGTTCATTCTTTTTATCTTTTCAGAAAAATGATTTTTCATTTTGTCAATCTTCTGTATTTTTTTGTCTCAATTTTGTTTATTTCTGCTCTGATTTTTATTATTTCTTTCCTTCTACTAATTTTGGGTTTGGTTTGTTCTTGGTTTCCTAGTTCCTTGAGGTGCATCATTGTTTATCTGAAGTCCTTCTACAATTTTGGCATAAGCATTTATTGCTATAAACTTTCTTCTTGATACTTCTTTTGCTGTATTGCTTTGGCCTTGGCTAGATTCCTTAGTGACTATAACATTCTTGTTTGTAGATGTATTTTTATTGAATCTATAAAGTGCATGTAAGTTATCTTCTCATCATTTTGTTTGATTTTAAAGAAAGTAACATTTCAAGGAGACTCCCAAGCATTATAATAATACATTTTTTACAGGTATGTATTTAGCAGAAGGAATATAACGTCTTGTTGTGCCACTTCAGTGATGTTTACAATAACCATTGGGTTCAGGTGATATCTACATGTTATATCTATTATGAAGTTTTCTACCAGTTGTTCACCTAATAGTGTTATCAGCCATTGATAATAGTTGTTTAGATCCATTAATTATTAGTGTTGAAATCCAGAATAAAGGAAATACTACAGGACAAATTACCTGGTTGCTATAAAAACTAAATAGCATGAAAAGGAAAGGAGGGCTAATTTTTATACTTTAAATGAAACTATGAATCATATAAACCAAATCTAGTGGGTAGAACTTATATTATTCCTAATTCAAATAATCAAACTTTGAAAATACTTTTGTGAGACAATTGAGAAAAAATAAAGATGGAATGAGTATTACGTAATATTTAAACATTATTATTAATTTTGTTGCGTTGGGTAGTGGTATCAGGCTGTGTTTAAATTTTTACTCACAAACAGAGATAAAAAGAATTCTTAACCAGTAAAGCAACACATGGAAGTATCTGCAAGTGAAATAATATAAGGTCTTATATTTGCTTTAAATTATGTCAAGAAAAAAACGTTGGGTTGTAATAGATGAAGCAAAAAGGTTGAAAGTTAATGGTTGTTGAAGCTGGGTGATGAGCAACCAGGGTTCCTTTCACCTGTATCATTATCTTTGTGTATGCTTTCATTTTTTCAAATAAAGTAAGTTCTTTAAAAAAAAATTAAGAGACTGCAAATGAATGATTTCCAGTTACAACTATGAAAATAATAGTAATAAATAGTATTTTATGTCACTATTTAATTACAAAGTGCTCCTACAACTATTACTTCATTTGCTATTGATAGTATCTTCTCAGGCCAATAAAATTACGACCTCTGCTTTAGGTCAGAGAGACCACAAAACTTACCTGAGACAATGAGCTATCAAGAAGTGGAGGTGAGCTCATATTTTACTCTTCTTATGCCACATTCTAAAATTTTATTCTCCATATAGGCAGCCCTGGGATTATATAAAGGATTCAGAGGTCAGTTTTAGATTCTGGTATGGATATTACCATCATGGACATTTATTAAATCTCTATTTTTTTTACTGCATACCAAGTTAATTATATTTTTAAAGAAATACTGTTTGATCTTTGAACATTCATCTACTTCAAAGATGAAGAATTAGTGTTTTTCCATACTGCTTTTGACCACCTTATGCATTCATTTATTAAATAAGATCTTGAAATATTATTGGCTGAAAGGAATTACTGACTTTACATATCAGCCCCAGGCTTCTTAAACTTTAGAGTTTATAAGAATCAGCTTAAGAAATTGTGGAGTAGCTTGGTTGGATTAGCCCTCTAACAAATAACAATTATAAGCTTCTGTCCCCTAAATTTAAAAGAAGTATTTGAATACACTGCACCAGGGCCCAAAGCAGGCAGAAACTTGAAGGGAGTCACCCTTGAAAGAGGAAAATTGCACTGGCTGACACACATTTATTAGCTTTTCACTTGAGTGAGGGCTTTCCTCAGTCTGCGCAACTGAAAAGCTGAAAGTCAAATAGAAAGCTGCAGTCTTAAGTGTTTGGCAAACGTAGTCTTCCAGCCTGTAGTCTGTTTATGCATTTTATAATGGTGTTGTTTATAATGAACAGAAGTTTTGAGTTGCTGAATTTATTTTCTTTTATGCTGATTGCTTAGATAAAACATAAAACATCTCCAGTATGTATGCTGAATGTCAAAAGAAAAAAGAAGAGCATAAAAAGCTAGGTCTATCCCTAAGTGGTGAATATATATTACCGTATTTGTGATAGAAACATTGTTGTTATAGCTTTTATGTTTAAGTCTATGACCGATCACAATTTAATTTTTGTATATGATGTGAGATAGTGGTTGAGGTTCATTTTTTCCCCATGAGTATCCAGTGGTTGAAATAGTTTTCATTCCACAATAGTATTTTTATTAAATATCAGTTGACTATGCAAATGTAGGACTTTTTTTGATTTTTAAATATTTTTGATCAAATATCTACCCTTATGGAATACCACACTAAATATTGAAAAGTATTGATCTACAGACTAAATTTATTATTGCATCAATCTAAATACTGAAAAGTGTATATGGAGATAACTTTTCTTCAGAGTCCCATGGAATCGCCTCAACTGAACTGTACTCTGGCCTCATGACATTGGCCTTCATGAAGGTGCAGTTATTTGAAACTTACTATTATATTTATTTTGGAAACGTTGAGGGCATTGTACTATTTCTCCTTTATAAGAAGTCACAGGAGAAATGTTTTACAAATGTCGATGCCAGAAGAGTATTATGTCTTCTCAGTAATCCATTACATTCATCTTATGGAGTCTTGACCACTAAGAAGATGGGAGATAATAATAGTTAATTTTATACATCCACTTGACTAGACCATGTGATGTCCATGTATCTGGTTTAACATTCTTTCTGGGTATGTCTGTGAGGGTTTTGCCAGAAGAGATGAACATTTGCATTGGTAGACAGGGTAAGTGGATTGTCTTTCCCAATGTAGTAGGGTCTTTTTCAGTCTATCGAAGGCCTGAATAGAACAAAAAGGTGGAGAAAATGAGGATTTGATGACTCTCTGACTGACTGCTTGAGCTGGGACGTCAGTCTTCTCTTGTTCTTGGTGCTCCTAGTTCTCAGGCCTCCAAACTTGGACTGAAATCTTTACCATCAGCTCTCTGGCTCTCAAGTCTTTAAATAACACCATGAGGTTTCCTGGGCCTCCATCTTGCAGACTGCCGATTATGGAATTTCCAGCCTTCATAATCACATGAGTCAATGAACTTCTTCATATATCTATAGTTGGTTCTGTTTCTCTGGACAACCCTGACTACTTTATTGGTCAACTATAATAATTCCATAGAAAACCTTATTGGATGTTCCTATTCTTTACATGGGGACTGTTCTTACTCTAGATTACACCTTATTTTTTAAACTTCATTGTCAATTTTCTTTTAGTTTACCACACATGATATATTTATATTGTTGTATTATATATATTCATAGGCACTGCAAATTCAATTCCTGTTTGGAATGATTTAGAATTTAAATAAAACTTTACATTCAATGTGAATATGGAAATAAGTTTTACTATTGAGAACCATAGCACTTGCATTTGGTTTAAATTTATCACATATCTAAATAGTAGTATCTGTCTTTTCTCCTGCCATCTCATGAATTGATTGAGAGCTGGAGCAAGAGCTTGGTAGGTTCATGTGTGGGTTCATGTCCAATTCACCCTTTTTTCCTTGTTGTCAGCACCCAGCTATTGTCCCTTCTTGCCTCCAGTGTGCAGATGAGCAGCATTTAAAGAAAAAAAAATGATATGTGACCCTGATCTTATGCCATTAATTCTGAGAAGAATCACCAAAGTTAAAAGATGTTTAATGAGACCTCAAGGAAATTTACATTATGCTTTTTGTAAGAGGAGGAAGAAAAAGCAAGATGAGCAGTAGCACCATTGAGACACATCAGGAAGTATCAGGGAGTTCATAGTATCTCTGCTGTTTCCAACTTTGCCTGGCAGGAGGGGTGACACAGAGTGTAGTAAACATCATCTGTCTCCTGTCTCCCAGCTCATATAGGGTACCAACATTCAGAAATAAGACATCTGACTCATATTCTCAGAAATATCAGCTACAGGATTGTTTCTCATGTAATGCCTATTTCTCTTTCAGGCACTACTGCTCTTTCTTTCATTTGAAAAGTTATTGATTATATTCTGTGTTCTTGGCATTGCTCTATGGGTTGGGGGTGAAAAAATAAATAAGATATGGATCCAGAGATGAAAGTGCCTGATTGTGAATAGCAGCAATCATCAGCCATCTTAATCCCTTCCTCCCTACTCTTTACCACTGCAGATCAGTCATTTTGCTTTTGATAACTACCAGTCATCTCAGGTACCAGACAGGTAAAAGGTGGTCCGTACAATGAAATGAAATGAATCTAATAGGTAAGGTTCCCCTAACTCTATAAAGAAAGAAATGCAAAGCCATGCAAGAAGAAAAAAAATAGTTCATTGAATTAAAATCTGTCTTAAACCAAGGGAAACAAATTAAAGAAATAACTTCACGCACAGATACATCAAAGGAACACCAAGGGGACAAAGTCAAGATTTTCAGGCTCTGAAATCCAAGAAGAATATTCTTTCATATTACATTTATCTTAATTCCAATCAACAGAATAATGCAGTATGAATGAATACAATTAGAATTTTCCATGTACTATTCAATAATTGAGTAAGCTGGGTTGTCTATTCAGGCATTCACTGCAAATTGTTTCTTAAGTGACAAAAATCCAAAGTTTGAGGAAGAATGTGCTGCAATGCCATAGATATTTTCAGCTGCAACCCATACTTTCTGCTGCATCTCACTTCATCATCACTGGTGCATAGCGATTTCCTGGCTGCCATCTCAGGGTAGCTGGCTTGACAGAGATAAGTTATATTGGAATCTGTCAGAGATAGAGAACACAGTGCATCTCAATGGCAGCAACAAATCTAAAAGAAGAAAACACATGGAGTTACAGAAGCTATTTATCTCAAAATTTTACAGACCACCAAATCTAAAATTATCCAGTGACAATGGGAAATGATTCTCTTTTACTAACTGGATTATTGAAAATGCTTTTGTTTGTAATTGATGCATCAAAATTTCTTCAGTGATATTTGAGTATTCTACTTTGTTTTGAGAGATTCAATTCTGATTGCTTGCAAATGAAAGAAAGAAAACTTAAAATTAAAGCCCAATGATCTCACTTTTTGCTTTTTATTTCAAATACCAACTCAGACCAGAGTATCTCACTTTTTAAAAAGATGACTTCAACAAGACCAAACATATCATCACAGAAAAGAAACTGAACATAGAATAAATACTTGGGATAATCAAAAGAATGAGTTATTGGTAACACAAAAGTATAAAAATATATGTGAAATCTATTTAATATTTAACTATTTTATAACTTACTGGTTTTGTTGGAAAATAAAACTAAAAATATATAGAAAGAAGCTATCATCAGAAAGCAATTCAATACACATAGCCATATCACAAATTTTGGAAAACAGCCTGCTATCTTCCCATCACTACCAACCCATTCACATACCTAGGGATTCAACAATTGGTATGTGTAGAATAGCACAATAATGAACATTTTAAATATAAATAATACTACAAAGATAAATAGTAGAAACATAAAACAAAATAATCAGGCAACATCAAATTTTCCTCTGTCTATTCTTCATTCATACCTTTCCTTTCCTCCTTTAGGTTGGAACTATTCTTTGTAAAAGCATCTTGAGTAACAGATGAATCAGGAACAATGACATGAATATCAATATTAATATTTTCATATTACTATTCACCAAAAAATAGCAATGAATTATCTAAAGTTATCTGGAGTCTTAGCAGAAGCAGAGAATACAACAATTTCTTGTTAACTTTAATAGCCAATCCAAAACAGAAAATTTCAAAACATTGTTATATCATAATGAAATGTCTTTGATTTCAGAGGATATTAACCAATCATGCGTCTCTAGTGGAAAACATTTCAAGTAATTTTTATGCACTGGTAATGAAAAAATACCCTATGAGCCCAAGGGAAAGCAGTTTTCATTCCATTTTTCTGAGAAAAATTCAGGTAACTAAAATCAGAGCATATTTTTCAAGTAGGGAAAGTAACAAAAATGAAAATAGTGCACCTTCTTGGTTGACTAATGGTATAATTTCATTAATTCGAAAGCATTAATTGCTAAACTACTATGTGCCAAGAACTTTCCTAAGAACTGGAGATTTAACAATAAGCAAGATACTTTGCCGTCAAGTGATTCAGAGGGTAGTAAAAGGCACCGATGGGTACTTAAGAAACTACACTGAAAAATAAGGATGCTGCATACATAATGCTTCAGGAACACCGTGGAGGATCACACAATCAGGAGAGACTTCTCCTCAACCCTCACACTTAAGCTGAGACCTGAAGAAAGGAGAGTTAAGATTAAAAAGCAGAAGAATCAGTCAATTTTCTCAATTAACAAATGCCAAGCACCATGATACTCAGAGACAATGTGCAAAATTAAAATAGAGTATATATAAACACTATTAGACATCTCAGTGTTTCCATATATTCAAAAATTGGGTACAGTGATGCTGAGTATAGCATGTGTACTTCATGAAATAGTTCACAGGTCTTAAAATAAAGATGATCATTGTAAATTGTGTCCACTTAGGTAGGATTTGTATTTCCCAGAATTCCCTACCCTGCACAGTTTTAAGTTAGACTGCCAGAAAAAGACATTTTGTATGAGATTGAAATTTGGAAGGTAAAGTGAAGTCACAGCAGGCATATTCTTTCTTCAAGAGGAAGGACAGAGCAGAGTTCTGCATGTGTCATAGCTCCTGATCCCCCTCCTTGATCTGTTGGCTTCCTGTGTTGGCCTGGATCAGCAGCCAGGCCATAGCTCCTACAGTGCCTGGTAGTTCCCTTTCATCAGCTGCTTTCACCTCCTGGGCCTGGAATGTGTTTTGCTTGAGGTGGCTGTCAATTTCTCTTTCCTGGTCATCCCTGTTATCAAAATTGGAAGCTTGGAGGCCATCAGACACCAGTGTGTGCGCCAGTCCTGCCTCATAGGTCCCAGCTCATCCTTGTAGATTAGATTCCAGCTTACCCTTACCCCATCTGTACTTTACTACTATCCTTCCTTCTCAACTACTTGCCCAGATGACTTCAGCTTCTTGCATCAGACACAGAGCAGTAGCTTCTTACAGACTGTTTATCCTGCTTTCTCAATTGCATAAGATCACATCGTTGTAACTGGCTTCTCAATATATAAGATACATATAATATGGTTGAACTATATTACATGTGGTTTATATATAATGTAAATATATGGTTTATATATAATATAGTATATTATATAATATATAAATATATAATATATATTTATATATCATATAAAGAACCAGATATATGTGTGTGCATATGTGTATATGGTTCTTCTTCTCTGATTCAAGTCTGAATGCTACAATGATGTTTATACACCCTGTATGATAATATTAAAAAAGGATTTTGGCATAATATTAAATTTTAAAAGCCTGTATGCAAAATTGATGTAAATTTTAATTTCAATAGGTTAAACATAAATGGATTTAAAATTCACCAAAATATTAATTGTGATTTTGTTTGGATTACTAGGACAATGTGTGAATTTTTGTCTTCTCTTATCCTTCAGTGTTTTCAACTTTTAAAAAATGAGCATGCATTAATTTTATCATTTAGATCAGCAATAAAATATAAACTTGCTTTTGTGACAATAAATCTTTAGAAGAAAAAAAGACAGTCACCTAACTGTGTGATTTTAGGTCCTCTTAATGCAGATAAATGCATCCTTGGGGACTTTCTAAATGCTGATATTAAAAAACATAGGAATAGAAAAAGTTGTAAACAATGAGAGCTACATTTTCAATATGTTCTGCTAAGACTTAGCCACCAAACTTCATGAATGCTAATTTGAAAAACTGGGTCATATTCTTTCACATAATTTTATATCTTTTTCTGTGACAAAAGTACAGATATGAGAGACTTTTAGGCAAATTTGTTAAAACTATATATTAAAAAATATAAATTAAAGCTCCTTGTAAATACATACACATCTATCTTATGTCATATACTGGCAAACACACATGCATTCAAAGAAATTTCTACTTCCATACTTAATTCCAAATTTTGAATTCATGTAATAACCACTTAAAAAGCATACCCATATACCCACAATTTTTGATCTTTAAGATTGGTATTTTATTTAAATAATGATCCTAGCCTTTTTAATCCTTTATATGTTTCTAGCATGTCATCATTTAGAAAGAATCTCCATGAAATCATGAGTCAGACATTTTTGTTTTTCAATTGTTGAAGACACTAAGGCCCAAAGGGATTAAAGAATGAGGTTTGGGTCCTCACCTTACTTTATTGACTTTATTGACTTTTTGAAACATCACCACCTGATAATTTTCAAAAATGAGCTTCCTTGACACCTTAAAAACTAGAGTAGGCATTTAAAAACATCCATGAACAGTCAAACATCTGGCAACATATTAGTTTTATGCAGTAAGACAAACCTATTCTTATAGTTATTTAATACATAGACATAAATTATTCAACGTTTTTAATGACAAAATAATTGGGATTTAAGTCTTTGTAAATCAAAAAATTATATATAAGTATCCTTAGAAAATATAGACAGTAAAAATACTTAACTTTCTATCACATTATGATTATATAAGATACACAAAATGATTTAATTATATTTTATCAAATAATTACTTTTTCAAATAGTCATTAGCATATTAAGCTGTTAGTGTTAGTGAGAGAGTTTGGGAATATTCTTTTTAGGGAATGACCAGGATACCTTTGTATGAGTAAGATACATCAACATCACAGTATGTCAATTTTTTCCATTCAGTCACGTGGTGCAGGGGTCAGCCCATGGGCCAAATCCAGCCTACTGTCTGTGTTTGTATGGTAGATGAGCTAAGAATTTTTTTCAAATGGTTGAAAAATCATTTTAAAAGAATATTTATGACACATGAAAATTATATGATATTAAAAATTCAATACCCCTGAGTAAAGTTTTATTGAGACACAGCCCTATTCTTTTTAACATATTGTTTCTCACAGGAACAATGTAGGACAGAGTAACAGCTTCTCCAACTCACAAGGTTCTTCTGTAGTTAAGTGACAAATGTAATCTAGACATAAAATTGCTGTATTTAGTATTTCTGATAAATTCAAAAGTTCTTTGTTGCACGGAAAAAAAAAAAACATTTCCACAAGACTGTTATTCACATGTGGAGGGGAAAAATACTTATTCACATATAATATATTTTACTTAGGTGGTTAATCTTGAGGATACAATGACATGTTTTTATTGTGATGCTAAATTGGATCCACTAGGCTTCCCATTCCTTCCAAACATTTGGAAATCTTTCTTTTCTACAGACTAGAAATAATATGATATTCCTTCCTACTCCAGCTTGTGACCCAGGTAAGATTGAAATGGTGACACATTCTGAAGTTTCCTTCAGAATGCATGCCTCAGGTAAAGCATGCCAAAGAAAAAGAAATAGAAAGAAATGAAAATCAATGATAAGAAAATTACCCCTTTTGTAAAGTGCTGAGTGGACTGAAAACAAAAACTGTGGTCATGACAACCAGTAAAGTCAATGTTGGTCAATGATACCAGTTTGAAATTGTATCACTACTGAGCTGAAATAAAATGCTAAACTTGATGAGTTCCTTTTTTCCATATATCAACAGTTATTTATTTATAATTCATTGCTATAGCTATTGTGCTTGTGCTTCCTCCCACAGCATGACTTTACAGAAGGTTCCAGACCAAACAACTACAAGTGGGTCAAAATCTTATGTAAGTGCTTGGTTTTTATTAACAATGATTTCACAATTAATACTCACAATTTATAACCCTTATTAGAATCGGGAAAATTTAAGCAAAGATGTAAGGAAATGGACATTTTGAGTCCTTTCTTTGTGGGTCTAAAGTTCATTAATAATAAGCAACTGCAATTGTTCTTGTACTGATACTTTTATTTACAATTTAAAGATTGTTTTACATTTTTATTTTTTTAGAAACAGAGTCTAGCTCTTTTGCCCAGCTAGAGTGCAGTGGTGTGATCATAGCTCACTGCAGCCTTAAACTCCTGCCTCAGTCTCCTGAGTAGTCACAGGCACACGCCACCATTCCTGGTAATTTTTAAAATTTTAGTAGAGACAGGGTCTCGTTGTGTTGTCCAGGCTGGTCTCAAACTCCTGGCCTCAAGCAATCTTCCTACCTCAACCTCCCAAAATACTGGGACTACAGGTATGAGCCCCTGAACTCGGCCCCATTTATTTTTTAAATGATGGTAAATGTGTTTATGGATGATTGCCAATTCATCACAATATGTTTTTAAACACAATATGGTGATAAATTATGACTTAGTTTTTAAATTTCTGCCAATAATAGGCAGATTGCCTTAAGCAGTTTTTAAATGGTTAAAGTTGACAATAGATACTAAGACTTATAGCTAATATTTTTGCAAGCTTACTATCTACTACACACTGTTAAGCATTTAATTTTCATTATCTCATTTATAACTTAAACAAACTTACAATCTAGGTACCATTATTATTCCCATTCTACATACGAGAAAACAGAGCCTCACAGAAGCAAGTTCAGTTTAATACTCTAATGCGTATTAGAGGGAAAGTAATTAATAGATATTAGAGTCAAGATTGAAATTTGTGCTTGCCTGACCACCAAAATTGCATGTATCTACCATTATGCCATCCTGATTCTCATGCATGGAGAAAAACAAGTTAGAAAAAAATTACTGGCATAGATTTATTTTACTGTTTGTCTGTATATTCGTAAATATCACCAATAGTTACAAATCTGGCAGGGTGAGATGTTTGTATGAAAAGAAGAGGGGCTTTGGAATGAGACTCACCGGGTTTTGCTCCTATAATCCTCAGCTTGTGGCCCATTTACCCATATGAGGTAAATCCTCATAATTTACCAGGTGTTGTAAATTATGATACTTGCCCTTTGTAATGCCCATTTACTCCTCCATAAAATAGAGGTGATGTAACTACCTTGAGGGTTTTTGTGTAAAATAAAATGATGTATGCACAATAGCTAGCAAAACTATGCACAAAGTAATTATTTTTCCTTCTTTTTTTATATTTTCTACTGTGCATAACTTTCTTTCTGTGGAAAGGCTGAACTCATGTCTCAATCATCCCTAAATCCCTAAATATGAATGACTCGGGTCCAACCTTAAATTTTGGTATACTTTTTTGATATTTATCTCACGTTCACTAAGCACATAGTAAAATTAAGGTTTCGTTATTTAAAAATCACAAAAAATTGACCTGAAAATACTTTCAAGTGGTAAAGCACAGCCCACCTCATCTGGATGTTTATTACAATCAGTAACAATTTCAGCAAAGGGAATCTTTAGGGAAAGAAACTCAGTGCAAGTACCTAAGGGCAAACTGATGTGCCAGACACACAGGGGAGTGGAAGGTAGGAAGAGTCAATACAGTCCTCAAAGAACGGCTCAAAATCAGCCCAGGGAAGAACACATACCTATCCCATGCATTTCTGATGCTGAAGCATCTCCTGTCCTGTATTGATGTGTTACTTTCCTGGATCTTGGAGTGGGAAGAATACTCTGATAACTTTCAATACCCTATGGGTGCCTGCACTCAAAATGAAAAACAAAATCTGAAATATTTCATATCAAGTTTATAATGGTAGTCAACTGTTTCACTGTCAAATGTAGTATTAGATCTGGGAAATATTAAGGTTTACAACATAGCAAACAAATAGTAGTGTTGGAATTGATTGATTTTTAAATAATTATTTGAAATACTAAAAAAGTGACTATGCAAAGGTATAATGCTAATGTGAAAAAGGTAGATTTCAACATTAATTGTATTTTTAAAGATTTAAAATTAATCAGGGCATTCTGGTTAATGCTCACAATGTTCAGATACTGGCCTTTAAAACATCATATATTCCAAACCAAGTAAATAATTTAATTTTTGTTAACATTTTTGATGGTGAAAGACACTTAAATATTCTAAGAAATAAAGTCAATATTACTTATAAAAATGGTTAGATTTCCTGAAATCTCCTTAGTTTTGTATTACAAATCCTAGCTTTTTGGGAGGCCAAGGTGGGCAAATCATGAGGTCAGGAGTTCAAGATCAGCCTGGCCAACATGGTGAAACCCTGTCTCTACTAAAAATACAAAAAATTAGCTGGACATGGTGGTGGGCACCTGTAATCCCAGCTACTTGGGAGGCTGAGGCCAGAGGACCCCTTTAACACAGGAAGCGGAGATTGAAGTAAGTCGAGATCGCACCACTGCATTCCAGCCCAGGCAGTAAGCCGAGATTGCACCACTGCATTCCAGCCCAGGCAACAGTGTGAGACTCTGTCTCAAAAAAAAATAAAAATGAAAAAAGAAAAAAGAAAAAAAAAGTAATCCTTACTTTTATATTAAAATTTTTTATCTCAGAAGGTATTTAAAATAAGTATTTATGACTTATTGGCTTTTTAATTATAATGTCTTAAAAGAAAGAAAGGAGGGGTCAGGGCCAAGAAGGTTGATTAGAAGCAGCTACTTTGTGTGGCACTCAGGAGAAGAATGAAAGGGGCAGGTAAATACAGTATCTTTAACTGAAATATACAGGTACTCAATTGGAACTGATCGGGGAAACAACTCAATCCATGTAAAACAGGGAAAAGCAGGGCAGGGCGCCCGCCCACTCAGGAGTGACACTGAGCCAAGGGAACCCCCACCCCTAACAAAAGGAAGCTGTGGGCAGAAACCCTACAAGTCAGAAGACATTGGGGGCCAATATTCAATATTCTTAAAGAAAAGAAATTCCAACTAAGAGTTTCATATCCAGGCAAACTAAGTTTCATTAGCAAAGGAGAAATAAGATTCTCAAGCAAATGCTGAGGAAATTTGTTACCACCAACCCTGCCTTACAAGAGTTCCTGAAGGAAGCACTAAATACAGAAAGGAAAATCTATTACCAGCCACTGCATAAACACATTGAAGTACACAGACCAGTGACACTATGTAGCACCCACATAAACAAGTCTGCAAAATATCCAGCTAGCATTATGATGACAGGATCAAATCCACAAATAGAAATACTAACACTTAATGTAAATGGGCTAAATGCCCAATTAAAAGACAGAGAGGAAAGCTGGATAAAGAATCATGACCCGTTGGTATGCTATCTTTAAGAGATGCAGCTCACATTGCAAAGACACACATAGGCTCAAAATAAAAGGATGGAGGAAAATTTATCAGGCAAATGAAAAACAAAAAAAAAGCAGGGGTTGCAATCCTAGTTTCTGGCAAAATAGACTTTAAATTAACAAAAATAAAATAGGACAAAGGGGACACTACATAATGGTAAAAGGTTCAATTCAAAGAGAAGATCTAACTATCCTAAATATATATGCATCCAATATAGGAACACTCAGATTTATAAAGCAAGTTCTTAGAGACCTTCAGAGACTTAGACTTCCACACAATAATAGTGGGAGACTGTATTAGTCGGTTTTCACACTGCTATAAAGATACTACCTGAGATTGGGTAATTTAGAGAAGGGAGGTTTATTGACTCACAGTTCCACATGGCTAGGGAAGTCTCAGGAAAATTACAATCATGGCAGAAGGTAAATGGGAAGCAAGGCACATTTTACATGGTGGCAAGAGAGACAGGGGAAATGCTAGACTTTTACTAAACAACCAGATCTTGTCAGAACACCCTCACTATCATGAGAACATCATGAAGAAAACTTCCTCCCTCATCCAATCACCTCCCACCAGGTCCCTCTCTCAACATGTGGGGATTACAATTTGAGATGAGATTTGGGTGGGGACACAGAGCCAAGCCTTATCATTCTGCCCCTGGTCCCTCCCAAATCTCATGTCCTTTTCACATTTCAAAATCAATAATGCCTTCTCAGCAGTTTCCCAAAGTCTTAACTCATTCCATCATTAACTCAAAAGTCTAAGTCCAAACTCTCATCTGAGACAAGTCAAGTCCCTTCTGTCTATGAGTCTGTAAAGTCAAAAGCAAGTTAGTTACTTCCAAGATACAGTGGGAGTACAGGCAATGGGTAAATGTTTCCATTCCAAATGGTAGAAATTGGCCCAAAAAAAGGGGGTCACAGGTCCCACAGAAGTCTGAAATCCTGCTGGGTAGTCATTAAATCACAAAGCTTCAAAATTTCCTTTGACTCCATGTCTCACATCCAGGGCACACTGATGCAAGTGAGTAGGCTTCCACAGCCTTGGGCAACTCTGTCCCTGTGGCTTAGCAGGGTATACACGCAGCAGCTGCTTCGATGTGCTGAAGTTGAGTGCCTGTGGCTTTTCCAGGCGCACAGTGAAAGTTGTTGGTGGATCTACCATTCTGGGGTCTGGAAGATGGTGGCCCTCTTCTCACAGCTCCATTAGGCAGTGCCCCAGTGGGGACTCTGTGTGGGGATTCTGACCCCACATTTCACTTCCATGCTGTCCTAGCAGAGGTTCTACAAGGGGGCTCTGCCCCTGCAGCAGACTTCTTCCTGGATATCAGGGCATTTCCATACATCCTCTGAAATCTAGGCAGAAGGTTCCCAAAGCTCAACTATTGTCTTCTGCATACCTGCAGACCTAACACTATGTGGAAGCCACCGAGGCTTGGGGTCTGCACTCTTTAAAGCAATGACCTGAGCTGTACATTGGCCCCTTTTAGCCAAGGCTGCAGCTGAAGTAGCTAGGATGCAGGGCACCAAGTCCCTAAGATGCACAGAGCAGTGAGACTGTGGGTCCAGTCCATGAAACTATTTTTCTCTCCTAGGCCTCTAAGTCTGTGACGGAAGGGGCTGCCTCAAAGATCTCTGATATTCCCTAGAGACATTTTCCCCATTATCTTGGCTATTACCATTTGACTCCTCATTGCTTGTGCAAATTTCTGCAACCAGCTTGAATTTCTCCCCAGAATATAGGTTTTTCTTTTTGACAACATAGTCAAGCTGAAAATTTTCCAAACTTTTATGATCTGCTTGCTTTTATTTTTTATTTTTTATTTTTTAATTTATTATTATTATTATACTTTAAGTTCTAGGGTACATGTGCATAACGTGCAGGTTTGTTACATATGTATACTTGTGCCATGTTGCTGTGCTGCACCCATCAACTCGTCATTTACATCAGGTATAACTCCCAATGCAATCCCTCCCCCTTCCCCCCTCCCCATGATAGGCCCCGGTGTGTGATGTTCCCCTTCCCGAGTCCAAGTGATCTCATTGTTCAGTTCCCACCTATGAGTGAGAACATGCGGTGTTTGGTTTTCTGTTCTTGTGATAGTTTGCTGAGAATGATGGTTTCCAGCTGCATCCATGTCCCTACAAAGGACACAAACTCATCCTTTTTTATGGCTGCATAGTATTCCATGGTGTATATGTGCCACATTTTCTTAATCCAGTCTGTCACTGATGGACATTTGGGTTGATTCAACCATTATGGAAAACAGTATGGCGATTCCTCAAGGATCTAGAACTAGATGTACCATATGACCCAGCCATCCCATTACTGGGTATATACCCAAAGGATTATAAATCATGCTGCTGTAAAGACACATGCACACGTATGTTTATTGCGGCACTATTCACAATAGCAAAGACTTGGGATCTGCTTGCTTTTAAACTTAAGTTCCAATTTTAAACCATCTCTCTCAAGTTCAAAAATCAACAGCTAGGATCGGGGCAAAATGCCACCAGTCCCTTTGCTAAAGCATAGCAATAATGACCTTTGTTCCAGTTCTCAGTAAGTTCCATATCTCCATCTGAGACCACCTTAGCCTGGACTTCATTGTCCATATCATTATCAGCATTTTGGTCAAAGCTGTTCAACAAGGCTCTACAAAGTTCCAAAATTCCCCTCTCTTCCTGTCTTCTTCTGAGCCCTCCAAACTATTCCAACCACTGACTGTTATCCAGTTTCAAAGTTGCTTCCACATTTTCAGATTATCATTATAGCAGTGTCCCACAATCTTGGTACCAATTGTCTGTATTAATTCATTATTATACTGCTATAAAAATACTATCTGAGACTGACTAATTTATAAAGAAAGGATGTTTAATTGAGTCACAGTTCCACATGGCTTGGGAGGTCTCAGGAAAATTACAGTCAAGGCAGAAGGTGACTGGGAAGCAAGGCACGTTTTATATGGTGGCAGGAAAGAGTGCAAAGGGAAAACCGCCACTTTTAAAATCATCAGATCTCATGAGAACTCCCACACTATCATGAGAAAGCATGGGGGAAACTGCCCTCATGATCCAGTCACCTCCCACCAAGTTCTTCCCTTGACATGTGGAGATTACAATTTGAGATAAAATTTGAAAGGGGAAACAGTCAAACCATATTAGAGACTTTAACACCCTACTGATAATATTAGATCATCAAGACAGAAAATTAACAAATACACTTCAGGACCTGACCTTGGCTTTGGATCAAGTATACCTGATAGATATCTATAGAAATCTCCACCCTAAAACAAAGAATATGCATTCTTCTTATTGCCACATGGCATTTACTCTAAATTCGATCACAGAATCAGAAGTAAAACACTCCTTGGCAAATGCAAAAGAACTGAAATAATAACAAACAGCCTCTTGAACCACAGCACAACCAAATTAGAACTCAAGATTAAGAAATTAACTCAAAATGTTAGAACTACATGGAAATTGAACAACCTGCTCCTAAATGACTTTTGGGTAAATAGTGAAATTAAGGCAGTATCAAGTTCTTTGAAACTAATGAGAACAAAGAGGCAATGTACCAGAATATCTGGGACACAGCTAACATAGTATTAAGAGGGAAATTTATTACACTAAATGCCCACATTGAAAAGCTAGAAATATCTCAAGTTAACACTGTAACATTACAACTAAAAGGACTAGAGAACAAAGAGCAAGAAAACCCCAAAGCTAGCAGAAGACAAGAAATAACCAAGATCAGAACTGAACTGAAGGAGATGGACACACAAATAGCCCTTCAAAAGATCAATGAATCCAGAAGCTGGTTTTTGAAAAAATTAATAAAATAGACTGCTGGCTAGACTAATAAAAGAAGAAAAGAGAGAAGCTCCAAATAAACACAATCAGAAATAATAAGGGAGATATTACTATTGACCCTACAGAAATACAAACAACCATCGGATAATATTATAGACACCGCTATGAATATAAACTAGAAAATCTAGAAGAAATTGATAAATACCTGGACACATACACCCTCCCAAGACTGAACTAGGAAGAAATTGAATGCCCGAATAGACCAATGATGAGTTCTAAAATTGAGGCAGTAAAATAGGCTACCAACCAAAAAATCCCCAGGACCAGACAGATTCACAGCTGAATTCCACCAGAGGTACAAAGAAGAGCTGATAGCATTCCTACTGAAACTGTTCCAACAATTTCAGTAGAAGGCACTCCTCCCTAACTCATTCTATGAGGCAAGCATCATCCTGATACTAAAACCTGGCAGAGATACAACAAAAAAGAAAATCTCAGGTGAATATCCTTGATGAATATCAGTGCAAAAATTCTCAACAAAATACTGGCAAACCAAATCCAGCAACACATCAAAAGCTTATCCATTGCAATCAAGTAGGCTTCATCCCCAGAATGCCATGTTGGTTCAAAATATGCAAATCAACAAATGTGATTCATCACACAAACAGAACTAAAGATAAAAACTTCATGATTATCTCAATAGGTGCAGAAAAAACCGTTGATAACATTCAACATCCCTTAATGTTAAGAACTCTCAATGAACTAGGTATTGAAGGAACATACTTCAAAATAATGAGCCATATATGACAAACCCACAGCCAATATCATACTGAATGAGCAAAAGCTGGAAACATTCCCCTTGAAAACCAGCACAAGGCAAGGAAGTCCTCTCTCACCACTCCTATTCAAAATAGTATTGGAAATTCTGGCCAAGGAAATTATGCAAGAGAAAGAAATAAAGGCTATTCAATTAGGAAGTGAGGAAGTAAAATTATCTTTGTTTGAAGATGACATAATCCTGTATCTAAAAAACCCCATTATCTCACCCCAAAAGCTTTTTAAACTTATAAACAACTTCAAAAAGTCTCAGGATACAAAATCAATGTGTAAAAATCACCAGCATTTTATTAGGCTCTTCAGGCAAGCTGAGAGCCAAATCACAAATGTATTCCCATTCATGACCGCCACAAAAAGAATAAAATACCTAGGAATACAGCTAACAAGGGAAGTGAAAGACTTATTCAAGGAGAACTATAAACCACTGCTAAAAGAAATCAGAAATGACACAAACAAGTGGAGAATCATTCCATGCTCATGGGTAGGAAGAATCACTCTCATTTCAATGGCTATACTGCCCGAAGCGATTTAGAGATTCAATGGTATTCCTATCAAACTACCAATGACATTCTTCACAGACCTAGAAAAAAACTGTTTTGAAATTCATACAGAACCAACATACAGCACAAATGGCAAAGGCAATTCTAAGCAAAAAGATCAAAGCCAGAGGCATCACACTACCTGATTTCAAACTATACTACAGGGCTAAAATAATCAAAACAGCATGGTACTCATTCAAGAACAGACACACAGACCAATGGAGTTAAACAGAATACACAACCCAGAAATAAGACCACACACTTACAACCATCTGCTCTTTGACAAACCTGACAAAAACAAGTAACAGGGAAAGGATTCTCTATTTAATATATGGTGCTAGGAGAACTGGCAAGCCATATGGAGAAAATTGAAACTGGACCCCTTCCTTACACCATATACAAAAATCAACTCAAGATGCATTTAAGACTTAAATGTAAGACCCAAAACTATAAAAACCCTAATAGAAAATCTAGGCAATACCATTCACAAGATACGCACTGGCAAAGATTTCATGATAAAGATGCCAAAGGCAAGTGCAACAAAAGCAAAATTTGACAAATGAGATCTAATTAAACTAAAGAGCTTCTGAACAGCAAAAGAAACTGTCAACAGAGTGAAAAGACAGCCTACAGAATGGGAGAAAATTTTTGTAATCCATCCGTCTGACAAAGGTCCAATGTCCAGAATCTACAAAGGAACTTAAACAATTTTTTTAAAAAAGACCTCATTAAAAAGTGAATAAAGGTGATGAACAGATACTTTTCAAAAGAAGACATACATGTGGTCAAAAAACATATGAAGAAAAACTCAGCATCACTGATCATTAGAGAAATGCAAATCAAAACCACAATGAGATACCATCTTACACCAGTCAGAAAGACTTTTATTAAAAAGTCATAAATAAATAACAGATGCTGGTTAGGTTGTGGAGATGCTGGTTAGGTTGTGGAGAAAAGGGAACACTTTTACACTGTTGGTGGAAGTGTAAATTAGTTCAATCAGTGTGGCAATTCCTCAAAGACCTAGAGATAGGAATATCATTCAACTCAGAAATCCCATTACTAGGTATATACCCAGAGGAATATAAACCATTCTATTACAAAGACATATGCATGTATGTGTTCATTGCAGCACTATTCACAATAGAAAAGGCATGGAATCAGCCTAGATCCCCATCAGTGATAGAATGGATAAAGAAAATGTGGTACATATATATCATGGAATATTACGTAGCCATAAAAAGGAATGAGATCATGTCTTTTTCAGGGACATGAATGGAGCTGGAGGCCATTATCCTTAGCAAACTAATGCAGGAACAGAAAACCAAATACCACACATTCTCATTTATAAGTGGGAGCTAAATTATGAGAACACATGGATATATGGTGGGGAACAACACACACTGAGGCTGTTGAAGAGTGGGGGGTGGGAGGGAGGAGGAAGAGGATCAGGAAGAACAGTTAGTGGATTCTGGGCTTAATACCTGAGTGATGGGATAATCTGTGCAGCAAAGCACCATGGCACAGTTTTACCTATGTAACAAACTTGCACATCCTGCACATGTACCCCCGAACTTAAAACAAAAGTTGGAAATAAAAAAATAGAAAGAGAAAGAAAATACATTCTAAATCCTATATGTGTACACTTGACAGTATACATATATATATAAATACATACAATGAAAGGGGAAACATTCCAAATTATATGTATATGTTATAGGTATACACACATACATATTTTATACCTAGTTATATACATGTGTGCATATCTGCATGTATATGTGTGTACAGATACATAGGTTTTCTGATGGGATGAATTTGTAATTAAATATTCTTAGAGAAAGAAACAGTCATTTGTTAACTAAAATTATAAAATTTATTAGCTTTATGATTATTTTGTATCTTTTTTATATTTACAAAGTAGATGTAAGCAATCTACTAACAAAAAAGACCATAGGATCCTCTGAAAATTGTACAGACTTTAGAATTAAACAAACTAGGTCATACTGCCTTCTTTAACATCTGTGAACCTGATCTTGACCATGTTACTTGACTTATTCCCTCTCTCTCTCTTTTTTCTTTTTCTTCTCTTATCCTCTTTCTCTGCCATGTAAAATTCTTTGAAGAAAAAATGAGATAAGGTTTATGAAATGCCTAGCACACAAAAGGCACCAAATGCTTATAAAAATTATATGTTCTCAAATTTTAATGTGTACAATAAACTGGAGATCCTGTTATGCAGGGTTTTTTTTTTTTTCAGAAGATCTGAAATAAAGTCTGAGTTGCTGAATTAAAATATATATATATATATATACATATATATATATATATATATATATATATATGGGGGTGCTTTTTCCCTAGGACCCTTGATGAAGCTAGAAAAGGAGATGCAAAGACAAAGGCAAGGAAGCAAAACATAGAGTTTGACACTCCTTAACCAGAGGAAAAGGTAGGTGAATGATATATGAAGCAAAGACAGAGATTACAGATTTATATAATAACATATCAGTAACTATATTGAATGTAAAGGTATGAAATGTCCCAAATTAAAAGAAAGTATTTGTCATATGGATACAATAATAAAACTCAGCCTTACGTTACTCATAAGAAGGTTGGCAAGGATATGAGTGATGGAAACTCTCCTACCCTGTAGTAGGAGTGTAAAATTAAACAACCAATGCTGCAATATGGTTTGGTATTATGTTTTAAAACTGAGTCTGAACCTGCAACGTGACGCAGCAATTCCCATTTCCTAGTATATACCAACAAAAATGTGAGTATACACTTATTATTAGAGCCAAACACTAGGGAAAAACAGACTATAATATTAGAAATCATTATCATGCGTACCTTGGAGATGGTTAAATGAGAATACTTTCTTCATGATGAATTATTGAGATGTATATTCACGGTGTTTCCTTTTTCTATGTGTCTGTTATTCTTCAATGAAACAACTTTAGAAATAGAACATAATGATTAAACTGATGGCTTTATCAAATAATGCAGAAATAAGGTAAAAATAGTATTGGTGAATCAGAGCCTATATTTTGAGTTGCCTGGTGGGAGCGGGGGTGATGATCCTTATTTATTTTATTTCATTTCTTTTGTTTCCACAACAGAGACTCTCTTGCCCAAATCAACATAACACATATGGACAAGAGTTAAATTGCATTAAAGGTATGGAGGATGGCTCTGTGCAGCTATGCTTTGTTTGTTTAGAGCTACATGACCTTTGGAGGAATGAAGTGATGAGCTAGATCTCATTAGTAGTACACTAAAACCAAGAGAGCTAAAGAGGCTAGACAGTAATTACCAATGAGTATACACCTGGTCAGTGGTATTATACACATTGTGTATGTCTAGCACATTGAAAAGCTACATACAAGGCTGGCCCCATGTTACAGGAACACCTGTAAAGCAAGCTTTGCAAGGAGAAATATTTTCACATGAGCACTTAAAATGAGAACTCATGTATACTTAATTTTTTTGGCATGAATAACTAAATCACGTACTTTAAAAAGTTAAATCGTTTTATTTTATTGAAAAAGTTACTTTTAACTATCTGTTTTTAAAAAAAACAGATCTTTTTCCTACAGAAATATTTTAGCTCCTCTTTTACAGAAATAGGCATGTCACTTGTATTTTAAATATGTATCTGTTCCCATAGCATTCCACAAAAAGCCACAGACTTATAGATGCTCTTAATAAACCTTAAATGGCTATTTCACTACTGAAACCATTAAAATGTTCACTCCTTAAAACGGAAAACAGAAAAAAATAGCTGTGAAATCTGTGACCACTAATAAGGATCTCATCAACAGTCATTTTAGAGTTAGCACAAATCTTTGAGTTAAGAAGTTACATGTGCGGAGTGGCCCAATGTTTACCCAAAGTCAGAACTTTCTGGTCTTCCGCTTCTCATGCCACCCCAGTTAAGAAATGTACATTGGTTTTAAAACACTGTAGGTCATGGATTCAATTCTCTGGGTTTAAACTATTAATCAAATAGTTACTTTGGTCTTGGGAAAAACATTTAACTTTGTATCTTTGGATTCTTTCACCTTTAAAATAAAAATACCTATCTCAAAATTCATTGCAAAATGTAAATAAGAGAATTCATAAAAAGCGCTTAATACAGAGTCTGGCACTTAGTAAATGCTAAATAAAATGTTGACTGCTATTATGCTTTAATTATCTTATCTTTCTCTATGGATTGTTATTTTGTGGCAGGTTCAATTCACAAAAATTGGTGTTTTATTCTGCAGTTGTACATTAACAAAATCTTCGAATATTTTTCCTGAATTGGATAGTTCAACTTATCAGCTAAGATATATATCAGTTGTTTGGCTGATAAGCAAATCAATATTTCTCTAAACTGCACATTCTGATAAAATGAGCACTGTGTTACAGTTTGCCTTCATTTATTCATTATTAATAAATTATTACCGTAAATGACAAGGAATTTAGGAATAAAAATAGCATCAATTATATTCCAAAGGATCTTGCAATCTAGAGGGAGAATCAAAATGCTGAACTGAATTAATGAGGGTTGTATGATGATTCAAACTGATTCAAAAACTATAAACAGTGTCTGATGAGTCTCCCATTTTACGGCTGAAGAAAGAGAATCTAAAAGTAAAACACATAATTCACAAAAACCCTCTCGATCCTTTTGTAAAATCCATGGTCCCTCTGCTTCTGATTGCCAAAACTCTCCTCCTGACTTGTTTTTTTTTTTTTTTGGTTTTTGCAACTACCTCAAGCCTACATCCTACTTTGGAGCTACGGTATAGACAGCATTTGCTACTTTTGCTTATGCGGCATCTATTTCTCTTACTTTCTGGCAATGGATTCCATTATAATGAAAAAGTAGAAACATAAATTGCCTAAAAATGTAGTCAGAAAAGGAAGCCAACTAAAGTGACTCAGTTTCCAAAGTATAATTGGAACTTCTATATTAATTATTTTTTATGTTAATAGAATATTTTACTGTGGTAAAGTATACATAACATAATATGTACTATTTTAATCACTTAAGTGCACAGTTTTGTGGCAAGAAGTATGTTTACATTGTTGTGCAACAATTACCACTTAGTAACTTTTTTATCTTCACCAGTGAAAACTCTGTACCCATTAAACACCAGTTTCCCATTTCTTCCCCTTCCCTCAAGCATTCTACATTCTGCATTCTGTCTCTGTGAATTTAATTACTGTAGGTACCCGATATAACTGGAGTATTACAGTAAGTGTCCTTTTGTGACTGGCTTATTTTACTTAGGATGTCTTCAAGGGTCACCCACGTTGTAAGCATCTGTCATAATTTATTTACTTTTAAAGACTGAATATTGTAAATACATCACATTTTGTTCCACTGTATACACATTACATTTTGTTTTTCCATTCATCTGTCAATGAACACTTGGGCTGCTTTCACATTTTGGTTATTGTGGATGATGCTGCTATAAACCTTGGTCTACAAATATCTGTTTGAATCTCTGCTTGTATTTATTTTGAGCATACACCGAGAGGTAGAATTGCTAGATAATGCGGTAATTACCAATCCATTTTCCACAGTGGCTGTATCATTTTATATTATCCCCAGCAATGTGCAAAGGTTCCAATTTCTCCCCATCCTCACCAACACTTGTTTCTTCTTCTTTTTTTTACAATAACCATCCTAACGGGTATCACATAAAATATTTTCAGCGAAGGCAGAGAGACAGTATAATTTTTACATCAGATATGTAGATATAGAATATACATGCATGATGACATAAATATAACAAAAATCAGCAAATCTACCTACTACTTTATATTACATGCTAATGTTTTGACATGTTTATGATTTACATTTGGTTGCTACTGTTATCTTATAGATTTGATCTTATTTTTCATTAAAGGTATAAAATAGAGTCATAGTCCCTTTCTTATTTCATGGAATGCTAGAACAAGAAGGACCTTCAAATTTATCTCTTGCTAATCCAATATGCTCACCTTACAAATCTGTGTTTCTTAAATACCTGGGACAAGAAAAGATAGCAGCAAAAACAGGCTTCTTAGTCTTCTCCTTGGGGCTTTTGCTCTTCACCATGACTGCCTCTGAACATTCACAACACATAATTAAGTACAGATGGAGGTATGTAGGTTCGAGAATAAAGAAAACAAATCTAATTTTGTTCACACGTTACTTCACAAATATTTCTATTAACAGAAAGAAAAACTTAATGTGTAATGAGATCTTTACCTTCATGGAACACACAGGCATAAACCTGACATTTGGAATGCCTGCAGCTGTGCAGAAGTTCAAGGAGGTAATGCACATCCAATTGGCTTGAAAGGTTTTTATTAAAATACTGACTGGACTCATCTATGAGGCTGTGGCTATAACAGAAGTAATAGTAAGATTCCTAAGATAAATGCCATTATAACACAGATTTTAGTTCATAAATTCCCAACTCTTTTTAAGACCACCCCCCAAAGGCTGTCCTTCATTTTCTCACTAAATTCACTGCAGTGACACTAAACCACCCTGTTCATCTATCACCTGTCTCACCACTGATGTGATAAATCTCCACTTCCCTTCTGAGACTTTGACACATGGTGGTCCTCCCTCTTCTGCAATTATAATGTTCTCTTGGCCTCTTATGATTAGAATTTCTGATTATGCCAAATCTAAATCTATGCAGCAAAACCCACATAACAACATACTAACTGCTTTTAACCTCATTATAAATGGGACCTACTTTAAGAAATGACTTTAAATGGGCCTCATCTTGGAAAGGCAATGCCACATTCTTTTGATGTTGACAACACACTGTTCCCTTTCCAGACCAGATTACGCCCATTTATGTTAAAAAGTTGTTTTAACCCCAGAAAGGTAGCCTTGTCTTTGAAATGCTGTTCACCTTGAAATCGAAAAGGCTTCATAAAGCTTCCCTAGGGTTATTCTATATGTGTCTTGATTCAAAAATACTAAATATGGTGATTATAGCAATCCAGATTCAAAATTTAGAGATTGAGTAAAAATGTGGTTTTCTACAGGGAAATAATGTCAACTTGAAATATAAGTTATTTGTCTCTTATATTTTATGAGAAAAACAAAAAGGTTACCTTGGTCTTGAGGACCTAAGTACACATACTGGAAACAAGGCCGATAAAAGAATAGAGGAGAATGGGATGTTTGGCCTCAAAACAATAATAGTTTCCCCCAAGTACTATAAGTTTTTATTTATTTGTATTTTTTATATAATTTGTATAACTGCTGTCTGCTATATTACATTTTTAATAGAAATATTTCCCCTTAACTAATGCAAATATCCTAGAGGAAAAAACAAATGATAATGCTAGTGTGCATCATGCCAGAGTTCTACAAAGTACATTTGTGACTCATGTTTAAACCAGCGTTAAGACTGAATATAGATACTCCAACTGACTTGATTGTAATCCATATTCAGAAGTACTTTTAAAGTATTACATTGCTAAATAAAAGATAATTTTAAAAAGAAACATCTTTTAATTTCTTGAAGAGATCAAGTTGCTTTACTTAAACAAGGTGGTTTTCTCTGCCCACAGGAAAAAGAGCCTGTTATTTGAAATGTATCTATTTTATGAGAAAGATCCTTTCCCTAGCCTTGAACCTGTAGTACTAACCAACCTTCAATTTCCTTGAAGATGAAGATTCTTAATATTTGAGAATAGTCCCTGATCTATCCTAATCAGAATATCTGAAGTAATCAACGCCAGATGAAGGAAAAAGACAAAAAAAATCCCACTTTTTCTCAAAATCTCCAGATTGTAAGTACATGTTAACAGTGCTGTCATACACACAGGACACAGCTGATTATAGAGCAGTGCCTTCAAAGTGTCTTTGCTCATCACAGAAAGGCTCTCACAGACCAGGTAAGCGAGAACCAGAAATATAACTCTAGAACTACGGAGACTAAGCATGTTGTGAGACATTAGGATACGCAAGACAGTGACACATTCCCTGCTCTCACGGAACTTACAGTCTTGCAGTATTGCATTAGGTTTGGAAGTCTAGGGCATTGGGATATATTTGTACCTGGAATCATAATCCTGGGTCAGAAATATCATTAAATCAATATCATGCTTCACATGCTAGTCTCATTGTAGCCATGGTGAATTGTAAATCATGCTTCTGAAGACACATATACATTTACATCTCCATGCTTTTAAACATGTTTTTATATAACATATTGCTTTTATCTCATCTTACCCACCTAATTATCCTTTAGGGCAAAGCTAATCATATGTTCAGCATTGTACAGAACCTCGTAATTGCAATCATCATATTATATTCTAATTACAAGGAATACTTCTCTGTGATCCTCTCCTTTAAAAATTGCCCATGAAAACAGACATATAGACTAATAGAACAGAATAGATAGCCCAGAAATAAATCTACACATCTATGGTCAATTGATGTTCCACAAAAGTGCCAATAATGCACAATGTGAGTAAAAGGCAGTCTCCTCAACAAATAGTGTTGGGAAAACTGACTATCCACAATGCAGAAGAATGAAGCTGGACCCTTATCTCATGTTATTAGTATATACAAAAATAAACTCAAACAGATTAAAGACTTAAGTGTAGGACCTAAAACTCCTGGAAAAAAAAAAAAAACATAAGGAAAGTTTCTTGACATTGGTCTGAGCAATGATTTTTCTTAATACGACCCCAGAAGCACAGGCAAAACAAAAAAAACAAAAATAGACAAATAAGACTGCATCAAATTAAAAGCATCTGCATTGCAAAGGAAGGAATGAACAGAATGACGAACCAACCTATGGAATGGGGGAAAAGGTTTGCAAACCACATATGTGCTATGAAGTTAATGTTCAAAATAGAGAAATAACTCCAACAACTCAATAGCAAGAAAACAACTAACTCAATTAGAAAATGGCCAAAGGACCTGAATAGACATTTCTCAAAAGAAGACATACAAATAGCCAATAAATATTAATATATGAAAAAATGCTTACCATCACTAATTATGATGGAAATGCAAATCAAAACTACAATCAGGCTGGGTGCAGTGGCTCACATTTGTATTCACAGCACTTTGGGAGGCCAAGGCGGGCACATCACCTGAGGTCAGGATTTCGAGACCAGCCTGGCCAACACGGTCAAATCCCGTCTCTATTAAAATTACAAAAAAAATAGCCAGGAATGGTGGCATGCGCCTGTAGTCCCAGTTACTCAGGAGGCTGAGGCATGATAATTGCTTGAACTTGGGAGGCGGAGTTTGCAGTGAGCCAAGGTTGCACCACTGCACTCCAGCCTGGGCAACAAAATGAGACTCAGCCTAAAAAGAAACAAAAAAGAAACTACAATCAAACTTCATCTCACAGGCTGGAAGCAGTGGCTCATGCTTTTAATCCCAGCACTTTGGGAAGCCAATGTGGGCAGATCACTTGAGGCCAGGAGTTCAAGACCAGCCTGGGCAATGCAGCAAAACCTTATCTCTACTAAACTTACAAACATTAGCCAGGTATGCTGGTGCAGGCCTGTAATCCCAGCTACTCGGGAAGCTGACGCATGAGAGTTGCTGGAGCCTGGATGCTTGAGGTTGCAGTGAGGCAAAATTGTGCCACTATATTCCAGCCTGGGTGACAGAACAAGACTCTGTCTCAAAAAAACAAACCAAACAAAAATATCACCCCACACCTATTGAATGGCTACTGCCAACAAGACAAAACACAAGTGTTGGCAAGGATGTGGAGAAAAGAGAACTCTTGCACACTCATAGTGAGAGTATACATGAGTACAGCTATTATGAAAACAGTATGGATGTTCCCCCCAAAATTAAAAAGAGGACTACCATATGATCCAGTAATTCCATCTCTAGGTACATATCTAAAGGAAATGAAATCAGTATGTCAAATACTATCTGGACTCCCCATGTTTATTGCAGCATTATTCACAATACTAAGATGTGGAATAATCCATGTCCATCAATTAATTAATGGATGAAGAACACAATGGAATACTATTCAGCCTTAAAAAAAGGAAGGAAATCCTGTCATCTGTGACAACATAGAATATCCTGGAGGACATTATGTTAAGTGAAATAAACTAGGCACAGAAGGATGAATATTGCATGGACTCACGTATATGTGGAATCTAAAAGATTCAAACCCACAAGAGAAGCGGGTATAATGATGGTTTCCAGGGGATGGAGATGGGTAGGAAAGTGGGGAAAATGGGAATATGTTATTCAAAATGTACAAAGTTTAAATTAGACAGGATGAATAAATCCTGGAGATCTATTGTACAGCATGGTGACTATAGCTAATAATAATGTATCGTATACTTGAAAATTGCTAAAAGAGTAGTTCTTAAATGTACTCACCGCAAACAAAAATATTCTGAGTGATGTTTCAGACATGTTAATTACCTTGATTGTGGTAATCAATTTATAATGTATACATATAATATTGTATACAATAAATCTATATAATTTTTGTTAATTATACCTTAAAGCTGGAAAGAGAGTAAAAATAATAAAAACTGTCACTCACCACTCAACATACAAACACTAAGCTCCTTGAGAAAAGGAATCTTAATCATCTTTTTTCCTTCCTAGCCAGTGCCTGCCATAATGCCTGATGCTGAGGAAGTCATCATTTTCTTTCTGCACTTTCTGTGGAAGCAAGGCCTGCTATTCATTCATGAAATCACATCAAGAACTTTGTAGAGGCTAGTTACCTTTAAGAAACACCGGGCTAGAGGGGAAGGCAGAAATATATGAAGCTAATTGTGATACTAGATGACAAATATTCATGGGAGAAAGGTGTTGAAAAATACTTAAAGAGGCAGAAATATGTGTAAGTTCTCAACCTAAGGAGGGGTGACTTTAACCTCTTGAGTGGTGGAATCAGTCGGTACTGACAGTGAAAGCTAGATGCCTACTTGGCTTCTGCTGACGTTTTGTCAGCCTCCTTAACTGAGTCCTCTTCATAAATACTTCCTCCCATGTCATTCCTCTTCCTATACCCAGTGATCATCTCTTCTAACCACCCTGCATTCACCAGAGGAACTAAATTACCAAAACCAACACACTAAGGAGAAATTTATTCGTTAAAGAGATAGTCTTAGAAGAAATAAAAATTAAATCAATGGGAAGTGTCTTCAGTATATATCCCATTGACTAGGGCAAAAGCAGAAAACGGGTAAAAGTGCACTCAAGGTCTAGGAAATGGTATATATGAAGACATGGAAGCATAATTGTTCTTAAATCTGTAGTAGGTCATTTATGATGGGTGAAACAGAACACAAAACGGAGTGTTCGAACACAAGGCTGGAAATACAAACAGATGATAGAACAGGTGTTTGGGTTTCATTTGGTTGCCAGTGGGAACCATTATAAAGTTTAACTATGACAGTGAGGCAATCTGTGTTCCAAAAGAATGACCCTGGCAGTAGTGTGGAGGGTGGACTGGAAAGAGTATTGGCTGAAGGTAAGGAAAGAGTCCAGAAAGGTTTTGCTGGAATTCATACAAAAAGTAATCCATTCCATATCCACTTTGTATATCCTGATATGTGGTAGGCATTTAATAAATATTTTAACCAAATAAGTAAACTAGAACATGAAGTTCCTCTACAACAAATATCCATGCACTGCATTTATAGAGTTTAAACAACAACTTATAAGCTTAAAAGGTGGAAAGGGTTATTCTTTTATATAAAGGGAGACAGAAACTATGTTCTGTTTAAACAGTTTTTCTTCTTTTATACAACCTCAATGCAGAAAGAACATTCAATTATTGTCCACAACCCTCTTCTTTGTCTACTTTGGATTCCCTGACCAACATCTCACCTGGCATTTAGAATTGCCTATGATGTTCAGCATGGTGCCAAAATTTTTAGACAACCTTAAACTTCAAAGCTTCTGCTCATTTTCCTGAGGTTTCAATAAATACATGTTTGCCAAATACCATAAAATGTTCTCATTTATATACTATTGTGCTGCATTCCTCTGCAAAATGGAAATGAGGGCATTAACTAAATTAACATTGATTAAAATGCTGAGTATTAGTTTTTAGCAGGATATTATAAAGCACATGGATGAGCATATGTGATTCATTTTAATTGTTCTAAAGATAGTACCTAAATAAGATGCTTTAAGCCAAAAGTTATTTTAAAATACCTTTGAACATGTTTACGTGTTTTTCCTTAATATATAACACTTATTTCTACTCTGAATTTCCTATACTCTGCTGAGAAAGTTGGCAAATTGTGGCAATATATACGTCATTAATGACTTAATAAAATAATCATAGAATATCAGATTCAAATCCAACTACATTTCCCATGTAGAAATCTCTCCTACCACCTCCCTGACAGGATCATCTGAACTCTGCTTAGAATAAAGAAATAAGAAATTCACTCTTTTGTGAGGTTGCTGGATGTTGAACCCAATGGTCTGCAGCACAGCTCAGAAGCCCAGTCTTCTCGTTGCCATGTGAGGCAACACAGGTCAGCCTGCCACTTCTGTACTGTAGCTCTTCAGATATTCAAAGAAAGGGGCTATGTTCTCCCTCAGTCTGGAAGCTGCTTCAGGGGAGTCTTTTCTGGGAATATAGTGATTCCCAGAAGAATGAAAATGTGCCATCATGAAGAATGAACGACTTTTTGTTCTCTTCTTGGATGTTGAGGTAGAGGGAGTTAAAGATACCCCAAAGCAAAAAAGGCTCCAATCCTGAGTGAGAAAAAGAGAATATACTATTATGATAGAGACAGGGGGTTGGAAGCAAGTTAGTATAATGGAACATTCTCTGTCTCAGAAGAAGGGATAGAACATTCTATGAAATTCATTCTGCCCGTGACTCAACTGGCTGAGAAGCACTTTTGAAATGGAAAACAGGGAGCTTGCCAGGTTTCCAGTGCTCACTTGGTTGTGTTGTGCTGTGCCCGAAGTGTTGCTTCCTCTATGACCTGAATCAAGTGTTCTGCGTTATTCCAATGTCAGACCTGCCAGAGGGCAGGCTGCCAAGTCAACAGTCTCCTTGGACGATAAATCTTGAGCTCTTCAGCAGAACCGCAAAGTAAACCTCCTGAGTTTGTGTTTCCATGTTAAAAATCAGACAATAGGCTTTTACTCAGGTTTTACATTTTCTAAATTCTAAAACATGCTTGATTTGCAATTTCTGAGACCTTTGAGAAACATGTTTTCCTGCCTAGATAGTTTCACATATTACACTGATCAGCCTCCCTGGGCCAATATAATTAGGAAAATTAGTTGGTACCTTTATTTCTTGCCCTCTTCCTCTAGAGTCGTTTTACTTTGAAGTTTATTGTGTTTGCTTCAGCATTAATATTTAAATAATAAATATGAAATTCCTAGGTGAATTCACTAAGACATGTCTACAAAGTATTTTTAAAAACCTATGATAAATGCAGTATACATCACCATATGAGGAGAGAGGCAGCTGGAGTGAGCAAGATGAGCTGAACCAGGTCCGGTTATCAATAGAGTGACAGACATACACAAAAGAAAAATGATTAAGCCATCCTAACACATCTAATAATTATCTTGCCAAATTTCTATTGTGCTAATAATTAACAATAATGTACTGTACATTTAAAAATTTGTTAAGAGGGTAGATATCATGGTGTGTGTGTGTTTTTCTTTCCTTAAGTATAAATCAAAAGGCCCATGCTGATTTTCAGGATCCCTTCTTAATATGTCTTATAAGGCTCTCCAATATACTTCCGTCTCGCCTATCTCACCCATTGCCATTCCACATTGCGCTGTAGTCAAATTAACCTCTCTGGTTCTTCAAATGTTCCTTATTCTCACAGCCTGGCTCCACTTTAAGATACCCACTTTACTCACTCTCCTCATCTCACTCCTAAGCTCATTTGCTATCTGTTACTCATCTTCCAGGTTTTAAGTTATATATCTTTTCTCCATTATGCTGCTTCTTGAATTCCTTTAGACCAGACTACCTATTTTTCCGACTTTTTCTCTTAAAACAACTCCAACATAATGGCAACAGCTCTGTACTACCATTGCTGTTGACTTGTCTGCCTCCCACCCATCCTAGACTGGAAGTCAAGAAGGTCTCTTTTCGGCCGAGCGCAGAGGCTCATGCCTTAATCCCAGCACTTTGGGAGGCCCAGGTGGGCAGATCACGAGGTCAGGAGATTGAGACCGTCCTGGCTAACACGGTGAAAACCGTCTCTACTAAAATATACAAAAAAATTAGCCGGGCGTGGTGGCGGGTGCCTGTAAGCCCAGCTACTCGAGAGGCTGAGGCAGGAGAATAGCCTGAACCCGGAAGGCGGAGCTTGCAGTGAGCCAAGATCACGCCATTGCACTCCAGCCTGGGGGACAGAGCGAGACTCCGTCTCAAAAAAAAAAAAAAAAAAAAAAAAAAAAGCTCTTTTCATCTTTATACCCCAAGAAGAATGAATTGATAGCAGAATGGCAATGAAAAAACACTTGTCTATGCTTTAGAAAACACAAATACTCTTCAATATTTTATTGAGTTTCAGGATAGCTCTCTGCCATGAAAAATCAAACTTTTTTCCCTATGTAGGTATTAATTTATGTAGTGTCCTGTGCTCACATTATTGAAATAGTTGAATCATGAAAAAAATAGCCATCTAATCACAATTTATAGAGGACCTATTAAATGCTTAAATCTGTGAATTGAAGAAGTTTTTCTGGCTCTAAGCCACTTACAGTGTAGAACAGAAGTTGAATACTTGGAGCAATATTGCAATATCTTAAGGTTTACAAAACAGTGTAACAAGCTTAGTAGCAAAACATTAACTGTTTATCATAACATCATTCTTCCCCAATTCTAGCAACATATGTGTTTTCTGTTCCATTTATAAGTTTTCTTACCTTTCGAGATCCTCCTCCTTCCTCTACGTTCTTTGGTGTACCTCATTGCTTAAATAGGCAGAAGTCTCGTTTTTGGACTTTTGTTTTTTCTGCAAAGTTGGTTTTATGACTTACATAGAATATCCAGGAAGTACATGAACAAGGTTCAAGTAATTTTATAGGACATCTGATACTACTCTAATTCAAGAATATGAGCTAAAACTTTGCACTAGTCTATTTTCACACTCTATAAAGATACTACCTGAGACTATGTAATTTGTAAACAAAAAAGGTTTAATTGACTCACAGTTCCACATGGCTGGAGAGGCGTCAGGAAAGTTATGATCACGGTGAAGGTGAAGGGGAGCAAGGCACATCTCACATGGTGGCAGAAGAGAGAGTGTGTAGGGGAACATGCCACTTTTAAACCATCAGATCTCATGAGAACTCTCTCACTATCACGAGAACAACATGGGGAAACCACCTCCATGATCCAGTCACCTCCCAACAGGCCCCTCCTCTGACACATGGGGATTACAATTAAGGATGAGATTTGGGTGGAGACAGAGAGCCAAACCATATCAAACTTGAACTTTATTAATTATCAGAGTTGCAAGAGGAACTGGACAAGAGCTGTCCAACGAAAGCTCTAAGGCATAATGCAGGAGAAGGTGTTTTGTTAGTCCTAAATCACTATGCAAATTTAAACATAATATATTCCTTAATTCTTAAAAATATTCCCAAAGAGAATGATCTGTCCATGAATAGCTCCCTATCATAGAAGAAAGTGAGGATTTGAAATTGATTGAGTGAAGATAGGCAACAAATGGCAGTGTTAGGATGAAGGAAGGGGAAAGTATGTCAAGTAAGCAAGAGGTCAAGACGTTATAAGGATTCTCTATGTGAATATTAAATTTCATTAAGGATTATGACAAATAAAATTGAAGAGAGTACCAATGAGTCTGGAACTAATATCTTGATAGTACAAGACAGGTGGCCTAAGCATCAGTGGCATAGGTTGGAGGAGAAGTGGATGGCTTAGTTTTTAGGGAGAAGTAATGCCTGTAAATGTATTTGTATTTTATTAGACCTAACAACTCATCTACATACACGTGAAAAATAATTCAGAGAAACACATCTATGAAGACAGTGTGTGGTCCATGTTTTGGGATTCATGCAATAATTTTGGTGGTCTACTCGATAACTAGCATGGCCTATTTCCAAAAGGTAGAGAATAACGATACTGTATCAGCTCAATTTGATATTCCAATTGAATTACGCATAGGAGATGACAGAAGGTGCCCCAAGTTGTAGACCATTTGAATTGATCTTTGAATAAGATTTAAGTATATGTCTCTTCTTTCATAATTTTTAGATATTTTTCTAAAATCTGAGTCTGAAAGATCTTCTTGTTTTTTCATTTATTTAATGCTACTCTCTAGTTTTTCCTAGCTGTAATTATTTTCAAGATGTTTTTCAGAATTTCATTTTTTAAAAATTATGGTTCAATTTTCAGATGATTCCATGCTGAAAATCACTCCATTTACCTGTACCTTTCTTCACTGAGGCCTTTACATATGCCAGTCTTCTGATTATTTGCTTAGTTAACCTCTCCTCCTCTTTCAAACCTCACCCCAAAATATGTCTTCCCTAACTTTGCAGTCTCCAACTAGGTCATCACATTAAATGCACTTGCAGCATGTACCTCTCTTTCGAGCATTTGTCAGCACTAGAACTAAATGTTTACAGGAGTAATTTTTTTGTTATTTTCTGTATTGACTACCATCTTTCCAGGATCAAGCATAGTACTTTACATAGAGTAGGTCCTCAATGGACAATTACTGGATCAGTGAACATATGCAAGAATGAATGAATAGCTCAACATAGGAAATACTATTTATCCATTAAGAATGATATCATTTTGGGAGACCGAGACGGGTGGATCACGAGGTCAGGAGATCGAGACCATCCTGGCTAACACGGTGAAACCCCGTCTCTACTAAAAAATACAAAAAACTAGCCAGGCGAGGTGGCGGGCGCCTGTAGTCCCGGCTACTCGGGAGGCTGAGGCAGGAGAATGGTGGGAACCCGGGAGGCGGAGCTTGCAGTGAGCTGAGATCCGGCCACTGCACTCCAGCCTGGGCGACAGAGCGAGACTCTGTCTCAAAAAAAAAGAATGATATCATTAAGTAAAAATAAAATTACAGAGCACCGATTTTCATAATTAAAACAAAAAATGTCAAAAATATCTACAAAATGTTAAA
Source organism: Macaca fascicularis (assembly GCF_037993035.2). Lineage (NCBI taxonomy): Eukaryota > Metazoa > Chordata > Mammalia > Primates > Cercopithecidae > Macaca > Macaca fascicularis. The sequence goes on along the minus strand of NC_088377.1, from coordinate 165,896,491 downwards.
AATGATTATGACCAAGTAATAAAATTAAGACAATTTCAAATTGACATTATGATTGTATAACATTTTATAATTAATACATTTTTTCAAGTTAAAATGATTCAACCTAAAAATATAACCTCTGATTTCTATTTTTAAAAGCCTTTTTCTTCATTTGATATCTATTATGTATTTGAATATTTGAAATGTTCTTTCCTTAAATCTGGTTTTAACTGCTACTATCATGTTATAGTGATATAAGGCTTTTCAGTTTCCAAAGTTTACTTATCTATCTTAGCTTATTTGACCTCCACAAAAACTATATGATATATGCAGGACAGGTCTTTTTCCCATTTTACAGATGAGTCTGTGAATACACCTTTATAGTAATGTTTACTAAGGTCTTCCCTTTCTATTTCTATATTCCTCTAAGGTTTTTATTATTAAAGAGAACTTAGTTATCATATCTATATCAAGGAAGGCAAATACTTATATTACTTCATCTATTCTTTAAGAAATTAGGTTGTCAGAAAAGTAGGTCAAGATTTTATCCTATGTTCCAGTTTAAGCATCTTACAGGAACTATTCAGAGAGTTGAAATTCCCATAATTATTAAATTTTTCATTCATTCAATAAATGCTTACTGAGTACTTAAAATGTGTTAGGCACTGCAGTCATAATGATGAAACATTTTCCCTGGCTTCGTGGAATTTGCAGTTTAGAGTAAGATAAACATATTAGGAAATAAATGATAACTAAGTTTGAAGAAAACTGAAGTGGAAAAAACAGATGCAATGTAAGTGAATAAAAATGAGACTTTACTTAGATTAGGAGGTTGACTAAAGTCCTTCTGAGGTATGAGTGAGAATTACCTAGGTGAAGAGTAAGGAGGGAGGGCATTTCAATAGAGAGAATAGCACGTACAAACACCCTGAGGCAAGAAAAAGCTTGGCCCATTTGAGGAACTGTAAGAAGCGTTTGCTGGAGCAGAGAGTAAGAGCAAGTTTTTCACAAGATGAAGCAGGGGAGAGAAAACGGAGCATTCTCTTCCTATTAAATGAGATTTTTGTTACTGTCTTAGTTTGTTTGTGCTACTATAACAGAATACTACAGACTGGGTAATTTATAAACAATAGAAAGGTATTTTCACAGCTCTAGAGGCTAAGAAGTACAAGATCAAGGCGCCGACAGGTTTGGTGTCTGGCAAGGTTTGCTTTGTGCTTCCAAGATGGTGCCTTGACTGCTACTTCCTCTGGAGAGGATGAAGGCTATGTCATCACAAGGCAGAAGGAGCAGAAAGGCAAAAGACGACAAATGCTGTCACCTCACTTGGCAGAAGCGCAGAGGAGAATAAACCGACTCCCAGGTGCCTTTTTATAAGGGCTCCTAATTCCATGAGGGGTCTGCCCTCATGACTTAATCACCTTGTAAAGGCCCTACTTTTTAATACTATTACACGGGCAATTAGGGTTTAACATATAAACTTTGGGAGACATACTCAGACCTCAGCAGTTACATCCACAGGAATCAGCCTATGATGTATCAGTCTTCACTATGAGGCATTAGCCTTCATCATGAGCTCTTTCTGTCAATTCTCTGTAATAACTGTAAGAAATAAGTTAATTTCCTACATTTAAAACACAACTTCAAATTGTATACTATATTCATTCTGTGCACTGTATAGAAGAAAATAGGGTTGTTAATATTGAGATATAGGAGGGTACTTCTAAACTGGCAAATTAAATTATTATTTATCTTAAATTTTTACAGTTTCCTAGATCTTAGAATTCTACCTATAAAGTTAATAATAAGTAAGTTCCTAATGAAGGAATCAGGAAACATGTTTATGAATAGAGGATAGAAATTAAAAATTGTCATGGAAATTCCATAGTTAAAAGATCCACCCGCCTTGGCCTCCCAAAGTGCTGGGATTACAGATGTGAGCCACTGCACCTAGCCAATAATCCTTTTTAAGAAATCTTTCCAGCTGCTTCACATGCTTTCCCACTAAGACAATTAAGCTATTTATGAAGACAGTGAGTCCAAGGATGTATGCACAGGGCAGAGTCTTAGGGAAATCCCCAGAGCCAAGCATTTGTGTGACACTGACTCAAACTTCAGTGGTGCCCTTGCACTCTAGGAAGAAAAGTTCACTTTGTTTTTTTAAAACACGCTGATTATTACCATTTCTGATGTATTCTAACTCATTAAGTCCCTGAAAGAGCAGACTGGCAGGGCAATATTTTTCAAGACTGGGCAATTTTCAGTGCAGTGCAGATAGGAGCTCCAGTGGGGTCTTGAGGGTCCAGCAGAAAGCCAACCAGGAGCAAAGGAGGAACAGGATGTGAGTGGTGGAGTGGGAGGTCATAGGGTGGAGGTGGGAAGGAGGCAATGTCAAGGTCTTCCTCTAGGGGCAGCACTGAGCCACATATATTAAAATAGTTGTGTGAAGAATCAGTGGTGGCCAGTAGGATGCACTAGTATGGTGAATGATGGAATTGCAAGGATTCAAATTAGGGAAAATATGATGTAAATTCAGACAAAAGTAGGACAGAGAGAATGTTGATAAAATTTATAGGCTGGTCCCTAGCGACATGCAAAGAGCTCTTGGAGAGGTGAGGAAGCCCAAGGACTCCTGTGCAAGAGATTTCACCCCAGTCCCCAGGCTTTTCTGTTCTTAAAAAGACTCCTTCTCTGGAAAGGCAAAAACATTGTAAGGCCTAACACTACCTTCCAGCTCTGTGATTCCAGATGTTTCAGGAAAAGTATCAGAAGAAAAGCATCAAACTCTTAATTAATCCAGTACTTTCTTTTCTTTTAGGAAAATGCAGCTTTTTTATTTGCTGCTCTCTGTTTCTCCTTGAGAAATTGAGGCATGATTACTGAAGTGCTTCTGAAAGAATTCCATTGTCTTGCATTTAGAAATCCTGTGTGTGGAATTCAGTAAAGGTTATGCAAGAGAAAACTCACTTTTCAGTGTGCCTTGTTTGCATGATATTCATGTAGATCACTTAGTATCAGTTATCCTATTACCCACAGCTGCTCACTTCACATTATCTCATTGCCATGTCAACATCCAATTCACAGCAACCTGCTTTCTGGTCTTGTTCTTTTTAGGATAATTTGTTCTGAAGTGATAAGTAAGTACCTCTGACAATGGTCCTGGCTCTTCATCAGCGTGTGGTTGTGGGACTCAATATTACAGCAGGAATAGAGACAGTGCACACACCTCAAAGAGGGAGCTGTGCTTACTCTTAAACATATAAAGACATTAAGCTTTGCCAAATGGTATCATCACATCTCCCATCAACTTCCTGTTTCTCCTCCGCAAAACACACTTGAATTTATGAAATATTCCATAGAACTTAGATATTTTAAAGACAAATAATTATTAAGTTTCTGGAGAGAAAAAGTCTAAAAATACAAAAAAGTCTAAAAATTTTTAAACACAAAAATCACCTGAATCACTATAACTGGCAAAACATTTCTCATATTTAAGAGCTTAAATAATATTGATTATAAATGTATAGACTTTTCATATCTGTGAAGTGGTGACTTCCATCTTGTTCATACTCCTTTGTGCTCTCTCACTGTGATGAAGCCAGCTGCCATTCTCTGAGCTGCCTCATGGAGGGGCCCAACTGGCAAGTAACTGAGACAAGTAATAGTCAGAGAAGAATGGAAGTACCCCATCCAAGGTCCTGCAATGAACTTGAATGATCCTGCAATCTCAGAATTGAAAGAATCCTATCAAAAACAAAGAACTTATGAGGACATACTCTACGTAGAACTTGAGATGACTGCAGCTCTTGTCTGCACCTTGAACACTTGCAAGATTCCCTGAACTGGAAGACCCTACTAAGCTATGCTCAGTTTCCTAACCCACTGTAACTGTAAGATAATAAATGTTGTTCTTTTAAGCTTCTAAGTTTTGGGGCATTTGTTACACAACAATAGATAAATTACACCCACACCATAAAATGTCCCTAGTGGCTATTAATATCTTCCATCTCTGAACGATACCACTCATTTTATAAGTTAATCATTCATTGTCTTGCATTGTTTACTTAGTGTTAATTGGTCACGTTCAAATGATGTTCTACTGGGCCCTAAGGGATATATGTGTATGAATATGTTTGCTTTTTGTATGCAATGTGAGTGTGTGATTTGGGTGAAAGTTTAAATAAAGAAGTTAGGTGGACAGGGCTCTGAGTGCATTTTTTCCACCTTTGCAAGAACAGTTTCTCTTGTATCTGCTAAATGTATTAGGCTGGTGCAATAATAATTGTGGTTTTTGCATTGTTGAAATTTGCAGATTGATATCGGAATATGTTCCTAAATAAATGTGGTTATGCTATACATCAGTTTAATGTGCATTTCTCACTTTAGGTTTTTTGGCTAATAACCTGTTACTTGCTGTTTATTTTACATTTATTTTAGACTATGGAAATGATACTAGACAAAAAGCAAAATCAAGTGATTTTCTTATTCAAGTTCAAAATGGATCATAAAGCAACAGAGACAACTCACAACATCAGTAATACATTTGGCCCAGGAACTGCTAACAAACATACACTGCAGTGGTAGTTCAGTAAGTTTTGCAAAGGAGTTGAGAGCCTTGAAGATGAGAAGCATAGTAGCCAGCTATGAGAAGTTGACAATGGCCAGTTGAGAGCAATCATTGAAGCTGATCCTCTTACAACTACACGAGAAGTTGCCAAAGAACTTAACGTCGACCATTCTATGGTTGTTTGGCATTTGAAGCAAATTGGACAGGTGAAAAAGCCCAATAAGTGGGCGCCACATGAGCTGACCAAAACTTTTTTAAAATTTGCAATTTTAAGTGTTGTTTTCTCTTATTCTGTGCAACAACAACAAACCATTTCTCAATCGGATTGTGACATGCAACAACAACAAGATTTTATATGACAACCAGTGATGACCAGCACAGTGGTTGGACAAGAAGCTCCAAAGCACTTCCCAAAACCAGAAAAAAGAAAAAGCCATGGTCACTGTTTGCTGGTCTGATGCCAGTCTGATCCACGACAGCTTTTTGAATCCTGGAGAAACCACTGCATCTGAGAAGCACACTCAGCAAATTGATGAGATGTGCTGAACGCTGCAATGTCTGCCGCAGGCATTGGTCAACAGAAAGAGCCCAATTCTTCTCCATGACAACACAACCAACTACCGCTTCTTCAAGCATCTCAACAACTTTTTGCAGGGAAAATGCTTCCACAACCAACAGGATGCAGAAGCGCTCTCCAAGAGTTTGTTGAATCCCAAAGCATGGATTTTTACACTACAGGAATAAACAAATTTATTTCTCACTGGCAAAAATGTGTTGATTGTAATGGCTCCTATTTTAATTAACAAAAATGTGTTTGAGCCTGGATATAATGATTTAAAATTCACAGTCCAAAACCACAATGACTTCTGTACCACTAGAATATGGCATAGTGCTTCACTGAGAAGAAAAGGCGCTATTGTAAAAACATTTTTAAATTACTGACTTAAATGTTTCAGGGCTTTATGTCTTATCCACCATTAAACTTAAGCATTTTAAGGACAAGGAGCTATTAAATACTTCTAGACAGTCTGAATTTCTGCTTCAGGTATCCAAATCTAGAACTCTTAAATCTCACTTTATAAAATATTCTTAGCAAGTAAAATAAAACCAAATAGTCTGTAAATCACACAATAGTATGATCACTTTACAACTTGAGAATGTGATTAGAATGACAATAAATTTAGGGAACAAAATTGGTTCCATGCCTGAATGAATGCTTAAGCCATAAAGTAATAGACTCTCAGAATTGAAAGAGATCATAAAGCTTATCATTACTAAATATACACACCTGATAATTTAACTTCTTATAAGCCCTTTATCAGGTTGCTAGTCTATTCTTGAATAATTCCTGTGGTACCAAACTGGAGGCTTAAAGAGAAAGTTTACAACTTGGACTTTTCACTGGAAATCTGTAATTTTGGCACCTGCATCCTTTAAAAAACTCAGTAAGCATAATGTAACTGTTGAAGCTGCTGCCTCTGGAAGTAAAAGACTTTATAACTATAATAGAGTGCAACACAGTATATTTGCTCATTCATTTATACTTTTATTTATTCTTCTCCATTGCTCAAACAAATTTTCACAAATGTTGAATTTACCTATTCTTCTCTACTTCCTTACCCTTTCCTGCATTGCTTTATACTCTTCACTAAGTCTTCCACTTATACCACTCCACTGAAACTCTCCTTGCTAAGGTCAACCATGGTTTTATACTATAATACTTATTCCTGAAACTATCATATGCTAAAACATATATTAAATCATATGTTAAAACAAATGTTTAGCATTTAGAAGGCCAAATTTTCAAGATGCTGCACTTCATTAGATACTGAAGGTAAGAGAAAAAAGGCCAAAGATAATTCCCAAATGTGTAATGTTAATAACCTGATTACTATCTTTTATGCCTTTTTCCTAAGGAAATTTCTAGAACATTTAGATTTTCACCTCTCCTTACTATCTCTTAATTTTGTTGTGGTAATTGAAATACTTTGTAGGCAGAGAACAAAAAAAGAGAGAATGTTGTTAAGGAGAGAGGAAAACTAGTAGAAGCATAAGGAAAGAGTGAGAGAGGAAGGAAAAGGGGGAAGTTTTACTTGAAAGTTAAAAGTAAAGAGTGACAAGAGAAAGATCTGAGCATAGTTATGGTATCTGAAAGACTAGACTAAGAGTTGGAACAATGGAAGTGATACTAAGTGTTGTGCATTATCAATTAGATCTTGTTAAATGTTGTAAAATCACCAAAGAAAATTGAAAGATGAGAATTACACATTGCTTCATCAGGTGTATTATATAGTTGACCCTTGAACAACATGAGTTTGAACTGCATAGGCCCACTAATACACAATTCTTTTTCAGTAAATATGTTGGAAAATTTTTTTGGAGATAAGAGACAATCTGAGAAAACTTGCAGATAAATCTTGTAGCCTAGAAATATCAGAAAACTTAAGAAAAAATTAGGTGTGACTTGAATGCATAAATGTACATAAAGACTAGTCTATTTTATCATTGGCTAATATAAGATCTATAAAAATCTGTCATAAAAACTTACAATTTATCAGCACTATGAACACAAACACTTGTAGACAAAACAATTCACCATTTGCAGCTGAGAGAAATGTAAGCAAACGTAAAGATACAGTATTAAATCATAACTGCATAAAATTGACCATAGTAATACAGTACTAATGTAATAATTGTGTAGCCACTCCCTGTTGTATTTCCCTGAGCTCCAGTGTTACCAGTATCCACTCAAAACACCATGCAATGCTAATTATCTCCTAGTGAGCAGTTTGTCTCTCCAGTAAATTGTCTCTTGCAGTAAAAAGTGATCTCTCATGGTTTTTTGTGCATTTTTCATCTTGTTTAGTGCATATCATAAACCTTAAGTAAAACCATGGGACCCATAGAAATTGCCACTAGTGTTGCCAAAAGTGCTCCCAAGAAGCAGAGAAAACTCATGACATTAAAATAAAAAGTTGAATTGCTTGATATGTACTTTAGATTGAGTCTGTAGCTGCAGTTGCCTTCCATTTCAAGATAAATGAATCCATTTAAAGAACCATTATAAAAAAATTATGAAATCATCACTGCAACTCTGCTAACGGGCAAATGGGGCAATGGATCTAAAGCTGGAGAACTTAACGCTTGCAAAGGGTGGTTTGATAAGATAGAAAGAAATTTGCCTTTAAAAAATGTCACAATAACAGAAGTTTTTGCTGACCAAGAGGCAGCTGACAAGTTTTCCGGTGCCATAACCTGCACATGTATCCCCTAAAACTACAAGAATGGAAAAAGAAAGAAAATTGTTAAGAAGAAAATATATCTGCTTGAACAGGTTTTTAATGCATATGCAAGTGTCTTATTCTGAGGAAAAAAAAATTCCACAAAGGCCATTTATTACTAAGGAAGAGAAGTGAGCATCAGGATTTAAGGCATGAAGGGATAGGCTAAGTATATTGTTTTGTGTGAATGCAGTTGTGTTAATGAGCAGGATTACCCTCTAAAGCTGCTAACCCTGGAGCCTTGAAGGGAAAAGATAAACATCAGCTGCCAGTCTTTTGGTTGTACATTAAGAAGGCTGGAGAATGAGAACCCTTGTTTTGGATTGGTTCCACTGATGCTGTATCCCTGAAGTTAGGAAGTACCATGCCAGTACAGAAGTGATTTTTAATGTTATTTTGATATTGTACAATGTCCCTGGCCACTAAGAACCCCATGAGTTTAACATTGAGGGCATCAAAATACTCTACTTGTCCTTAATCACAACATCTCTCATTCAGTCTCTAGTTCAGAGGGTCATAAGGACCTTTAAGGATCATTATACGTGGTATTATATGGAAAGGACTGTCAGCGCCATAGAAGAGAATCCCAGTAGAGAGAACATTATGAAAGTCTGGAAGGATTACACTACTGAAGATGCCATTATTGTAATAGAAAAGCTGTGAAAGCCATCAAGCTGGAAGCAATACATTCCTGCTGGAGAAAACTGTCCGGATACTGTGTGTGACTTCATAGGATTCACAACAGAGCCATATCAAAGAGATTGTGCATATAACCCTGAAAAAAGTGTGGGGTGAGGGCTTTCAAGGTATGAATCTTGGAGAAATTCAAGTACTAATAGACAACACACCAGAGGAATTAACAGAAGTTGACTTGATGGAGTTGAGTGTTTCTAAATCAGTGCCTGAGACAATGAACAAGCTGTAGAAGAAGGAATGCCAGAAAAGAAACTGACATTAGACAATCTGGTGAATGTTCTGATTAATCAAGATTGCTTTTAACTTCTTTTATGATATGGATCCTTCTATGATACAAGCACTGAAACTAACACAAAACATTAAAGAATTGGTACCATATAGAATCATTTTAGAGAAAGAATAAGCAAAAAGTTTGACAGAAATAACAATGTATTTCTTTAAAGTTACACCTGATGTCTGTCTCTCCTGCCTCTCCTTCAACCTCCACTTCTTTCATTTCTGCCAGACCTGTGACAGTAAGACCAACCCCTCCACTTCTTCCTCCTCCTCAGCCTACTCAACAAGAAGGTAATGAGGATGAAGACCTTCATGATGATCCACTTCTACTTACTGAGTAGTAAATATGTTTTATTTTCCTGATGATTTTTTAATAATATTTTCTTTTCTTTACCTTGCCGTATTGTAAGAATACCTTACATGATATGTATAACATACGAATATCTGTTAATTGACTCTTTGTGTTATCAGTAAGGCTTCCAGTCATTAGTAGGCTATAGTTAAATTTGAGAGGATTTTTGATTGTGCCGTGGGTCAGCACCCCTAACTCTCACCTTCTTCAAGGGTCAACTATATATTGTTTTCATGTCACTAAGGCTGGAACTTGTAGACTCCCAAGTCTTATTCAAATAACTTATTATCAGCATTTTTAGACCATGATAGGAAGTGTCCCTTTCCTTGGTCCTGTGCTTTGAGTTGTTCCTTCTCTTGCTTCTTGTGGCACATTCCCTCTTATGAGGCAAGAAGGTTTTAGCACTAAGACAATGGCCATAGAAAGCCACAACCCTCCAAGCTCCAAGTACACAGAAGCTTGAAATACTCTCTCCAGATGTTCTCTTATCCAGGTCCAGAGCATAGGTAATTGTCTTTCATGATCACTGCTTCCAGAGGATATTCATCACAATTTATATGGCCCAATAAGTGCCAAGAAGTTACTATTTGCAAGGGAGAAGCAGTTGAGACTTGATCATAGGCTCCAATTACATGTATGCATGCATGCAAGGACACCTGTGATGTGGGATGATGATAGGGATGTAAAAAGGGACAATGGCCATGGAGCCAGGAAACAGGGGTCAGAAGATGGTTCTCCTCATTCTAAAATTCATGACTTTTAAATTCAAATGTAGGTTGTCATAAAGGTTGGCAGATAGGCCATATTTTATTTGATGGTTTGTCAACTTGGTTTCTAACTTTTAAATATTTTATATTATTTATCTTTCAAAAACATAAAAATACCTGACTACTATTTTTTGCTGGGTTTACAAATTATCACACTGATAACTCTTTAATAGGACATTGGGGCTTCCATTTCAATGTTTTACTTGGCCTCACAAAGCTAGGGGTAGGCTCACATTTTTAAAATTATTGCTTTAATGTAATTGAATTGAAAAAAATGGAAAAGACATATAGGGCAGAATTTTATACACATAAAGGTTTAAAAGTCAAACATGTTTGTCTACTTTGACAAACTATGCCTTTTGATAGATTACTTAATCCATTCACATTTAAAATTATTATTGATACAGCTGGATATATACCTGTTAATTATTGTTTTCCATGTTCTTCATGTCTTTTATGTGTCTCTCTTCTTCTTTGCTGCTTTTCTTTGCATTAAGTGAATATTTTTTAATGTAACATTTAAATTTCTTAAATGATTTTTTTCACTATATTTTTGAAAGCTTTTTCTGTTTTTGTTTTTTGTGGTTGTTCTGGGGTTTACAATATATACCTTAACTTATCAGAATCAACTTCAAATTTAAACTAGCTTAATTGCAATGACATTTAGAAACATTTCTTCTATACAGCTCAATTTCATTTTTTCCTTTTTGTGATATTATCATTATACCTATTATATCAATGTTACAAATCCAACAATACATAGTTATAATTATTACTTTACCATCTGTAGGCATTTTCTTAACTGATTACAATTTTGTTCCTACCCACCTTTTTTGTCCTATTATTATACAGATCACATTTCTGTGTGTTATAAGCCCAGCGATATTTATATACACAATTGCTTTCTCCACCATTAAAGAGAAGAAAGAAGAAAAATACACATTCATACTATTTTTATAATTACATGATTATCTCTATTGGTGCTCTTCTTTTTTTGTGTTGAGTTAATTTATCATCTGGGGTTACTTGCTTTTAGCCTAAAGAACTTCCTTTGGTATTTCTTATAAGGGATGTTTGCTAGCAACAAATTCTTTCCAGTTTGCTTGCTTGGGAATGTCTTTACCTTGTTAAAGATAGTCTTTTTGGATATAGAATTCGTGGTTAACAATTTTGGTGTTTTGTTTGTTTGTTTTTAATACACATTGAATATGTTATCCCACTGTCTTCAGACCTTCATTGTTTCTTCTGGGAAGTCATCTGTTTATCTTATTAGGGCTCCCCATAAGAAGAGTTGTTTATCTTTTGCTACTTTCAAGAAAAATTTTTTTGTCTTTTTTTACTTTTAGTATTTTTACTGTGATGTACCTGTTTCTGGAATGAAGTTTTTGTAGGATTTTTAAAAATCTTACTTGGATTTTCTTGAGCTTCCTAGAGGTGTAGACTAGTGTTTTTCAATAAATTTGGGGAGTTTTCAGTGATTTTTCTTAGAATATTTTGTCTACCTTTTCTTTCTGACACCCCTGCTTTAAGAACTAAGAATTTGGTGGCGGGGTGGACCTTAGCCTGAAATCTTCTAAGCTTACGTTTCCTAGGATGGAACCACTATTTCATGAGCCAGAGTGATAATGACCCAGTAGCATTAACAGTACTGTGCCCACAGTCAAGTCTTTCTATGTGTGGTAGTTGCAAAGAAGAGGGGATCCCCTACCTCATGACCATACTTGCCTGAAATAACCTCAATAATAGGTATCAGGGGCCAGGATGAGAAATGCTTACATCCTGTTTCTATAAGAAAGAGAGACCTTTGAGTGAGGGCTTGGGATGAGAGAGTCCTTTGTTCTTGGCTGCACAAGTCTTCCCCACGTGTGCCTTACTGAGCTTGCAGCAGGGAATAAGGAAGCAGTTATGGTTCAAATGCATAGACTCATGCCTTTCTTTCTGACTTTTATGAATAAATAAAATTTATTTGTTTGCAGTTTGCTTTTATGACTATTTTCAGAGGCCATTAGATGTTTGTTGTTGTTGTTTTTAGTAATTTCACTGGGGAGTGGGTCTTTGGAGCTTCTCTACTATCATTCTAGAACAGCATAGCACATTTGCCCTGCTAGGTAATCTGTGAGCTGGAGCATTCAGGGCTTGTGAGTTATTGTGGTAGAAGAGTCCAGAAACATAAGAAGAAGACATATAATTTACCCTTTTAGAAATAAATAGCAATTGAGGCATTGTAAGAAGAAAAAAAGGAATATATTTGCATCATAATTTAAAAAAATAAGCTGATGTGAATTTTCAGTATACTTTAACATCTTTTTGTGTCTCTCTACCTCTTCACTGAGCTCCACTGATAAACTAGTTCTTGATTTAATATACAGGAATGAAAAAGAATAGAAAGAGATAAAATATATTTTTGCTGCATTATATGTTAATATTCTTACCTATATATTATATAATTTGAAATAGACAATACATGATTTTATAAAAAGGAGAAAACCCTGTTAGCCAACCAGATTTGGGAAATGCTGTGTAGTATATTTCTGTCTTGGATATTCACAGTGCACATTAGCATAGAAAACCCTCAAAAGTATTGAATTAAAGAAACTTGTTTAACTATGGTTATCCATAGTTCTCAAACTTATTTAGCAATGGGACCCTTTTTTGTGTATCATCTATAAGCTACCTTCAGTGGAGCCCTATGATGAAACAGTTTGGAAAATCAAGAAGATTAAAAGATTTTTAAAAGGTGATTGCCAAGTTTCTAATTCATAAAATATTCATACTTCACTAAAAATGAAGTGGGTAATTTTGCTTATTGTTAATTTGTGAGGGAAATAATTCTATCTTTGGAAAAAATTAAAAGGCAATATACCTTTTGAACTGCCTAAGAGAAAGGCAAAGAACAAACCTGTTTGGGACATTTATTTGAAATTCTCTAGTAATGTTAAATTTTCAGTGTCTGCTGATTAATTTAATTTTGAAATATGGGACAGAATTATTCAGTAACTGAAAACTGAGGTGGGCATTTAAGTAAAATCATTTCATGTAAAAAAGGCAATGTAACTATTAAGCAATTAGTTAGATTTTATATGGCACAAAAGACAATCCTGAGCTTGTTTCCAAAAGAGAAATTTTTAAAGCCTTTGCAAAATATCATTGTTTCATGTGTCCGTGTGAAGAGACCACCAAATAGGCTTTGTGTGAGCAACAAGACTGTTTATTTCACCTGGGTGCAGGTGGGCTGAGTCCAAAAAAGGAGTCAGCAAAGGGTGGTGGGATTATCATCAGTTCTTATAAGTTTTGTGATAGGCAGTGGAGGTAAAAGCAACGTTTTGGGGGCAGGGGGTGGATCTCACAAAGTACATTCTCAAGGGTGGGGAGAATTACAAAGAAACTTCTTAAGGGTGGGGGAGATTATAAAGAACATTGATCAGTTAGGGTGGGGTAGAAACAAATCACAATGGTGGAATGTCATCAGTTAAGCTATTTTCACTTCAGTGGATCGCCAGTTGCTTCAGGCCATCTGGATATATATGTGCAGGTCACAGGGGATATGATGGCTTAGCTTGGGCTCAGAGGCCTGACATTCATTCCCATTAGTGTCAGCATATTCTTTCTTCAGATTGTGAGACTGACCACACTCTACTGTACTAAGGAGGCAGGTAACATAAAGCAACTATTTTGAAGGGCCACATGTAAATTTTGCTCGTTTCAAAATTATTCCAGATGATTCCTGAATCAAAGAGTGTAAATATAGACAAACTCTACTCTTCTTAAAATTAAAAAATACTATGAATTTTTACAAAATAAGAGCCCCTAGCTACCCACTGAAGAGAATGCTGAGATGTAGGGTCATGAACTGCCATGAGTGTGGCAGGAAATGTCACTGAAGATTCCAGTGTGATAGCACAGAGCAGCAGGGAAGCTGAGATGGAAGCAAAACCCATGACCTCTTGTATATAACCTCTTGTATATAACCCAGTCTCTTGTATATATCATTCCTCTTGTATATAACCCAGTCTCTTGATGAGGGGAGACTTTTGAATAAAAAGCTCAGTGAAGAAAAGGTGAAGGGAGGTTTTGTGACCTAAAGAACTTTGGATGAGATACAACAACTTATGAATGCCAAAACCTGAAGAAATAGATATATAACAACCAAATAAAATGACAAGAGTTTACATGTGTGTGTTCTGATAAAACGCTGTGCAATGACCCAAATTACCCTTCTCTCTCCCGCCCCAAAACCAGGCACTTCAGCAGCCAGCAGACACTAGAATGAGAAAAATTTTATTATGATAAAAATAAGTCTACCGCTTCTTCAAAGCTGCTATCATGCTAAATGATCAAACACTTGAAACATACCTATTAAAAACAGAAAAAAGAACCCATCGCCATTATCTCCACCATTACTTAACATTTTTCTTGGTAATTATAGCACAATTAGAAAAGATAAAGTATTAAGAGATACAGAAATTGAAAAGAATAAAAATTATATATCTGGAAAACTTAAAAGAATAAGCTGAAACAATTAGAAATGGTAAGAAAGTTCAATGGGGTGGATACATGAAAAATTAACATGCAGAAATCAATATTTGTCAGATGTGCAAGCAAGAAATTTAAATATATACTGGAAAAAGATGCCATCACAGTACCATCAAGAAAAGATAAATCTAGGAATAAACATAATAATAAGATCAATATGAATAAAACTTTAAAATGCTACACAAGAATACAAACAGAAGACTTGAACAAATGAGAAACATATCATGATATTGAAAAAGAACACTCAAGATCACAAAGATACCAGTTTCCCCAAAGTAAATTGAAACTGTAGTTTAATCCTACTAAAAAATATCAGTAAGAATTTTAAACTATATTAGTTCCTTCTAATGTTAACAAAAAAAAATAAAAATGTAAATACTACTCAGAAAACTCAAACTACATATTGTGGGGGTGGGCAGCCTCACCAGATATTAAAACACGGTAAAGCTAATCAAAACAGTGTGGTATTGGCACGTAAATAGACAGACAGAAGAATGAAGCAGAAGAGATAGCGATGAGAATGAACAGGAGATCTACAGACCAGGAGAAAGTATTTGCAAAGCACTTACCAGACAAAAGACCTGTATACAGTATATATAAGGAAGTCTCAAAACTCAACAAGAGACAAACAACCAACTTTCAAAATGGGCAAAAGATTTGTACATACACTACAACTGAAAAGATAAATGGATGGCTAAAAGCACACTAAAAATGCACATTATTATTAGTCCTTAAAGAAATGCAAATTAATATGACAAGGGGATACTGCTGCATCCATACAGGAACAGCCATAATTAAAGCCTGATACCAAGTGTTAGCAAAGATGTAAAAAAAACGAGAGGTCCATACTCTGCTGGTAGAAATGTTAAATGATACAGCCACTTTCAAAAACAATTTAGCAATTTTTTAAAAAGTTAAATGCATGCCCCATATATGATTTATCCATTCAACTCCTAGGTTTTTATCCAAGAGAAATGAAAGCTTATGTCCATACAAGAACTTGTGTATGACTGCTCATCACAACTTTATTTGTAATAGCCCAAAACTGGAAACACCACAAAATCCCATTGACAGGTGAATGGATACGCAAAGTGTAATGTGTCCCTACATTGGAACATAAGTCAGAAATAAAAAGAAATCAACTTTCTACAAAGAACCTGACCCATGTTCTTCAAAACTATAAAGGTAAAAAAAAAATCGAGAAAAAACTGAGAATCATCAGAGATGAGAAACAGCTAACAAAACATGAAGACTACATGAAAGGAGGTTACCTAGATTGGATTCCGGCACATTAAAACAAAATGAGTTGAAAAATAACGAATTTCATATAAAGTCTATAATTTAGCCATTAGTGTTGTAAGAAGGTTAATTTCTTAGTTTTGACTAATGTGCCATAGTTATGTATAATGCTAACATTCAGGGAAGCAAAGTATTACAGGAGTCTAATTTACTATATTTGCAACTTCACTATAAATCTAAAATTATTCTAAAACAAAAATGTTTTTCTGAAGGAATTAACTACTGATACATGGTTACATTATGGATGAATCTCAAAATTATTATGCAGAGTGAAAGAAACCAAACAGATACCAGCACATGTTGTATTATTACATTTACATAAAACTCAAGGAAATGCAAACTAGTGTATAACGATAGACAGAAGATCATGGTTTCCTGGGAAAGGGGCCAAGGGAACAGGAAAGTATAGAAGTGGGGAATGGAAAGGAATGAAAAAATTGGGGGAAATAATAGATATTTTCATTATCTTGATTGTAATGGTGGTTTCATGAGTATGTATATATGTCAAACCTTATCAAATTTTACTTTTAAAATATGCATGTTTTATTATGTCAGTTATACTGTAATGAAGTTTTTTTAAAGGTAATTCATTTAAATATTTATTTGTAGACTATGGAAATTATTGACAACTCAATGTGAATTAATTAAGCAGGCAGAGCTAAGGAAACAAATTTAAAATAATGATATAATCATTATAGAACAGAATCTCAGAAACTACAAAAGTAAATTCACAGGACAAAAAAATTGCTGGGCTGGAGATGAAAGCCTTCTTAATTCCCTAAATGGAACATTTAGATGGAAAAGAATAAAAATATTCATATGAGGGTTCTTACCTAGTTTACTGGGTCTTACAAACTCCAATTAAATTCCAATATTTATTTATTGATAAAGCTTGCCCTAAGAGATTAACATGAGATATACAAACCATTTTAAAGAACTTTAACACAAGATATTTTTCCCAACTAAGAAAAGAAAACAAACAAAGAAAAACAGGGACAAGAATATTTGTGAAAGAATGTTCATCAGAAGAATAAGTTCAGGGATAATTTAAGATGATACCATAACCAAATATTTTATAGGAGATGCGAATACTTTATTGAACATCCAATACCAAGGTGTGCTTTTTGACCATTGTGGATTTAGAAAACTAATTATGATTATAAAAGCTAGTTTCATCACCACATTATTTTGAAATTGTTTTTCAAGATTCTTACTCAGTCTTCAAATCTTAATAGTTCACGATATCCCAGGAAACAGTTGCATGGAACATCAAAAGCCCATGGTTTAGTCTGTGGTTCCAATCTTTCTAAGATAGTCCTCTCTGACAACAGAAAATATACTGAAGAGGTGACAATGCAATAAACACTAACATACCAACACTAACACACTAACATACTCCAGGAAAGTGGAAAAAAAAAAATAGGTCAGTAGAACCTCAATCAGAGAAATGGTAAAATACTTTCAAAGAAGTCGCACTGTTTCAGCCATCTTGCTGAGGTGATATGTACTCTCCATCTAAAATTTGTTTTGAGTGTCAAGACTGATGATACCACATGTGCACCATGAGGGTGGGAATAAGGCTTTCTTTAGTCAGAAGAGCAGATCGAAATTCCAAACATATCCCCAAATATCTTGAGAGACAGCAGGGATGGGAAACCATCTGGCTTGGGTTTTTATCACAGTTGGAAGGGTGACTGGGATGATGGTTCCCTTGCATGAGTTAGGGTGTTTACTAGATATAGAGGAAGAAAGGGAGTAGGGTTATTGGGTCTTGAAAGCAGTCAGCAGTCACACATCAATAATAGAGTCAGATTCTTTCTTAGACATACAAACAAAAGAGGCAAAAACAGCAGCATGATAATGATTTGTAGAAAGATAATACAGAAGATGAAGAACGCGTGCATACATTAAGCAAAATTTTAACGTGAACATTGAAATAATTTGTAGCTTATATCCAGGAAAGGTGATAGAGCTTAACCCACGCCTAGTTATATTCTGATAAAGTTACTACACATCAAGGATAAGGAAAGAAGCACCCAGGAAGAAAAAGCATAGTACATTCAACAGGGGGAAAATTGAAGTTGACCTCATACTTCTCTGTAACAAATATAATGCCAGAAGATAGGGAACAACAGCTAGTGAGTTATAAGACAAAATAATATGCCAAAGGAATTTATGTCCAGCCAAATTGCCATTCATATATAAAGGCAAAAGTGAATTTTTTCAAGCATAAGAAAATTAGGACTATGTATGCTTTAGCCTTTCTTTAAAAGACTACTAAACTATAAAATTTAGCCAATGGAGTGAAAAAATAAGGAATTTAAGGATGAAGAAGCTACAGAACAAGGTGAGGAGAACTGACACAGTTTAAGCATAGAATAAAATTTTCAGATTTTTATTCTACAGTTACACAAGATAATATACACATTATAAACCTTGAGAAGATACAAGTTATAACTGAAGGACCAAGAGAAGAGAGGGAAATAGGAATATGAGGGTGCCATTTTCATTACCTTTCATAGTAAATAATCAATATATGCAGTCTAAAGTTACATTGCATAGTTAATTAATGTAGGCTCTTTCTCAAAATCATTTTTTCTGGCTTTAGAAGACTCTTTTAGGAGATAAAAGATGGTAAAATATGTTTGTTTGATGGTAAAATATGTTTATTTGCAATTCACCTTTTACTTCAAGTTTCACTTTGCAGTTTTCCTTTTTGGTTAAATTCAGGCAAAAATTAATATTAGAGTTTTAATATAACAGGGTATATCAAGTATAATAATTTTCTAAAATCCTTATTCTATAGCTATTTATCCATCCATCCACTTGATTTTATAACTAAATATTTAGAGAGATATCCATAAAAATGTCCACCAAATATTTAATGAAAAGTATTCCCGAGTAGCAAGATTAGGGATATTTTAAATAACTGTTTTATTTTAGAATAGCTAAACATTCACAGAGAAATTGTGAAGATATTACAGAGAGTTCTAACATACCTCACAACCAATTTCCCCACTATAAACATCTTATATTAGTACAGGAAATATATATTAGTATAATGTGATTATAATAATTTGTCACAAATAATAAATCAATATCAATACACTCTTATTAACTAAAATCATGTTCTATTCATATTTTCTTAGTATTGATATAATATCTTTTTTCAAAGATCCAATTCAGGATGCTACGTTACATTTAGTCATCATGTCTCTGGGCTCCTCTTGTCTATGACAGCGTGTATTTTGTAGAAAGTTCTTCAGTTAAGATTTGTATGGTGTTTTTCTAATGATTAAACTGGGATTTTTGGTTTTCAGAAGGCCAGAGAGGTAAAATGTCATTCTCATCACATCATATCAAGAGTACATACTGTTAACAGGACATCACTGTTAATGTGAATCTTGGTCACTCCACTGAGATAATGTTTGTCAGTTTTCTTCACTGTAAGGGTTACTCTTTTTCCCTCCTTTCCAAATTGTCCTCTCTGAAAGAAAAACGCCATGCACAGACTGAGGAGTAAAGAGTCAGGCTCCACTTCCTTGAGAGCAGAATATCTACATAAATTATTAGGTTGATGAAAACAAAATTGCAGTGTTTGTCATTAAAGGAATAGTAAAAACTTCAATTACTTTTGCACCAACCCAATATTTCTAATTTTTCTGCATGAAGGATTTCTCCATTTCCCTCCCCCAACATAATTATCATTTATTTACATTTAATTCTAACAGTATGGACTGACTTTATTTTATGTTTTGTATTATAACTGAATACTACTTTATTTTATTGCTCAAATTGTTCCAGCTTTGGTTTTTAGGAGCTCTTTCACTGGGCTCCTGAGTCCCTTTGACCTACTCCTATCATGGTTGGTTTGAGGGTGTTTTGTCTGGAGGGGCGCTGCATTACATTCTGGCACTGCAAGATGCTCTAGGCTCATCTTGTATAATTCCTGCCCCAGTCCTAGAATCATACAGTTCTCCAAGGAGTCTTGGTTCCTTTTATTGGAGAACCGCATTAGAAACCAGTATCTGGATACAAGGTATGTTTACTGTTATTGGTATGGCAGTGATTCTAGTTCCTCTCAGCTGAGAGAGCAAGAAAATATATGTATATACTAACCACGTATCTACTCATCTCTATAAATATTTCTGTATGTAACCATCTGTATCTACATTAAAACAAACATGAGTTCATAATGATGTCTCCAACTCTAGATTATTCTAGCCTTCTACTTTTGTTTATGTATAACTTCCCATTCCAATAGTAAAAAACTTAGCTTCCATCATTTGGCATCCATTTGCCTAACTGCTTAGTTCCAATATACAACATATACAGTGGTTTCATACTTGTTAACTCATACCCCCTTCCCCCAAGGAAAACACATTTATCAACTATAGTAAAGTTCTTATCCACATTTCTTTTTGCCATTAGTTTTTCAGATGCTATTCATTTAGAAAGTTACTTAGGTGAGGCTCTTTTCCCCTATTCTCTTTAGTGACAATTTGGTATATTTGTAATGCAGTTAGGTTATTTTGTCACAGTTGGCATTCCATCCTGTGATCTCTTAGCCTCCTACGTGACTCTTTATTTGCGTCCATTAAGGCTCACTCTTTGTGCTACAAAATTCAATGGGTTTTGACAAATGCAGTGTCATGTATCATCTGTGCTACCTGTACCATCATTAAATTATCAGGCAGAATGGCTTTACTACCCTAAAAAAATCCCTGTGCTTCACCTATTCAACCTCCCCATTAGGTATCTTTTCTACGCTTGCTTCCTTTTAGTTTTCTCTGTTTCTTGATTTCAAAAATTAGCATGTATCATTTGCTGACAAATTAAAGTCATTAAACTTGTTAAATAAGACCTGTTTCTTTAAATTTACTTCATTAGGGAAGTTGCCAGAGAGAAACAGCATACTTAGAGAGTATACACTCTCTTTAAAACAAAAGGAATATGGTAGTACCTCAACATTAAAAGTTCTAAATTTAAAACATTGCCTCTGGGTAACCAAAACATCATTCTTTAAACACTGAAAATTTTAGGGAAACAAATAGATGACATTTAAACATTGTGGTGTAACTATAGAAGACATATCTCTACGTCTCTATGTAAGATTAAGACTGGCTCAAGTGGCTAAGTGGCTAGAAGGTTAAGAATAGCCACAGGCTCACTCAAACATCTTGCAAGTTCTACACTATGTGTTGCCTAGCATGATGATGCAACCTGGCCTGGGGATTTCCAACCCTGGTCAGGAGATTACCAGGTCTCTATGACAATGGGACCTAAAAACCCTGGCTGCTCTAGACACAAGGCCACCTTAGCACAGATGCAACTTCATGAACCTTAAAACAAAGCTTTCCCTTACAAGATGACTTAAACTTTCTTTATGAAAAAAATAAAAACAAACGAAACAAAAACACCTGGCAACTAACCCAGACTGAATAGAAGTACGCAAAAGAGGAAGAATCCCCTAAACTCTGAAAATGAATCTTGTGATGAAAGCCGTGTCACTGAGGTGGTCATCCTTCCCCTGATTACATCTGGCCAGGGGCGCCAGCCTCCTCCTGCTGTTCATCCTGTAGAAGCGCTGCCAGAATAAGCTTCTTGAACATCACACAATGCCCAAGACGTATTTTTGACATGAATCTAACCGGTAGGGAGGACGTGGGTCAACCAGGACCACCTGAGAGCCCGCAACTTGACGACCATCTGAGAGCTGTGAACATGATATAGGTTTACGGCATATTAGTTGCCTGTATATGGTCCACAAAATTTACATAGAGGTGGTCATTACTGTCTGCCAAATATCTAAGGTAGATTGCAATATCACCGATATTGCCTTTTGTTTCCAAATGCCATGCTGCTTTTGTTTTTGAAATAATTTAAAAAGAACATTACTATCATTTCTAAATGAAACTTTTTGAAACATCTTTTTTTTCCCTTCCTCTGTGTCAAAAGTTTAGCTTTTCTTTTATTCTAACTTTAGCAGCAATAATAATAATAATAATTAATAAACCATCATAATTGAGGTTAGTACATTAACTGAAAAACTCATAGCATCTGAAAACCCATTGTGTGGACATTTAACTTTCAGATTCCTTGTTTTTTTTCCAAGTAAAAATTTGAGTAATGTTGTATTATAGAGGATTAATGAAATAAAAGAACAAAAACTTTAACATTCCAATACTATCCTTCTTATTGCAAGGTTTATGATGTCATAGCACCTTTTGACTCTTATAAGACAATGACTATTCTATCTTGTATTATAATTACTTTTACAAAAGCATTTAATTACACAAATATTACTAAGAATTTGATGCGTGCAGCATATTTCATTTGGGAGCTGGAGACGTGCAAAGGTCCTAAGAAATGGTCTCTACAACGAAGGAACTTTTATTTAGTTGGACAAATCCATATATGATTTTTTAAAGTTCTAGGATTTAAAATTTTTAGAAAGGGTTAAGAGAGGAAGGGCTAAAGAGGAAGTACTGATAGCTTATCTTACTCTCCCAAGTTTCTTTCTTCATAATTACTATTCAATCCAATATATTTATCTGCATCCATTCTGTTCCACTGAAAGTGCTCTCTCACTAAGGTTGCCAGTATTCTCACATGCACTGTTAAAGAAAAATCACACCTAAGCAAACAGGTATTGATTTTATTCTAATACTGTTGCCAGCCACAGGGGAGGGAGCACAAACCACATCTGGATGCTCAGCTCAGCTAAAGTAAAGGGCAGAGAGTTTTGCTTTGCTTTGACAGGCTGGTGTTGAGAGACTGCATGGCATCTGTCTTTGGGTAATTGGCTTTATCCAAATGAACACTTTCTAAAGGACTAGAAGGTAGGAGCTTTCTCTTTCTAGAAAATTACATTTCAATTGGAACAACCCTAGGTCCTTGGGAAAGATAGTCTTGAGTTGTAAAGCTGGCAAGAAGATTTTTACAAGATTTACATCTCAAGAAGGCAGACAAATGCTTTAAAAATTATACCTTTTTTTTTTTTTTTAAGGAAATTCTTTAAGAGAGGTCAGTGCCTAGAAGCCTGTCTAAAGTTAATTCAAGCTGTGGAAATCATCTAGTTTGCCTTGGTGGGTGCTAAAGCAAATAATGATTTTTAGATCCCGTCTTAATCTGAAATTTTCATTTTTTCTTTTTCATGAGCAACTCTTTTATGTGTCAACCATATGTTAGGCACTAATAATTCAAAAAGAACAGAATCTTATTGGGATCTACTTCAAGGAACATTTTCGCCAAAATTCAGTCGATATTTCATTTTTCTTAGTAAGTCCTAAGTTAATTAGTAGGCTATATTTATAAAGCAATTCAGAACTCTTAGAGAAAACCATCACTCAAATAGTTTGTGATGTTATTAATTGCTCTAAACAAACAGCCTGTTTATTTTCTACTGAAAGTGACAATAAATAATGATCGGCTATTACCATAATGGGTTCTCACCATTTAGCTATTGAAGTTTCTCAATGTCAAATGTTCAAACAGAATCAGACTCCCAACTACCTGTGCTGTTTTGTAAAGAAGTTGGTATAATGAAATTAATTTTCTGTCACTCTCCATCAACAAAATCTTTGTCATTCTCACTCTTTCAGGAATACCATTTATCTCTTTTATATTTGGGATAACCAAATAATTACAACTTTTTCTTTTTGCCTTTTATGAATACCATAGTTTGAGCTTCCTCTACTTTCTAGCAGATATATGTAAAATAATTTTTACAAGTAAAAATTCTGTTTACATATTTCAGAATTCAAAAAATATGTGACGAATACTTTTCCCTTTTTTGTTAGAATGTATACAAACTTTCTCATGGACTTGCTCAGAATTTGCTATTCCATGCTCTTAAGAAGGAAGCAATGCTATGGCAGGGTTATCCAGGGATCCCTTATTCCAATTTTTTACACTTCCCTGATTTTCCTCATCTTTTGATCACCTAAAATACAGCTGCTTTCCAAGATTCTATTTCATCACTGACAATCTTCTCTCCTGGAGAGATAAGCTGGGCAATCTACATTACTTATCCATTCACACCTTTGACTTCCCACTGTGTGCTGATGATTTCTTGTTCTATGTCTGTATTAGTCCATTCTCATTCTGACTGGGTAATTTATAAAGACTGGGTAATTTATAAAGAAAAGAGGTTTAATTGACTCACAGTTTTGCATGGCTGGGGAGGCCTCAGGAAACTCACAGTCATGATGGAAGGCAACTCTTCACAGGGCGACAAGAGAGAGAATGAGTGCCAGCAGGGGAAATGCCAGACACTTAACAAAACATCGTATCTCATTAGAATTCACTCACTTTTATAAGAAGAGCATGGGGAAAATGGCCCCCATGATTCAATTACTTCCCACAACACGTGGGGATTATGGAAACTACAATTTAAGGTGAGATATGGGTGGGGACACATCCAAACCATATCAATGTCTTACCCACATCTCTCACCTGAAGTTTATATCCTGTTTCCAACTGTCTAGAGGGCATCATTAGATGTCTCACGAACATCTCAAGCCAAGTTATTTGCTTTTCCCTCAAACCCGCTTCTCCTCTATTCACAATGTTGCTTGTTTATTGTCCCCTACAATCACCTGAACAAGTAACCTGAGGGAAAGCATATCCCTAATATTTTTGGGGCCCTATCCCTCATGTTTGGTTTCTGCTCACCTATTCCCAAACATCTGGTCTTTGTCTATCTCTCAGACCAAAGAATATATATGTAGTGGTCTGTTTTATCCTAATGAGAAAGAGGCTGGCAAGAGGCCCACTTAGGCCCTAGCAGTAGTGTGAGAGTAGTTTGGATAGAGGATTCTCTGTCCCAGGTACTCAGAGCATAATTTGGAAGGGGAAGTGTAACCTCAGCTTGGATATATCTTTTGTTCTGCAAATTTCACACCCTGCGGAAAGAGACCACAGCAAGACTTTCTAAAGCTTGAGGTTAGGGCAAGGAACACTCTTGCCTGGATCTAAGGATGGTACTACGTTAGGCCATCTTCATCCCTATGTTTTCTATCTCTCACCATAGCAAACTGATTACTAAGCCCTATTAATCCACCTCTAAAAATACTTCTCAGGTCTGTTGACTCTTCTTCATATGCCCTTATACAACTTTCATTCAGGATCCCACCATCTCTTATTCTAATTATTTCCATATCCTTATTATTGATCTCCTCCTATCCATCTTCCATACTGCAAATGCAACGGCCTTCCTAACATGGCCATCTGATTATGTTTTCCTGCTTAGCACCCTCAGTGGGTCACCATTCTCTATAGGACAAAGTATAAACTCTGAACAGTGTTGTTTTGCAGTGTGGCTTCTAGCAACTTAAGTTTTGTTTCTTCTGTTATCTACCCCCTAACCTGAACAATACTGAGCAATTTACAGTTGTTACATTGATATACTCTATTAATTTATATTTTTGTGCTTTATCCCCCAAGCTGATGCCCCAGCCTAGAACTGCTCAGCACTACCTCTCTTCCTGCCTCCATCTACCAACATACAACTCGCCCCTCTAAACACATGCCACGGGCTTCCTTCCCCAAGAAACCTTTATTTTTCAGAAAGAATTAGAAACTTCTTCAGAGCTATGTCAGAAGGCAGAGTGTGATGGGGTTTGAAGTCAGCCACAAGTGGACCTGAATCAGATTTCCACCAGTTATTGTATAACTTTGGGTAAGATAATTAAATTTAAGTTTCTTAAATAGGAGAAAAACATCTACGTTTTAGGATGGCTGTGACTATTAAATGAGATTATATTCATACATGTGAAGCACTTAGCACAGTGCATGCCAAATTGTGGGTTCCTAAGAAATAGTAATTATATTAATAGATTTATTACATATAGATATGACTCTATTATTGTATTTTATCTTGTTTTATTTTCTGTACCCCATAGTTTCTAGATAGCAAATTCCCTTCATAGAAGTGTTCAATAAGTATTTGTGACATGAATTATTCTACTGTAACTAAAAATATTCTTCAAATAATAGCATATGGTCCCACAGTCTCTTTCTTGCTGTTTTTCATTGTTCATTCGTTGTTCAGCATCTGCAGCTGCTTCCTTGAGGGCCTTTTTCTATTTCTGGTATTGTCTCTTCAGCACTGATATATGTGGATAAGAGTGGTAGCATAAATGTAGATTTTTATTATATAGTCTTTAAGGTATTTGCTTCAGAATTTCTTAGGTATAACTTTCTGAAGAAAGTGATGATTTTTAGACCCAACCCAAAAGCCACTTCTGTTTCTCAAATGATTGATTTAGGCTTATAGTTTTTTAAAAAAAGAAAAAAACCTGCTTTGTATACAAATTATTTTAGAGTGGGGTTTTGGTTACTAAGAATCTAAATGTGATATTTAACCCTAAATCAGAGACATAATCAATACTCAAAAAAAATAAGTACTTATTATGTGCACAGTGTCATGTTAGACAACAGGCTCCAGAATTCTATCAGGCACATGAAGCCATCAGTAATAATAACAGTTTAAGTAATACACCTAAGTAATAGTTTGTGAGACTCTGTCTCCTTGCAAAACAATTTCAAAGAGGAAGACAAAAGATGAACTTGAATAGTTGAGGACGCTGCATCAAAGAAGACAAACTGGCTCAAAATCTGAACAGGCCCCAAACTGAGTCATGATGTTTATGCAGAAAAAAGTAGAAGGAGGATATTTTCAGACTGTCAAGAGTATAAATCAGTGAAGGGAAAGGAAGCTGAGTGTGGCATGCACAGAAGCATGGTTTGACTTGGATAGGTGGGCATTCATGTGTGTGAGCATGCTATCTTGGGGCTGGGAGTAAGTTGAGTTGATATGTAGGTGGGAACAAGGAACAGATGACCTTGAAAAGTGGGATGTGTTCTATGGATTAAGTAACAGGGCCAATAATGCTTTAGCAAAGCAGGCTAAACAGTGTGTTTTATTATGAAAGAGATAGATCCTCACAATCCACTGAAATATAACTGTTAAGAAAACACTCAAGAAGATTCTCACCACATTACGAGGTCAAAATCAAGTTTAATAATATGTCTCTCTAGAAACGGACTTGAATTAGCATCATCCAAGCAAGAGTCCAATAATTCTCTGAAGAAATACCTTTAATATATCCTGCCACTTTAGCCAAAAACATTCTAAAACTAAAGGCTCATTTCAAAACCCTTTTAATATTTCAAAGGCTAAAAGTAAGAATCAGAAAACCTTACAAAAGGACCTTTGATGTCATCAATCAAATGCAAAACAGATGCATTTTTATATTACTAACTTCCACAAATCTTCAATGATTATGGCATTTATTCTTTAAAAAACAAACTTGAAGCATAGCTTTTGGATTCATTCTAATATCTACGGACTTCAATGTTTACAGTGGAAAAAAATTTCCATGGCACAAAACTCTTTTTTTTTTTTTTTTTTTTTTGAGACAGAGTCTTACTCTGTCGTCCAGGCTGGAGCACAGTGGCGCGATCCTGGCTCACTGCAAGCCCCATCTCCTGGGTTCATACCATTCTCCTGCCTCAGCCTCCCGAGCCTGGCTAATTTTTTTTTGTATTTTTAGTAGAGATGGAGTTTCACCATGTTAGCCAGGATGGTCTTGTTCTCCTGACCTCGTGATCCGCCCACCTCAGCCTCCCAAAGTGCTGGGATAACAGGCATGAGCCACCGTCCCTGGCCTCCTCAACTCTTAACTAATATAACTGAGAAAGCTTTAGTTTTGAAAAGGTGGTTAGCAAACATGTTGTACCAACTTTTAAAATAAGAATAATGCCAACTGTTGTTGGCATTTTACATAGCATTCAATTTCAATTCCCAGGGTTATTCTATAATTCCCCATCTGCCTCTGAAGAGTGGCTTCATTTTTTTTCCCTGATTACCATCCTCCAAGCCTTAGTTAGAACCCCAACTAGTCCACGAAGCTTTATCTAAATATTGATATGCTTGCACCCCATTATCTTACACACTTTGAATCTGTAAACCATTCTTACCATTTAATTGTATTGTATTATCATTTAATATATCATATTGTATGTATACATTACACATATATACATCTATATGTTTGCATATACATGTACATACACATTACATAGTGTATATATAGATTATATACATACCTATCAATGTGTATGTTATGTATAATATTCTCATATAGACATACATATAGAGAGAGTTACCACTTATTGAGGGGTTACTATGTGCAAGCACTAACAAATACATAGGTTTTCAGTCTTTTAAATAACCCTGTAAGTTGATCATTAATATTATTTCCATTTACATTAGAGACAACTGAAATTTAAAGAAGCTAAGCAAGTTTCATGTAATTTCACAACTAGTACTGAGTAGTGAAGTTGGAATTAGAAATTCAGACTATCTGAATCTAAAGCCTGAACTTGTAGTCACTATAGAGTCATTGAGGACACTAACCCTTACATATTTATAAAACAAGCAGTTATATCACTACCCAATAAGTATAATTTGAAAAAAAAATGAATGAATAATTTTGTGCAACAGACTTATTGAACTTTTAGTCTACGAATGTTCATAAAAGCATAAAATCTCTGAAGATATCCTTGTGTTTGCTTAGATACAAGCAAATTAAATTTCCTAGGTGACAGCATGTTAATTTTAATATAGCCTTTTGCTTTCCAGCGTGTCAGCCTCTATGTCAAACTGGGCCTCAAAATAGTATTTGCAAAGATTATCACTGCAACAGGCAGCTGGAGTCTGTCACTTGAATGCATGTAATCAAATTATCAATTGGTTGGCAAGGTGACTAGAATTGCTCTATATTCTATTTAAATTTTTTGATATGTAGAAAATAATTTTTGCAAGTATAAATCAGAGTATCCTGCAGGGTGGAACAAGTGGGTATTAGAAAGAGCCTAAATAGACAGCATTTTTACAAAGGATGAAAGACTTACGCTTAGTTTAATACAGGGAATGCTGGGCCATTTACCAGGCCCTGGGGAGACAAATCATAATAGCAGGAGAAAAAAAAGTGACCGCTCAGCTTCATCTAAACCCAGAAAGAAACCATTAACATCATTTTAAATTCTTAAATAGAAATACAGTGATAATAGGACTTACAGAGGAGCAGTGTTTTCCATTCAAAATAGCACAAAATTTAACTTTTCCTCAAGCTTATCTCACATCTTTTTTTTCTCTTCCCCTGACACCTTTGTTTCTAGACCAGCTTCTTCCTATACCTACTGGCCTTGGTTCCTATGCTCTGTGCACCCTAATTCTCTTCATTCTTGTGCCATTTACAAAAATTTTTATATATGTTTTCTCACTTCATCCTCACAGTCTCTCAGGTAAAATTTATTATGGGTCCAACAGGCACCATTTTCAATCCAAGAAGACACAAATATTCTCGAATAATATATATATGGCAAAAACCTATTCATTTAATTAAACTTTTATGACCTCTTTTTAACAGCAGAGTCAGAGCATTTACACACTTCCTGGTTTCCTTTAGTTTACACTCAGGGCTTCCTGAGTGCTGTGGATCCTGTATTCACTGCCCAGATCCCCCGTCAAAATGGAGTCACCTATTTCCTTAGAAGCAGAGAGTGTTTGCTGATGGCTGACAGCTGAATCCCTTCTCAGGCATTGCTCTTGGCCAAAGGGAATTTTTTTGTCCAAGTTATGCTTCCTTGCGGCAGTTCCCATGCAATGACTAGTTGAGATGGGATACAAAAGCCTGCACTTCTTGCAGTCAGGTCACCTTTCAAGAGTCATCTAGGTTTCAGCACTCCCATGAGAATGGCCAATGATTATTTTAACTGTATCACTGTCTTCTGCCCAGTTACAGATGCTGTCCCCACAAAGTCATTCACCAATGAACATCCTACATACAAATCTTCATCTCAGAGCCTATTTCCCAGAAAACCTAACTTAAAACACTGAACATTTGCTACCATGAAAAAATCCATTCCTTTGAAACAATCCTTTCTTATTTAGTGCTTCTCGTTCTCCTTCTGAGGGCTTTTTCCAAAAGGCTTATTTTGGGTATATTCAATGAGCATCACGTACTGTGGAACAAACAGTGACCATCACTTCTATTCTTCTTAAATCCCACTATCAAAGTGAAATAATTCACAAACTTCTTCCTCTTAACCCGTTTCCAAACCAGCATACATCCTCTTCCATAACCTTGCCACCAAATAGCAAACTCATTCTGGATATCCAGGTAAATTTAGAACTTCACAAGCTTCCTGAGAAATTTGAAATTTGGAAGCACCTAAAATATCTAATTTAAGCCACTCTCAGGAAGTCAGGCTCTAACTAGACCATATTCTTTATGCCATGCATATGGTGTCACAGAGTAACGCAGAATGCTCTTCTGTGAGACTATTGTATGCTCATGTGATACCTTTGTTTGGCTGGTAGGCAAAGCTACACCCACCTATATTAAAGTAGAACTTCCCTTGAAAGACTTGGACATCTCAGCCATCCAAAAACGATAGAGGTCTTATGATTTCAAATTAGGAATTTGGGGAGGGTGGGGTGGGTCTTAAAGATGAAAAAGGGTCCCAAGTATTTAGCCTGAATTTCAAAGTGTCTATGTGTTTAAGCATGTAGAGATGTACAGGCCTCTACACAAGAAAAGAGGTGTACATTGAGGTGTACAGGCCTCTGTCACAAGAAAACAGCCCAGTAAATATATAGAGAGAGACATTCCATGTAGGAGGCAGACATGGGGCTGAGATGAGAGGTTTAGCCTCAGCTGTAATGCAGGAAATACAGGAAACAATCTGTACCCATGCTTAAGCCAAGATGATATATGGAAGAGCAGTAACCCTGAGGTCAGTTTGGAAGAGCTGCAGTCTCAGGGAGGTCCAGAGCCCCAGAACTACAGGATGGGATGTGGCAGTGTTTTAGTGAGGGATTGGGAAGTGACAATTTGGAAATGTGAAGCAACAGGACAGAAGGATGTGGTGGAGCTGAGGTCAGCAACATGGAGCCAGGCAATGCACAATCTGCAGCTCGGACTGATTTGGATTCCATCTGGTAGTCTCCTCTAAAGTGTGCAAGCACAGGGGAGAAGGACCTTGGAGAAGATGCCAAATGTCTCCCATCAGGCACATAAGAGCCACACAATCAGTGGACTGGAAGTTCAACTGCTAAGGCAACCTTACGTGTACTCCCAGACGGGGAGAGTTTGGGGCATTCATAGTGCTCATCTGTCTTTCAAAACCAATGCAGTTTTCATTATTCCTTCCACCACTGACAAAAATTTCTATTCATTTTTATTATTTTTGTTATTTGACATAGGAGGCCTTGGTGAAGCAGGCAGCTTAAAGTCATCCATTGATCAGCCTCTGGGACATTTACCTACACTACCCAGAAAAGAACAAAAGGTATGGAAGGTAAAGGATACAGCAGAACATATGGCAAAAGAAAAACAGTCTGGGCTTTGTGTCTTCTATGGACAGTCAAGGGTCACTGTTTTGTGGCTAGGGTGGCAGCTTATAATGGTCCACTACTTTTCTCTACACAAATGCCTCATTATTATTAACCCAGCAGCCAGGCTACAAGGCCTCCTACCCATCCCCAACAACCCCTATCCTTGACATGGTAAAAGCCACCCAAGGTGTAGAAGTCAAGAAGTATCAAACATTTTACTTCATGGACCAATGAAATACAGTGTTGGCAATATTTTTCAAGATGACAGAAGAAAAAAATCTTATCATGTAGCAGCACAATTATTTCATAAGACAATAGACATTTAAATATCAGAAAAATTGAAAGGAATTCATATCATACAAAAGGGCCATCTTTTAAACTGAGAGAAGTTAAAATACTTCTAAATTATTTTATTTTTTTCTATTTAAATTTTCATTTAGCCTTGAACTGATTAAAAACAAAACTCTCTTGTGAAATAATACCACTTTTTAGACAGTTTTAGGGAAGCATCACCCTAAACTACATGAATTCAGACAGCAGCAGGCCCAGAACAATACTCCCCAACATTATCTGTTAATTTTATGTTTTACTTCTTTCAGAGGAGTGCTTGGAAGTATAATGTCTTAACTCATAAGAAAATCCCTGCAAGGGTAGCCATTTCAGACAATCCGTCAGAGGATTACATTTTGTTTATTAAGTCAATGAACAAATGTATATTCCAGTCATTATGCTTTAAACCATGAACCTTTTAGTGCACATGTAAATTTCTGCCTATAAAGAAGGTAAGTCCTGCCAAAATTGCCCCTGGGAGCCACTTCAGGCCAGCAACTACTTTGGTTTATGTTTTCACTCAGAAGTCACAAGCATGACTAAAACATTCTCACTAGAGGGCCTCAATCTTTTTATTTCTCAGGAGGAAAATGATGTACTATAACTGGATGATCTCCAACGCCTGGTGCAATTCAAAAATATTATGGTTCTGCAAACACACAAGCACCAGAACTTGACGATGTTTATGATCACTGTTGGATTTGTCTCAGTATGCACAGCAGTAATGCAGCCAAATTTAAGAATACCTTCATTCATTAATTTTTCCAATACCAGAATATGTGACTACCATCCCAGTGAAAACAAATTGAGGCAGAAAATTTTAAGCCATAAGAAATTTTGGAGATTGAAGACCACGTAGATCCTACTATGGTGTTGTGGGTAGAGAGTTGCAGAAATTTCCCCCCTCCCATTTTATTTTCCCTTCATCCTGGGAAAGTCCCATTTTCCTGTTGTGCCTGACTTTGTTAAAAGGGATAGTCTCTTACCTTTAGTTTGGCTTGCTATTTGTGGAAAAGCTTTAAACCTGTACACTGAAAAGGCACACATAACAAACACGATGTATTCATAAAGAAGCATACATACCCTTCAAAAACAGAAAGAAAAAAAAAAGACACATTTTGTATTTGGAACACAGAGCATTGTCTTTTTGTCCAGCTTTACTCTCAAGCCCAGCAGACACCATTAGAGCATTTTTTCTTTCTTCCCGATAAAGCCACTGACACCACAGTGGCAAACATTAGTGTCTCTCAATTGTGAGGCATTAGAGAAATGGAAGGTGTCACTTGCCCCGATGTGTGCTATCAACTTTGCTACAGCTTACAATTAAGCACAAGGATAAAAACAGCTTCAAGATGGATTCATTTTCCTCTTTACCCCTTTATTAACTCTGTATTGTGGAAAAATAATATTTCTTCCACTTTAATATAGGCTGAAGTTGGTGAACTGGAAATATGAAGAGAACATACATAGAAGATCTTATCTGCTGGGTGGACCATTCATGTCTGACACTTTCTATTTTCCATATAACTACATATAAGGTAATACTTCTGCAGTAAGTGTGGGGAACAATAGGAGAAAAAATACCTCAGCAATGTTTTTCGATAGAGAGGAAGTGAAAGGCAACTTTTTAAATATATGAGATTCTTAAGAGTAAAAAAAAAAAAAAATCAGCCGGGCGCGGTGGCTCAAGCCTGTAATCCCAGCACTTTGGGAGGCCAAGATGGGCGGATCACGAGGTCAGGAGATCGAGACCATCCTGGCTAACACAGTGAAACCCCGTCTCTACTAAAAAATACAAAAAAAAAAACTAGCAGGGCGAGTTGGCGGGCGCCTGTAGTCCCAGCTACTTGGGAGGCTGAGGCAGGAGAATGGCATAAACCCGGGAGGTGGAGCTTGCAGTGAGCTGAGATCTGGCCACTGCACTCCAGCCTGGGTGACAGAGTGAGACTCCATCTCAAAAAAAAAAAAAAAAAAAAAAAAAAAATCTTAAAGGTCAATGCAGAGCTAAATACAGAGAATAGCACGTCTGCTATCTGTTTATTTGTTTATGGGAAAACATACAGTAGTACTATTGATGTTAAACGTCAAAATTTATTAGCAAAGATGCTTTGTATAGTCCTTAAACTAAATGACTTATCCAAATAGACAAGGGCGTAATAAATGTTTAAACAAAGTTTCTAAATTTTGAAAAGATGGATCCCCTAGCACACAGAACACATTCCATTCCTAGTGAATCAAGGATGTTATATTTGTAAGGTTCAAATTACTGCCATGACTTTTCTTCTGTTGTGGAGCAATGAGCAGTACAGCAGGCACTTAAACAAAGAGTTCAGGGGGATATATTGAGTGTATTCAAAACTTATGACCTGCAAAAGCTGACAATGTCACAGTACTAGAGTTTCTGGGGAGCTCTCCACTGTTTTTTTAAAGTATGCCAAGAGTTACTCCTTGAACGGACAATACTTTGACAAAAAAGAAATCCAAGCTCATAAAGCAGTCACATTCAGCAGAAATGTCAGTACAAAGAGCTAGAACATTTCTTGAATTTCCTCTATTATCTTCAACCAGGGATTAATATTTAGAACATCATCACCAAAATAAAAAAAAGTCATTTTGATACATAATGAAAGCTGTAGTCATTATATTTATAATAGAGTGATTTGGATGAGTAAGGTGCAGATAAAGTACATCTTATAACTTACTACTCAGGAGACAGTATTTTCCTGCATAATACAATCGCTGGCCATTGTGATTTAAGAAATATAAAGTGGCTGCCATTCTGACAGGTAATGCATCTTGCAGTGCAATTTTACAGAACAATATAATTGTGTCCACATTACCAAAGCAGTGGTGCACTGGGAAGCCTTGTCATTTCCTCTATGGGGAAATAGTCTGAGCCCTTTTCCTTATTTATAATCACCTTGGTTTGCTCAGATGTATTCCCAAATCCACCAGTCCTTGTGGATTGCATTACATTGCTTTTTGAATCGAACTATTATGAAACAATTACTGAAGTTTTTTTTTTCTTTTTGTGTACTTTCAGAGAAAACTAAGATCGGTTTCTTAGTGCTCAATTTCTTCTTGCTTTATATGCTCTCAAGCTCCATCACACCTTGAAAACATTAAATCATTTCTCCTGAAATACATCTCTGGTGTCTATATCAAAAGTAAAGTGAGAGTCATGAAGTTAACTTGCAGGTAAACGCATATCATCTCAAATTTCTAACTACAGTTTCTTTTTGAAATATGAGAAAATTTTCTAGAAGAATTTAATATGGTTTTATCATGCTGAACTTGCACAGTTTACACCGCTCTTAGTCTTTTCAACTTGACACCAGAGCAACTACTAGCTTAAAAACTTATAATGAGTCATTTCTGATAATATTTCAGAGGTTTCCTTTGGTGCATATATATATATGTGTGTATATATGGGGCATATATATGTGTGTGTATATATATGGCATATATACATATATATGCCATATATACATATATACATGCATACATATACATATGCCATATGTGTATATATATTTGTATATATATGCCAAAGGAAACCTCTGAAATATTAAAACCACCTGGGTAGCTTTTAAAATAGTAATATTGGGAACCCACCCCAGACCAATTAAATAAGAATCTTTGATGGGAGTCCCAGGTATTAATACCTTTAGAAAGCTTCCCTGGTGATATAAATGTGCAACTGTTGTTATTTGATGTAACAACGATTCCTACTTTCAAGGAAGGAAATAAAACATGTTGATGTTGTTACTGTTATTGTTATTGTCATTTGTCTAGAGAGTCATATTTAGTTATTGGAAGAAAGCGTCTTCAATATGAGAACAGAGGACACTATATCATGAAATTTTCCATTATTATCTATGAAGCACTGTGTTTATTTCCTAGTTAAATCCAAGAAGACAAACTTTTAAAGATAAATGTGTAAGATACAGCTTTATCTTGTCAGATTGTGAGTTTCCTCCTTCCAGTCTTAGCCAGAATAACATTCACTTAACCACATTTGCTAATAGACATCCTAAAAAGATATTGTAGTAGACAGAATAATGGCCCCACAAAGATGTCCAGGTACAATTATCCAAGACTTGTGGATATGTTTTCTACATAGCAAAAGGGAGTTTGCTGATATTATTAAGGATCTCAAGAGGGGAAATTTACTTTGGTTTATCCAGGTGGCCTCAATGTAATCACAAGGGTTCTTATCAATGGAAGAAGAAAGTTATAATCAGAGAGATTTGAAGATGCTACACTGCTGGCGTTGAGGATGGAGGAAGGTCCATGAGCCAAAGCATGCAGGAAGCCTTTAGAAGCTAGAAACGGCAAGAAAATGGATTGTTTCCTTGAGATTCTATTTTTTTAAAATGCAGCCTTACGGACACTTGCTCTTAGAATTTCTAATCTCCAAAACTGAATAGTAATATATTGTGTTGATTTAAGCCACTAAGTTTGTGGTAATTTGTTATAGTAGCAATAGAAAACTAACACAGACACATTGAATTACCTCAAACATTGCCCAACTTGAAAATACCCTCCACTTTTCTCTTGTTCTAGCACTCATTTATTAATTGATTCAAAAAACTGAACTAGACATTGAGAACACAGATATAAAAACAGGGGCCTTTAAAGGTCTAATATCCAGAATCTATAAGGAGCTTAAATAAATCAACAAGCAGAAAACAATCTCATTTAAAATGGGTAAAGGACATGAACAGACACTTTTCAAAAGAAGACACACACACAGCCAAAAAGCATATGAAAAAATACTCGGCATCACTAATCATTAGAGAAATGCAAATCAAAACCACAGTGAGATACCATCTCACACCAGTCAGAATGCCTATTACTCAAAGACCAAAAAATAACATGCTGGCAAAGTTTTGGAGAAAGGAAAATGCTTACACACTGCTGGTGGCAATGTAAATTAGTTCAGCTGTTGTGAAAAGCAGTTGGGCAATTTCACAAAGAACTCAAAGCAGAATTGTCATTTGACCTAGTGATCCCATTATTGGGTATCTGCCCAAAGGACTATAAATTGTTCTGCCATAAAGACATATGCCTGTGTGTGTTCATGGCAACATTACTCACAATAGCAAAGACATGGAATCAACCTAAATGTCCATCAACGGTAGACTGGATAAAGAAAATGTGGCACATATACACTGTTTAATACTACACAGCCATAAAAAGAACAAGATCATGTCCTTTGCAGCAACATGAATGGAGCTGGAGGCCATTATCCTAAGTGAACTAACACAGGAACAGAAAACCAAATATTGCATGTTCTCACGTATTTGTGGGAGCTAAACATTGAGTACATATGGACACAAAGAAGGGAACCACAGACACTGGGGCCTACTTGAGCATAGAGGGAAGGAGGAGGGTGAGAATCAAAATCTACCCATCACATACTATGCTTATTATCTGGGTGGTAAAATAATCTGTATAGCAAACTCTTGTGGCAAACTCTTGTGACAGACCCATATAACAAACCTACAAATTAAGAAACAAAACATGGTCCTTGCCCTCAAGGAGTTTATAGTTAAGTAGCGGTATAAAAACTAGTGTAAAACAGCATAGCAAAGGACGTGAAAGGTTTGCACTGTGCTATGAAGTACCTTGTCAAGGCTATTGCCATTTGCTTAAGGAGATGGTGCTTGACCTATTTCTTGAAGTGGATCAGTGGAGACATTAAAGGGAAGTGAATGAGGTGGGAAAGTTGGAATGCTGTAGGTAAAAGTATAGGTAAAGAGTCAAAGTAAATAATTATGGATAGGCAAAGTGTTTAAGTAAATGAATGTGTGGCTAGAGCTCAGACACACATTAGGCAGTGCTTAAATATGAGATACTCAAGCTACACATAGCAGTCAGCAGCACCACAAAGGTATGCAGCACATGTGTTTTGCTTAAAGAGTGACTCATCCCCAAATAAAAAGGAAATCCAGAAATACCTTAATGTAATTATCACAGAGGACCTTGATCTTAATGCAAATTAGTCTTCCTGTAGGTCAGCTTCCTTAGCTCTCCAGACATGTTCAGAGAGAACTCATTCTAAATTATATTCAAGCTGAGAAAGCTGAAAACTCTGCCCCATTATATGAACCCTTAGTCTGGTCTTGTTTGTTGTTCTATGATGATGTAAAGACTGAATGCATTTCAAATCACTTGGGTCAAGGTGAAAAAACTCCCCAACCCTTACTCCATCTTTGCCAGAGAAATAGTAATGCTAGGAACAGAACACTGCAAGTAGCTATAACCACTTCAACGTTTTAAATAAAAGAGGAAGAAAGTTCAGACTGTGTGTGTGTGCGCACGCGTGTGTATGTGTGTGTGATCATGCTCCCACCACATCTAAGAAGGTACAACCCTCTTATGAATACATCTCATCTATCGTCTTTGTTTTTTTTTCCTTTCTCCCACCTTGTCTCCTGTCCCTAAATCCAGGTTTCCTAATGACCATCAAATATGCTGCTGTCAAGAGGAGTTAAATGTGGCCCAAAGTAGAATACACCAGAGTCTCAGTCTAAAAACCCTGAATGTGGTTATTTATATAACCATTATCAATATCTCCTATACAACTTTATTTCATTATTAATATTTCTATTTTTTAAACATATGTTCTCTCCTGGAGGTGTTATGAATCATTTGAAGGGAAAACATGGGTCCTAAACTTTTACCCTGCCACATTCAGTGATTATAATACCTTTAGTTATTCTTCATTAAATATCTTTTCATATAACAAATCCAAAGTCCTAGAGGTTGAAATTTAGAGGGATTTTGGTGCAAGATTAAAAGCAAAAGGGGATTTTAAGTTCCCTACAGCAAATTAAAACTTGAGTTAATCATGAGTTTTGTGTTTTCTCCTTTAGAAAGTCATCTAAGTAGTGGCCAGGCACGGTGGCTCATACCTGTAATCCCAGCACTTTGGGAGGCCAAGATAGGCAGATTACCTGAGGTCAGGAGTTCAAGACCAGCCTGGCCAACATGGTGAAATTCCATCTCTACTGAAAATAAAAAATTAGCCAGGTGTGGTGGCAC
This sequence comes from Macaca fascicularis, assembly GCF_037993035.2. Classification (NCBI taxonomy): domain Eukaryota; kingdom Metazoa; phylum Chordata; class Mammalia; order Primates; family Cercopithecidae; genus Macaca; species Macaca fascicularis. The sequence goes on along the minus strand of NC_088377.1, from coordinate 165,857,952 downwards.
GTGCCTGTAGTCCCAGCTACTCAGGAGACTGAGGCAGGAGAGTTGCTTGAACCCGGGAGGCAGAGGTTGCAGTGAGCCAAGATCACACCACCTCACTCCAGCCTGGGCAACAGAGTGAGACTCCATCAAGAGAGAAGAGAGAGAGAGAGAGAGAGAGAGAGAGAGAGAGAGAGAGTGAGTCATCCAAGTAGCATGAATTCTAAGACAAAAAGGCATTTGGTATCTGATTCCTTTATAGCAAAGACTCTAATCACAGCTTCCTTCTGGAAATAAATTCTAAACACAGGATTGCTCATCCTGCATGAATCCACTTTTCTAATTCTAAGGTATTATGATTCAGCAAAACCTTCCCACTACGTGACTGCTATATTCCTGGCATAGCCAAAAATTTCTCAGAGGGAATATATATGAAACAGTCAAGTTGCCATCAACAGGGCTCATAATTTTCTTATTTCCTCCCTGCTTGGTTATGATGGCACTTAAGAGCCTAAGGGAATTAAAAAATACAGGCAACCAGGGACTACCTGTTATTGATTCCAAGTTATTAACTCAAGCATTTTAGAACTCCACAATACTTTAAAATTCATTTTGTCCTGATCATTCATTTTATAGATGATGAAACCAAAATTGAAAGAGGTTAATGATTGCCCAACTGTACCTACTTTGCAGTTGCAGAACTAGGTCTAAATCCTGGGTCTCCTGATCCCTCTCAAGAAATGTTCTATTTCACCAAAAGTATATATTTCAAGGCTCTTTAATGTTCCTGCTGTAAAACTGGTAAGTTGACTATGGGCTGGCTCTTTTTAGTTACAACCTGGGTGATCCAGTTACCTACTTACTATTGTATCATAAACTACTACAAAACTCAATAGCTTGCTTTTTTGTCACCCATGGTTCTGCAGAGTGTATGTTCAGCTTGGAGTCCTTCATAGAGTTTCAGCCACAGAGCAGCTGAGGATGAAGTCCCCTAACAGCTTCTTCATTCAAATCTGGTACCTGGGCTTGAATAGATGAACAGCCAGAAGCTTCAGGCATCTGCTTCTCTTCCTGTAGCTACCTTGGGCTTCCTCACACCGTGGAGTCTTAGGCTTGCACTACTTACATGGAGTTTGCTTCCCCTAAAGTTAAGTGTTCCAAAAGACCAAAGTAAAAGCTTTTTTTTACTTTTTATAGTCTTGCATGTCTCAGAATGCTACTTATCTTACATTTTCTCTCACATTCTATCCTATTGGCAAGCAATATACTCAGCTTAGATTCAACCTTGAAACAACATGGGTGAAATAGCAAGACCATCTTTACTTTACTTTTTATGTACATTTTAACAACTTATTTAAATACTGAATGCCTTATTTTAGCCAGAATTTAAATCCCCTGAATAACATTCAATCATTATTCAGAGACAATTAGACAAAATATAGCAGTTTGTCTATGCATGAAAGATATTTTCTACCTCAAAATTATTGAAGGACCACTCTGTATGGATGTTCCCAACATTGAAGTCTATAGTCTATTTAACTTTTTAAAATGGAATCCTTTCCTGTCTCATAGCTATAAGCTCATTAGATTACTAGACATTTAATATAAAATGTGTGCTGTTTCCTCCTTGAAAAATTGAAAAATTAGGCTTCTCCAATTAGTGTTCTACATTGGGATCTGACAAGATAAAAATACAGCATTTCTTCTATTAAAATGGTCTATATGTAACAAACAAAATAACTAGTTGGCACATTTTGTTCTCTTTTCCTCAGCTTTTGACTCTGTGAACAAAAATGGGCTGTAAAGTATAAATTGTATATATTTATAAAATGCCTAGGAAAGACAGAGAGAAATATTAGTTGGTTTTCTCTGGTTGATAAGAATATGTGTCTTTAAATTTTACTCATATTATCTACCAGGAACATAAATGATTTCTGTAATAAAATCATAATAAAATGTTAAAGAAGAGTTATAGATACATTTTCAGAAAATTTTTTCAGGCATTGTAGAGACTTTTATCTGTAACTATTTGCTCAATGACTACCAAGTATTAAAATAAATCACATTTAGTAACTGGAGCTAAAATCTATACACATATAACCTGTTTATCTTGGAGACTAGAGGGTAAATTACATGGCTCAGCACTAGATATTCTATGAAGGTTTTACCAAAACAGAAAGTCATAGTTTAGATAGTCCATTGAATTACATATATAATAAAATATGGCCAATCTCTAGCATTAAAAACTCAAGACTGTGACCACGCCTTTAAAAATGTGTTATTAGAAAACATCCACAATGATCTCTTGAGGAATACTGTAGTGCTGTGGAAAAAATAACTCTCAGTTTATGCCTAGGCAGAAGTGATGCAGCTTTCTGGTAAGGTTTATGCCATAGGAGGACAATTCTGATTATGTAAGTTTATGGTTTTTCCTTGGCTGGCAACAGCAAGGAGCTATACTCAATACCTTTGTTAACTAAAGGATATGATATCAAAGCTACTCCAGCCTAGTTCTTTTCAGAAACTCAGTTAAGAGAAGTAAGATTCATGGACCTGAGTGACCCATAAAGCAATAAACATCCTTGAGAAATCTGAGTGTCAGAGACGCCACCCCTCCCATCTTCTGCCCCCTCCTCCCAGACAGCAAAATGCTTTTACAAAACTGTGTTTTGAATGACGTCATATCATAGGACCTGATAAGAAATACTCGATGTGGTCCTTATTTTGTTTACTCTAAGATACTACTAAAGTTGTCATTTAGTATGAAGTTATACTCTTTGTCCCATAAGAAGAACTGGACCTTTCTTCTTAACAGCTTGCGCTGTTCTTGAATAACTGGGTTATTTATGTCAAAGTCATTGTGCATTATGGGATTTTTGTCTTTTCTTCTGCTTTATGGGTGTTAGAAAGCTGAGAATCTAATGTGTGACCCAACTCAAGAAGAGCTTGACATTTGCAGGAACTTATTCTATGTGTTTCAGGATTCTCAGTATGTAAGCTGGTCTCAACCACAAGAGAGGAACACTAGTGATATCCACTACTTCATTTAGTACCATAATGAGCTAAGGAAAGAAGTAGGGAATGATTTAATTATTCTTCCCTCTTTTGCACAATGGCTTTCCTTCTTTCTCTCAACAAAGTGTCTAGGAGAAATGAAGACCCCCAACACAGTGTTCTCTTCTTGGTGATTAGTTTTCTTCTTTGGAGATTTTTCATACCTATTCAAATTGGCCAAATGAATTGACTGGTGTGCACCATTTAGCGAATGGAAGTAAAGGGTATGAATCAGTAAAGTTGGATATTTGGGTGTCTATTTCCTGGTAATTGTGTCTATATCCACAATCAACTTATATCACTAATAAACATCAGTATGAGAGATTTTGAGACACTATTCGAGTTGGTAAAATTTCTAAAAATTAAAAAAAAAATAAAGCTGAAGTTTCTTATCTGATAGTGGGATTATTCATGAAAAGGTTAATCCCTTCTTTTGCTTACAAACCACTTATTTTGGAGTGGTTTATGAATTGTTCAAGGTCAAAAATTATCACAGCTTAAAACAAATGAATTTTGTTGGTTAAGAATAAGAGAGAATAAAAGACATTATAGATTTCCCTTTGAAAGGGCAGTGGAACACGTGTTTTACTTACAGCAACTAAACACTTTATACAAGAGCAACTGTATTCAACAAAGTGAATATAGTAATGAGAATGAATGAATGAAACTCCAAACATTGACTCAAATACACTCAGATACTTAAATGCTACTGAATGACCACAACATAAAGAGACAAAAATTATAAATACATCCAGAACTTTGTACCCAGAGTTTTGAACTTCATCCATGCTTATCCTTCAGCATCGTTGATGTTGGGGCTGTTATGCTCTGTAACAATGAGTGGACTCCAGGTATGTAAAGATCAGATTGTGGTCATGCCAGAATTTATCTCCATACGTTAACTTTGCAGTAGAAATTCCAGTATTGCAGACCATATCTATAACATGTCATTAAGGGAAATTTACATAAAATAGGTTGGACAAATAAAGCAACATTTTTCATTGTTGCTTCTCCCCACGTGACACAGATAAAAGCAACCCCAAGTGAAGACTCTCAAATCCCTCAATCCAAGTGGCAAACTGACTGGCATAAAAATTAATTCCTAAATAGTAGGTGGAAGGGTGCATCTGAAGCTTCTTTAATCTAAAATCCAAAATACACACACATACAAAAGGTCCTGACACAACCTCGTTGGTGTTGAAAGAAGATTTAAATGATCCGATGGATGGTATAAGCTACAAATAAATTTCAGTATTTAGTCTGGGCACAGTGGCTCATGCCTGCAATCCCAGCACTTTGGGAGGCTGAGGTGGGCAGATCACCTGGGGTCAGGAGTTTGAGACCAGCTTGGCCTACATGGTAAAACTCCTGTCTGTAGTAAAAATACAAAAATTATCCAGGCATGATGGCACATGCCTGTAGTTCCAGTTACTCAGGAGGCTGAGGCAGGTCCTCAATACCTGCAGCTGCCACTTGCCTTTCTTATAATGTTTCGGGGAAAAAAACAGGTGGAAAAAATCAGAATGTTTTCTCCACAAATTAACAATAGATGGCGATAGATGTATTTATGTACTTCAATTTTTGGTTTATTTTTGCATAATTACATAATAAACCCAGATCGAGAACTTGGATTATGGCTATAGAGACATGCTTGTTACTCACAAGCATGAAATAGTGTTCTGTGTCCCAGAACCTGAAACAGCTTTCTGTTTAGTACAACTCCCTAATACTTGGAATTCAAGAAGATGGTATTACTGTTATTGCCATTTGAACCTCCTTCTGAGGCTCAAAAGAAAATATGTTATTCCTCTCCATAAAACACCCCCCAAGGCCAGGTACAGTGGTTCATATCTGTAATCCCAGCACTTTGGGAGGTCGAGGCGGGTGGATCACAAGGTCAGGAGTTCGAGACCAGTCTGGCCAATATGACAAAACTCCATCTCTACTAAAAATACAAAAATTAGCCAGGCATTGTGGCATGTGCCTGTAGTTATGGCGAAACCCTGTCTCTACTAAAAATACAAGAATTACCCGGGCGTGGTGGCATGTGTCTGTAGTCTCAGCTACTTAGGACGTTGAGGCAGGAGAATCACCTGAACCTGGGAGGCAAAGGTTGCAGAGAGCCGAGATCATGCCACTGCACTCCAACCTGGGTGACAGAATGAGACTCCATCAAAAAAGAAAAAAATAATAAAAACAAAAATTAAAAAATAAAAAAACAAACCCAAATAATCACATGTAAGCATTAACTGTATTTGGTTTTTGGTGTTTCATTTCCTTTTTTTTTTTTTTGAGACAGAGTCTCACTGTGTCTCCCAGACTGGAGTGCAGTGGTACGATCTCAGCTCACTGCAAGCTCCACCTCCCAGGTTCACACCATTCTCCTGCCTCAGCCTCCTGAGTAGTTGGGACTACAGGCGCCCACCACCACGCGTGGCTAATTTTTTTTTATTTTTAGTAGAGACAGGGTTTCACCATGTTAGCCAGGATGGTCTCAATCTCCTCATCTCGTGATCCACCCGCCTCGGCCTCCCAAAGTGCTGGCATTACAGGCGTGAGCCACCACGCCCGGCCTGGTGTTTCATTTTTAGCCTGCCTTTACACATCAAGAAACAGAATAAAAAGTTTACTGCTTAAATACATTCATTGTAGTAAGTAGGCCATTTGCCAGTAGATTGGTTTATGTGAGTAGATTTCAAAACTGTTCCTGGTACATGTCCATGATGTTTATGAAAAAGCAGTCACAAAGGAAGAACTGCTTTCCATGAAGTTGGGGGGATATGACAAGTTCAAAGCACAGCATGCAGTAGGGACAGAGGGAATGAGACAGTGTGGGTAATGTCATGAAGGGGCAGCCTTTGAAAAATAAGAGAATAGGTGACTCAAGATTTTGTAGGCAGCAGTGAAAGTCAAAAGGTCTTAATAGGAGCTGCTGAGGACTTGCTTTGGGACTATTGTTTTTGAGATAGATACAAATACAAATTGGAATTTTTGTTTGAGTTTGCTTCTGCAAATAAGATGTCTTTCCAAGGGTATGTATGTATATATATACACACATATAATCCTTCCAGGAATATATCTATGCTGCAACAACTATCAAATCTCTGTTTCCATCTCTAATACCTTTTCTAAGCTCCAGATCATGGATCCAGCAACCTGTGAAGACCTTTCACTTCATCAATTGTCTCAGAACCCAACATGGCCAAATCTGAATGTATTAAATCCCATAAAACCTCTCCCTCCTCCTCCATTCCTTTTTTGTCTTCCTCCTCCTGCAACCCCAGGTCAGTGAAGATTTACCACTAGCCATACATTTCATTTACCTAAGGTAGACACTGGGTTCTTCTTTCAATCCTTCCTATCTCTTGTCTTTTGCTTCTAATCTCAAAAAGTTGATTCCATCTGCTAAATAACTTGCAAATCTATCCACTTCTTTCCATTTCCAGTGTCTCTAGATCAGTTTAAGATAGGGTCATTTTCCATATATGTTTCTATAATTATCTCCCCGTATCCTTCAAATTTGCTCCATTTCAACACATTCTCCAAACTATACTCAAATGGATTTTTGCAAGATGAAAACCTGAAAATATCACATCCCACTTGAAAAAAAAATCTTTTAATACCTCTCATGGATTTTAGGATAAATTCCAAATTCCTAAGGTGTTTTGTAAGGCCCTATATGATTTTTATTCCTCCTGATCTTCCAACTTACCTCTGTCGCCTCTTTCAGTCACTCCAGATCCAGTCATGTGCTGGATTTTAATTAAGCTTGCTCTCATTCTAAGCCTTTGGATATGAAATTTCTTCTTTCCCTCTTTCCTCTTCTAAAGGATGTTACTCATCCTTCAAATTCCATTTTATTATTAGTTGTAACGAGAGTAATGATGATAGTTACCATTTAACACTTTTTTCAGTTATGTCTAATACCCATAGACTATTTTTGTTCCTTTTTAAAACTTTTAAGTTTGGGGTACAAGTTCAGGTTTGTTACATAGGTGAGCTTCTGTCATGGGGCTTATCATATGGATCATTTCTTTTATGTGCTTAACACTATACACAAAATTTTTTTCTTTGCACACCAAATCCATGAGGAGGTACATAAATGGATACATTAAAGATGAGGAAACTAAGGTTAAATAATGTGAGTAAGTTATTTACTTTACAAATCTTTGGTTTCTTTGCCACCATCTTTCTTGCCCTTTAGAACTTGGGTTGGTTCTCTGCTCTTGTGCTTCCGTAGCATCTGGTACCTATTCTAGTGGTGGCACTTCTCAGCTACTATCTCCTCTTTCTTTTTTGCTATCTGCTCTGTTTCCCTTATGAGAATTTCCATACATTCGTGAGATAAATCTTATTCCACATTGTACTAACCCCCTGCCTCCGCTAATCAACCTCTCTAGCACAGTGGCTGACACACAGAAGGCATTCAAAAAATATATATTTATTGCATTAACAAAATGATAATTCTTTTTTCTGAGGTTTGCTCATCTTGTCAGAAGGAAGAAACTATTAGATTTAGCTATTTATTAACCTTTGCCTTTCCCCTTTCCCCCAAGGTTTCAAGGCTTTGTGGAATGAAATCTCCTTTTCACAAAACTGTTGGAAATACCCTGGTCTTTACTTCACTCTTTCATTTAAAAAGATTAAAAGCTAAATTTCATCTAGAATGATTGCAAGTTCACAAAATAAGAAATATATTAAAACTAAGCTGCTGTTTTGAAATTGTTTTAAATTACAAAATAGCCAAATTCTGCATAAGCTATGCAGGTAAAACAAAAGCTCCTTGTTCATTTCTGTGACATTAGTAACTCTTGCATTATTTAGTGAAAAAGAATCTGCTCACCAACTTGAGTAAAGTAACTTGCACTCATTCAGCAAAACCAGAAAAGACAGGGAATGATATTTCATCCATAATTTCAACATTCATTATAGTTGAAAAAAAGACCTGCACAATCTGATCATATAACACAAGGCCAAAGATCTCTTCAGAGTATTACAAACTTCTCCCTGTTTAATTATAAGAATCCAAGCCAGTTAACAACTTGGTGCTTTTTTAAAACATAGAATGTAATACATTCTCCCTTTTTGCCTCTGATGGTGTTGAGACTACAAATAAAATAATAGACTGGAAGTACTTGTACAATTGTACGACCAATTCTTAGGAGTTACAAAGTGATTCAAAGAAATTTAAACATATATACTCAAAAAATCAATCTTTCAAACCAGGAGGCTAATTTTACATTTAGTGCATGCAAGCAAACTTTTCTGAAATATTGTTTAGTTTTCTGTTTGTTTTTAAAAACAAAATACCAAACAAAAGAAAATGAAATTTAAGAAATAAACTTCATCTTCAAAACTGCAGATAGTACTTAATATTTATACCACTTAAGCACAATATTTCAAATTGTAAGCCATGAGACTTATGCAAATATAAAATGTGTACGTGAAAAAGATGTTATATAATTTATTAATTAGTGTGGAAATCAGTCAGATGTTGGAATGGGTTTAAAGGTAATTGGAAGAATAAACATATAGGTATATAGATAATTGGAAATGCTGAAATACATTTGCTAATAAATGTAAAAGAGTTTAATATCTTGTAGAATAATAAAATGTAAAGCTTAGATTATCTTTTCTACAGAGTATAAATAATCCCAAACAAGAATAATTTGCATTACTCTCAGCTTCCTACAATTTAATATATTACTCCTATAGAGCTATAAATCACTCCAGGCAATAGAAAGAGGGGCATACCCCTAGATAATCAGATAATTTCCCCAAATATCTACTTGATAATGTCTTACAGTCCACTGAAAGGACCTAGGAATCTGTTTTGCCCATTTCCATGTTTAACAAATTTTCTTTGACATTATCTATAGAATGAAAGACAGAAAAATTAGGCTAGCAGAGATCCTCCCTTCTGTAATACATTTTTAGTTTTAGATACTCATAAGCTTGAATCTAAATGTTCAACAAGTTAAAAGTCTTCAGTTGTTGCAACATAGACCCCAAATTTCTAAGATCGAAAATGATTTAGGAACTAATTATTGTAAAAGTCCCTACAATGACGACGTTTAAGATAACTGTAACTGAGCCTTTCAAAGAAATAGCTCACAAAATAAATTCTAACACAGGACGTCATCCAAAATCAAAGTTTTACTGCTGATGTTGTTTATTTCTTTTACTTTATATTCTGTATTTGTTCTGTGTCATAATATAATTTATGTTTGGTTTTAAATCTGCTTTGCCCGTATCTCCCCTTTCATGTAATATTTGGTTACATTTATACAAGATCAATAATTTTAATTTCATTTGTGTTTCTAGTTTTCTCAAGCAGCACAAGTAATTAGTTTGGCTTTCTATCCTGCTGAAAGTAAGTGCCATGCAGCAAGGGTGTTCTCTTGTTCAACGCTATCCCCCCAGCATGCCTGCTGAGGATGAAGGGCTCAATCAACATATATTACTTGAATGAATATTCTGGCTGAACTGCAATCACAACAGTTTTGAATAAGATACAAGAATACTGAATTGACTTGACTCATTCAACTTTATAAATATTAACTTTTAATAAATCACTTTATCATATATATATGTATATACAGTTTGTGAATGAATAAGCATAAAATTAAGGACATCGAGTCAGTGGACAAAATGATAACTTCCCTTCTGCATTTTTTTCAGTGAGCACAGGGATCAGCTTTGATACTAAGCAACTGAAGTAATATATTTTTCCATTATCCTTCTCTGTGTAACAGGTAACAAATCAGTTGCATATTGCATAATTCCTAACAAGGCCAATAAAGAAATGGACTATTGGGAACTAATGAAATAAAATCTACTGTGTTCATGTCTTGGGTTTTTCCTTCTTCAGCGTTCAGCTAAAAATTAAAAAGAAAACATTGATATATAGAAAAAGAAAGCAAAGACTTTTGTCTTTTATTAAAACTAAAGAACGACTTGGAATCAGGACAAAAGTAGATCAGTACTTCATAATTCTATATGGAATATATCATAGTTGAGAATTTGAACCTATAATGACAACTCTTAACTCCTACAAGGTTCTTAGACTTAAAAGAAAAATTAAGTTTAATAGATTAGTTTCAAAGATTGAAAGGCAGTCTGATTTTCTAGAAGTATAAAGATACTTGCTTTAATAGCTCTGAGTTAGCAAGTCTATGTACATAAAATCACCCCTTTCCTTGAACATCCATTTAATCCTGCCAGAGACAAAGACTTAAATGTGTATGTAACAGAGAGAAAATTTTGCTATTTGCAGCTAAACACTTTTCTTAAATGTATGTATTATATATTCTTTTATGTTAGGAATAATAGTGCTATTCTTGTAAAAATTATTCATGTTCATTGTAAAGAAAAAAGTAAGGTGTACAAATTCACCACTGGCATTAACGTTGGACAATTATAAATTCAGAAATTCTCTTATTCATATATATGTAGAAGATACATAGAAAGATAGATAGAAGTAATTTTAGAATCTTTGATCATATTGTAAATGCTACTTTGTAATAAAAGGCAACCATTTTACCTTCTGAATTAAACAGAAGGGGAGAAAACTGGAAGTCAAACTGAAAGAATCTGAAATGTACATAAAAGTTTCTTCACTGCAGGAGATATGATTTCCTAAAAGGCCCTCTGGCAAAAAAAAAAAAAATTATTCTTATGTTTAAGGTCTGATGTTCTTGGCATTCATTGACCTGAATCCAATTTCCTGGAACAAAACGTGCCTTTTTAAGCTGAGAGTCAACTGTTAATTTTAGGGATCACTTCTTTGTTACATTTTTGACTGATGCTTTTTCTGTTTCATTCACTGAGTTATCCTGAAATATCACTTAGCCTTTACAGGACTGTCTTCACCCTCCACACCTAAAAAGGAACGTGGTGGAATATAGCGATGAAGAGTACTGGCACTAGAGCCAAGCTGGCCAGCTTTAAGCCCCAGCTTCTCCGTTTCCTATTTGTGTGACCGCTGAGCAATTTAACTTCTTAAAGCTAATTTTAAAAATCTTTTTTTATTAGAGAAATAAAAATGATAATTCCTATTGTTGTGTTGATTGTGTCAGATGAAGATATATGTAAAGCCCTTAAAAAGTACCTGGCACAAAGTAATTGCTTAATAATCTTTTTAACTGTTATCATATCTATTGTTACAATATCATTGTTTTTTATTTACTTTATTTTTCTCATCTTTCTTCTCTGTCAGTGTTATTGGTCGGGAAACAGCACAACCAAATTTGGTAATTTGGGGAGAGTTCAAGAAATAAACCGTTTATAAAAGTGTGGGAAGATTATAGGAAAACCCCAAAGGATGTGCAGTGACAGGGAGTGTGGGAAGAAGAATTCTTACTTCCCCAGATCTGAAGCGGTGAAGTAAGGAAGCGGTTACAGAAACTCAAAGAGAAATACAGAGAGAGAGAAGGCGATGCAGGTAGAGGGAGAGGAGGACAAAGACAGAGAATATGCAGAGTAGAGGGGACCTATTGTTTGGAGACGGCAGGCAGCAGGCCCACTCTCATCCTCTGATCCTGTGAGGAGCTGGCCAAAGGGAAAACTACCCAGACCTCATTCTCTTACCCTGCTCCAGTCTTTTGCAAGTACATCCCTTTAGCTAAACACAATCAGAAGCCCCAGAATGAGAAACCTTTGCTGTATTATCTTATTCTGGTAGGCCACTGGGGATACAATGCAATTACAGCCAAATGGAAAATATCCAGCACAGCATGCAATTTTATTCTTTCATGTCTCCTCTGTCCCTTGCTATTGCTAATTTATTGTTCTGTGTTAGTGTTATTTGGGGGGTCTCAATTTGTTTCTTTGACTCTGCTATTTTCCTTTTTATCCATGTAGTTGTTTTATCATCTAGTCTCTGATCTTAAGATTATATTCATATTCTTATTTGATCTTGTATTTTATTAGATTCATGTTTTCATTAAAATATTTTATAGTCTCATGGGACTTTTTAGAAACATGTTCTTAGGTTGCCTTTTATTCAGAAGGTTTCTACACTCTTCTCCTGTATGTTGATTTTATGTTTGTTTTGTTTCCACATTATTATACTATTTGTTTTCATCCTGATCATACTTAATATGAGATTCTTTATTAAAGTTTTCATTTCTTCTGATATAGGATATTTAAATTCTCTTTCATAGCCTCATTGGCTGTAACTGGAGTCTTGTGTTCTATAGTTCTGGGAAGTGATGGTGGGGAAAGGCTCTTTTGAAGGCACATGTACCTTTTGCTGATGGAACTTGGCCCTGTCCTCTCTAAGATGGCTGAAATGTCTAAGGCACCCTTGGAGTTCAAATCTTTCCAATTCTTTATGTAGTCTTAGGCCTCAGTTCTTTAGCCCAAATGCTTCATCTACATCTCCCCACCAACTGTTTCTGCTCTCCCTCATCTGAAATGGGGAAACAGAAAATCAACTCAGACAATTTTTTTGAAAATGTCAGCTATTCATAAGGATTTACAGGATGTTGTCAACTCACCAGTACTGCTTCTAGAAGGTGGTAGTAGAAGAGGGGCTAAGAGATTCTTCTGAATCCTCAGACTCTGTCCCTGTTACCACCTCTTGATATTTAAGGTGTGTGGATAAGAACATTCTTCTGCTTTGTCATAGTTTAATAGTCGGTAAATTTTCTATTCATTTGTATTATTTTCAGGTGTTTTTCACTTCATTAGATAATGACTATACAGACACACACACATGCATATACACACAATTGAAGTATTTCTACAGTTTCTTTAGATGAGTTGGTATTTGTATCAGTCTGTTTTCATGCTGCTGATAAAGACATACCCGAGATTGGGCAGTTTACAAAAGAAAGCAGTTTAATTGGACTCACAGTTCCACGTGGCTGGGGAGGCCTCACAATCATGGCAGAAGGCAAAGAGGAGCAAGTCACATCTTACATGGATGGCGGTAGGCAAAGAACTCCTGGTTTTTTAAAACCATCAGATCTCGTGAGATTCATTTACTATCATGAGAATAGCATAAGAACGACCCACCCCCATAATTCAATCACCTCCCACCAGGTTCCTGCAATGACCTGTGGGAATTGAGGGAGTTAAAATTCAAGATGAGATTTGGGTGTGAACACAGAGCCAAATCATATCAGTATTTTAATCCATTCTCACACTGCTGTGAAAAATACCTGAGACTGGGTAATTTATAGAGAAAAGAGGTTCAATTGACTCAGCGTTCCACATGGCTGGGGAGGTTTCAGGAAACTTACAACTGTGGTGGAAGGCACCTGTTCACAGGGCAGGAGGAGAGAGAATAAGTTTCAGCCGGGGAAATGCCAGACGCTTATAAAACAATCAGATCTCGTGAGAACTCACTATCATGAGAACAGCATGAGGGATACTGCTCCCATGATTGAATTACCTTCCACAGCGTACCTCCTACTACACGTGGGGATTATGGAAATTACAATTCAAGATGTGATTTGGGTGGGGCCACAGTAAAGCCCTATCATTCTACACCTGGTCCCTGCCAAATATCATGTCCTCACATTTCAAAACACAATCATGCCTTCCCAATAGTCCCCCAAAGTCTTAACTCACTTTAGCGTTAACCCAATAGTCCAAGTCCAAAGTCTCATCTGAGACAAGGCCAGTTCCTTCTGCCTATGGGCCTGTAAAATCAAAAGCAAGCTACTTACCTCCTAGATACAATATGGGTACAGAAATTGGGTCAATACACCCATTCCAAATGGGAGAAATTGACCAAAACCAAGGGGCTACAGGCCCCATGCAAGTCCAAAATCCAATAAGGCAGTCATTAAACCTTAAAGTTCCAAAATGATCTCCTTGGACTCCATGTGTCACCTGATGCAAGAGGTGGGCTCCCATGTCCTTGGGAAGCTCTGTCCCTGTGACTTTGCAAAATATAGTACCCCCATCCCAGGGACTTTCATGGGCTGGCATTGAGTGTCTGTGACTTCTTCAGGCACATGGTGCAAGCTATTACTTGGTCTACCATTCTGGAGTCTGGAGGATGGTGGCCCTCTTCTCATAGATCCACTAGGCAGTGCCCCAGTGGGGACTCTGTGTGGGAGATCTGACCCCATATGTCCCTTCTGTACTTCTTTAGCAGAAGTTCTCCATGAGGGCTTCACCCCTGCAGCAAACTTCTGCCTAGACCTCCAGCCATTTGTATACATCTTCTGAAATCTAGGCAGAGGTTCCCAAACCTCATTTCTTGACTTCTGGGCACCCCCAGTCTCAACACCTTCCAAAGCATGGGGATTGCACCCTCTGAAGCCACGGCCCGAGCTGTACTTTGGCCCCTTTTAGACATGGCTGGAATGGCTGGGACACAGAGCACCAAATTCCTAGACTGCACAAAGCAGGAGGGCCCTGGGCCCTGCCCACAAAACCATTTTTCCCTTCTAGGTCTCTGCATCTGTTATGGGAAGTGCTGCCAGGAAGATCTCTGACATCCCCTGAAGACATTTTCCCTATTGTCTTGGTTATTAATATTTGTCTCCTCGTTATTTATGAGAATTTCTGCAGAGGGGTTGAATTTCTGCCCAGAAAACAGGTTTTTCTTTTCTACTGCATCATCAGGTTGCAAATTTTCCCAACTTTTATACTCTGTAACCTCTTCAATGCTTTGTTGCTTGGAAATTTATTCAACCAGATACCCTAAATCAGATCTCTCAAGTTCAAACTTCCATAGCTCTCTAGGGCAGGGGCAAAAAGCTGCCAGTCTCTTTGCTAAAGCATAGCAAGAGTGACCATTACTCCAGTTCCCGAGAAGTTTCTCATTTTCATCTGACACCACCTCAGCCTGGCCTTCATTATTCATATCATTATCAGCATTTTGGTCAAAGCCATTCAGTAAGTCTCCAGGAAGTTCCAAACTTTCCCACATTTTCCTGTCTTGTTCTGAGCCCTCCAAACTGTTCTAATCTCTGCCTGTTACCCAGTTCTGAAGTCACTCCCACATTTTCAAGTATCTTTATAGCAGCACCCCACTCTCTGTGGTGCCAAGTTACTATTTTAGTACATCTCACACTTCTATGAAGAAATACCTGAGACTGGGTAATTTATAAAGAAAATAGGTTTAATTGACTCACAGTTCCACATGGCTGGGGGAGACCTCAGGAAACTCACAATCATGGTGGAAGGCACCGCTTCACAGGCTGGCAGGGGAGAGAATGAGTGCCAGCAGAGGAAATGCCAGATGCTTATAAAACTATCAGATCTCGTGAGAGTTCAGTCACTATCATGACAACAGCATAAGGGAAACTGCTCCCATGATTCAGCTACCTTCTACTGGGTACCTCTCATGACACATGGGGATTATGGGAATCATAATTCAAGATGAGATTTGGGTGGCGACACTGCCAGACTATATCAGGTGGCAAATGGAGAATAGATATTTTATTAACTCTTGGTATTTAATTATCTTTTCTCCAAATAATTATAAATTCTAAATATAATTGGAAAAAAAATAAGGAAAAATAGATACATCAATATAATTAGCATTTTTTTGTATTTAGCAATGCTAAGAATCTTTGTTTTTATCAAACAAAAAGATGGAATGATGACCATAGCTACACTTTGGGGGAGTTCATAAAAGGGAGAAGAGAGAGCATTCCTTGGCATGAACTTATTTGCAGGCATAGCAAGGAAAAGAGGACATTCCTTTTAAGTGGGTTTCCTGAGGTACCTAACAAGCAGAAAGAACTCAACAAATATTTGCTCACTGATTAAAAATCAGAACTTAAAGTTTTGCCACTTCATAAATCCTGTAACTCAAAATAGCCTAATTATATTTTTCAAGTCAATGAAAAATGTTTAAGCTTCAAATAGACTTGATTTTATGTGGCTCAGAAGCCACTCCACGTAGTCACTATTATTGGAAATTTTCTGTGACCCTGGGCATGCTTGCCACTTCCTATTTATCACAGAAACCAAATAATAAACCTGCTTCCTGAAGTTTATCAGAAAAGTGCTGGGTGTATTCAGGGGAGAGAAACAGAGAAGATGGTGATGGTGGTTATTAATAATAATTAATTATTTATACAGTGCTGACAGAGGGCTCACTGATGGAGAAGGTGCAGAATCCGAGATAGACTCCTCTCTGCCTGGAGTCAGAATTCTAAGTGAGATAAGCAATTCAGACATGAAATAAGCCTTGTCAAGCCAGAGGTCAAAGCTTCTAATTTCAGAATTTCTTTAGCATAAGTTTCACTTTTTAAAGTTATTAAGAGCTTATTCTATAGTGGTAACAAGTGGCCTTCCAATAATACACAAGTTTAGGTACAATACAATATGTTCTCCTCTCAAAACAACTTAAAATATGAATGAATATCCTAAATTATAAAATTATTTTGACTAGAGACTCAGAAATGGAGTTCGATTACTATCTTTCCTTTCTTACTTCATTTTTGTCTGAAATAGCCGTGGGTTTTTTTAAAATGCAGTTTATTAGACCAGGGTAAATGCTGGCCTTAAATGGGCTGAAAATAATATTCTAGCATGTTTTTATTAGCAATTTCTGCCCCAATGGGGTATAGCAGGAAATTTAATAGAAGCTGTGGCCTCCAGGAGCCTTTGGAGACAACAGAGCTTTCTGAGGAAAACACAAGGAGCAGGACAGTTAACTTTCTTAAGAAATTCTTTGTAGGTCTGAACTATTGCCCAGTTCAGTTACTCTTGAAAAAGCAAACAGCTGTCATCGACATTTTAGGATCTGGGGAGGAGGGGTGGAAAGCTGTAGCGTCACTAAGAAAGCAGCCAGCCATCAGCCCCATGCCTGTTTCACTGCCTGCCATCATCCACGTAAGATGTGACTTGCTCCTCTTTGCCCTCCACCATGATTGTGAGGCCTCCCCATCCACATGGAACTGTGAGCACAATTAAACCTCTTTCTTTTGTAAATTGCCCAATCTCAGGTATGTCTTTATCAGCAGTGTGATAATGGAAATGTGCAGAGTCCTTTAAATACCTCCATCCACTTAAAGAATCTCTGATTCCCCAAACCGAAACAACGACCCTATTCAATGGTTGCATTTTTCTCTCTTCTTGGTATAAATATATTCTTTAAAAATACTTAAATTACCCTGGGGAATAGTTAAAGAATTGGAGATGAGAACAGTGATTTTCTGAAAAGAACACCTTAACTAGCAGATATATCTTCAGGCAACAACAAAATTAATGACCAGTCATAACCCAAACCAGAGCATTCAGAATGGCAACTGACATCTTGCTACATTCCTCTGACTTATCATGTTCTTTTTCTCTCGCTTGAAGGGGAGATAAAGCTCTTAATCATCAAGAATGCTTAGACTAGTGATTGAAGAGAGTCATATTCAAGCTATTTCTTCCACAGTGGGTTGTGACTCTGGGGCTCAAAATGTTTCCAAGCTGCTGATTTTGGGGTTATCCATGAGAAATAGCCATTCAAGTAACATAATTCTAGAAACATAAAATCTGGACCTCAATTTCTTCCCCTCTGCTATGTGATTTACATGTCACTCTACCTCATCAATTTCTTGTCACTTGGGAACTAAATTGATTAAATCTTGTTGAATTATCTGAGTGAACTATCACCAACATCAAAGCATCACTTCTGTACAATTTTTCAAAGCTAAGCCTAACTGTCTCCGTATTACATTTCAAGCCAACTACAGCAACAACTCTGTCCCATTAATTACAACAACTGCTCTTTTTCTTTGCCAACTCTGCCCTAGCTATTGGGAAATTTACCAGCAACTGGACATCTCTCTCTAAGGCTTCTTCTACATCATAAAAATGTTGTTGAGTTATACTGAGGTGGAATGTAGCTTACAACTCCATTTTTGACATGTTAGACTATAAGTCTATTTTTATAAAAATAACTGAACAGTGCATTCAATGGAACCATCTTCTTGATCTAAGTAACAATAATTAAACATAAAATCTCTGTCGTATGTATACTTCTATGGTGTACATATGTTTTTATTTGTGTGTACACACATATATGCAGTGATGATGATGTAAATATGCATGTATATAAGCTGTGGTATTCACAAGCAACCATATATTCTTCCCTTGATTCCAAAATCACAGGGTTTCTATATCAATGGACTTCCTTGATAAAACAGAAAATTTAATTTTATACATATACACAGACACACATACATACACAGAAAGAGAGAGAGAGTCTCACTCTGCCACCCAGGCTGGAGTGCAGTGGTGCAATCTCAGCCCACTGAAATCTCTGCCTCCCCGGGTTCAAGCAATCTTCGTGCCTCAGCCTCCCAAGTAACTGGGATTACAGGCATGCACCACCATGCATGGCAATTTTTTTATTTTTAGTAGAGATGGGGTTTCAGTATGTTGGCCAGGCTGGTCTCAAACTCCTGGCCTCAAGTAATCCATCTGCCTTGGCCTCTCAAAATGCTGGGATTACAGCATGAGCCACTGTGACCAGTCGAAATATTTAATTATATTTAAGGCAAAAAAACAGTCAAGAACTTCAACTCCATTACAAGAAAATGTAACACGAGTTCCTCTTGAAGCAATAATCAATTTAGAAAAATATTTTGACATTTAATTATATATATATTTACCATATCATTGAATAGTTATTTTCTAATCCATGACATTGTATATTTTTCTAAGATCAGATTTATCCACATTAATATACTAGTATAACCTTTAAACTAAGGTGACAACTGATCAAGGGTGAAGAAGAATACTTCTTAAATACCAAGAGACATTTTGATTATATGGTTCAAATTGTAAAGAGTCTTGTAACTTCATCAAATAAACAAGACTTTAGCTATAGCTTTGAAATAGTATCAGCTACATAAAATTGACCTTGGAAAAATTGTGTTTTCAAATGGTATGAAGATCTTCTATTGAACATTGTAATTTAGCAAGGACCACAAAGGTTTTCCTAATCAAAGTGTAGATGCATTTTATCAGTACTATCCATAGGTTGTTTTCGTTGTATACACTGCAATTATTGCAAATTTGGGACTGACTCTAAATCCAGCCCTTAGGGAATTAGTAATAATATGGGCATAGAACATGCATAATATTTCCACCATTTCAGAAATTTCACTCTTTCCTCTTCCCATTTTTCTGATTCTCCAGCAGAATCACTTGTCTGATATTTTTATCACAATAGTGGTAGATTTGTGTTCAGCATAATGTCTGTGCAGTTTTTACATAAATCATTATGTCTACATAAATCATAATTTTACATAAATCATAAATGTCTATCCAAGTTTTTACATAAATCATTAATTCTTTTTATTGCTGAGAAGTATTCCATCATATGACTGTGTCACAATGTGTTTATCCACTCACCTGTTCATGGATATTTGTGTTGGTTCCAGATTTTGGCTAATAAAATTGAAGATGTTACAATTATTCTTGTGAAGGTCTTTGTGTAGATTTATGTATTTATTTCTCTAGTGTAATCGATTTGGATTACTGGGGCATCGGGTAACTACAAGAAACTGTCAAGCTGTTTCCCAAAGCAATTTATGAGAGAGTCCAGTTACATCGTATCTCCACCAACGGTTGGTATTCTGGGTCTTTTTAATTTACCTATTCTAAGAGGTATCTCATTTTTGTTTTTAGTTTGCATTTCAGTGATAATAATAAATTTTCATGTGCCTATTAGTCACTTATATATCTTCTTTTATAAAGTGCCTGTCCACACCTCTTAATCATTTTATCTTTTTAATATTGAGTTGTAAGTATTCTTCATATATTCTAAATGTACATTGTTTTCTCAGATACACATATTGTTAATATTTCCATATCCTTTGGCTTGTTTTTTCATTTGATGATCAAAATGTTTAACTTTATGAAGTATAATTTGTCACTTCTTTCTGTCCTGCTAAGAAATCTATTTCTATTCCAAGGTCATAAAGATATTTATTTATTCGCTTTCTTCTAGAAGATTGAAATCTTAGCTTTTAAGTTTAGGTTTGCAGAAATTGTCCTCCAACATTGTTGTGACTTTTAAGTATGTAAAGTGAGTAATAAGAAAGCTTTTCTTCTTTGAAATGCGTGAATTTATTAGCAGTGATTAAGAGTGTCTATGTGGAGGTTAGCAACATTAAAAGATAATTTCATATGCAAAAGTCTTTCTTTATAGACACCCAAAATTATTATAAAGTGAACACTATTTTGATGCCCTTTTACTCTATTTTATTTTGATGGAAGTTAGTGGATGATTCAAAGCCAGAAATCATGCATGTGTTCCTTAGTTTTGTTAGAAGCATCCTGTATGGCATTGCCCAAGACCTTTCATCTCCATTAGCACAAGGATGGTTTGTCATTCTCTCAGTAATCAGGATGATAGGAGAAATTAATTAAGTTCAGTGTAGATGAATTTACTGACTAGCCATTCCCACATCCCTGCCCCAGCATAATCACTTAAAATGGCATAGCAGCACTTCCACATGCATTATATATAATTGGAGCCATAGAGCTATCCTATGAAATAAGTAGGACTGATATTATTATTTTACAGATGAAGAAATATGATTCTTCTGAACAATACTAAGTTACTAAAGGCTCCAAGAGGTTGGTGCTGAGTTAAACAAATTAGTAAATGACAAAGAGACTTAAACCTTATCGGCCAACATCATCAATCATGCTCTTTCCCAATACCAGGCGGCATAAGCTCATTTAAATTTATGTACTGGGAATTGATGTCTCTGTCTTAGCCCACCATGGTGGAGGATACATTAATGCAGCTCATGTTGAGTATTCACTATACATAGTGCTCTTTTATACAATATACAAGGAATATGAAGGAATGTAAGATATACCCATGTCTTTCATGATTGTTTTCAGACATAACTATAATATCAGAAATATATAAGATGTATAAAAATGGTGAAATAAACCAGAACTTTAGTAATTCAGACAAGAGGAAGTTTACTCCTGAATGACATGAGGCTATGTCATAGAGATAAGTGAGGGGATTTGTCCTTACAGTGTTGAACTCTGCTTCAAAGACTCCGTTTATATTCCCATAAAAACTGAACAAAGTTTTTATGTTTGGATTGTTGGCTACAAAAATTTAAATCTAATTGAACACTACAATTTCAAACCTTTCTCAATTCCATAACACTACCATCCGGCAGTTTGTAAACAGCTCTGGTTATTGGCTCTGCTATAACTACCATTAAAAATATGGTGGACAAGGAAATTAAAATAAAATAGAGTTTTTGAAAGGCTTTTCAAGGCAGAAAGCATAACAGTGTATAGAGTCAAGGAAAGCTGTTTTAGTTACTTACTATGTGACCTTTGGCAAGGAAGTCTTACCTCAATTTCTTCCTCTGTAAGATGGTAAAATTAATACCTACTCTGCATCATTCATATAAGAATTATAAATAATAAGTGTAAAGTAGCTACACATAATAATTTTTCAGTTAATGGTAGCTATTATCACAAAATAGCTCTATTTAAAGTTGAAAATTTTGGATCTCAGATAATTGATGAATAGATTCTTGTAACAATTATTTATTTTGCAGTGCTACATGGAAATAATTTTATTAGATATTGCTTTAAGATACAAAAACATTGTTAGGTATTGTTTGAAGATGCAAAATACTACTAATAATATTTCCCACTTCCATCAGCATCCAGAGATGGAGAATGAGTTAGAAGAAAGGACAAACAGGCAGAAATGACTGAACTGTAAGGTAATGAACGAGAGACTAAAGTATTATCAAGAATGGACTGAAGGCAGAATCAGCTAACTACATGTTTTAGAAATTGGGTAATAATTCTGTAAATCAGATTGGAACATGATGCCAACAAATATTTCTAAACCAAGCGTTACTTTGGCAAGACATGGTTACCAAATCCCAATTTTGCCTTTTACCTACGTCATTGTGTAAGTTCCCAAATGAAAAAAAAAATCCACAGAGCATGAAGCAAAGTTAAGGAACACTATATTACTAGCTAAAAGTACAGTTTTAAAACCTTTGTTTTTCTTTGTTTTGAAAGCATAGCATACTGTATGAGTCTTTGGAGACACTATTTTTTTTCTCTCACCGAGCTACTGAAATTCATTTGAGATTTCCCAGATGTAGAAAAATAGATCAATCATTTTCTACTGTGTAATTTTCTACTGTGTTCAATCATTCTGCTAATATTTCATTGTGTGAATGCACTAAAATATAATTATGATTATCCTGTTTATGAGTATTTGGGTTGTTTCTAGTGTTTGTTATCATGAACATAGATGCTAAGAACATTTTGTCTCCTTGGTTTCTCATGAAATGTATCTAGAATTGAAACTTCTGGAATATTAAAATTGTAGTGAATGCAAAGATTCAACTTTAAAAATTAAATTGCATTGTTTTCCAAATTTATTATACTTTTTTTTTGAGACAGAGTTTCCCTCTGGAGTGCAGTGGTGCAATCTCGGCCCACTGTAACCTTTGCCTTCTGGGTTCAAGCTATTCTCCTGCCTCAGCCTCCCAAGTATCTGGGACTATAGGCACTCGCCACCATGCCTGGCTAATTTTTGTATTTTTAGTAGAGATGGGGTTTCACCACACTGACCAGACTTGTCTTGAACTCCTGACCTCAAGTGATCTGCCCGCCTTGGCCTCCCAAAGTGCTGGGATTACAGGCGTGATTCACTGCACCCAGCCTATACTAATTTATACCTACCAGTAATGCAAAAAAATAAAAAGGCCTTCATTGATCTTTAATTTCTCCAACACCTGATAATTTTAAAATTTCTTAATTTTTGGTAATTGAAAGAGTTGTTAAATGCTATCTCACTATGATTTTTACTTTTACTTCACTGATGAGTAAAGAGACTGACAGTTACTGTCTACTAAGTATTCATGGCTTGTGGAGTGTTGAGCAATAGAAAGAATATTTAGGTCCACCTAAGGGCATAAGATAGTAATGATTTCTCATTCAAAAGGGATATTTTGTTAAGACTGGGGCTGATCTTTTCTATTTCTTTTTTATTTTTCCATAAGTTATTGGGGGTACAGGTGGTATTTGGCTACATGAGTAAGTTCTTTAGAGACGATTCGTGAGATATTGGTGCACCCATCACCTGAGCACTATACACTGCACCCTCTTTGTAGTCTTTTATCCCGCGTCCCCCTCCCATCCTTCCTCCCAAGTCTCCAAAGTCCATGGTATGATTCTTATGCCTTTGTGTCCTCATAGCTCAGCTCCCCCATATCAGTGAGAACATACAATATTTGGTTTTCCGTTCCTGAGTTACTTCACTTAGAATAATAGTCTCCAATCTCATCTAGGTTGCTGCAAATGCCATTAATTCATTCATTTTTATGGCTGAGTAGTAGTTCATATATATATATCACAGTGTCTTTATCCACTCATTGATTGATGGGCAGTTGGGTTGATTCCATGATCTTGCAATTTCAAATTGTGCTGCTATAAACACGTGCGTGCAAGCACCTTTTTCGTATAATGACTTCTTTTCCTCCGGGTAGATACCGAGTAGTAGGATTGCTGGATCAAATGGTAGTTCTATTTTTAGTTCTTTAAGGAATCTCCACACTGTTTTACACAGTGGATGTACTAGTTTACATTCACCAACAGTGTACAAGTGTTCCCCTGTCACTGCATCCACACCAACATCTACAGTTTTTTGATTGTTTGTTTGATTATGGCCATTCTTGCAGGAGTAAGGTAGTATTACACTGTGGTTTTGATCTGCATTTCCCTGATCAATTGTATTAGGATTTTACTGGAGTTATACTAAATCTCTAAATTATTTAGAGAGAATGATATTTAGGGGATATTGATAATTGATATTAAGCCTATCTATTCAACAAGGAATCATAACTTACTTAGAAGTAGTTTAATGTTTTTCAAAAACTTGTATGTATGCTGCACACGTATGTCTATTGTGGCACTATTCACAACAGCAAAGACTTGAAACCAACCCAAATGTCCATCAATGATAGACTGGCTTAAGACATGTGGCAAATATACACCATGAAATACTGTGCAGCCATAAAAAAGGATGAGTTCATATCCTTTGCAGAGACATGGGTGAAGCTGGAAACCATCATTGTAAGCAAACTATCACAAGAACAGAAAACCAAACACCACATGTTCTTACTCATAAGTAGGAGTTGAACAATGAGAACACATGGAGACAGGGAAGGGAACGTCACACATCGGGGCCTGTCGGGGGATGGGGGTGCTGGGGGAGGGATAGCATTAGGAGAAATACCTAATTTAAATGACGAGTTCATGGGTGCAACAAACCAACATGGCACATGTATAACTATGTAACAAACCTGCACATTGTGCACATATAGCCTAGAACTTGATGTATATATTTAAAAAATTGCACGTATGCATTGTTTGTTAGATTTACTGCTAGGCACTTGTATTAGTTTTCTAGGTCTGCCATAGCAAAGTGCCAAAGAACAGGTGGCTTAAACAACAAAAATTTATTTCCTCTAAGATCAAGGTGTCAGCCTGGCCTGTTTCATTCTGAGACCTCATTCTTTAGCTTGTGACAGTCATCTTCTCCCTTTGTCTTCACAAAGTCTTTCCTCTTTGCATCTCTGTGTCTTAATCTTCTTCTCTTATAAAAACACAGTCATATTGAATTAAGGCTTATCCATATGACCTCATTTAACCTTAATTACCTCTGTAAACACTCTATCTCCAAATGCAGGCACATTCTAAGGTACAGGGGTACAGAACTTCATGGGTGTAGAATTTGGGGAAAAACATAGTTCAGCCAATTAACAGCACATAATATGCTTTACTATTTGTTATTTAAAATAGTTTTTAAAATTATTTTTTAATTGCTGTTCATTGATTTTATATCCAGCCATATAGTTATCCTCTTCTATTTTTCTAAAAATCTCATTTTGTTTGATTTCTTCTTTTCCAATCCTTCCCTGCTTGTTTTTTTATTGGGCTGCCTACAAACTCAATGCAAGTGGTAATTCTGTACATCATCTTCTACCTGACTTTTTAAAAGAATGCTTTCATCTCCTCCCCAGTTAGCATGGTGTGTGTTTTTTTTTTTTTTTTGGTTTTTGTTTTGTTTTGTTTTGTTTTGACATTGATTGAGTTTTATAAGAAGAAACATTAAGAGAGATTTTATGCCCATTGTTAACATGCTGTCGAGTTATTTTTTTTTTCTTTAATCTAAATCTCCAGACTAACTGGCTAACTCAGTTAGCTAGACTAACTGGCTGAAAAAAAGATATTGTTAGACTTCGCATGTGTACAACTTATTCATCTGTAAAGAAAAATATTTAAGGGATAGGTACATGTTCATGCTTTCCCTATGAAAATAGCAGCCTTGTACCCTAAAGAATACAAAGCTAAGCCATCTCACTCTTCAAGTGAGATATCATTGCACTAGACAGTGTGGTATAGTACTTTGAGAATGTGGACTCTGCAATCTGGAAGTACCTATTTACTACTCACTAAGTGTGGATCTTAGCGATTTCTTTTTTTTTTTTTTTTTCTTTTTTTTTTTTTTTGAGACGCAGTCTCGCTGTGCAGCCCAGGCTGGAGTGCAGCGGCGTGATCTCGGCTCACTGCAAGCTCCGCCTCCCGGGTTCACGCATTCTCCTGCCTCAGCCTCCCGAGTAGCTGGGACTACAGGCGCCCGCCACCGCGCCCGGCTAGTTTTTCGTATTTTTTAGTAGAGACCGGGTTTCACCGTGTTAGTCAGGATGGTCTCGATCTCCTGACCTCGTGATCCACCTGCTCGGCCTCCCAAAGTGCTGGGATTACAGGCGTGAGCCACCGCGCCCGGCCTATTTCATTTTTCTATGCATCAATTTCCTCATATGAACAATGCCAATTATAATAATAAAGTATGTTCCCTATAGAATTGCTTTAGAATTGGATCCACGTCCTTACATTGCTTAGAACAACTCCTGATATGTAAATGATCAATACACGTTGACCACCATTATTTTGTTGTATGATATGCAGGAATAAGTCCAAATCAGAAGTACAACACCTTGCGTATGTATCCATTTGCACTTACCTCCACCAAAAATGTGCTTGTGTTCTTGCTAAAACTGAAATGATGACCCATCAAATGTTCATTTCTCTGAGGGCTGGGCACAGTGCTAGTGAAGCTAAGGTTATATTAGCAGAATTGTAAAGAGGCAAGCTGTTCCAGGATCATGATTGCCACCTCCAGACACTCGTCTTTCTAATAACTGTCAGCTGTCATAGAAGGTGGAACGAGAGCAGTGTCTTTAACCCATTTTCATTATTAAAAATACTGTATGGCACATGTTAATAGTGATGTCTCTACACTAGACCTCAACATATTGTCATAGCAGAACTGATGTTTTGAGGGGTTACTG
The DNA here is from genome assembly GCF_037993035.2 of Macaca fascicularis. NCBI lineage: Eukaryota > Metazoa > Chordata > Mammalia > Primates > Cercopithecidae > Macaca > Macaca fascicularis. The sequence goes on along the minus strand of NC_088377.1, from coordinate 165,831,589 downwards.
AGTGTGCATCAAGGCCTGTCAGAAGATAGTTGGGATGTTTTTCCAGGCACAATTTCTTAGCTGATATTAAAGTCTCTAAGAGAACTTATTGACTGTCAGTTCATAAAGAAATCAGAGCAAGGTGAATCTTTTTTTTTTTTTTTAAAGAAAATGGGATGTTTTTTCTCTTGTATTGGTTGTAAGTGCATCGTAAAACACAGAAGAAGAGTGAAAATGTTCGTTTCCCAGAGAGTGACTTATTCCTGGCATTGAGCCTATGGACCTGCAACAATATATGATTGAACCAATGCCTTTAATGTGTGAACTTGAGGCATCTAAAGACATAACACATACTCCAGACAAATGCCCTCAGAGACAGGCATGTCATTCGGAAGACTTTCCGCATGAATAACATTGCTGACACATGGCCTAACAAAGTCTGTCAGATGTTTTCATTTTCAAGTGGAAGAGAAAACCATCCGGTACCCAGAACAAATAGTCTCAGATCACTACGAAGAGACGCCTATATTCTACTCCAGCTGAAACTTAGGCAAATTCAAATTTTAAAAAGGGTAAAAAGTTGATGAGTGGAGTACTTTTCTTTTTTTATATTTTTGAGACAGAGTTTCTCTCTTGTTGCCGAGGCTGGAGTGCAATGGCACGATCTCCGCTCACTGCAACCTCTGCTTCCCGGGTTTAAGCAATTCGCCTCTTCAGCCTCCCAAGTAGCTGGGATTACAGGCATGCGCCACCACACCCAGCTAATTTTGTATTTTTAGTAGAGACAGGGTTTCACCATGTTGGTCAGGCTACTTTTGAACTCCTGACCTCAAGTGATCCGCCCACCTCAGCCTCCCAAAGTGCTGGGATTACAGGCTTGACTCACCGCGCCCGGCCAGTGGAGTACTTTTCTACCCAAGTTATCAGACATAATTTTGATAGAGAGAAATGTTCTCTCAGACATGAAATGATCTATCGATTGCTATTGAGGTAACTTAAGACAGGCAGCCACTTCCAGCAGTCTATTGAGCAAGTAACACAGAAAACTGCCTTCAACTGGAGGCAGGTAGTTAAAGTGAACAAGGAGACTTAATGCTTTTGTTTATCAAGAACTCTGGACCAGGTACAGGGTTAACTGTCAGAGGCAAAAATATCATGCTCTTTCAACTCAAAAATCTTACAATATAGTAGGGGAAATACACCAAAAAGATCATTAAAATCAATGCTGAAAGAGATGGAAAAGCTCTACACAGAGGAGAATAAAGGAAAGGAGTACCTCACCCAGGCCAACTGTCCAAAGATGATGTCTAGGACTGGAAATAAAGATTTACCTCACATGACTACTAAACCGTTAGTAAATTTTCATAATAATACCTCCTAAGAAGCTGTACCGCTTTTTAGATTCCTTTTTCTCATAATTTTTTTCATCCAAAAACACTCTAAATAAATATGCTTCAAGAAATAATAGTTTGAAATTATAATTTCAGGCAAAGATACACATGTTTACTCAAGATAAAAGTCTGTAGCCAGAGATTATCATATGGAACAAATACGAATTGTGTGCCATATTTAGAGGAACTCAAAACATTTTTCTTTGGGTGTGTAAAGTGAGTGGGATGGAACGTTTGAATTCTCTATGGCTCTTCATAGAAAATGTGCACATTCGCTTTTTCCATAGGCTTCAAAGCACTCTTGTGTTTAGCATTTATTTTCCCTAAATGGCGATTGTCCTGTGCTACACTATTTTTAAGTATAGTTAAACTCAAGATACACATCATGCTTAAGTTTGAAGAATTAATAAGGAAACAGTATAAAGAATCTACATTCAAGACTTCTTCCCTCAGGCCGGGCGCGGTGGCTCAAGCCTGTAATCCCAGCACTTTGGGAGGCCGAGACGGGCGGATCACGAGGTCGGGAGATCGAGACCATCCTGGCTAACATGGTGAAACCCCGTCTCTACTAAAAAATACAAAAAACTAGCCGGGCGAGGTGGCGGGCGCCTGTAGTCCCAGCTACTCGGGAGGCTGAGGCAGGAGAATGGCATAAACCCGGGAGGCGGAGCTTGCAGTGAGCTGAGATCCGGCCACTGCACTCCAGCCTGGGCGGCAGAGCGAGACTCCGTCTCAAAAAAAAAAAAAAAAAAAAAAAAGACTTCTTCCCTCCAACCCTTTCATCCCCAACACTCACCACCTTTTGTCTTCATCATTTAGTGTATACAGTAAATGTTCAGTGCATTTCATTTTACAAACCACCTACATTCTTTTACTAGCAAATTTATGTTTTGTTTACATGAACTTGACTTTATTGTTATATTGCAAAATGTTTTAGCCTGTAAAAACTACTAGAGTATCTGGTATTGGGATACAATGCATCATAATCTTTCCAATTCACACAAAAAAAGATTTTTTAAGAAAATTTCACAACTTTTCACTTAGTAGCATTGTTTTCCGGACAAAATAAGCAAGTTGTTAAGGAAAAAATAAGTGTACATGCCTTAGTTAAGTCTTAGACCATACTCTGGAGTAAGTTAGGCAAATAGAGAATTTAGATGGATACAGAGAAGTAAAGGAACAAGCAGAAAAGTTGAAGGAGTAGGGTCAGATAAATATGGATTAAAATACGAATGTTTTCAAAACACAGAGAAAGTTTTGATCATTATTCCTAAGAATATAATTTCACTCTTCCAAGTACTGAATATTATTGGAAATCAATTTTCTAAAGTTCATTTTATAAAGCAATATGGTAAGTGACTGCATTGTAAAGATAAAAAATGTACCCAGACAGAATGAAAGGGAGAAGGAAGAGAACTGACCTAAGGTACTAATGTTACAAAAATGGGTATTCCTGCACAGGGAAACATTTCCAGGGACAGAATCATACATAGATTCTACTTTTAGGCTGATATAACAAACAGCTTAGTTGGAAGTGAAGACAATCTGCTATAGACAAACACAGATCGACTCAAAAAGTTGCTCTGGAAATGAAATCGCTGATGATGAACGTGTATATGAATAGTTTGAATAAAATTATTTCAAGAAAATGTGAGTGTAAAATACTACTGTAAGTATTTAACCGATAGTAAAATACTGTAGATATTTACTGTTCTATACTATTTGCAGTTTATTTTTATTTGATTTATTCACTATTCCTGAGTTTCTCTTTCCATTCAAGGCTTTAAGCTCCTCCAGAATAGGTATATATTATACCGTCAAGATAAACCCTTTACTTAACATATAGTTGTTAGCACACTAAAGCAATTTATATTGGTTGAATTAAATTGCACTTGCATATAAAGAAGTCACGAACTCAAAGCAGACAAAACAGAGTGGACTTGGTGACCTCCTTTTTGCCATTCATCATATGTGAAGTCACAATTGACATCTCATGAACAGGGTCTGACTTCCATTTAGGTTCCTGTTTGTCAGGTGGTTGGCAGAGCAGATGAGAGCAGAGCTGACTGGCTCATATTGGATTTCAAACTTTGACCTTGGCCTCTTTAACATAATGGTGACCAATTGCACTCACCCAGCCATATGCCCATCTTTACACTTGACAGGAGAAACAGCACCATACAATGTCTTTGTTTCTGTGCAATCACAATTAATAAACCATTTCTTCCAATGGTAAAGAATTTTCCTATCTGATTTTTCACACTTCTAGCAAACAGAAAGCTAGTTGCAAATAATAAGAATGACTAAGGTTACAGTGCAGAGATGGTGTTTCTAAATGTTGACAAAAATTCACCACCCTTATGCCTTATCCAAATTCATTTTTTGTCATCTTTGGAAAAAATTAAAGATACTATGAACCTACTCAAAAATTAAATCATTGCTACCCTTTCATTTAAGCTTTGCTTCAAAGTGATGAAAGGAGCAAAAGGCTATTAGTGGCAAGAAAAAACTGATATTTTTATTTAACATATTCACATACTCAGATACTCATCTTTCCTTCTCATCAACTAAAATAACTTTTCTGGTTATGCCTTTCAAGTGAAAAAGAATTTGGAGATAACATTATCACTCAGCTCAATGAACTAGGCTTCTTGGAATCCGATGCTGGAAGGAATCTAAAAGATTAACCAGCCCAACCTCTCACCTCACAGAAGACTACTGAGATTCAGGGTCGCAGAAATACTAAGTGGAAGAGGCACTTCCAAAAATATCTAGCATTAGTCATATCGTAAAAAGATAATAAATAATTTAAATGTGACTCTATCTTTGGGATTGAGGTAGATAATTAAGACCAGAATTTCTTAGCTATTTCTATTTCTAAATCTCAATTATTTTATTTCATCTGTTCTTCTTGACTGTAAATATTCATTGATTATCTACTATGTGCTTGGTTCCTGGATAAACACCCAGATAATTACAATAGAGAAGACATTTTGAGACAGAACTTAGGGTTTTATTTAGGCACATTGAAAGAGCAAACTCGAAGTGTAAAAGTACTCTATATAAGATAGGAATCCCTGAAACCCAACTTCTCTTGGAGTCAGACTTCTTCTCTGAGACTCTAGAGGGTGAAACTCACTCTAGGGGGTAAGAGGTGAATTATGATCATGGATAGGGCTGAGTCAGGATTTCTGTTGCCCACATTACCTTTGTATTAACAGTGTTTTCTGGACATTATAAAATAGATCATATATGAAGGTCAGGTTTCTGGATACAAAAATAAACAAAGCAATATTCTATCTCTTCCCTAAAATAAACCTTTACTGTTAAGATTATTGAAATAGTTTCTTAAGGGTATCTACCCATCAAAAACTATGAAGAGTTTGAGATTTTACAGTACTTTCAGGTATCAAGTTAGCCTGCCATGGTTTCATGAGTTACAGCAGGACACACATGATTGTTGTGTTAGAGATACAATACTTTATTACAGCATAGCAAGCAATATATTTGTATCAGTTTCTCTTACCCCCAAAGTCCACAGGGGCACTGAAGATGGGCCCAGATGGATGCCTGCATATACAGGGAGCTGCCTTACAGAAGAGGAACCTCTGAGATTTGGGGAAACAGAATCTTTTATAATAGTCAGTAGGCTCACCTGTTTTTGCTATAGAGAAAGACGCTCTCTGTGCTCCAAGGTTTTTCACCATAAAAAAAAAATCCATATAAAAGATATTTCAAAACAAAGGTAGTCAATGTCTGCTTGCAATACATGCATAAATGCAAGAGACAATAAGGAATTACTGTAGAACTTTCTCTATCTCCAGTCTCTGCTTTCTCTAATCCATCCCGCATAATACTTCTAGATCCATCTACCTTAAGCACAATTGTAACCTTTTCAATTACTTTTTTAATTTCTGTCAATGTATCCCCATTCTATGAAAGGTAATTTCAAGCTTCCTTGCCTCACATAGGTTCTGTACAACTTGGCCTCGCATTTCCATACAGACTTGCCACTCACTGTTCCCCTTTAGCTCCAGGGTCATGAGACTGTCACTTTTTCCCAAACACCAGCAACCTGACCAGGCTCCCTGCCTCATTCTGTTCAAGCTTGCTTCTCCATCTGAAAGTCCATTCCCCTTATCTGTGTCTGTTGAAATCCTGGTTGTTCTTTATACTCACGCCAGCTCCACGAGGCTTTTCCTAAGAAAGGTAGCGTGACTCTCTTCTCTCCCGTTCCCATGCTGCTAACTGCTTGCATCTTAACTTAGATCTTACTTCAGTGGGGTGTGAATTATTATTTATATGTGTATGTGTATGTGTCACAAACTGCAATATCTCTAGAGGGCAGAACTGTTCTTTTATTTTCTTATCCCTGAGGACATGAAACATGGTATCTAGCATATAGTACACCCTCCTATTAATTGAATTAAATTTTGTGCCAATGTTTCCCAAAAATCCAAAAAGTGTAGATGACAGAGCTACATAGTTTTCTCTCTACTCTGCATCTTCTGACAGGAAGGAGCCTCTGTATAGCCATCTCCCACGCCCCTCACTTGTGCTATTTTAGTTTTCATTGCTCGTTACTGCTTTGCCTTTCTTCTTTTCTTCATACCCCCTGAAACTTACCAGATTATTAGAACAGTAGCCATGCTATTTTCTTTGCCCCTCGTTTGAGTACCCTTTCAATAACTACGTAATTGCCAGCCTGGCCCGTTCCCCAAACTTCTGTGCCTCATGGTTGATTTTGATGTTTCTAGACTCCTGTCAGTGAGCAGATCAGGAGAGGAGAGATGCTTGTCTTGCCTCAACACTGTAGCTATGTGCTCAGGCAGAGGTTTACAGGATCTGCACTGACTTTGGGTCAGCTCTTGCAAGTTCTTGCTAAGTTGCATATGTTCCTATGTAACAGATACCTAAGAGCTGAGAGTGGGCAGCCTGCCTGACCTCGGACTCTCTACCTGGTCTTCCTTCCAGGTGTCCCCACTGGGAGCACCGTAGGGAAGCTCAGTCTTCAGAGGGCATGGACACTCATGGCTGCCACATCGTCTCTCATCTGACCTTGAAGAGGATGTCATCGCAGGGGTTATGTACTCACACATGGTTTCATCATTTTACTCCTGGTCAGCATCCTCCTAGGCACATTTTTATCATTAATTATTCTTTCTTTTTAATCAGTTAATTTTCTTTTGGCTAAATCTAATTGCAGATTTTGTGTATGAATCCAAAGAGCACCTGCCTCTACGAGTATCTGTCAACAGCTATTGACATGAATAGAGTGAAAAGATTATTCTGGGAATATAAATTAAACTTATATCAGTGACTGAGGTTCAGAAATATCCTGTGTAAGTCCAGACACCAGTCTGAATAGTGTAACCTGAAAAGTGTGATGCTGGGGTCAAATCCAAAGAGAAAACCCAGCAACCCAGCCACAAGCCCTAAGGTTTGGCAAGAAGTTGTACCCAGTCCTGCCCCAGCACAACATGTGGTCCCTGGGGAAAGAGAGAAAAATACGTTAGTCATTTTTTTCTTATTTATATTAACATACTTTTGTGTTTTCAAATGAAAACAGGAGATAACAGGAACAGATAAGTAATCTACAGCTCAGGCAGAAGGAACTGGAGCCTATAGCATTGAGTAAACCCTATTCAAGCTTCATTGTAGCCTGAAACAGAAGCCCTGCTAACCCCTCATGAACCCTGTTTCTACTAACTAAAATCAAGTCAAAGACTGGCATCTTATTTTATTCATTCAAGTAACTCAGGAGATCCCCAGAGCAAATTACCCCAGCAGAAACTTAATAAGGTCACTTTCAAAGAAGAGCTTAGGGGAGTCGCTGGCACAAAGTTCTTGTCTGCATTTCCAGGACAATTCAGTGCTTCTGTGAGCATATTTATGCACCAGAATCCATGGTCTCCTCTATGCACAATGCCCTAATTGTGGCTACTTCTGACCAGGGTGTGTTACCTGGGTAAATGCTTCTAGGTCCCCTCTGATTCTTAGCCAGGTCATGTTAAATCTTTTAAAAGGATGTTTTGAAAGAAGACATCATAGAGGAACAATACACAAATAACCAAAGTTGTTTTATGCTAATCTACTTCCAGGATAAACTTTAATAAATTGATTCAAAGCAATAAATACCTTCAAAGCAAAAACCTAAAAGGATAGTAACTCACATGTAGGTCCTCCCAGATTTACTCCCTTACGAGAATTGAAACAATGATCGTTAGGATTAGTATAATTTTCCCCCAAGAAAACTGTTTAATGTTGTTTCCAACAACAATAATTATTGTTGAAAAGACAACAAAAAGTTTGGTTTTTCCAGTTATGCTTCCCCTCTTCTTAAAAACCTGTCTGTAAATCCTGAGATAATCAGAATGTTACAGAATACAAAGCCCCTAATATCAGAAAAACCACTTTACCTCCTGACCTTCCTTGAAGATTCCTGTAATTAGCAGATATAAGTGTTCAGAGATATTTTATCAATTTATTGATGAAAGAAGCAGAACACTATTATGGGCAAAACTGAATCCCTCTGGAGAAAAATAATACAGATATATAAATTCTCTATATCCACACCCAAATTTTACCAGATCACAAACACATACTTACAGCTATCCTTATAGCACAGTACCAAAGAAAAATACAGAAAAAAATATTCCAAGGAAGGAGAATAAAAGAGTTTTTACTCCATCCAAGGGCTATTTAATCTTCTCTTTTTATCACTGCATTTTCATAAGAGCTTGATTGAGTTTATGTCCTTGGACAGAACTCAACTGCATCAAGCCTTTTGCACCTTGTATAGTTAGAATATGGCAATTGAAAGAAATCTAGGCAACATCTCTTAAAGAGCACACATTCTTCATCTTGTCTTAGATAATATCCAAGTCTTTCCTTCTCAAGCTAAGAATCTGTTATTTTATATGGTATTACCCTTGCTTCAAAGTGCCCTCATTCCAAATCCTCTTCACCCCATACTTCTAGGTTGATACTTATCTGTACCCATTGTCACTTTTGCTAACCATAAAACATCATCACCATTTATGTCTCCTTCTCAGAGAAACTATGACAGAACACTGGGCAGCCTTGTAAGGGTGTTGAGGAATAAAAAACCTTTTATTTCTCAAAGAAACTATTGACAAGATGAAGCAAAAGCCTTACGATCAGCCCAGACATTCCAACCGTAGTCATTGACACTTAGGGAAGAAAAACAGATGTACCCCAAAACAGATCAAGAAATGTAGCAGCAGGAAGTAGTAAATGAGTTAGCCTGCGTGTGACCAAAGGTTTTCCTGTTGCCAAGAAAGGGACAGCCCTCTCTCTATGTGTAGAGAGTTTGTGTGTGCACACATGTGCATGTGCATGTATGTTCATGAACAGGGGTCTCCAAAGGGGAGAAGAGAAATCAGATTAATAGTTAAAATATTAATAACATGATGCCTGTCCCTTATCCAGTTCCATGGACTGTACATGAGGTTCATGAATGGTAACCTGATTCCACATTGTTTTAGATCCAATTTCATTGACCCAGAGCTCATAACAGGGATTCACGTGAATATAAATTTTTTACTGATAAATAAAATTCTATGTACAATATTTATCATGTACAACATGATGTTTTGAAGTACATATACATCACGGAATAGTTAAATCTAGCTAGTTAACATAAGCATTAGATAACATATTTATCATTTTTCTGGTAAGAATACACATTCACTCTCAGCATTTTTCAAGAATACAACGTATTAACTTATTCACCATACTGTACAATAGACCTCTTGAACTTATTTCTACTATGTAACCGTAATTTTATATTATTTGACCAACATCTTTCCCCAACTACCCCAGCCTCTGGTAACCATCATTTTCCTCTCTCTTTCTACAAGATCAACTTTTTTAGATTCTACATATGAGTGAGATCATATGCTATTTGTCTTTCCATTCCCATTTTATTTCACTTAACATAATGTCTTCCAGGCTCATCCATGTTATCCCAAATGACAGAATTTTCTTCTTTTTTATGGCTGAACAAGATTCTCACACACACACACACACACACACACACACACATCCATCTATGTCACAATTCCTTTATCCATTAATCTATTGATAGGCACTTATTTCCATATCTTGGCATTATGAATAACACTACAATGAACACGGGAGTGCAAATATTCTTTGACATCCTGATTTTATATCCTTTAGATATGTACCCAGAAGTAGAATTTCTAGATCATATGTGGTCTAGAGTTTCTAGATCTAGATCATATGTGATCGTAATTCTATTTTTAATTTTTCGAGAAACCTCCATACTGTTTTTCACAATAACTGCACTAATTTACATTCCCACCAACATGACAGGTGCGTAAGTTTTAATGAGAGTATGCTCTACAATAAAACCTGTATGGTGTTGGTAACTTCCCTGGCATTTCTAGGTAAAGTGGCAATCCTCTTGAAAACACTACAAGTGTAAACGATTAACCACAGCATTTAGAGGAGCTGAGAGAAGGGGATACCACAGTGGAAGGGGTCTGCATGGTCAACAAAGACCATGTTACATATAACAAAACCACCTGATGAACTTTTGAAATGCACATACTCGAGTTCTACCTGAAAGATTATGTCAATAGGTCTGAAGTATGACCTGGGCATCTAAATCTTCTAAAAGTTCTATATATAAGTTTTGAAGAGGTGAAGACAGAGAACCTCTACCTTTAAGAAGTAGGAGTTAGAGCCAGAAACTGAAGGACTACTTTCAGGAAATGTTTATTGAGATTAGGCATAAGCATTGCTGTCTTTGAGCATAAAAAACAAAATCTAGCTCAAAATGAGGAAAGGTGCTGTATTCGTCCATTTCCACTCTACTATAAAGAAATATCAAGACTGGGCAAATTATAAAGGCAAGAGGTTCTGCATGGCCGGGGGGAACTGTAGGAAACTTACAATCATGACAGAAGGGGAGGCAAACAAATCCTTCTTCACAAGGCAGCAGGAGAGAGAAGTGCAGAGTGAAGGGGGAAGGGCCCCTTATAAAACCATCAGATCTCATGAGAACTCACTCACTATCGTAAGAACAGCATGGGAGAAGTGCTCTCATGATTCAGTCACCTCCCACGAAGTCCATCCTCCAAAACATGGGGATTATAATTCAGATTACAATTCAAGGTGAGACTTGGGTGGGGACACACAGCCAGACCACATCAGTCACATTCTGCTCACTTATCTGCAAGAACACGCGGTAGCAGATCTGAGAACACTGCAAAGCAGAGCTGAGAGGCAGCATTCACTTAGGAGGTGCCAACATTAGCAGCAGAGTCAAGACTCCTCCTCAAATGACGGTGGCGGGGCTTCCTAGGAGATGCTCAAGGGGGAAAAATATACATGGACTTATTCCTGTAAACCAATAAGACATCCCCAAGGCCTTCCAGAAAAACAAAAAACAAACAAAAAAAAAAACTAATAAATATTAGAATCATGCAAGAAGGGGCTATGAAACATCATAATTTGAAAAGTAATTTTAGTGTGACTCCATTTTCATTTATAGGCTGATAAAACTTGGGCCATTTTGTATTGCATAATATTTAGGATGGCAAAAACAAACAAAAAGATCCCTCAAGTCCCTAGGCCTAAGAAAATGGTTATATACATTAGGACAAATTCATACAATGAAACACTATGCAACCATCAAAAATCATGTTGTACAAACATAGTAACTATAGTTAATAACAATGTATTGCGTATTGGAAAATTGCTGAGACAGATGATTGTTTTCACTCCATAAAAATATAATTATGGAAGGTAATGCATATATTAATTATTTTGGTTCAGCTATTCCACAATGTATACATTTATCAAAACATCATATTGTACACTATAAATATAAATGATTTTTATTTGTAAATTTAATAAGAAAACATGCTAGGCATTTAAAAATAATGTTGTACAATACATGCAATAATATTTATTTATATGAGGAAATGTTTCGTATAGACTGTTTAAATGAAAAACAAAACAAAATTCTCTATAACATATGTCGAGTTATGAATATTTATCATCTCTGGAATTATGAATAAATTTTCTCTTTGTTAATTTTCTGCATTTAATATCTATTCTTTTAACAATTTAAAACTATAATTAAAAATAAAATATAGTAAAATAGAGCCTAGAAATTTTCCCATTGTCAGAAATTTGTCATCTGTACTGAATCTCAACCAGGATGAATACAGTCCGCCTTGAAAATGTCACTAAAATTTAGCTGTTGTAGATGCATGCAACCCTTTATTGCAAAATAAAAGTAGCTGCTTGGTCCCTGAACACCTTAGTAAGCAATCAAGGTCACAGCTCATCTTTTCAGGGATTTTTGCATGGCACAAGACAGATGGGGAACTTCTTTGAATGCAACTGAGAAGGATGAATTATCAGTAACTACTTAGAAAAGATGTGAAGTTTGGAAAGTGAGTTAATTCCACATAACAGCCTTAGCCCTCCCATTCTCTTTCCTTTACCTAACTCTTTGGACAGGCAATTTTGATAGAAACAAATAAAAGCTGGCCTATATAATCTCAATTCCTTTAAATTGCATAGAACAGAAGATACTGACATATTACTCCCCCAAAATAAAAAGAAGAAATTAAAAAAAAAAACAATTCTAAATGCACACAGTTCCAATAAAGTACCTTCAAAATAATAATTTAAAAAAAGTTTCCAGAAAAGAAAAAGCAAAGCAACTAATAAAGATTAGAAGTAAAAATAGCATTTGATTTCTTATCACAAACATTGGCAGTGCTAGAAGACAATTAAACAATGCTTTCCCTTTAAAGTGCTGTGAAGGAATTATAGAGCCACAGGACAATTGATCAAATATGAGGGTGGAATAAAGCTATTTTAAAATGTGTAAAATTTCAAAAAAAAAATTATCTCCCATGCACGATTTCTCAGGAAGCTATTAGAACAGGTACTTCAACAAAATGCAGGAATAAACCAGTAAAGAGGAAGACATGAGAATCAAGAAACCAGGAATGCAACACAGAGAAGAGTCAAATAGAAGTCTCTGAATAGCAGCAAAGTCATACCACCGCTTCACCAAGCTTGGCAAGCAAAGCCCTCTGATGTAGCAGAGGGCACAATGTTCCAGGAGCTGGTTCTACAGAACACAAATGCAACTGATCAAAGATCTCAAGGTTAGACTGCATAGAAAACAATTTCAGATTTCCCAGAGGCTGCATAAAATTTAACTATTTAAAGATAATTAAATAAGCATAAAAATAAGCAGATTATCATCCCCAGCAAAATACAAAAAGTGGTACAGGGAACAAAATCTAATTAGAGAATTTTTGCTCAGAGAAAACCATATTTATATTGTAATAGGAAACATGTGTGTGGGTTGTACCAAATTTTCATTTAAAGAATGATGATAAGGAAATAAGAAGTCTAAATGATTCCAAATTCTAATATGTCAAAATAGGAAATCAAGTGATAATATCTAAAAGTGATGAATCAACAAATAGCTATAGTCAATGGTATTTACATACATATAACTAAACATTAGAAGGACCAACCAAAGAATTGAACATCTTTGCCTGTGAAGAGTCACTTAGGGATTTAAAGGGAAAAAGAGACTAATGCTTTGTCTCAGCACTATGTGATTTTTATTTTTATTATCATTATTATTATTATTATTTTTTTTTTTTTTTTTTTGAGACGGAGTCTCGCTCTGTCACCCAGGCTGGAGTGCAGTGGCCGGATCTCAGCTCACTGCAAGCTCCGCCTCCCGGGTTCACGCCATTCTCCTGCCTCAGCCTCCCGAGTAGCTGGGACTACAGGCGCCTGCCACCTCGCCCGGCTAAGTTTTTGTATTTTTAGTAGAGACGGGGTTTCACTGTGTTAGCCAGGATGGTCTCGATCTCCTGACCTCGTGATCCGCCCGTCTCGGCCTCCCAAAGTGCTGGGATTACAGGCTTGAGCCACCGCGCCCGGCCAATTTTTAAAAATTTTTTCCACAATATATTGATACCACTAAAAATTATTTTAAAATTAAAAGTTTCATCAGTGCTCCCCTCTGTCAAATCTTTAAAAGAATGAAAGAATCATATTTATTTTCCATGTCAGCCTAAACAAAGTTTTAAGTCCACGCCTGAGATTGTATCCACAGCGTACAGCAACATTTCTGTCTTGCCAAATTGAGTTTGTTCAGTCGCTTAGAAACACTGGCAAGATACAAAACCAGTGCAAGCATATTTTATTTAAAAAATAGTTAGCAATATGCTTTCTTTATCTGTAACATATTTGGTTAATTATTCATATTAAAACCCTGCAAATAAAGTTAGAAATAAAAATGCCCACACAATTAAAACTAATTTTGAAAAGTTTACAATAAAAATATACCCTGATAAAACTTGTATTTTGTATGAAAACTAACCAATGGTGTTTGAAAGATATTGTCTGACTAAAACCTAGGGAACGTATAAGTAGCAAGTGAAGCTGACGTTTCCTAAAGACATAACACATTGTAAGCTGACTTTAAGACCTAGCTGTAGGTTAAGTCGCAACTCCTCTATCTTGTTTCATCTTCATCAGAACAAACAATCTAGTAATGTGTATTGGGATTCAGAGGCTTATTATATAAATCAGAAGTAAAGCCTGTAGAAAAGGAGAGTTTAAAATTTTCTTCTCAGGAGTTCACTGCCAATTAGGAATTTTACCACAAATACAAACGAAGAATGTTTCAAGTGCCCATAAATCTGAATAGGGCTGTATCCCAAAGCTATATACATTCTAATTTTACAAGAATTGTGAGAGGACTTAAAGGATAATACTAACTATATGTGATTTTCCCAGAGGTGTTAATTTGATAATAAAATCCTTGTGCAAGATTCAGCTCTACTTTACAAGGACTTCTTGAACATTACAATATAAGGAGATACCTCATCTGCAGAGTTTTCTACTTTTGTAATCATTCTATCAGCACAGATATCACTATATGACAATTTATTTGAGAGTGTATAAAATGTTAATCTTAAACATTTAATATTTTCTTCTTCTATTAAGTACACGTCACTTATTTTAAAAGTAGCAAGCCGCCTCATATTCATCTAACAAAACACATTACAAAAAAAAGACAAGCATAGTAATTGACAGCTTTTGATTTGTCACCAGTAGACTGTAATTTCTGTCTTCAAGTGAGCAGATGTATACATCAATCAGGATTTTGTACAATTGAATAGGACAGAAAACCAAAATAATACTTCCATAGACAAGACAGAAGCTTATATTCTGTTGTTTGTTTGTTTGTTTGTTTTTGAGACAGAGTCTTGCTCTGTCGGCCAGGCTGGAATGCAGTGGCATAATCTCAGCTCACTGCAACCTCCGCCTCCTGGACTCAAGCAATTCTCCTGCCTCAGCCTCCCTAGTATCTGGAATTATAGGTATGTGCCACCATGCCTGGCTAATTTTTGTATTTTTAGTAGAGATGAGGTTTCACCATGTTGGTGAGGCCGGTCTCGAACTCCTGATCTCAGATAATCCACCCACCTCGGCCTCCCAGAGTGCTAGGATTACAGGCATGAGCCACCGTGCCTGGCCAGAAGCTTGTATTTTTTTGTATAAAAGAATTCATAATAGGCAGTCCTGGGCTAGTATCTCAAGCCCAACAGAGACTCTGATCTACCATGCCTCAGTTGAGCAAGATCGCTGCTAGAGCTCCAGCAATCACATTAGGTTTCAGGTAGTGGGATGGAGAAAAGCAACAATAAAGATCAGAGGCACTCTCAGAATCTGCCATATACAATTTCTGCTTACATGACCACATCCAGTATAAGGAAGGCTAGAAAATGCAGTCTTTGTTTTTGGTGGTCTGTGCCCAGTGAAAAACCATGGTTTCCTTTCTTAGGAAAGAGGAAAAGGATATTATAAAAGACAACTTGCCACCACTGCCACCATGTGCATGCTTAGATGCTTCTCTATGCTATATCAGGCAGTAGCAATCATTGTTGAATGAAACTATAGAATGCTAGAGGAGAACCTGGGAAAACTTTTCTGGATGTTGGCTTAGGCAATTAATTCATGAATAAGATCTCAAAAGCAAATGCATCTAAAACAAAAATAGACAAATAGGACTTAAGTAAACTGAAAAGCTTCTGCACAGCAAAAGAAATGATCAACAGAGTGAACCGACCACCTACAAAATGGGAGAAAAATATTTGCAAACTATGCATCAACATAACACTGATTTCCAGAATCTACAAGGAACCCAAACAACTCAAGAAGAAAATAAACAAATAACACCATTAAAAGTGTGCAAAGGATATTGTGATGGTTAATAGCGAGTGTCAGCTTGATTGGATTGAAGGATGCAAAGTATTGTTACTGAGTGTGTCTATGAGGGTGTTTCTAAAGGAGATGAACAGTTGAGTCCGAGGACTGGGAGAGGCAGAGTCATCCTCAATCTGGGTGGGCACCATCTAATCAGCAGCTGCCAGCTTGGCTAGAATAAGCAGGCAGAAGAACGTGGAAAGACTTGACTTTCTCAGTCTCCAGCCTTCATATTTCTCCTGTGCTGAATGTTTCCTGCCCTCGAACATCAGACTGCAAGTTCTTTAGCTTCTGGACTCTTGAACATACACCAGTGGTTTGCCAGGGGCTCTCAAGCTTTGGGCCACAGATTGAAGGCTGCACTGTCAATTTCCCTACTTCTGAGGTTTTGGGACTTAGACTGGTTTCCCTACTCCTCAGTTTGTAGACAGCCTATTGTGGGACTTCGTCTTGTGATTATGTGAGTCACTACTTAATAAACTCCCATATATGTATATAATATATATAATATATATACACACACACATACACATATATGTATATGTATGTATGGGTGTGTATATATATGTGTGTGTGTGTGTATATATATAGCCTATTAGTTCTGTCCCTTTAGAGAACCCTGACTAATACAGATTTGAACAGATATCTTTCAAAAGAAGACATACAAATGGTCAGCAAGCATATAAAAAATGCACAACATCACTAATCATCAGAAAAATGCAAATTAAAAACCACAATGAGATACCATCTCACAACAGTCAGAATGGCTATTATCAAAATGTGAAAAAATGACAAGGATGGGGATAAGACAGAAAACACTTATACCCTTTTGGTGGAA
This sequence comes from Macaca fascicularis, assembly GCF_037993035.2. NCBI lineage: Eukaryota > Metazoa > Chordata > Mammalia > Primates > Cercopithecidae > Macaca > Macaca fascicularis. Next base: position 165,815,074 of record NC_088377.1, on the reverse strand, counting down.
ATGTAAATTAGTACAACCTCTATGGAAAACAGTAATGAGATTTCTTAAAGAACTAAAAATAGAACTACCATTTGATCTAGCAATCCCACTACTGGGTATCTACTCAAAGGAAAGCAAATCATTATACCAATGATATCTGCACTCATATGTTTGTCTCAGCACTATTTACCAAAGCAAACATATGGAATCAACATAAACATCCATGAACAGATGATTAAAGGAACGATAAACAGACATACAATAGCATGGAATACTACTCAGCCATAAAAATGAATGAAACCATCTCTTCGCAGCAATATGAGTGGAACTGGAGGCCACTGTCCTAAGTGAAATTACTCATACACAGAAAGTCAAATACCACATGTTCTCACTTAAAAGTAGAAGCTAAAGAATGTGTACACATGGATATAGAGAATGGAATACTAGACACTAGAGACTCAAGAAAGGTGGGAGAGTGGAGGTACGAAGGATTAAAATTACCCAATCAGTACAATGTACAATCTTTGGGTAATGGTTACGCTAGTAGCCCTGACTTCACCATTACACAATATATCCATATAACAAAACTGCACTTGTACCCTCTAAATCTATAAAAATAATTTATTAAAAATGAAAGCTCATATAACATCCTTGCCATAATGTCACATGTATATACTGTAATGAGATTTTTCTCGATGTTATCCCCTCCCTCACCTACCAACTGGTAACTTTATGCAAAAAGTACACTTTCATTATCAGGTTTTAATTTATTTCCATAGATTTTTGTCTTCCCAAGAAATGGAGAGTCTTACTTACATGCTTACTGTGCTGTTGCAAGATGCTATTTTATCTTTGCAGGGATAACAGAAATATTTTACATTTCATTGTATTAAATACATTGATGACATGGGTAATGTTTTTTCTCTGTTTTGCAACAAAACTTGAACCTCTAGTGCAAATAATTGTCATTGTATTTTCTCATTTCCAAGTGACTGTGCAAGTTTCCACACATTGCTTGGAGTCTCTAGTGTAGCAGCATGAGCAGAAGGAGTGCATGGGATGGAAAATACCTTTGAGCTTTGTCTGGCATTTTAAGAAGTTCAATGTGCATGTGCTCTACTGGGTATATGCTAATACAAATTTAGCTCAGCAGTGATGTGGAGGCTATACTTTATAAGAGCTCTAATACAGCTACAGTCTTCATCATTCAATGACGGCAGAAAAAGCCTTTTTTCTTATTTAGATCAGCCTCCAAAGTAGTTATCCTAACAGCTCAAGTTAATGTGATGATTTCCAAGGTGTGAAAAATGGTTCAGAACTTACTTTTTAAAATGTCAACTTTTATTAAAGTTTTAAAATAATTGAATCAGACATTTGTAGACACTCAAGCATCTAAGATTTGGGGAACTTAGTTTAATGAATGTCATAGATACAGATAGTAAGAGCTGCCTGCCCCACTGAGGTCTCCCTTTTGCTTTTTGTGATCTCATTTATCCACACAACCCTGTACAGCACTATAACCCCCATTTTAGCACTTCTTTTTCTTTTCCTTTTTTTTTTTTTAAGGCAAATAAATAATCTGAAACTAAGAGGCAAATGAATAATCTGAAGCTAACCCACTTTGCAAACATGCAGTCCTGGGTTTTCATGCTGATGGACATCTATGATTGCCAACAGAAAACTTGGCTTAATGGTTTTACACTTAATAGAGAAACAATCTTGAACAGTGACCACATTATAAATAGAGAAGCTCATTGTTAGTTGAGATCTCACTTCCACATTCCACTTCAGACAAGTTGGCTGGGGAGAAAACAACAATGAAAATCAATGACATTAAGTCTCTGGTGTATCTGTGATGTTATTTTTAAAAGACAGGCTAAATATGTTTTTGCTGTCATTGCTGCTGATCTCAGTGTCATCGCTGGTGCCCTCGGCTGCGGCCTGCTGTGTCAGTGCATTATTCCAGCTCTGCTATGCAGAATGAGAAGTGTTGGGACAGAGCGGGCAGGGAGATGATGGTTGCAATCACAGTGTTCTTAGGGGACAGTGGGTTGAAAGAAATTTTGTTGACTTTCAGAAACCACATCAGCGCCTGTATAACCTGGAAGTAAAAATGACTCTACCTTTCTTGTTAATGTTAAATTATTTTAAATGGACACAAAAATTAATATCATTTGTCCAAATGATATTAATATTTACTCTGCAGAAAACCATGATATTTTGGCACCATGCAGCCTCAGTCAAAGAGAAACAAATGGTTTGGAGAACTAAAATTAAGAGGATATTTCATATATTCAGCAGAGAAAAGTCATATTTGCCAGTAGAAAAACTCCCAAGCAACCCTAATACGGTTTGGATATTGGTCTCCTCCAATCTCATGTTAAAAAGTGACACAACCCCCATCCCACCCCCGAGTCAGGCACAGTGGCTCACGCGTGTAATCCAGAACTTTGGGAGGCCTAGGCCAGTGGGTTGCTTGAGCTCTGGAGTTCGAGACCAGTCTGGGCAACATGATGAAACCCCATCTCTACAAAAAATACAAAAATTAGCTGGGCGTGGTGGTGTGTGCACCTATGGTCCCAGCTACTTGGGAGGCTGAGATGGGAGGATCACTTGAGCCTGGGAGGCAGAGGTTGCAGTGAGCTGAGATCATACCACTGCACTCCAGCCTGGGCAACAGAGTGAGACTCCATCTCAAAAAAAAAAACAAACAAATAAAAGTGATACCTCCCCACCAATGTTAAAGGTGGGGCCTACTGGGAAGTGTTGGGTCGTAGGGGTGGATCCCTCATGAATGGGTTGGTGCCTTCCCCAGGGTAATGAGTTCACTAGAGATCTGCTTTTTTAAAAGAGTGTGGAACCTCCCCACTTCTCCCTTGCTCTGTCTCTCCCCATGTGACATGCTTGTTCCCTCATTGCCTTCCACCATGATTTTAAGCTGCCTTATGCCCCACCAGAAGCAGATGCCAGCTCTATGCTTCCTACAGAGTCTGCAAAATTGTAAGCCAAAATTTGCCTCTTATCTTTATAATTTACCCAGTCTCATATATTGCTTTATAGCAATGCAAAATGAACTGGCAAACAACCCCAATCTAAAAAACTTACAGCAGAATGTTTCCTTTCAGGAGAATAATTATAAATGGAGGACGTTTCTTAAACCCAAGACCAGAGTTCCTTTCATTACTACAGCATTTTAAAGAGTTCTTCTCTCTGAGTGAATTCTTTGTTCAGAGAGACGCTAACCTACACTGTACCTCCAGTTAAGGTAGGGAAAACATTCTTAGCTCCTGAGTAGATACAGATGGTAGCATAGAACAAAATGACATGATGGCATCGATCCTAGCATGAAACAAGAGATACCTGTTGGGTACAAAAGGCCAGGGGTCTTGGGCAGCCACTGATAAAAGAGGGTGTAAAACTGGCAATGGCCATGGAAGGGCAGGAAGAACAAGTACTTGCCAAAATTGAGATGATCTTTAGAGGATACTTAATAGGATTAAAGGAAAAACCAAACATTTCACATATCTATTTCATAGGCTAGCTTTATAAAATATCTCACAAGACAATAAAACTGAATTTAAACTTAGGATTTTAAGAGAAACCCTTTTAACTTGAAGCAATATAATTTTTAAACATGTGTTTGCATTTTCAATGTTTTCTCTCCATACTTTATAAGCAAGGAGACCTAACATACAAAAGCTTTCTGTTAAAATCTTACATTGTAATGACAATTTCTCACGGGGAAACAAACAAACAAACAAACAAAAAACAAAAAAAGAACAAAAACAAAACAAAACAAAAAACAACCACAACTCTGCTAGGCTTAACCTAGTAGTAATCTCAATCACATTTCAAAATTCCCTGTGACATTCACAGAAGCACGATGAGGAAATATCTGATGTGGTTGGGGTAGAGGATAGTGCAACTATATACAATATATAAAATTTTTTATTAATTTTTTAAATAAATTTTATAAAAGCAGACACTCCTCTGCTTTTATTTTGGTTAAAATCTAAGACATACCATATCAACAGAGAAAATGAAAGCTGCAGATAGCTCCCCATTGAAGCACTTGGAGTGGAGCAGCGATTTAATAAGCTAGCATGTCAGAGAACTAAAGGATGTATTTGATAGAAGGAAGTAACCTTCAAGGTCTGGGAGAAGTGTTCAGATGGAAAACTGTTTTTCACCAGAAACATAATATTGAGTTAGAAAAGATCTGTAACACCTGCCATTCATCTGTGCTTGGGGAAAAAATAAAAGCTAGATAATAAAGGTGGGAGAACCTGTGTTACATGCAGATGGTGATGTGGCTCCACTAAAAATAGCTGAAGGAGGCCCCTCCAGCATTGGCAGGAGGGCAGAGGGCAGACAAACAAGCATCCTAATGAGAAGAAGCACCCCAGGAGGCCACACTAGCAAAGCTTGAAAAATAAACACACACACATGTGCACACATGCATGCATACACACACAAGTTATATTAAGAGCATTTTCTAATATGTGTATAATATTCTAAACACATCACCTCATTTGAGCTTTAAAAAAAAAAAAAGATAAAAAGAGGTTTTGATCTCTTGTATACCCATAAAGAAACATTGATTCAAGGGAGTTAAATGTTTTGTCCAAAGCCACAGAATTTCTAAAGTTGAAGCAGAGTATTGGTGTATTCAGTATTTAAGAATATCCAACAGTTCGAAAGTACATAGCTCTTTGTACTAAGCTAAGTATGAATATCAAATACCAGCCTTCCTGAGGATCCTTTCTCAATTAATGATACTAAGTTGCTGTAATCCCGTCTTTAGGAGGAATTCCTTTTCTCTAGGGTCCATGAGGAAGGATTTTCCCTAAACACCATCGAGCCTCTGTCATCTCTGTTCAGTTTAGCAGGTGACAGGTTTCTAACTAAAAAGCAGGCCAACATATACAAGGCTGTAGCTGTCATCTGCTCAGCTGCGCAGTCAGAACAGGCTACAACTACAGGAGGCTGTTGTGTACAGCATGGCCTGTAACTAGCTGAGTACATCTGCCTTCTTCTGGGTTTCAGTTAACAGGCAGAGTCTACTCTCATGCTAAGCTGTCTCTTCAACGTTCATGCCATTAGTAACAAAGAAAATATCTTAGATAATATTTGTACTCTTCATCTTATTTCCCAAGATGTCACTATCTCAAATAAAGAAGAGGGATGATATTTATTGAGGACCAACCCCAAAACCCTAACTCTGAAATAATGCTATCATTCTAAGCATAAGTGCCATTAGGATTTCGGATCTAGGTTATCAAGTTCTGGGACTGAGTAGTCTGGCCTAAACTCTGAGTAGAAAAGCTCATTGCCGTATTTTTTTAAATCTCCATGAAAAGCTAAGAGAGTTAACAGAACAGTAAATATTTACCTAGAGGCTTAGGAAGATGAGCCCAGAAATTTGGTGTTGCTTTTTTCTTGCAGATTCCAAAAGAAATGTCAGAGAGGATAAGAAATTGAATAGTGCCTTTTGAAGGCCTTCTCAGGATAGGGATTTCAAAATTAGAGTAGAAAGCTGTAAGAATTCAAGAAAGGGAAAAATACTAAATCTTGTAAATATAAAGCAGTAGTTATGCCTTAGTGTAGACTGAAGCTGAGATTTGAACCATTTCAATTCTTGAAATAGAATTGAATAATTCTGCATTGCCAGAGACACCATGAAGTACCAGCCTGGAAGACGAAAACACATATCTTCTCTGGAGACACAAAACGTCATAAAAGATCTTGGATTATTTCTACAAACAATTTTGCAACGACAAGTACCTACACAATAAAAAATAACATGTATAAATTAACAGAAAGACAAAAAATAGAAATATAAATAAAAATACAAATTAACAATTAACAAAATAACGTATCTAAATGGCCAGCAATTATAAAAATACAACCAAAATCTCAAATATAAAAACATAATCAAAATCTCATACATGGATAAATAAAAATTAAAAATGAGATAACGCATTTGCCCATTGAATTGGTGTACATTAAAAAAGACTATCATATCTCTCACTGGCAGAGCTACAGGAAAATCAGTATAGTTAAAAAAAAAAAAAGAAAAAGAAAAAAGCCTTCAGGTAAAAATGTTGACTTATACAGCCTTTTAAAAAAATTTCAACATTTATTAAAATTAAAATAAATGTCTACTATTTGGTTTAGCCACTTATGGACTCCATCCCACAGAAAGAAAACTATCAGTACATAAGGACATATGTTATTGGTGTTTATTGCTGCATTATTCTTAGTAGCAAAAAAGAAGGAAAAGAAAAATATTAATTTTTATGCAGTATGTCTGAATATCGTGAAAACATATCCAACAATCTTTAGTAAATAGAGAAATGTGTCAATTTACACAAGCTGGAAAGACATTTCCCAGAATTCCCTTCTGGTATAGTTGCATTTTAGGGTTAGTCACCAGACAAATTTGCCCAAGACTTGAAAGGCAAAAGTGAGGCAGTAGCCATCACATTATGAAAGTGACCATAGGTGCCTGGACCCACTACAATTCACTATGTTATTACAGCTTGCGTACAGTGTAGCTAATCTAGTGGTTCACCTGGCTGGTCTGGGGATGTTATCACAGCTTGCATACAGTGTAGCTAATCTAGGAGTTCACCTGGTTGGTCGGGGGCAGCTGCCAGACCCACATCTACTTCAACTCCCAAGGAATCTTCTCTTCAGCTTCTTTGACTTCTGGGACACTCACTTGTGCGACGCCATGGTGAAGATCATCAGCTTTTTCTTCTAGGTCAAATACATAGGCAAGCTAGAGGCAGTAAAACACAGATATGGATTCCAGTTTGACTTCACAGGTTCTAGTTAGGCTTCATCATTTGCAATTTTTTCTTACTGTTCCCTGCTTCATTTCCAACATTTCTTCCTAACTACCGGCCCTTCTAGCCTACGAAATTGTCAGTCTTACATCATATGCAGTGGTAACGGCCCTCCATTGACTTCTTCTCCAGCTTCCACAGGTGCATTGGGTCTAATCTCTATAATAAATCCCTTTTTCTTTTTTTTTTTTTTTTTTTAGGCAGGGTCTCACTCTATCACCCAGGCTGGAGTGCAGTGGAGCAATCTCGTCGCACTACAACCTCTGCCTCCCAGGCTCAAGCGATTCTCCTGCTTCAGCCGCTGAAGTACCTGGGATTACAGGCATGTGCCATCATGCCCAGAAAACTTTATTTTTAGTAGAGACAGGGTTTCACCATGTTGGCCAGGCTGGGTCTTGAACTCCTGACCTCAAATGATCCACCCTTGGCCTCCCAAAGTGCTGGGATTACAGGCATGAGCCACCGCGCCTGGCCAATAATTCCTTTTCTGTATCATTTAAAGTCGTTCTGCTTCCCAGATCAAACTGTGATACAACTCCCATTAAGAAAAAACAGGTAAAAGCAATGATTATAGAAAACGTATAACATTAAATTTATGCAAAATTATGTGTGAATATAAGTATATAAAGAAATTAAAGGTTTTTAAGAAAATATATAGAGAGATGTCAAAGTATTTTTGCCTATATCTCAACGAATAATCTTATATGTATGTACACATACACCCTTATCTGAGAACAACCCTCAAAGGAATGAGGGGAAAATGTCCAGGATTTCTTGTCTCTCTTTTCCTTAGCTCTCTTTATCTTGTTTCCTAAAAGATGACAAACATCACAAAATCCAGAAAAGTAATATAGTATTTTAATTAGTTAACTGTCTTACATACTTATTGGTTATATTTTGGAATATACGCTGATTACCTCTTCATATATATTAATATTTTCTATAAAGATAGTAGGAAAGGAATTTAGTATTTTCTCTAGCATGGTTGATGACAAGTTATTTGTTATCTGTTATTGACAATTTAGCTTCCCAAATTATTGTCACATAAATTCTTTAAATTGTTGTTAAATTTGGGGAATTATCTATCGAGTTTCTTTTGTAGATGAGCAATAAGACTTAAAAATTTGTATGACCTGTAATATGTTAGGGCAATTCAAGTTCTGTTGTGTTGTAACTACTCTGTAATATTCTTTGAATTGACAGTGCTCATAATCACTGGTGTTAATGTCATTGAGTCTGTTTTTTCAAAGGGGTGTAGAAGAATTTTTGGAAACCATTCCTTCACTTCGATAGCTAGAAAACACCTGTTCACAATGTGACAACAAACCAAAGAAATGCAATTCCATTAAATGCAAACTTAAATTAACTATCAACTTAACTTTTCCTTAGAATGATGTCAAAAATGCCTGTGGTCATTCCAATGCCACCCACATAAGGGGCCATGAGGCCAAATGGAGATCAGAAAATAGAGATTGTGGTATTAACTGACTGTGTTCAAATATTTACTGTTATAAATTTTAGAAACTCTGCCAATGATTCTCATGAAATGGCCTGTGGACCTGAAATTCCTGAAGATTAAGGTTTTGTTTTTTTTTTTTAACTTCATGATAAATAATAGTGAAGCTTTCATCAAATATCAGCGCGATTTTGGTAAAAACTGAGACTCAATTCAAGCCTAACTCCTAATCCACGATATCTTTCTTATTTCTTGTTTAAAAAAAAAAAAAAAAAAAAAAAAAAAAAAAAAAAGTAGGCAATTTCTTCAATACAAGAGTCTTTTTCTCTCCTACCAGACCTAAGTTAGTGAACTATCAGAGATTTAGAATTGTTTATTTTCAGAAATCCATCTTAGAAGTAGCATGTTATAATAAAAACACCTACTGGACAGAAGTGGTGTTAGGAAATTTAGATTGATAAATCACACTGTGACTGATTAATTTTGGTCAAGTCAACTTCTCTAGGGCCTCACTTCTCACTTGCAAAATAAAAGCCCCACTGGATTATTACTAAAGTTATTTTCTCAGCCTAAACATTGAAACTTCTTAGTTTCCTAATTTATCTCTCTGACTCCAGTCTGTCCATTTCCAATTTGTCCTATTCACCCCATTCTAAATTAATATTCCTAAAATTTTATTTAATCACCTTATCCTATAATATAGTAGTTTTACTTTCATTCATTCATGCTATAATATTAAGGAATTCTACAATTCGGGCATTTTCTGGTGAGTTTTAATTGTTTTGTGCTTACAACTGATTTTACATATGATTTATTCAATATATTATTTCCTGAAATCTGAACACAAGAAAAATATCTCAGTGTCATATGTATTATGAGAGCAAAGCCTGTTCTGTCTTGGCAAAAGCAAAACTGTCTGTATTTTACTCCACTGAGTTGTTACACTCGAAACAAATAATAAAAAAAGAAAGCTGTTTCACTTTTATTTACACTGCAGCCATTGCACAAGACAGCTCACAAGAACACAATTCATTCTTCTCAAATTGCCCTGGTGGATGGCATCTTAATTAGAAACAGATTGCTATTTAAAATAAAATAAAAACAGGAACATATAGGAAGCAAATAGCTTCCACTCTTCCACCACTGACAGCTACAAAGATACCATCACTTCACACCTAGAAGTATCGCAAAGAAAGCTACAACCAGTACCCATTCTTGGAATTGCATTCTACAGCCCAATATAAATTAAATAGTGTTATGACATTCCTCTGTGGAATAGGGTATGAATACTAGAAGGGTATGAATACTAGAATGGAAAAGTGGTTCATTTGGTTGATTAGCACTGAAATTCATCATTAGTTTGTCTCGATTTTGATTTTTCATTGAAGAAGCATTTATAGGCTAAGATTGTTTTAAAAGATATACAGCGTTCACTAGATTCTGTCAAAATAATATTCTAATTGGACAGACTAGTTATGCCCTTTAAACACTTAAACAAAAAAAAACATAATGACTTTGTCAAATGTAAATATGCTCTGTGACCTGTTAAATCCACATCTCAGATTTGGGGACATTCAAGTTACAAGTGAACATATATGGCTCGATGGTCTCTGTTGTTCTCAATATATGTTCTATATAACTAGGTCAAAAAAATTAATGTGACAAGGAACAAATTATGGGAAAGGGAAAAGAAAAATGATTTGTATAAATTCAATTTCTCTTTTTCACTGTGTAGCGGTTAAAGGTACCAAATTCTGAGAACTGGTACTCAACTTTCAACTTCGTTCTATTGTATTCTAAATGTGAAAAGCTATGAATTAGAAGAGAAGACAGTTTGACAATGTAAATTAAATCTTTTTCAAGGTAGAATATCATTCCACAGAATGTATTAAATAACTACCAGTTAATAATTTTTGAAAGACATAGAGCCTAACAGTTTCAACATAGTACTCTAATGATCAAATTGAGATTCAACATAATAATCTAAGAATCAAATTATTAATCTAACACTGAATTGCCAAAGCCAATTTGGCCATTAAATTTGGGTTCAGGCAATTAAGAGTTATTAATAATTTGGTATCTAAAAGAGAATTCGAAATGCAATAATTATAAAGTACCTGAAAACAAAAATGTCATGGGCCTAAAAATTTCACTTTGCAAAATCAGACTGCTGTGTAAAAGTTCAATGATAATGATTCTCTATTCTGTTTTAGTTGATTTTCAGGATTTTGAAACTACTTTCCTTTGTGTATGATGACAAAAAGAATATAATGTGGGTAGTGGTAAGACATAGTGTCTTTAGAGAGATTTTGTGTTATTAAATTTTCAAGCAAATCAAGGTATCTAGTTAAATATTTTCTGGCTCCAACTCTTTGTTTTAAAATATGCAATACTTAATTCCTCTGACATATTTACCAATGTGCTTATGTGAAAAAGTTAGACTATTGTTTATACACATACATGAGATAGAATATTCCTGCAGTAAACTCTGTGCCCTTCTTTTCACCTGCTGCTCTTGCATGTCAACTCACATTATGGTAAAAATATCTCTTCTGCATTATTCCAGTAGGACTTAACTTTAAGAATCCTTCCTTATATTTGGATCCAATCATAGACACATTCTTCCTCTTCTTTACCCACCCCCCTCTCTATCTCGCTTTCTTCTGTTTACCATTACTTTCTCTACTTGCATCTTGTCTTCCCTGGTTAAATTCTGACTCTTGACATTCCTGAAAATTAAATTTTTAGATGATATTCTCATTAAAATGACGAATGAATCTCAAAAAAAGAAAAGGACAAAACAGTTTTCATGACCCCTTCAATTTATTCAAGCTGCTATGGATCTGAATAGCTCAATTATAAGCGCTTTCTATTCCACTCTTCTTGATATCTTAATTAACCAACAATTTTTCAAAGTCTACTGAAGTAGAATAAATTCATTGTATGAAATGTCAACCAAATTTTTTTTAGGTATGTTTTCTACCACCTTTTTCTTTCAAGAAATAATATATAAGCTGATAGGAGGCTTAGTGTGTGCCTTTTCCAAAGTATCTAATGTAGATTTGATAAGATTCAAATGATTCTGCTGAAAATATCAAATACTTCAGAATGTGTAACTAAAGAGCATTTTCTTTGTGAACTATTCTGGGGAAACCATCTAATCACTATTTATCAGTTGACATAATTCATAAAATTCATTTCCTTTATAGGTTTTTTTGGAAGGACCTTATAGTTCAATTACTCCAAGTCTCTTAATGTATCAAATAAGGAAATCAAGACCCTAGAAAGGATAAGTGATTTCGTTTCTTCTTCCACGCTGTCAACAAATATTTGGCACTAAGTACATGCCAAGTGCTGTGTTTCTTGCTGGCAATATAAGTATGAAAAAGACAGTGTTCTTGTCCTGAAGAAACTGATCACCTCCAGGGGAAGATGGACCTCTAGTACTATTATAACACCCATGTATGAAGTGATAAAGCGCACAGCCAACTGATGGGCCACTTCTGCTCAAAGGGAGATGAAGAGTTCCGGCTGGTCCGATATTCTGCCCACTCCGTCACAGAGCATACTAGTTGTGAGACAATGTAGGAAAGAGACTCAGTCCTGGCAGACAAGAGACATGGTAACCAAGACTGGCACAGAAGGGAAGTGCTGGGACGGGAAGAACATGTTCCCTTTAAATGATACAGAAAAGGGGAAGAGAAGTGCTAGGTAGAGCAGGCTATGGTCCCTGGCTAGGCTCCACCCCCATGGACCTAGATGAGGACAATCATTTCCTGCGCAAATGTTGCATTTCCCAAGACCACCCTGGCTTGCCACACCCCCATCCTGTGCTTATTTAAAAAAAAAAAAAACCTGATACCCTAGCAGGCAGACACAGGTGGGCCGACTTTGAGAGGAGTACATCAGCGGAATAAGACATAAGTGGCTAGAGGGCGAAAAGGACATGGAAGGAGCAGGAGCACACTGACAGACCGGACAGCCGATGTGATCAGTGGGATGAGGCCGAGCTTTGCCGCGGCAATCAGAGGAGAACTGGGGCCGCGGAGCAGCCCAACTCCAGGGAAAAACCATCTCTCTTCTGGCTCCCTGATCATCGAAGAGCTACTTCCACTAAATAAAACTTTGCGCTCATTCTCCAAGCCCACCTGTGATAAGATTCTTCTTGTACACCAAGGCAAGAACCTGGGATACAGAAAGCCCTCTGTCCTTGTGACAAGGTAGAAGGTCTGATTGAGCTGGTTAACCCAAGCCGCCTATAGACTGCAAACTAAAAGAGCACCCTGTAACACATGCTCACTGGGGCTTCAGAAGCTGTAATCATTGACCTCTAGACATTGCCGTCGGGTCACAGCCCCACAGCCTGCCCATCTGTATGCTCTCATAAGGTTTGAGTGTTGGGGCCCTGAAGCAAGCCCCAGCCCCCACTGCACACCCGGCTAGGGGGACAAGGGAACCTTTCCCATTTCAAGACCACATGGGCCTCTCATGTCCAGGCATATTCCCTCTCTTACCTTCTTGCCTCCCTTAGCAAGCTGACCCAAGTCATGGAGCAAAAAGATGCCTCCTCCTAACTTAGCTGACCAAGCTGAATTCCCAACCACGAAAGAACCTATCCATTTATCTCCTGGAGTTACTTCTCCTAAGGTCGTTAAAGCGGGACGCTAGCATTCCTGATAAAAACCTAATCAGATCCAACCAGCTAAAGACAAGATGGCCTCTAGCGCTGACCTTTCACTGAGTTTTTCCTCACTATAGCTTCATTGCATCCAGAGGTGGAAATTTAACATGAGACATGAAATGCATGAAGAGGCATGTTGTCAAACTGCACAGGTGCTAAAAGTTCCCAGCCTCTTCAAGCCTGCATGTTGCTCCTTTTTACACCTCAGCTTCCTTGAAATGACAAGAGCTAAGCCCCTGCAGGAGCTAGCACCAGGATCCCTCTCTCATACACTGCCCACTTGCTTTGCTTGAGCCACAAGCCTATCAAACTTGGCCTGAGAACAATTTCTGTTTGGCCTGGTGTTACTCTACTTATGTGAGAGCCAAGAACTCAGGGACGAAACTGTTGCAATGATTGTGCCCAGCATTGTTTCTAATTGATCAAAGCATTTATTCTATTTGGTTGGTACCTCTTCCTACTTGTTATTAAATATTTTGATTCTCACCCATAGTACCAGAGAATGCTTCAGAGAAGATAATATTCCTGAACTGAATTTTGAAAGGTGTTTGTAAGCACACCAGATAGAAAGGCTATTTCAGCCCAAGAAAGTAGCACCAGTAAAGGTACTAAGGCTTGAAATTGCAGAAATGTTAAGTTTAATAGTTTGTTATGGATAAATTACAGTGTGTGTTGAAAGTTGATGAGAAACATGGTGACAAAATATGGAAGAGTTCAAAAATAAAGTTTTAGAAGTCAAAGTGTTTGTTGAGATAGGTGTCGTAATGTGGTTAGAAGCGTGATCTCTAGAGTCATGTGCTCCTGAATTCAACTCACAGCTCTGCCACTTAATGGCTGTGTAAGCTTGGGAAAATTATGCCTCAGTGCCTCATTTAATCAGCTGAAGAATGGGATTAATTAACAACCTCATAATGTTGTGTGATGGTTAAATGAGCTGCATACACGTATAAAGTAGTCAGAGTTCCTGAGATGTAGTTAGTGCTGTGGAAGTTTAATTACCTGTATTATTTATGATGTAGAAAATGAAAGACTTGAAGAAAATCACTGACATGATCAGATTTGCATCTCAGAAAAATCCTTTTGATATTTATCAGTAGCATAGCTAGTATGGGGTTAAAATAACTTAAGGAGGAAATGTTATTTTCATAAACTCTGTTCACCTGATATTAGCACTATTACATTATTTTTTACTTTAAGCTTTCAGCAAGAATTAATAAGATAAAATGGGTAAAGATCCTAGAATAATGTTTACAACAAAGGGAGCCCTCCATAAATATTACTTATAATTGTGAAAGTAGCAAGAGTAGCATGGAGGTGGCAGCAGTGATTATTTTCCATTCCCTTCTTTTTAATCTTTCCATGTGTTTTAATGCATTCAGGCTGCTGTAACAGACTGGTATGTACTGGGTAGCCTAAACAAGAAACATTTATCTCTCACTGTTTTGCAAGTTGGAAAGTCCCAGGTCAATCTGCCAGCAGATCCAATGTCTGTTGATGGCCTGATTCCTGGTTTGCAGATGGTCATCTTCTTGGATCCTCACACGGTGGAGAGCAGAGCACAATCATCTCTCTCATGTCTTTTATAAGAGCAATAATCTTATTCATGAGGGTTACAACTTTATGACCTAATTACCTCCTGCTATAGGCTGAATGCTTTTGTCCCTCCAAAATTCATATGTTGAAACCTAATCACCAGTATGATGAAATTAGGAGGTAAGATCTTTGAGGGGTCGTTAGATGAAGGCAGAACCTTCATGAATGGGATTAGTGCCCTTATAAATGAGGCCCCAGAGAGCTGTCCTGCTTCTTCTACCATGTGAGGACAGAGCAGGGAGGTGTCACCTATGAACCAGACACCAGACCCTTACCAGACACCAGACCATCACCAGACACCAAATCTGCTGATGCTTTGATCTTAGACTTCCCAGCCTCCAGAACTATGAGAGATAAATTTCAGTTGTTTATAATTCACTCAGTCTATGGAATTTTGTTACAACAAGCCAAACAGACTAAGACATCTCCTAAAGGCTCCATCTCCAAATACTATCATATTGGAGATTTAGACTTCAACATTTGAATTGGCACTGGGAGGGACTGGGGGGAGAACAGAGTGATAAACATTCTGTTCACAGCTTTGCGCCACTTTATTTTGGTTGTGCCAACTATAAATAAGTTATAGTTGTTTGTTTCTAGAGTTTCTTTCTTGTAATAAAGTTTATATTTACTGTGATTACTTATAGTTGAACAAGTTTCAATCATCTTATTTTATATTTTCTATTATCATATTATATCTTTGCCTGTTTTTTCTTTCCTGTCTACTATGAGATTGTAACAGTTTCTATTTTTATTCTTTATTGGCATTTCCCCTTAAAATTTGTTAACATGCCTACTTAATTTTATATATATTAATAAAACCTCAGAATTAATCTGTTCTTCTAACCTTCTCTCAGATAAGATATAGCAAGTCTGAGCTATTTATTCTACATTTCATCTAACTATTGACTACAGTGTTAGTTCTTCTTTATTTTAAATATTCAAAAACTTTATTTGTAGTCATTACTTTTTCTTTTTCCAATATATTTTTATCAGTGCCTTTGCTAAACATTTTTTCTTGAATCACGATTTTTTCTTCAGGATTTATTTTTTCTTGTTGCTAAAATATACCCTTTACAGAAATTTCAATTACATTCTCAAGGGAAAATAATAAATTTTTGTCTTTAGATGTCCAAAAATATTTTTTTTACCATTGTTTCATTTAACAGTTTGCAATCTTAATGACATAAGGTCCAATCTATCTGATATTTTGTTTGCTTATTATATGTAGCATTTAGAGTATTCTTTCTGCATAAAGACTTACATTGCTCTTCAATTTTGGAAACTGCTAGCTTCTCTTTCTCTCTGGAAACAGATTTTACTAGAGAATCTAAATCTATGCTTTATTTCTCTGAATTTCAAACACACACACAGACACACACATTTTATATATATACACATACACACACACACATATATATATCTATCTCCTTTCAGGCTGTAGTCACAGTAATTTTCAAAGTTCTCTATTACAAGTTTTCTCCTTAACTGTCTCAAGTATATGTTTATTGTTGTTTCCATTAACTTTTTCATTACAAAGAATCTAATTGATTCATGATTCACAAGGATGTTTCCGTAACCCCTACTTTTGTTTTATGCATATTATTTTCTCCTTTATTTCTTCAAGAATTTTAAACTTGAATTTAAAAAACAAGAATGTTTACTTGAAGCATTTTCTAGATTATTTAGTTTTCTATCTTTGTGAGTAATATTTTCTTTTTGTTGCTTTTTGTTGTTGTTGTGTTGATGTTTGTGTGTTAATTTGCAATGGCAGAGAATCTGTATCACGGAGTTAGATTTGTTCATATGCTTTGTAATTTTTGTTGATATGTTTATTTTCCATTAATTTATTTTTCTTTCTCTCTTCCACGTCTTCTTTCTTCTTGGGCAATGTTTAAGTAGTTTCAGCTCAGTTTTTAAGGGTTCACAGCTCAGAAGCATGTTTTATATCTCTTCAGGGATTTCACTTTTTAGAACTGAAGTCAATACCCAGTATTTGACTAATTATTAATCATTTAGAGTTTTTTGCTTTCTCCCTTCACAGTCATAAGAATGATGTTTCTAAATGCAAAATTAGACACAAAAATTAAGGTTTTACAGGTTTCATTTATACATAGGGGAATATTGTATTATTCCAGTCTCACACTGCTACAGAGAGCTACCTAAGACTGGATAATTTGTGAAGAAAAGAGGTTTAATTGACTCACAGTGTACTAGTCCATTTCCACACTGCTATAAAGAACTCCTTGAGACTGGGTAATTTGTGAAGAAAAGAGATGTAATTCACTAACCATTCCACGTGGCTCTGGAGGCCTTAGGAAGCTTCCAATCATGGCAGAAGGCGAAGAGGAAGCAAGGTATGTCTTACATGGCAGCCGGAGGGTGGGAGTCGGGGGGTGTCAAACACTTAAACAATCAGATTTCACGAGAACTCACTCACTACCATGAGAACAGCAAGGAGGAAGTCCGCCTCTACAATTCAATCACCTCCTACCAAACCCTTCCCCAACATCATGGATTACAATTCAACATGAGACTTGAACAAAAACACAGAGCCAAACCATATCAGATATGGTCTCCAGTCCCTTGCCTCTTATGGAATATATTCAGACTACGTTTCTTTGAGGCACTGAAATCTGGAACTCCATTGCCATCTTAAGGTGCCAGTACCCCACGAGGTTACGGCCTTAGCCCCATTTGATACTATTTTTACACTTTTAAAATAAGAATATGTATTTTTTAATTATTATAGCAATAATTGTATATGATTTATACATGTAGGAAATGGAAGAGAGAAATTGAGAGCAGCCAGGTCTCCAAGATAGCATAGCCAGCTAGGGACAGAGTCAAAAAAACATGAATATAGTTTCCTTATGCCTAATTAACACACTGCATTACTGATCACTCAGCAGTTTTATAGTCTCTGTTGGTTTATCTATAAGATGCTCATTTTTCCCCAATGCCCACTATCAACATGAGCTGAATATAATCCGAGGCTTTAGAACATACTCTCATAATTTAAAAACTTTAAAAATATTTGATCAAGAACAGAGTCTTTGTATACTGTCCAAATAGCAAAACATTTTCCTTGAGAATGTCTGTGTGTATGTGTATGTATATATACACACACATATACATATATATGTATATATATTTGATCAAGAACAGGGTCTTTGTATATTGTCCAAATAGCAAAACATTTTCCTTGAGAATTTCTGTGTGTATGTGTATGTATATATACACACATATATGTATATATACATGTATATATACACACATATGTATATATACATGTATATATACACACATATGTATATATACATGTATATATACACACATATGTATATATACATGTATATATACACACATATGTATATATACATATATGTATATACGTATATGTGTGTATATACACATATATGCATGTATATATACATATATGTGTGTGTATATATACACACGTGTGTGTGTGTATATATGTGTATGTATATATGTGTATATGTGTATATGTATTTTTAGACGGAGTCTTGCTCTGTTGCCCAGGTTGGAGTGCAGTGGCACAATCTCAGCTCACTGCAAGCTCCGCCTCCTGGGTTCACGCCATTCTCCTGCCTCAGCCTCCCGAACAGCTGGGACTATAGGCGCCCACCACCACGTCCAGCTAATTTTTTTGTATTTTTTAGTAGAGATGGAGTTTCGCCATGTTAGCCAAAATGGTCTCAATCTCCTGACCTCATGATTCGCCTGCCAGGGCCTCCCAAAGTGCTAGGATTACAGACGTGAGCGACCGCGCCCAGCCTCTCTCTATATATATTTTCAATATAAAAAATGTCTAGTGTATCACAGACATAGGATTTTTAGTCCTTTAATGACAGATAGCAACAGATGATAATAATAATAATGATAACTAGAATATTATTATTAAGCAGTAATGTTCTTTGGCAAAGGTGAGTATATGTATGTTTGTATGATTCTTCTGTAAAATAAGGAATTTTACTGACCTGTGTTAGTGATTCCTAGGAGTAAATCTCTAAATCCTTGACATTTTCAGAGTTTTATTAGTATCTTTGTTGTGCCAAGGAGGCACCACATGGTCGGCCTCTAGCTAACTTCTTAATACGGACAGGTCATGTTGGAAAACCTAATCATGTAATTAGAGGGTTGGAGCTATGAGCTATGTGATATCAGCCCAACTTCTGGACAGGGTAGGATGGCTGGAGATTGAGTTCAAACATGTGACCGACAGTTCAATCATACCTATGCAATGAACCCCCAATAAAATTTCTGGACATCAAAGCTCAGTGGAACTTTCTGTGCCAGGGAATATTGATGTGCCAGGATGGTGACATGCCCTGATTCCATGAGGAGAGAAAAGAGATCTGCATTTTCTCCCAGACCTTATGCTATACATCTCTTCATTGGGTGGGTTTTCCTGATTTGTATCCTTTGTAATAAAACTGTAATCATAAATATAGCACTTTCCAAACAAATTCAAAAGCTAGCAGAAGACAAGAAATAACTAAGATCAGAGCAGAAATGAAGGAGATAGAGACACAAAAAATCCCTTTAAAAAATCGATGAATTCAGGAGCTGGTTTTTGGAAAAGATCAACAAAATAAACCACTAGCCAGACTAATAGAGAAGAAAAGAGAGAAGAATCAAATAGACACAATAAAAAAGGATAAAGGGGATATCACCACTGATCCCACAGAAATACAAGCTACCATCAGAGAATACTATAAACACCTCTACACAAATAAACTAGAAAATCTAGAAGAAATAAATAAATTCCTGGACAATACACCCTCCCAAGGCTAAACCTGGAAGAAGTTAAATCTCTGAATAGACCAATAACAGGTTCTGAAATTGAGGCAATAATTATTAGCCTACCAACCAAAAAAAGTCCAGGATCCAGAAGGATTCACAGCCAAATTCTACCAGAGGTACAAAGAGGAGCTGGTACCGTTCCTTCTGAAACTATTTCAATCAATAGAAAAAGAGGGAATCCTCCCTAACTAATTTTATGAGGCCAGCATCATCCTGATACCAAAACCTGGCAGAGACACAACAAAAAAAAGAAAATTTTAGGCCAATATCCCTGATGAACATCGATGTGAATATCCTCAATAAAATACTGGCAAACCAAATCCAGCAACACATCAGAAAGCTTTTCCACCACGATCAAGTCGGCTTCATCCCTGGGATGCAAGGCTGGTTCAACATATACAAATCAATAAATGTAATCCATCACATAAACGGAACCAATGACAAAAACCACATGATTATCTCAATAGATGCAGAAAAGACCTTCAACAAAATTCAGCAGCCCTTCGTGCTAAAAACTCTGAATAAAGTATGTATTGATGGAACATATCTCAAAATAATAAGAGCTATTTATGACAAACCCACAGCCAATATCATACTGAATGGGCAAAAACTGGAAGCAATCCCTTTGAAAACCGGCACAAGACAAGGATGCCCTCTCTCACCGCTCCTATTCAACATAGAATTGGAATTTCTGGCCAGAGTAGTCAGGCAAGAGAAAGAAATATAGGGTATTCAATTAGGAAAAGACGAAGTAAAATTGTCTGTGTTTGCAGATGACATGATTGTATATTTAGAAAACCCCATCATCTCAGCCCCAAATCTCCTTAAGCTGATAAGTAACTTCAGCAAAGTCTCAGGATACAAAATCATTGTGCAAAAATCATAAGCCTTCCTCTACACAGATAGCCAAATCATGAGTGAACTCCCATTCACAATTGCTTCAAAGGGAATAAAATACCTAGGAATCCAACATACAAGGGATGTGAAGGACCTCTTCAATGCTCAATGAAATAAAAGAGGATACAAACAAATGGAAGAACATTCCATGCTCATGGATAGAAAGAATCAATATCATGAAAATGGCCATACTGCCCAAAGTAATTTATAGATTCACTGCCATCCCCATCAAGTTACTACTGACTTTCTTCACAGAATTATAAAAAAAAACTACTTTAAATTTCATATGGAACCAAAAAAGAGCCCACATAGCCAAGACAGTCCTAAGCAAAAAGAACAAAGCTGGAGGCATCACGCAACCTGACTTCAAACAAGGCTACAGTAACCAAAACAGCATGGTACTGGTACCAAAACAGATATACAGACCAATGGAACAATATAGAGGCCTCAGAAATAACACCACACATCTACAACCATTTGATCTTTGACAAACCTGACAAAAGCAAGCAGTGGGTAAATGATTCCTTATTTAATAAATGGTGCTGGGAAAACTGGCTAGCCACATGCAGAAAGCTGAAACTGGATCCCTTCCTTACACCTTATACAAAAATTAAATCAATGTAAGACCTAAAACCATAAAAACCCTGGAAGAAAATCTAGGTAATACCATTCAGGACATAGGCATTGGCAAAGACTTCATGACTAAAACACCAAAAGCAATGGCAACAAAAGCCAAAATAGACAAATGAGATCTAATTAAACTAGAGAGTTTCTGCGCAGCAAAAGAAATTATCAGCAGAGTCAACAGGCAACCTACAGACTGGGAGAAAATTTTTGCAGTCTATCCATCTGACAAAGGGCTAATATCCAGAATCTACAAAGAACTTAAACAAATTTACAAGAAAAAAACAAACAACCCCATCAAAAACTAGGCAAAGTATATGAACAGACATTTCTCAAAAGGGGACAGTTATGCAGCCAACAGACACATGAAAAAATGCTCATCATCACTGGTCATCAGAGAAATGCAAATCAAAACCACAATGAGATACAATCTCATGCTAGTTATAATGTCAATCATTAAAAAGTCAGGAAACAACAGATGCTGGAGAAGATGTGGAGAAATAGGAACACTTTTACATTGTTGGTGGGAGTGTAAATTAGTTCAACCATTATGGCAGACAGTGTGGCCATTCCTCAAGGATCTAGAACTAGAAATACCATTTGACTCAGCAATCCCATTACTGGGTATATACCCAGAGGATTATGAATCATTCTACTATAAAGACACATGCACATGTATGTTTAATGCAGCACTGTTCACAATAGCCAAGTCTTGGAACCAACCCAAATGCCCATCAATGATAGACTGGATAAAAATGTGGGGCATGTATATACCATGGAATACTATGCAGCCATGTAAAAGGATGAGTTCATGTCCTTTGCAGGGACCTGGATGAAGCTGGAAAACATCATTCTTAGTAAAGTGATGCAAGAAGAGAAAACCAAACACCACATGTTCTTACTCATAAGTGGGAGTTGAACAACGAGAACACATGGACACAAGGAGGGGAACATAACACACTGGGGCCTGTCAGCAGGTGGGGGACTGGGGGAGGGATAGCATTAGAAGAAATACCTAATATAAATGACCAGTTGATGGGTGGAGCAAACCAACATGGCACATGTATACCTATGTAACAAACCGGCATGTTGTGCACATGTACCCTACAACTTGAAGTATAATTTTAAAAAAAGAAGTACAGTGCTTTCCTGAGTTCTCTGAGTCATTCTAGTGAATTATTACATCTGAAGGGAGTCATTGGAACCTCCAGCTTTATACCCAGTTAATCAGAAGTGTAGGTAGCCTGAGAACCCCCTTAACTTGTATCTGGCATCTAAAGTGGGGGTGGTGTTGTTGGGGACCCTGCCCTTAAACTTGTCTAGTTTGACTAACTCTGGGTGGTGTCAGAATTGACTTTCAGTGTACCAGATGGCCTTGGAACAGCTGAAGTTAAAGTAGAATATTCTTATTATATTTAACTAAACAGTATCACTATTTCATAAAGTATTTTATGAAATTTCATTTTATGAAACCTGATTTGGAAACTTAAAGACAAATAGAAAAGACAAGACGGAAGCATGTTTCCAAATTTTAGGAGCTGGGTGCCCCCTGCTGACACTGTCATAGTCACTACTAGTATGGGAGTCTAAATGTTGATTCCCTTAGTTTTTGAAACAACTAATTATATAAAATGGAAACTCTCTGAAACTTGTTTCCAGCATATGTTTAACTCAGTAGTCCATTCCTGGATATTTAAAGTCTGCTGGAAACTTAGGGTTTTTTTTTTTTTTTTTTTTTTTGGAGACAGAGTCTTGCTCTGTCCCAAGGCTGGAGTACAGTGGCGCGATCTCGGCTCTCTGCAAGCCTTGCCTCCTGGGTTCACGCCATTCTCCACCTCAGCCTCCTGAGCAGCTGGGACTACAGGTGCCTGCCACTGTGCCTGGCTAATTTTGTCTTTGTATTTTTAGCAGAGACGGCGTTTCACCATGTTAGCCAGGATGGCCTCGATCTCCTGACCTTATGATCCTCCTGCCTCAGCCTCCCAAAGTGCTGGGATTACAGGTGTGAGCCACTGCACCTGGCCCAACTTTTAGGTTTCAATCAACTAAGTATTGAGGTAAAGAGGCTGCTACTCAGTGGTAAATAGTCTAAAGCCTAAATGTAATCAGTCTCTCCAACTTTCTCTCAGGTAAAACATAGCAAGCCTGCGTTTCTCTCTGTGTGATCTTGACAAGCCACATTAACACAACAAGCTCACATTTCTCATCTTTAAATTGAAATTATTTTACAAAATGATCTCTAAGTTATCCTCCACGTAGGAGGTTATACATTTTTCAAGGAGGAAGTAATCAAGAAACTTAACATATCAAAATAAAATTACACAAGGTAGTAAAAATTTCTAATCTTTCCATTCTAAGGTTTTAGAACGTCATAAGCTTTATAAATTTTTGAGACAGTGTGTTCTCCAGTGAGGCCAAGAGAGAAGTCATGTGTAATGTTCCTCAAATATGCAGGGCAAAAAGATAAAGTGGTTAGGGAGAAGGGCTGGGACCTCATACTTTACCCCACTAATGTGACAAAGGCACAGCGCTAAGAGATTTCATAAACTCTTGGTAAACTTTGAGAACACATAACGGGTGGAGTTACCCTGAAACAAATGCTGATATAAAAGTGTTAATTAGTTGAAAACACAGAACCTCAAATTTTAGGTTTGAATCAGTGATGGTAGAAGGGGCTGGAGTAGCATCAGATGGAGAACGTCACCTGGCTTCAGCAAAAGCAAACACAAACACTAGGAATTTAAGCACTCTCAGTTTTGTCAACTAGGTTTTATATATACAAAGATCAACAAAATATGTAGAGTAGTCCTCTCTTATCCAGTGTTTCACTTTACACGGCTTCCATCACTCACAGTGAACCATGGTCAGAAAATATTAAATGGAAAATTCCAGAAAAAAACTATTCATAACTTTTTAATCGCATGCTATTCTCGGTGGTGTGATGAAACCTCTTGCCATCCTGCTTCATCGGTTCATCTCAATCACATAGTCATTTCATCTCACATCATTACAATAAGAGGGGTGAGTACAGACAGTACAATAACACATTTTGAGAGACAGAGGCCACATTCACAAAACTTTTATGACAATAAATTGCTATAATTGTTCTATTTATTGTTTTTAACATTTTACTGTATCTAATTTATAAATTAAGCTTTATTCTAAATATGCAAGTATAGGGAAAAACATAGCATATCTATGGCTTAGTACTATTTGTGGTTTCAGGCATCCATTGGAGGTTTTGGAACATGCCCTGTGAATAAAGGGGAACTACTCTACTACCTGTAAACATATATCAAAGGAGGTAACAGATGTACTTCAGAGGAAAGAAAAGTAACCCTAGATGGAAAGTCTGAGATGCAAGAAAGAACAAAGAGTGTAAAAAAATGATATATTTGTGTATTTTTTATTTAGAACAGGCTAGGTTATATTATGGCAGCACATCAACCCTGAAAGCTCAGTGGCTTAACATAACAAGGTCTTTTTTTCACTCAAACTACATAACCAACAACAGTCACTAAGAGAATCTGCTCCAAAAAGTCACTATGGTACCAAGGCTATTAAAGTTCCATCTTCATGCAGCTAGACATCTGAAACACATACTCCCTTAAGATGCCATGGTTGGGAAAGAAAACACATGGGAATATACATAGAAGTATATATGTCACCACTTCCACTCATAGCCCATTGATCAGAATTAGTCACGTAACTCCATCCGACTACAAAAGAGCAGGCAATATAATAAAATTAAAATATTCATAACAAAGACTTGTCCACTGGGGAATTCAATTTTCTAAAGTCCTCGTATTATTTGGAAAGAGAATAAAGATATGTTTAGGTGTAGAACCAATTCTTCTCTCACCTTTCTAAATGAAAACTCAGGCAGATGCCTTGACTTTTCTCTTCCCTGGTAGGCAAAACAAACTGTATCCAGTCATTCCACACCACAAAATAAAGACTTGTTTAATGATGAAAATGCCCAGGACCATATAATTGAAAAACTTTAATCTTGCTTTAAAATCCTAGATGGGATATATAGGAGTCAGGAAGGGTGGGAATAATCAGATTACTCTTTTTCCATTTTAGCTTCCACTCCTTCTGTCCCATATTGAAAGATTTCTGCTGGTCCTTTGGAGTAGAAGTCGGGGGCAAGCACAGGAGTAAGAAAAGAAGAAAATTATTTAATTTGTATAGCACTGGTAATCTTGTGTCAGCTTTCTGAACATTAAAAATGTTTAAGCTTGAGCTTTTGTATCTCAGGCAGTTGGAAACACTCCCCTATTCCCACTTCAGTGCTAATCTAGGCAATCGCTCATCTGCAGTTCCCTTGGCAGGGAAACTTCTAGCCAGCTCTCACTTGGTCCTCACCACTAAAAATTCAGAATTTTATTTTAAGCTTCTCAATATACGTTCAGATTCTCAAAAGTGACACAGCTACTCAAAAAAGGGTGGGAGTGTCTTGATGTCTATACAACTTTTAAAAAAAGAAAACAAATTCACTATTCATCTTATTTTCCATGTCCACACAGAGTATAAGCCTAAAGAATTTTTGATATGTTTAGTAACATTAACTTTTGAATTGAAAAATCTTTTTTTACATATGGGTCTCACTATGTTGCCTAGTCTGGTCTTGAACTCCCAGACTCAAGCAATCCTCCCACTTCAGTCTCCCAAGTAGCTGGATATACAATCATGAGCTACCATGCCCAGCAAAAGATCCATTATTATAACATACAGGAAGTAAAACCTTTTGCCAAACAGAAAGCTTACACTATTTGAAAAATGACTTCGTAAACTTCTAAAACCTTCTCATAGCTACAATATCTTAATTGTTCTAGTTGTCATCATCATTGTTGTTGAAGTTATGACTCTTTTTGTGACCACCACTATTACTATTCTTACTATGAAGCGAGCAATATTTGATAGGCACTCTATGTGCATCACTTCTCACCTTTAGAACAATTAAAACTAATAAAAAGAAGATATTATTGGTCCCATTTTTATGCTTTGCTTACTTAGGTTTTCTTTTTGTTTTTACTTTCAGGGGATACACGTGCAGGTTTATTGCATGGGTGTATTGTATAATGCTGCGTTTTTGGCTTCTAGTGAACCTATCACCCAAATATTTAACATAGTACCCAATAGGCAGTTTTTCAGCCCTTTCCCCCAGGCTTCTCTCCCCAATTTTGGAGTTCCCAGTGTCTACCATTTTCATCTGTATAACCCTGTGTGCTTGTTGCTTGACTCTCACTTATAGGTGAGATAGTGTAGTATTTGATTTTCTGTTTATATGTTAATTCACTTAGCACAGTGGCCTCCAACTATGTCCATGTTGCTGCAAAATTTCATTCTTTATATGGCTGAGTAGTATTCCATGGTATATATGTGCCACATCTTTTAAATCTGATCCACTGTTTTTGGTCACTTAGATTCTTTCCATGACTTTGCCATTATGAATAGTACTGCAATAAACATACAAGTGCAAGTGTCTTTTTGATAACATGATTTATTATCCTTGGGAAGATACCCAGTTGTGGGATTGTTGGGTCAAATGGTAGTTCTATTTTCAGTTCTTTGCAAAATCTCCATTCTGTTTCCCATAAAGGTTGAACTCCTTTACATTCCCACAAGTGTATAAATGACCCCTTTTCTCTGCATCCTCACCAACATCTGTTATTTTTTGATTTTTTGATAATGCCATTTTGACTAGAGTAAGATAAACATTTCATTGTAGTTTTGATTTGTATTTCTCTGCTAATTCTAGATGTTGAGCTTCTTTTTACATGTTTGTTGGCTGCTTGTCTGTCTTCTTTTGATAAATGTTCATGTTCATTGTCACTTTTCAATGAGGTTACTTTTTTCCTTTCTTGTTTATTTAAGTTCATTATAGATTCTGGATATTAGTCTGTTGGACGAATAGTTTGCTATATTCTCTCATTCTATAGGCTGTCTATCTGTTGTTTCTTTCACTGTGCGGAATGTTTTTAGTTTAATTAAGTCCCATTTGTCTATTTTTGTTTTTGTTTCATTTTCTTTTGAGGTCTTAGCAATAAATTATTTGCATAGGCCAATTTCCAGAAGAGTTTTTCCTAGGTTTACTTCTAGGATTTTTACAGTTAAGTCTTACATTTAAGTCTTAAATCCCTCTTAACTTTTGTATACAGTAATAACTAGGGGTCCAATTTCATTCTTCTGCATATTGCCAGCCAGTTTCCTAGCACCATTTATTGAACAGGGAGTCCTTTCCTCATTGCTTATTTTTGTCATCATTTTTGAAGATCAGTTAGTTGTAAGTGTGTGACTTTATTTCAGGGTTTTCTATTCTGTTCCATTGATCAGTGTGTCTATTTTTGTAGCAGTGCAATGATGTTCTGGTTACTATAGCTTTGTACTATAGTCTGAGGTCCAGTAAAGAGATGGCTTCAGCTTTGTTTTTGTTTTTGTTTTTGGTTTGTTTTCGGCTTTGCTTTTGCTTTTCTTGGAGGGTGGGGGTTCTTTGTTTGTTTCTCTGCTTGCTTAGAATTGCATTAGCTATTCAGACTCTTTTTGGTTCCATAAGAACTTTGGGACTGTTTTTTCTAATTCTGTGAAAAAACACACCAGTAATTTGATAATAATTGCATTGAATCTGTAGACAGCTTTGGGCATTATGTTCATTTAACAATATTGATCCTTTTTATCCATGAGCATGGAATGTTTTTCCATTTGTTTGTGTCATCTGTAATTTCTTTCATCAATGTTCTGTGGTTTTCTGTGTAGAGGTCTTTCACCTCCTTGGTTAAATGTATTCCTAAGTATTGTATTTTGTTTGTGTGGCTATTGTAAATGAAATTGGGTTCTTGATTTTGTTCTTAATTTGAAAATTATTGGTGTATAGAAATCCTACTAATTTTTGTTCACTTATTTCGTATCCCAAAACTTTACTGAATTTGTTTATCCGGTCTAGAAGTCATTTGAAGGAATCTCTAGGAATTCCTAGGTATAGAATCATGTTGTCAGCAAACAGAGCTAATTTTACTTCCTCTTTTCCTATTTGGATACCTTGTAATTCTTTATCTTATCTGATTGCTCTGGCTAGGACTACCAGTACTATGTGAAATAGGAGTAGTAAGAGTGGACACCCTTGTCTTTT
Source organism: Macaca fascicularis (assembly GCF_037993035.2). Taxonomy (NCBI): domain Eukaryota; kingdom Metazoa; phylum Chordata; class Mammalia; order Primates; family Cercopithecidae; genus Macaca; species Macaca fascicularis. The sequence continues at coordinate 165,787,034 of NC_088377.1, read as the reverse complement.
TCTAGTTCTTAGGAGGAATTCTTTTAACTTTTGTCCATTCTGTATGATGTTGGTTGTGGGTTTGTCATAAATGACTTTTGTTATTTTGAGATATGTTCATTCAATGCCTAGTTTGTTTGGGATGAAAAGATATTGAATTTTATCAAATGTTTTTTCTGAATCTATTGAAATGATCATATGGTTTTTGGTTTTTATTCTGCTTATGTGGCTAACCACATTTATTGTTTTGCATGTGTTGAACCATCCTTGCATTCCAGGAATAAAGCCCACTTGATCATAATGAATTATCTTGTTGACATACTGTTGGATTTGGTTTGGTAATATTTGTTGAGGATTTTGCATCTGTGTTAGTCAGATATTGGCCTGCAGTGTTCTTTTTTTGTTGTGTCCTGGCCAGATTTTGGTATCAAGATCATACTGGTTTTGTAGAATAAGTTAGGTAGGAATTCTTCCTCCTTGGTTTTTTTGAATCGTTTCAGTAAGATTGGTACCAGTTCTTCTTTGAACAACTAATAGAATTCAGCTATGAATCTATTTGGTTCACTGCTTTTTTTGGTTGGTAGATTTATTATTGATTCATTTTCATAACTCATTAGTCTGTTCAGGATTTTTATTTCTTTGGTTCAAGCTTGGGAGTTGAGTGTTTCCAGGAATTTATCCACTTCCTCTAAATTTTCTAGTTTGTGTGTACAGATGTTCAAAGTAGGGAGTTGAGTGTTTTCAGTAATTTATCCATTTCCTCTAGATTTTCTAGGTTTTGTGTATATACGTCAGTAGTTTCTGAAGATCTTTTATATTTCTCTGGTATCAGTTGTATTGTCACTTCTGATTGTACTTATTTGAATCTTTCTCTTTTTTTCTTAGTTAATCTGGCTATCAGTCAATTTTGTTTATCTTTTTGAAGAGGTGACTTTTTGTTTCATTAATCTTTTGTATGGCTTTTTTGGTCTCAATTTCATTTGGTTCTTCTCTAATCTTCATTATGTATTTTCTTCCACTGGCCTTGGATTTGGTTTGTTCTTGTTTTTCTAATTCCTTTAGGTGTGATGTTAGTGCTATTAATTTGAGATATTTCTGTCTTTTTATGTAGGCATTTAGCATGATAAACTTTCCTGTTAATGCTGCTTTTTTCTGGATCCCAGAGGTCTGGGTATGTTTTATCTCTGTTTTCATTTGTTTCAAAATATTTTTGGTTTCTGGTTAATTTTGTTGCTTACCCAAAAGTCATTCAGGAGCAAGTTGTTTAGTTCCCATGTGCTATGTGGTTTCCTCTTGGTACTGATTTCTAATTTTATTCTACTGTGGTCCAAGGACATGCTTGACATGATTTCAGGTTTATTTTTTTAATTTATTGATACTTGCTTTATAACAGAGCACGTGATCAATTGTAGAGAATGTTTTATGCACAGATGAGAAAAAAAGTATATTCTGTAGTTGCTGGGTGAAATCTTCTGTAGATGTTTCTTAGGTCCATTTTGTCAAGAGTCCAATTTACATTCAAAGTTTCTTTGTTAGTTTTCTGCCTCAGTGATTTGTCTCGTGCTGTAAGTGGGGTATTAAAGTTCCTTACTATAATTGTATGACTATCTCTATTGACAGACTGCCTGTTGTATGACCATCTATCCCTCTTAGTAAGTCTAGTAGTAATTGTTTTATAAATCTAAGTGCTCTGATATTGGGTGAATATACATTTAGCATAGTTAAATCTTGTCAAATTGAACTCTTTATCACTATATAATGCCCTCCTTTGACTTTTTTTCACTGCTCTGGTAAAGCCTAATTAATTTTGGCTTAAAGTCTATTTAATCTGATACAAGAAGAGCAATGCTTGCCCTTTTTTGTTTTCCATTTACATGATAGATCTTTCTCCATCCCTTTACTTTAAGCCTGTGGGTGTTGTTGAAGGCAGCATAAGTTTGGGTCTTATTTTTTCAATGCAACTTGCCATTCTATGTCTTTTCAGTGGAGCATTTAGGCTGTTTATATTCATGATTAATATTGAAATGTAAGGTTTTATTCCTGTCATGTTGTTAGCTAGTTCCTTTGTAGTTTCAATTGTGTAATTGCTTTATAGGATCTGTGAGCTTTGTACCTATGTGTGCTTTTATGTAGCAACTATTATTCTCTTGTTTCAATGTTTAGAACTTCTTTGTGCATTTCTTATAGGGCCAGTCCGGTGGTAATGAATTGCCTTAGTGTTTGCTTGTCTGGGAAAGCCTTTATTTCTCCTTCATTTATGAAGCTTACTTTAGCAGAATATGACATTCTTGGCTGGCAAATGATTTCTCACCTAGGCTAAAAATAGGCTCCAATCTCTTTGTCTTATAAGGTTTCTGCTGAAAACTTTACTTTTAGTCTGATAGGAGTTTCTTTATAGGTAATTTGGCTCTTTTCTCTATAAGCCTTTGATATTTTTTATTTCACCTTTTCTTGGATAGTCTGATGACTGTATTCCTTGGGGATGGTCATCCTGTGTGGTATCTCATATATGTTCTCTGAATTTCTTATATCTGGTTGTCTACTTCTCTAGCAAGATTAAGGAAATTGTCCTGAATTATTCTATAAAATGTTTTCCAAGTTGCTTGCTTTTTCTTCTCTCTCACAAGAATGCCAATAAGTTGTAGGTTCAACAGTTTACATAATCCCATATTACTTGAAGATTTTTTAAAATTCCTTTTTAAAAAAAAATTTCAAAAGACTGGTCTTCAAGCTCTGAAATCCCTTTCTTCTGCCTGGTCTAATCTATTGTTAAAGCTTATAACTGTTTTTTAAAAATTCTTTAGTGGGTTTTTGAATTCCATAAGTTTTATTTGTTTTTTCTTAATATAGTGATCTCATTTTTCATATCTGATTCATTTATCTGGTTTCTTTGTATTGGATTTTAACTTTCCCTTGGACCTTGTTTTCTTGCAATCCATTCATTTGGTTAGATCTCCAAAGGGTTCCACAGCCCCCCAGGGACCTACTGGTTTCCTGTGCTTGCCAAAGCCAGAGCACTTGTGGGTATGTGGGAATGTTTGATGAGATGACTCAAGAGCAAAGAGTCTCTGGGCAAGGCAGTAGCCCACCATGGGTGCATAACTATCATTTCATTTAGGGTCTGAGGGAAGTGTGGACTTGTTTAGTTTTCTTGCAATTTGTTAAATTTTGGATTCTTTATTCATCATTTCAGACTTTTCCATTTGTTTGGGATCCATTGCTAGAGAGCTGGTGTGTTATTTTGGAAGTGTTAACACACTCTGGCTTTTTGTACTGCCAGAGTTCTTGTGCCATCTGAGGGAGCTGTTGCGTCTTGATTTTGAATTTACTATTGTTTGGATGGGACTTTTTATTCTTTTATTGTTTTTTCCCTTAAGGATATGACTATGGCGTATGTTGTGTATCATCATTTGGTGGTGTTGCTGGGTGATTTCAGGGCCCAAAGCTCTGTATGGGTTCCTCTGTTGGAAATAGCTTCTGTGCACTGGCTTTCTCAGAGGTTGCTTGTTGTAACAGTATATTAGACATATAAGCTAACACAATAACTCACGGACTAACATTAAGCCCTTCTGGTAGCAGGTTTTCTATTTTGTGGTGCAGTTCAGGCTGAAGTCCAGTAGACAACACTTAGAAGTAAGAGTTGGCTAACTCTCAGGCTGATCTCAAATGAAGGCACCTGCATTTATGGGGCTAGGAAGAGATCTTGTTGAGGTATGCAGAGGTCTCAGGGGAAGGGGCAGAAGGTAGGGGGGGACTTCTGCCCTAACTTCTCATCCCAAGCCATAGGAATATGATCTGCTTTCCTGTCATGCTGCTGTTGTAGGGCATGGTGGCTCAAGACTTTAAGTTCATAAAGACCTTGTCCTTTGGTTTCCAGCTGCAGTGTGGTTGTGGGATATACTCCTCTGAGGGCTACCACCAAAATGGGCTCAGGCAGAGTCTCTTCCCCCAATCCAGGGCAGGCGACTCCATGATGTGTCTGTTCTCCCTTGCCAGGATGTTGCTATATTGTGTAGGGAGAGTAGGTTGGGCCCCCTTTATGCAAGTCCAGTGACACGGGTTCACTTACAGCAGGGATGGAGTTTCAGCAAAATGTGGAAAATCCCTTTCTCAGAGTGCATACTCTGGCCTCCAATTGGAAGAACAACTGCTGCATCTGCAACAGTGTCACATGGGGGAGGTGACTCCCTCTCCATGCCTGTTCCTGGGCACTGGTCCTACCCCTTTCAGTTATTGGCACTGCACCCATATTTCCTTTGTCCACAGGGGGCTTTAATGGACTACATTCCACCTCCCTTATGGGTGGCCCATGCTGAGGGTTAGATCTCCAGGTGTCTCACAGCTCCCCAGGGATCGGCTGCTTCCCTGTGCTTACCAGTGTCAGATCAGTTGTAGGTATATTTGCAATGAAGGTGGGTATGTTTGATGAGATGACTTAAGGGCAGAGAGTCTCCAGGTAAGGCAGTGGCCCACTATGGGTGCACAATCATCATCTCAGTTAGGGTCTGGAGGGAAAGCGGCCTCTCAGTTCTCTGTCCCCAGGAAGTAGCAAAATCACTACCAATAGCATTTCCCTGGGTTTCAGAGGCAGAAGGGTTCCCCAACAGTTTGACAGTCAGCATATTGCCAGAGGGGAGAGAGGAGAGCAGAGAAACACCCCACCTACCCTTTCCATGAGAACCCAACTTCCTCTAGGGTTTTAGTCTCATTTAAAAAAAAGATTAATAAGGCTGAGCTAGTAAATTGTTTCATCAGGATTTACACTCAGATCCCCATGGTTTCAGTTTATTGTCTTCAACAACCATGTCATGGTGTAATACACTTTTAATTATTTGCAGTGATGATACCTTAAATATATGCCTAAATATGGCTTAATTGTACATCTTTATAAAATCTTTTATTTATTTATTCATTCAACTAAATATTATAAAATATTTTATTTATTTATTCATTCAACTAATACCTATTGAATGACTATTTCCCCAGTACTACTCTAAGCACTGGGGATACAACATTGAGCTAATAGATACACACAAATGGATAAATGGATATATATCTGGTGGTAATAAAAATAGTAAAAATGGAAAAAAAAAGATAAGGGATAACAGGTGCTGAGGTTGGAAGGAATGGTTACATTTTTTAGAATGTGTGATCAGAAAACAAACCTTTCTGATTTCAAACCTAGAACATTTGGCTAAAGAGCCTGGACTCTCAAAAGCATCATATTTATTAAACAAACATAAATTTCATAGTGCTAACTGCTCTCTTTAAAGTAAAAGTGTGGATTGAAGAACTAAATAAAACAAGACATATGGTGTTTACAATCACCAATTGTGAATAACATTTATTACAAAAAACTCTAAAACTAGTTATTAAGAAGATGAGAATGTTAAGGGCATTTCTAACAAATACTGCCCAGAAAATTCTAAAATTGTAGAAATCAAGGGAGAGTTCTGCAAGACAGAACAACCAAACTCTGTTTATAAAACAAGGTTGATCAATTTGGACCATATATTCCTCCCAGAGAAGCTAAACGGTAGTGAAAATTTAGCATTGAAAATACCACTACCATTTTCCAAAATTTCTTGACAATATTAACCTTGGAGGATGTTATAAAAAGGCGTTATCGGTCTCTGTTGTAGAATTGTTATAGTTATTATCATTTGTTATGGTTTGAATAGTGTTCCTCAAAAATCTATATGTTGAAGTCTTAATTTCAGTACCTTCGAATGTTACAGTACTTGGAGGGTCTTTGAAGATGTAATTAAAGTAAGGTTATATGGATGAGCTCTAATTCAGTATGACTTGTATCCTTAGACAAAACAATTGGGACACAGACAATACACATGAAGAGAGAACACACGTAGACAAATGGAGAAGAATGGCATCGATAAGCCGACAAGAGAGGCTTTGGAACAAAATCAACTCTTCCAACACTCTGATCTCAGACTTCTAGCCTCCAGAATTGTGAGAAAATAAATTTCTATTCTTTAAGCCCTCCAATTTGGAGTATTTGTTATGGCAGCCCTAGCAAACTATTATACTATTGCAGTGATGCATCACATTTAGGCTCATTATAATAGTTGTATTTCGGTGGACAAGACCACTAAAGTCAACTTTTAATAGAGAAGAAATCACCTTGTGATGGAAGTAGCTAAAAATCACCTGTCATAGTGATGCTAATTCTATCTGAAGTTTAGCATATACAGTATACATCAGATAACTATGCTTTGGTCAAGAATAGATCACATATAAAATGATCATGGCGTCATACGCCATGATGTGGTTGTTGAAGACAATAATTAATATGACAATTATTAATGGTCATAAAATTATAATGGAGCTGAAAAATTGCTATCACCTGATGACATCATAACCATCATAACATCATAGTGCAATGAATTTAAACAAACCTACTGCAATGGTCATATAAAAGTCATAAAAGTATAGCACATACAATTATGTGCAGTATATCACACTTGATAATAAATGACTATGTTACTGGTTTATTTACTATACTATACTTTTATTGTTATTTTAGAGTGTGCTCCTCCTATGTATAAAAAAGGTTAACTGTAAAAACAGCCTTCAGGTCTTGCAGGCAGTATTCCTGAAGAAGAAGGCACTGCTATCATAGAAGATGAAAGCTCCATGGGTGTTACTGTCCTTGAAGACCTTCCGGTGGGACAGGATGTGGAGATGGAAAGCAGCAACTTTGATTACCCTGACTCTGTGTAGGCCTAGACTGTGTGTGTTTGTGTCTTGGTTTTTAACAAAATAATTTTAAAAGTAAAAAATAAAAATTAAGAATATTAAATAGAATAATTCTTGTAGAATAAGGATATGAAGAAAATATTTTTATACAGCTGTACAATGTGTGTTTTAAGCTAAGTGTTACTACAAAAAAGTCAAAAGTTTAAAAAAATTAAATTTATAAAGTATAAAAGCTATGATAAGCTGAAGTTAGTTTCCTAGTGGAGAAAGAAGAGTATTTTTCTTTCTCAACTTTTATTTTAGGTTCAGAGATATATGTGCAGGTTTCTTACATGGGTAAATTTTGTGTTGCTAGGGTTTGGTATACAAATGATTTTGTCATCTAGGTAGTGAGCATAGGACTCTACAGCCAGTTTTTCAACTCTTGCCCTCCTCACACCCTCCCACTCAAGTAGGCCCCAGTGTCTATTGTTCACCTCTTTGTGTCTAGGTGTCTGCAGTGTTTAGCTCCCACTTATAATTGAGAACATGCCATATTTGGTTTTCTGATGCCATGTTAATTCACTTAAGATAATGGCCTCCAGCTGCATCCATGTTGCTGCAAAGGACATAATTTCATTTTCAATAGGCATATAGTATCCATGGTGCATATGTACCACATTTTCTTTGCCAGTCCACCATTGATGGGCATCTAGGCTGATTTCACTTATTTGCTATTGTGAATAGTGCTTCGATTAACATACAGGCACATGTGTCTTTTTGGAGAATTATTTATGTTCTTTTGTGTATATGCCCAGTAATGGGAGTGCTGGATCAAATGGTAGCTCTGTTTTAAGTTCTTTGAGAAATCACTAAATTGCTTTTCAGAGTGACTAAACTAATTTACATTCCTGCTAGCAGTAAGTCTTCCCTTTTCTCCACAACCTTACCTACATCTATTATTAAAAAATATTGTTTACAAATTTAATGTAGCCTAAGCGTATAGTGTTTTAAAAGTCTACAGTAGTTTAGAGTAATATCCCAGGCCTTCACATTCACTCATCACTCACTCACTGAGTCACCCAGGGCAACTGCCAGTCCTGCAAGTTCCTTTCATGGTAATTGCCCTATGCAGGCAGACCTTTTGTATGTTTTATACCATATTTTTACTGTATCTTTTCTATGCTTAGAAATGTTTAGAGACACAAATACTTAACATGTTGTTACAACTGCCTACAGTATTGAGCACAGTAATACATCGTATAGGTTTGTAGCCTAGGAGCAATAGGCTATACCATATATTAGGTATTGAGTAGGCTAGGTTTGTGTAAGTACCTGCCATGATGTTCACACAGTGATAAAATTACCTAATGATGAATGTCTTAGAATACCCTAATGATGCATTTCCTAGAATGTATCTCCGTCATTAAGTGACATATGATACACATCAATTTAGCTCATGAAGTTTCTGATCAACGAAAAACTTACCAACCATTAATTTGGTATCAGTGGGGAAAAAGAGAGACAAGAATGAAAGCAAAAAGTGTCTTCTCAACAGGGAGAGCGCCCGCTAAGAATACCAGTCGGGTAGCCAGACTCAATTGGGAGAAAAAATGTACTTGCCATTAGAAAAATTATCATCCATTTTATAGAGTATTTAAACTTTTGTCATTTGTTCTTTCATTCGTTCAAGAAAAATCTTAAGCCCCTCTTCTATCAGGGACTGTGTGAAATCCTAGATGATCATGGAAAGGGAGAACATATGGGTGTACAAGGGCTGCCATAAGAAATTACCACAGATTGGGTGGCTTAAACAACAGAAAATTATTTCCTTACAGTTCTGGAGTCCAGAAGTCCAAGATCAAAGTGCCGAAAAATTCTGTTTCTAGTGAAGCCTCTCTACCTTCTCACTGTGTCATCACAGGGGCTTTTCTCTGTCAACATGCAGAGAAAGAAAGAGAGAGCCCTCTGGTGTCTCTTCTTTTCTTATAGGATCTCCAGTCCTATCTGATTAACAGCTCACACTTATGATCCCATTTAACCTTAATTATCTCCTTAAAGGCCCTCTCTCCAAATACAGCCACACTGAGGGGTTAGAGCTTCAACATACGAATTGTAGGTGGGGGACAAAATGTAGTCCATAATAGAGACTACTATAACCACTCATTTATTTCATAGTAACAAAGAAGCAGTTTGCAATGTGTTTTCCTCTACTAAAGGGACAGTACAGGGTCTGTGACTTACATGTGCCATGTGAGAGAATAATTTAAATCACTGTATAATCACTGTATACTGGAGATATACTACAAAACCATCATATAAGACAAATACACAAAAGCATACTTCCAAGAAAGACGCAGTTTGGAAGAATTACAATCCACTGGTAGTTCTCTCAGGGTAACATACAACTCTCCAACCCAAAGAACAAACTAAGCACATTTAATTGTGTATTTAAATAGCAATTTTTACATTATTACCGGCAAACTGAGGCCATTAATCATGAAAAGTGTGTTTGGATTGTACAAATATATTCTATTTAAGTGTTTAGGCCAGAAGGAAGAGTCTTTTCAGATAACACCAAGAGTGAAAGCCTAAAGCATGACTTAAATATTTAGTTTCAGGAATTAAAGGCTTGACAGAAGAATAATTCATGAATTCCTAAATCATCCACTCATATTGTAGCTATTATCTGACCATCAATAAGTTAGAGAAGTAATATGTTTATTTATTTGTTATGGTTTTATTAAATTATTAAAATAATATGCCTACCATTTGCAGCATGATCTTTATTATGTTTTTCTGCTATAGATTTTTGTTTAGCCTTTGGAGAGCATCCATATTCACAAAGTGCTTTGTAGTCATTTTACACTTCTTTTCGGGGATGGCCCTGGAAAGCTACTTACAATATTGAGAGAAAACTGTATCCCCTAGACTTAAAGAAGGCTCATAAGCCAGGGAAGAAAAACTATAGTCAAAAATGGTTTTACATTATTTTTTCTGTGCTAACAAAATCTGAAATTTATATCTTGTGTAGTTAAAAATAAAACACAAAAACTTTATTATAGTTAATACTTTTTGAATTATTTGTAAAGGTTTAGAAGCAAAAAGCTTTAAATATATTTAAGTGCTTTGAATATAAAGTCAATGGCCTGTATCCTATGAACAGCAATTTCATGACTCATTTCTTTGGTTTTATGCATATATGGTTTTACATATTCAGCTCTCCAGGACAGGTAAACAAAACAGATGGCAGCCCCCTTACGAAAGGGCCTTTATTTATTTAATAATCTGATGATACTCATGCTGCTGTATTGAAACACTAATGGAAGCAAATGTTTCTACAAAGTTCTCTAGTGAAAAACAAGTTTGCCTTGCTATAAGCCAAAGCCTATCACATCAAAGTGCCAAGCAAAGGAAAAACAGAAAGCAATCCTTTTTTTCTGTGCTGAAAAAAGTACTAGATTAATACAGATAGATTCACTTTTTTGAAAGTCAAACTAATTGCACTTAAATGACAGTTTACAGTCCCTCATCTCATAGGAATTTTAAAAAACATGTATTTGCACTGCCCTCATTCAAAGACAATTTGAACAAATAATCTCATAGAATAAATTCAAGTCAGCACCACTACAGCCCTAAATGACTTTACAAATACCACCCTCTAGTGTTTCAAAGAGGCAATTTGTATTCTCACTATAGAAAAGTTCAAATCATTTTAACTCTTGGAAAGTCAATGTTATGAATGATATTGCCATGGGCAGACTGAACAGCATAATAAACTCTATTTAGTGTAATCCAGTCCTTGTCAGGAAGAAACTTGCTTCAATTTCTTTGGCAAAATTGCTAGTTTTTTTTAAAAAAAATTTGAAATAAATGAATAAATATGAAATAGTAAAGCTGATTTCATATTCTACATGGATAAATGCAATAGCAAAAAGGATGCATGATCCAGTTCTCTCTGCTTTTTACTCACAAAGCATCAGATAACATCATCTATTAATTACCATAACCTACTTTAAAATCAAAATATGAAAACAATAATTATATTGCCACCTAGATTTTGAATGTTAGCACTGTACATAAACTCCTATGGTATATAAATGCTAATATCTAAATATAAATATCTTATAAATGCTTGATAGGATAAAGTATAGAAGTCTCATTATCATATAATTTAACATAGAATGCAGTGTAATTGAGTCTACATTAGTGTACTATAATGAGAACATGGACATGAGCTTCTTTACATCATTAATTGGGTAATAAATTGTCAAGCTATGAGTTTGGGAGAGGTAGTATTGATATTTATTCTCAGAAACAAAAACAAAACACATGTTTATGTGATAACATTAAATTCCACAGGACATTTTTTGTTTTTTGAGACATGGTCTCACTATGTTGCCCAGGCTGGTTTCAAACTCCTGGGCTCAAGTGATCCTCCCACTTTGGCCTCCCAACATTCTGTGATTGCAAACATGAGCCACCATGCCCAGTCAGGATTTTTTTTAGAAGAAACATTTTCAGAAGGTTCATAGACATTAAGCACACATTTCTGTTCTGTAGTATATGTGCCTTTAAAGTAAACATTTAAAAATGTAGACCTAAATTGGATTAAATTAGAACATCTAGCTACTTGGCAAATAAAGGCAAAATCACAAATAAAAAAAAATTAAAAAAATTAAATGAAAGAAAGAAAATGTGCATTTATTAAATACAGCAAGGTTCTGTCAGCTTAAGCCCCAAACTCATCATACCCAGGCAAGGGACCCAGGAGAACACTCTGGAAGAAGGAGCTTAAGCTGGAGGTATGGAATCAAGCAAGAGGTATGGAACTTAGAAATAACCACAACATAATAAGAAAAATGGGGGAGCTACATGCAGCACAAGTGGAGCCAAGCAGGGTCCAACTGAAATGAACTGGAAAGAAAAACAGACCCAGGCACAGGACAGATCCAGGGAGTTTGAAGAGAAGTCAAGCCTAGGGCTCTTGTGTTCTTTATTTAATCAAAGGGATTTTTACTGGGCTCCTTTGGCTTTGTCTACATGTTACAAAGGGATATGGACAAGGACTGCATATGCCTCTTTAAAAATCCCTACCATTTAATTTCCCTTCCCTCCCAGAGGCTCTTCATTAGAAATATGAACATGAGAACATCAATAGAACAGAACAGAAAGAACAGTACAGAAAGTACAGTTCAATGGAGTTGAACTCAAGTGGCCATATGTTCTAAAAAGATTCGCATAAGCCAGATTTTGAAAGGGCCTTAAATTTGTGGACTTAGGCATTCAAGAGCCAAGACACAAATGCAAATGCTTCTGTTATTCCCTGATCCTTTGATAAGTTCCGCTTTTGAAATCACTTCTTCCCACAAAGCTTGGATCTTTGAGGTTGATTCTATCTCAGAGCAATAAGTATAGAGCATGATCATAAATGAATGAGATGGATTTTTTAACAAGCATATCAAAGAATATATACAGATGGGTTGGTCCCTGAGACTACGGCCAGCCTTTACTTCTTAGCAACTTGAATTCTAATCATTGTCATTAACAGTACTCAGTCCAAAGTACCATATTATCAGCTTGGGTTCCCATATCTTTAAAATTAGTAGGAAGTATTTCTTATATTATTCATTTTGATTAATAACTCATATCAGTTATTTTAGAAAACTCCATTTTCATGGTTTAGAAATGAGGTAGAGTTATATTATCACAGCAATAACAAAACAGTTTGTCAAAACTGTCATTTGCCAATTTCCGAAAGCCTAATAATAGCTAATATAGAAATGAACAACGAGGCTGACTCCCATGTACTGTGAGTCAGACTTCCAGGCTTGGAACGGCCTTATGACTCTTCTTCCTGCCCTCCAGCCTTTCCTTATGGTCTCTGATGCATGCACCAGGCTCTATCTTTGTAACTCCTCAGACTGTTGTTTAAAGGGCAGATGAAGGAGATAGGAAAAGAAAACAAACTGAGTGAAATTTAAAAGGATAGGGAGTGGGAAAAAAGTACACATAAACAAATCTAATTATTTCTCTTGTGCGTCTAGTACAGTCTCTGAAGATGATGCCAAAAATGAAGCTCCAAAAAGTTCTGAGTAGGGATAGAGATAGAGAATCACCTTCCTGTTGATCCCTGCCTGCTCCTACACTCTGGCCTGCCGGGTTCAGGACTCTACCAATAATTTTGCTGTCTCCCTCTCTGACTTGATCTTGAAACTGCAATATATACAGGGACATGAAGTGACATATTCAAGACCTTACACTGGTCACCTGTGTCAGAATTCAGACTGCTTTTCGCTATAGACTCATGGTCTCTGGATTCAGCATATATCTCAGATCCAGTACCAGATGATTCTTTCTTCTTGGAATCTAAAAGTAGTGTCACAGAGATTGCATTAGCAAGCACGAAAACTTCAACCAAAGGACCAGATGGACTTGGACTTGAGGATTAAGCATGTGTAGCCAATCTATAAAAAAGAAAAGAATAAAGCAGATGTACATCTGGGATGAAGGATGTGTGTATGTGTGTATGTATGTGTGTGTGTGTGTGTGTGTGTGTGTGTCACAGAAACAGAAAAACACAGAGAAGCTTGATGACTTTTCCCTTTCCCATTCGTGTGAGGCACAGTACTTCTTGTAGTTTGATCTCATAAAAGTCCCTGTGTTCATAATTGTCATACTCAAATCCTCCTTGTTAATGTTATTTAAGCAAACTTCTGTTTATTGTAACAACTACTTAGCTATAGGCCTCCTACCAAATAGAAAGTAAGACACATTAAGGGGGGAATAATAAAAAAGTGATACTCTAGCCACTAATGATATTAGGAGAGAAGTTCTTTATCTCCATGACAGCAACTTGGCAGCTTGGTTTCACAAATGAGTGATTATTGTTCTAAAAGTAAGGAAGCACAACCTGACTTCAACACTTACTATGAAACAATAATCAAGACAGTATGGCATTGGTGAAAGAACGGGCAGATAAATGGGACCGAATTAAGAGTCCAGGAATAGATCCACATTGAACACAGTAAACTGATCTTTAACAAAGACCAAAAGCAATACACTGGAGCAAAGAAAGACTTTTCAGCACATGGTGCTGAAACAACTGGGCATCCACAGGAAACAAAATGAATCTAGACACAGATTTTACACTCCTTACAAAAATTAACTGAAAATGTATCATCAATTTAAATATAAAATGCGAAACTATGAAACTCCTAGAAGATAACAGAGGGGAAAACCTAGATGACCTTGGTGTGGTGATAACTTTTAGGAACACCACCAAATGCATGATCCATGAAAGCAATAATTGACAAGCTGGACTAGGGTACAATTTTTAAAACTGCTCTACAAAAGAAAACATCAAGATAATGAGAAAACAAGTCACAGACTGGGAGAAAACATTTGCAAAAGGCATGTCTTACTAAAGGAAAACTCAACAATTAAAAAAAAACTCAATTGGAAAATGGCCAAATATCTTAATATTAGGTTGGTGAAAAAGTAATTGCAGTTTTTGCCATTACTTACTTTTAATGGAAAAAAAAACACAATAACTTTTGCACCAACTTAATACAAGCTTGTTCAGCCCATGGCCCAGGATAGGTTTGAATGCAGCACGACACAAATTCGTAAACTTTCTTAAAACGTTATGAGATTTTGTGTGTGTGTGTGTTTTTTAGCTCATCAGCAATTGTGTTAGTGTATTTTATGTGTGGCCCAAGACACTTCTGCTTCTTCCTATGTGGCCCAGGTAAGCCAAAAGATTGGACACCCCTGCTTTAATAGACACCTCACCAATGAAGGTATACAGATGTCAAATAAGCATATAAAAAGATATTCCACATATGTAACCAAGGAAACATAAACTAAAATGAGATGCTATACACCAATGAGCATGTGTAGACACTGCTATACACCTCTGAGAATGGCCAAAATCTAGAACAGTGACAGTAGCAAATGCTGATGAGGATGTGGAGCAGCAGGAACTCACTCATTGCTGGTGAGAATGCAAAGTGCTACAGCCACTTTGGAAAAAAGTTTGTCAGTTTCTCACAAAACCAGAGCAATTGTGCTCCTTGGTATTCACCCAAAGAAACTGAAGATTTATGTCCACACAGAAACTGCACATGGAAGCCTGTAGCAGCTTTATTTTCAAAAACTTGGGGCCGGGCGCGGTGGCTCACGCCTGTAATCCCAGCACTTTGGGAGGCCGAGGCGGGAGGATCACAAGGTCAGGAGATCGAGACCATGGTGAAACCCCGTCTCTACTAAAAATAGAAAAAATTAGCCGGGCGAGGTGGCGGGCGCCTGTAGTCCCAGCTACTCGGGAGGCTGAGGCAGGAGAATGGCGTGAACCCAGGAGGCGGAGCTTGTAGTGAGCCGAGATTGCGCCACTGCACTCCAGCCTGGGCGACAGAGCAAGACTCCGTCTCAAAAAAAAAAAAACAAAAAACTTGGAAGCAACCAAGATATCCTCCAGTAGGTGAATGGATTAATAAACTGTAGTATATACAAACAATGAAATACTATTGAGTGCTACAAAGAAACAAGTTATCAAGTCATGAATTAACATGTAGGATACTTCAATGTATATTACTAAGTGAAATAAGCCAATCTGAAAAGGCTACAAACTGTATAATTCCGGCCGGGCGCGGTGGCTCAAGCCTGTAATCCCAGCACTTTGGGAGGCCGAGGCGGGCGGATCACAAGGTCAGGAGATCGAGACCACAGTGAAACCCCGTCTCTACTAAAAATACAAAAAATTAGCCGGGCGCGGTGGCGGGCGCCTGTAGTCCCAGCTACTCAGGAGGCTGAGGCAGGAGAATGGCGGGAACCCGGGAGGCGGAGCTTGCAGTGAGCCGAGACGGCGCCACTGCACTCCAGCCTGGGCAACAGCGTGAGACTCCGTCTCAAAAAAAAAAAAAAAAAACTGTATAATTCCAACTATATGACATTCTAGAAAATGCAAAACTATGTAAACAGTAAAAAGATCAGTGGTTGCCGGGGGTTTGAATGGGGGAGAAATGAATATATAGAACATAGAGGATTCTTTAGAACAATGAAATTACTCTGTATGATACTATAATGATCTGTACATGTCATTACACATTGTTTCCAGGCCATAGAATGTATAACACCGAGAATGAACTCTATTGTAAACATGGACTTTGGATGATGTGTCATTGTAGGACATTAATATGTGTCAATGTAGTTCTTCAAGTAACAACTTTACCACTCTGGTGGGGGATTTTGATCATGGGAGAGGCTTTGCATGTGTGGGAGTAGAGATGTTCTGGAAAAACCTCTGTACCTTCCTCTTAATTTGTGAACCTAAAGCTGCTCTTAATATTTTTTTTTAAAGTAAACTTCTGAATAAAGAAACATAAAAGTGAGTCAACATATAAATACATTTTCCTAACAACATTTTTGTGACCTAAAAGAATAGTGAATTCCAGACTACTTGTGTCTAGAATCTCTATATACAGTGTTCAAGATAAGGAGACAGAATTAATAAGTAAACTTGCTGTGACAGGATACAGTAAGTGCTCATAGAGAGAACTACTAACACTGAGTATGGGATATTATCCTTAATCAAAGTTAAAAGGGAGTGGAGTCACTCAGCTATCTTTCTCCCTTTTTAATATCATGAGCTTTTAAGTAAATTTCTGATACTAGTTGACTGATTATATATAAGAAGATGAGTTATAAAATAGAAATGTAAATTCTCAAGAAATATAGTTACGAAGGTACATTTTGAAAGATTCATCAGATGGACTCTGCATGAATAAAAGGAAAATAGTTTCCCACAAGTTAGATCAAGAAGCTCTCAAAGGAATCTAAGTGTCCCTAACAGAATTACAGATTCTAAAGAAATACCTACTGTATCTCAAACCCAGAATAGCTATATGAACGCAGTGACAGCCCTCTTTGTAGGAGCTGAGACAGCTCTAATTGTGTTTCTGATTTCACAGCAGCATTTTCCACTGCCCCTCAATTGTGAATTATATTTTAAATTATTGAATGCTCTAAAATAAATGCAAACAGACCAAACCAGGGTGTCAGGATTGGGAGTCATCAGAGCACTTGGCTTTGCCATCTTGTGATGTGACTTTACTACCATGCCACTAATATAGCATGTTTACAAACCTAAGGGTCCAATAATGGCAGAGGAGACTTCATCCTTCCAAAGTAGAAAGTTAAGCAGTCAAACACAGAACCTGGGTGTGTGGGATTCTACAAAAGGAAAGTCCACCCTATCATTACAAAAATGAAGATGTTTTTACTTGTTATTCTTTGCCAAACTCCTTGTTTACAACAAAAATCTCTTAGAACTATAAATCAATCAAAGACATCACTAAAATGCTACCTGTGAGATTATCTTTGAAGTGATATAATATTAAACTAGGATCATCCTCCTTCTCAGCCTATGAAGTGAGATTTAAGGGGCTCAAAACTCCCAACTCATTCAACTCACCTTTAATTACGGTGAAAGACACCTTGTTTCTTTGGAGTTAAAGATGGAATCCTAACATAGTAACTCAAGATGTAAATAATTACTAAAACCTTGAGTGTAGTAGGAAGGAGACATAGTATGAGAGCTCCTGAAGACTGGATAAAATATTCTGGGGAAAATTATGTGGAAAAAGTAGGCTAGAGAGAATTAAAAGGACATTATTATGTTGCCCAAGATAGGTCCCCCTTAATAAGGTTCTTATGGTTCTTTAGAAATAAATGGCTTTGGAAGAAAACCAAAATAGTCCTACCTTAAAAAGTATTATACTTTATGAAGGATTATATTATAGTAGCTTCAAATACATTAGCCTTGGTAATTTTTTCTCTCCCATAATCTTCCAGCATATATATCTATCATATGACTAGCATTTTAAAAAATTTGCATCTTGCTCTACATGTCTTAGTGAATAAATATCATTCATATCCTTTGTGCTAAAAGAAAATAAAATACCACTTGCCACTGAAGACAGCTGACCTTATATAAAATCCGTGAATCTTTAGCACATCTTGTCACTGTCACAGTTATTAATATTGAAGAGTACTGGGGTGAAATGACAGGGATGTAGTCACAAAAATGCACAAACACACATTATTGTTAACCATCATTATTAAAACTCTAATGTAACATGGCTTAGCACTTCAGAAGGGAGTCTTGCTAATTCACACTCTTTTCCTCAGTGAGCATATTCTAATAAAGAAAGCCGATTTCTCTGTGAGGTAGCAAAAGTGATTTCTAGTCTGCTTACTTCAGAATATATAAATGAGCAATGGAACTGGGGTGGTAGATATGGAAAAATAAAAAGCTGGAAGGGAAATGATGCAATAAATAAAAGATTTTAACTGATGCCGTTTAAAAGGATATACAAGAAACTACTAACAGAAGTTGCCTTTCTGATGAGTGAAAATTGGAAGTGTGGGTGTGGATGAGGCAAGATAATCTTTAACTTTTACTTTAAACCCTTTCATCCCAATAGTTTTTAATTCTATGCATGAGTAACTTTTATAATGAAACCAAAGCTCCCACAATATTTCAAGGAATATCCTTGAACATTAAAAATGTAGCAGTGCTATTTTACAAAATTCATTTAGATGTCAGTAGTATCCAATGGGATTCTTTAACAGGCATTTAAAAAATTGAACATACAGACTCTGGAAATAAAATTGTTAGTAAAAAATAAAAGTATACAGGAGGAAAGATCTTGAGCTTGCATTTAGCAATTTTCAACATGGTTTTTAGACTCATGCAATATATTATAACTTCATTGTTTATGCCACTTTATCAGGAGATTCTTTTATTTGTAGCTGAAAGCTAGCAGAGGGCAGTATGCTAGTGTGATGAGCATTCTAAAACTCTCACAATCCCTCAGGAATTAGGGAAATTTTCTTGAAGAAGATGAAACAGAGCTGAGTCCTCAGGTGTGGTAGCAGTTGTTAGCAGATATGTGCAAGAGAGATACACCCAGAATAAGGAAAAGGTCCTTTCATCTTCTAGAGAATCAACTCCTCATATACAGAGATTGACCGGCATAAGATCTCTGCTTTTGAGAACAGTGCACTTTAATATGAGTCAGAATTACTTTAAGCTGTGATAAATTGAGCAAATATCTGTAGAGTAATAACATAAAACAAAAGTTTAATAAAAGGAAAAAACTATGAAAATATGGCTGCCAAGTTATGCTCTGTTCCATGCATACAAAAATACTATCTAGCTGAGGAAAATGGATACAAAAATGTATACACAACACAGACAATTTTATTTTGACTTGTAGAAAGCTTTATATAAGGTCAACTTTCACAAAATAATAAGCCACTATTGAAAGCTCAGTATATGTCAGATACTCTTGTAAGCTCTTCACATACATTAATTCATTTAATAATTTTAACAACTATATCAGAGAAGTACTATTATTTATTTCTCCATTCTTAAAAATGAGAACACAGAAACGTTAAGTGACTTGCTCAAGCCACACAGCTTACATAGGGAAAAGATGAGACAAGAACCCAGTTAAACTAGCCTGAATGCCGAGATCTATTGTATCATATCATTATATCAGTTGGGTACCATCTATACACATTTTCTCCTTATCAGCATTATAATGCATAACTTTTGGGATACTGTGGAAACTTAACTACTGTATATTTAATCATTTATTTACAAACACTCATTTTCCTTATTAATGTATGGTTACAAAAGATTTGTATTCTATTTTATAGCTATTTAGATATTAAAAGGATAATTCATATGCAAGAAGAATTTTATTTGTCATTGAAATACTCATTTTGAATTGTGTTTTTCAAAATTAGATTTGGATTTCTTCAGATACAACCAAGTAATTGATCCCAATTCACCTGAGGCCAAATGCACATTAATAAGAATAGAGGACAAGATTTGACCTCAAGAACACACCAACAAGAGGTTACTTTAAGCAAAATCAAAAATATATTATTACAGTCCACAATAATGATTAATATTATAAGCATGGCATTTTTCCCCTTCCTCTTTTGCCAAAAAAAAAGGTAAATGTAACAAAGAAAATAAAGGAAACACAAACAAAATACATCATTGAAAAATTAGAATAATGAATCTCCCCCAAAATTTAAAAAGATTAAAAAGATGGAAGTTGTCAAAAGCAGTTGTGGATATGGCAGGGTTATGATGAAGAGTTAACACACAAATTGAATTTTTGTAGGAAAAGGATGAAGGTACACAACTCCAGAGTGCACCTTGATATGTACTCATATGTACTCCCTCAGGTACCAAACTGAAGTTAATAAAACTGCAAGTAGGCTAGAGATGAGAGCTTCCGTTATCCCAGTTTGGTCTCATAAGCAGAAGAAAAAATTATATATGAAATCATACAGATAAGCCATACTTGCAAGAAGTAGCTGATTTTTTTCTAAAAAAAAATAAAAGAAAGGAAACTGAATGGTAGGCAGACTAGCTTGTAATGTCTATCACTTGGGTAAAAGTAAAGGTTAATAATATTTATTCATCAAAATTCAGCAACACAAGGAAAATGCCTACAAACTTGAAATATTGCTCTGGGCCCTACCCTTCAAATCATTGGTATAGGAAATCTCAATGCATTCAAAGATGAGTGATCAAAATAAAACCAATAGAAAATCTTTTTTAAAAGCACTGCAAAAATGAAGAAAAGACAAAGCAAATAATTAAAAAATACCACAAAAATATTGCCATAGACAATGTGATAAAATATATCAACTAGAATGTAAAGATCTGGCTGAAATAATTACTAAATCTAACTGAGCAATCTGTTTAGGGGGTATAACTTCTACAATATGTAGATAACCTCCTTATCTGCTCCCCTTTCACAGGCTTCAATTTAGACTAACCCTGCTTATTCCTATGAACCAACTAGTGATCTCTTGCTGCATCTCAGAAGAAACAAGAGAGATGGGTAATATTAAAATCTGGATCAGTATTCTAATCCTGGGTGCATACTGGAATTGGCTAGCAACCCCAGTCTTAGCAGGCATGACTATAGCTACCAGCTACCTAGGTGTGTCGGCAGCTTTGGGAATTTTTAGAGGTGTTTTCACCCCCTTATTTCATTTTGACATTCTTCTAAATCTAATAACCCAATTTATCTCCTCTTGACTTCAGGCCATAAAACTCCAGATGATTCTCAGTGAGGGATACCATACTCTCAATAGTCAAGAATTACCCTTCTACAGGGGACCCCTAGACTGCCCATAAGTAGGATATGACAGAGGGGAAATCATACCCCTCTCTTCCTTGGACCTGGCTGGATACTGCTTTCACCAGTCCATGGAGCCACCCTCCTGCCCTGAGAGCAAGCCCCACCAAACTACCACCACCATCCCTATGTCAAAAGAAAGCAGTTATGGAAGACTCACCTTCATCCATTTTTCCCAAAGAATTCAGGTCTTAGACTCTTGAGAGGGGAAATCTTAGTGTGGGTAACTAGCTGGGTATGAGCAGGGCAGGAGAAGCCTTCTCCTGCTCCTCCCCCCGCCCCACACACACCAGGAGTATTGGGCAACCATCAGGTGATAGTCGGTTGTTAATTACCTCTCTAAAGTGATCACAGCTGGTACCAGGGAAAGGCCATCTCCTAATAGATAGAAAACACCTGAAACGTAATCAGCAGCTTTCCAATAAGATCTCAAGAACTGGGCGAGTGGGCTTAAGCGTGCACAATAAAAGGCAAAATGGAAGAGTTTAGTATATGACCTATAAGTATTAAAGAAATTGAATTCATAATTTAAAAGCCTTCCAGCAACCAAAAAATCTCCAGGTATGCATGCCTTTATCAATAAATTCTACCAATCATTTAAGAAAGAAACAATACCAATCTTACATGGACTCAGAAAATAGAAAGCTAGGAAAAGCTTTCCAACTCATTTTTATTAGGCCAGAAACATATTAATACCAGAAACTGACATGAAAGAAAAAAAAATCAGTAAATCTCTCAGTAACATAAACTGTAAGTTTTAAAATATTAACAAATTGAAACCAGCAAAATACAAAAAGTATAACCCGTCAGGATAAAATCAGGTATATTATAGTAATGCAAGAGTGATTTAACATGAATTAATCGTAATTCACCACATGAACAGAATGTAGTAGAGTGTATTATTGCCTCGACTCTTCACCTCTTATATCCATGCCTTTGACATTTGAATTTGTATTTTATCCTGCTATATTTGAAATATATTGCCCTTTCTTTTGACTTTGAGCTCAGCCATGTGATTTTCTCTAGCCAATAGGATATTCGTAGACAGGAGGCAAGCAGAGACTTGCAATTGCTCTCACAGGTGGGCTTGATACCTACCTCTCTGCCATCACCATTAGAAAAACCTGCTCTCACTACTCCACTGGTTTCAAGACGAGTGTGACAAATATATGAGCAGAATCATTCCAGCTGATCTACAGATCTCTAAGAATGTTTTCAGGCATTGAATTTCAGGATGGCTTGCTTCCAGCACTATTGTGATAACTAAGCAAAATGGAGCTAGATAATTTTTTAACAAAGAACTAATATGGGGCCAGATGATAGAAGGTGAGAAAATGTTTTGGTCTTTAAAAACAGCAAGGCAACTAATACAAGACACTAAAATAAATGTCCTATGTTATATAGTCACAAGACTGTCACCAACTATAATGTGGAAGATGGAAAATTCATTAGGTAGCTAATGAATTTATCCTCTTGAAAAGATATTTTCCAGGCAGAAGGTTCAAAGCTTCAGCTGATAATTTTTGCTTTGTATAATGAGATACTGCAAAGTAAAGATAAATTCAGAAGAGAACTGGCCAGTTTACAAGCAGATTTTAGAAGGCATGCAAATGGCCCACAACCTGCTAGGTTGAAAAATAAAACTACTTCTAATTTATCCATCTCCCAAGAGTTAAATATTGTCAAATTATTATATAGCCTTGGAGAAATATTTTTTAAAAATTGTGGCTATTTGATTAAATTTGGTGGTTGCTATGGATTGGATATGATTTATTTTGATGGGCAGGATATGGTTTACTTTCCCCCAGAAAAAGTTCATGCTGAAATCTGATTACAACTGTGGCAGCGTCATGAGATTGGATCTAGTGGGAAGTGTTGGGGTCATGGGAGCAGATCCTTCATGAACATCGTGGTGCTGTTGTCCTGGTAGTGAGTGCTCCCTCTGGCAAGATTAAATTAGTTCTCGTGGGAATAAATTAGTTTCTTTGAGAGTGGGTTAAAGCTAGGATACCCCTTGGACTTTCTCCTTTCACATGTGTCTACCCTTCCCCTTTGACTTTCCCTGCCATGTTATGATTCTACAGCATAAAAGTCCTAGCCAGAAGCCAGAGCCATGTCTTTGAACTTCCCAGCCTGCAGAACTGAGATAAATAAGCCTGTTTTCTTTATAAATCGGCTAGTCTTAAGTATTCTGTTGTAGCAACACAAAATAAACTAAGACAGCAGGGAAAAAAAAAAATCAAGCATCTAGTACTTACACCTTTCTTTAAGAGATGTGGAAAAATTAATGTGGCACCTACTATATCCTTCCAACTGGATAAAAAGATTCCTAGAAAGCCTAAAGACCTTGTCACTAAGAAACTTGATGGATCCAAAACATCCATAATTAAGCCTAGAGAAAGCAAGAAGTGTCTTTTTAAAAAACTGCAGGGGCAGCTTTTGACATAAAGAGATAAGTGGAATAAAGTATATAGAAAATTAACTAAATTTTTAAGAGGTCACCATTAGCAAAAGTGTGACTACCCTAAGCTAACAAAAGGGGTGGGTACCATGAGATTTTAAAAATCCTGATAATCTCCAACTTTCTACAGGTAGGAAACATGCCCATAAAACCGCTTATCTGCTCCCTTAGAAAGCATATTTCCTAATGTCTTCTTCAACAGAGGCCAAACAGCAAAATGGAAAAGGAATGATATTGCAGAAGGTAGAGGCAAGAGTCATGGAAAACAATTGATGGGAAACCATTTTCAAATAGCAAAGTAGTTTAATCAAAGAATATTATCTGTCTTCATATAGAGGGAGATGTTAACATTTTTCCAGCAGAATTTCAGAATTGTCATGGACTAGTGACTTCTACATGCCTCCCTTTTCTAATGAGAGCGTTTATTGTAGTTACCCCATCCATGGGTTAATGTTGCCTATAAATGGGGGTGATAACTTGGTTTTGGGGGTTTATAAGTCTCTAGGTCCAAAGGAGCAGCCTCTTGATCTGATCTGGGATTCAAGCTCTGTGGTGTGCACTGTGAGATTCTGGGGATCTGAGGAGGGGCATAAGTGTGTTTTGCATAGGAAAGATTGTGAATAATTGTGGCCACGGAGAGGACTTTTTACTGGCCCCTCCCTCTATCCATGCCCTTTGTCATGGAACTAACTTTGAAGTTCTTCCCACAGATGGTAGAGTGTATTCCTCTCTCCTTTTGACCTTGAACTAACCCATCTTACTTGCTTTGTCCCATGAGATATCAATACACTGAACAGAGATGATTGTTGTTATAACTCACTGAGTTTGGGGGTGATTTGTTATGCAGTACTATAGCAACAATAACGTTCCAGTACACAGACTAAACAAGAAAAATCTTATGATCATTTCAGTGAAGAAATGGTATTTTATTTAATTCAATATTTATTCATGATAAAAGCTCTAAGCAATTAACAGTATAAGGGTTTTTGCTTATTCTGATAAAGGAGGAAAAACCTACAGCAATTATCATACTTAATTGTGAAATATTGAAGGCTTTCTTTCTAACATAAGAAATGAGATGGCCGGGCATGGTGGCTCATGACTATAATCTCAGCAGTTTGGGAGGCTAAGGAAGGTGGATCACCTGAGGTCAGGAGTTCATGACCAGCATGACCAACATGGCAAAACCCTGTCCCCACTAAAAATACAAAAATAATCTGGGCATGTTTGCAGGTGCCTGTAATCCCAGTTACTCAGGAGGGTGAAGCAGGAGAATTGCTTGAACCTGGGAAGCAGAGGTTGTAATGAGCCAAGATAGAACCACTGCCCTCCAGCCTGGATGACAAGCTTAAGACTCCATCTAAAGAGAGGAGAGGAGAGGAGAGGAGAGGAGAGGAGAGGAGAGGAGAGGAGAGGAAAGGAGAGGAGGGGAGGGGAGGGGAGGGGAGAGGAGAAAAGAAGAGAAGAGAAGAAAAAAGAAAAGAAAAGAAAAAAGAAAAGAGAGATAAGGATATCTTTCTACCACACTCCTTATTCAAATTCTACAGGAGGCCCTAGTAATATAGCCAATAAAAATAAAAGAAAGAGAAAAGATAGGGGAGAAAAAAACTGCCATCATTCACACACACACACACACACACACACACACAAATTATGTATGTAAAAAATATGGAAGAATGAAAGAAGGGCTGGATGCAGTGACTCATGCCTGTAATCCCAGCACTTTGGGATGCTGAGGTGAAAGGACCAATTGAGGCCAGGAATTCAAGACCAACCTGGATAACATACCAAGACACTGTCATGAACAGAGAAAAGAAGAAATAATGAAAGAGAAAGAAAAGAAACAAATAGGAAGGAAGGAAGGAAGGAAGGAAGGAAGGAAGGAAGGAAGGAAGGAAGGAAGGAAGGAAGGAAGGAAGGAAGGAAGGAAGGAAGGAAGGAAGGAAGGAAGGAAGGAAGGAAGGAAGGAGAAAGAAAGAAAAGAAAGAAAGAAAGAAAAAGAAAGAAAGAAAGAAAGAGAGAGAGAGAGAAAGAAAGAAAGAAAGAAAGAAAGAAAGAAAGAAAGAAAGAAAGAAAGAAAGAAAGAAAGAAAGAGAAAGAAAGAAAGAAAAAAGAAAGAAAGAAAGAAAGAGAAAGATGTGAGCTGAGCATGGTGGCATATGTTTGTAGTTTCAGCTACTTGGGATGCTAAGGTGGAAGGACCAACTCAGGAGTTCAACATTACGGTGAGCTATGATTGCAGAGCAAGACCCTGTCTCAAAAAAAAGAAAAATCAAAAAAAGATAATTTAGGTAAATTATTAGAATTAGACTGTCAGAGGCAGAGCAAGATGGCATAATAGAAAGTTCCATGGATCAGCACCCCACAAAGACACCAAGTTAACAACAATCTACACAGAAAAATAAAACCTTCATAAGAACGAAAAATCAGATGAGCACTCATAGTACCTGGTTTTAACTTTATATCACTAAAAAGCCACTGAAGAGATAGAAAAAACAATCTTGAATCAGGGACGCCACAATGTGTGGACAACATATCCTGGTGCTGAGGAAGGAGAACACAGCAACTGTAAGGCATTGAACTCAGCTGAGTTGGGTTAGGAAAACAAGACTTCCTCTTGAGCAGAGGAGAGGGAACAGTGGGATGGCTTTGTCATGCATCTTGGATGCCACAGCAGGATAGGAAAATGATCCGAGTCATGAGGCCCTGTCCTAGACCCTAGCTCCCAGATGACATTTCTAGACACACTCTGGACCAGAAGGAAACCTACTGCCTTGAAGGAAAGGACCCAATTTTGCCAACATTCATCACCTGCTAACTAGAAAGCCCTTGGGCCCTGAATAACCAGCAGCGACACCCAGGTGCTATATCAAGGGCCTTGGTAAATCACTGAGACTTCCTGACTTCAGGTGAGATTCAGCACATTACCAGCGATGGTGGCTATAGGGCAAAACTACTTCTGCCTGAGAAAAGCAGAGGGAAAAGTAAAAAGGACTTTGCCTTGCACCTTAGGTACCAATGCCACCACAGGCAGATAGAGCACCAAGCAGTCTCTTCGAGTCTATGATTACAATACCTGATACTTGAACAGCATTTCTGGATCTTTTCTGGGCCACACAGGAGGCCATTGCCCTAAAAGGTGAGTCCCAGACCAGGCAGCATTCACCACAAGCTGACTTAAGAGACCTTGGGCCTTAAGAAAGCATTGATGGTAGTCTGGCAGTACTCCTCATGGCCAGGGGTGATGGTGGCTACAGGGTGAGGCTCCTCTACCTTTGGAAAAGGGAAGAGAAGGACTGTGCCTTGTGGTTTGAGTGCTAGCTCAGTTACAATACAATAGAACATCAGGTAGACTTCTAAGGTTTTTGACTCTAGTCCCTGACTCCCAAACAGCACTTCTGGACCACCCGGGGACTGGGGAATCTTACCACCCTGAAGGGGAAGACACAGGTTTGGCGGGCTTTGCCACCTGCTAATTGTGGAGCCCCAGGGCCTTCAGTGAACATAGGCAATAGCCAGGGAGTGGTTACAGCAGGCCTTGGGCAAGATCCAATGCTGGGGTGGCTTCATGTCTCACCCAGCACAGTTATAGTGGTGGTGGGCACAGGGGTGCTTGTGTCACTCAGCCCCAAGCTTTAGGTGACTCAAAACAGAGAGACTGTATGTTTTGGAGAAAGTAAAGGAAAAGAACAAGAGTCTCTGCTTGGTAATCCAGAAAGTTTTCCCAGATCTTGTCCAAGACCATCAAGGCAGTACCTCTATGAGTCTGCAATAATCACATTATTGGTCGTGGGGTTTCCCCTAAAGAAGAAACAGCTTAGACCACAACACACAAATCCTTTCATATATCTGAAAAGCCTTTCCAAGAAGGATGGCTGCAGATAAGACCAGACACTGAAGACTAAAATAAACATCTAACTCTTCAATATCCAGACACTGAAGAGCATCTACTAGCATCCACACTCTCAGGAAAACATGACCTCGCCAAATGAACTAAGAAAGACACCAAGGACTAATCCTGGAGAAGTAGAGACATATGACATTTCAGACAGATAATTCAAAATAGCTATGTTGAAGAAACTCAAAGAAATTCAAGATAACACAGAGAAGGGATTCAGAATTTTATCAGATAAATTTAACAAAGAGACCGAAATCATTAAAAAGAATCAAACAGAAGTTCTGGAGCTGAATAATGCAACTGGTATACTGAAGAATGCATCACAGTCATTTAATAGAAGTTACTGAATCAAGCAGAAGAAGAATTAGTGAGCATGAAGACAGGCTATTTGAAAACACGATCAGAGGAAACAAAAGAAAAAAAAATAAAAAAAAAGAACAATGCCTATAGGATCTAGAAAATAGCCTCAAAGGGGCAACTCTAAGAGTTATTGGTCTTCGGAAGGAGATGGAGAAAGAGATAGGGATGGAAAGTTTATTTAAAGGGTAATAAAAGAGAACTTCCCAAAACTAAAGAAAGATATCAATATCCAAGCACATGAAGGTTATAGACCACCAAACAGATTTAACCCAAAGAAGATTATCTTGAGACATTTAATAATAAAACTCCCAGAGGTCAAGGATAAGCAAAGTATCCTAAAAGCAGCAAGACAAAATAAACAAATAACATACAACGGAGCTCCAATATATCTGGAAGCAGACTTTTCAGTGGAAACCTTAAAGGCCAGGAGAGAGTGGCATGACATATTCAAAATACTGAAGGAAAAAAAGCTTTTACCCTAGAAAAGTATATCTGGCAAAAATATCCTTCAAACATGAAAGGGAAATAAAGATTGTCCCAGACAAAAGCTGAGGGATTTCAACAATACCAAACCCATCCTACAAGAAATACTGAAGACAGTAATTCAATCAGAAATAAAATGACATTAATGAGCAAAAAATAATCACCTGAAGGTACAAAATGTACTGGTAATAGTAAGTACATAGAAAAACACAGAATATTATAATACTGCAACTGTAGTGTGTAAACTACTCTTATCCTAAGTAGAAAGACTACATGATGAACCAATTAAAAATAATAACTACAATTTTTCAAGACATAGTACAATAAGATATAAATAGAAAACAAAAAATTAAAAAGCAGAAGGAGAAAGGGTGTTTTTGTTAGTTATTTTTATTGTTTGTTTATGAAAATAGTGTTGTTATCAGGTTAAGCCGTAAGATAGTATTTACAAGCCTCATGGTAATCTCAAAACAAAAAAACATACACTGAATACATAAAAAATTAAAAAAAAAAAAAAACTAAGTCATATCACCAGAAAAAAATCACCTTAACTAGAGGAAGAGATGAAAGAAAGGAAGAAGGAAGGAAAGATTATAAAACAACCAGAAAACAACTAATAAAATGCAGGAGTAAGTTCTTACCTATGAATAACAACATTGAATGTAAATGGACTAAACGCCCCAATCAAAAGACGTATAATGGCTGAATGGATGGAAAAAATGAGAACCCTTGATCTGTTGCCTACAAGAAACACACTTCACCTATAAAGACACACATAGACTGAAAATAAGGAGATTGAAAAAGATATTCCATACAAATGTAAACAAAAAAAAGCAACAATCACAGTACTTATATCAGGCAAAATAGATTTTAAGACAAAAACTATAAGAAGAGACAAAGTAGGTCACTATATAATGATAAAGGGGCTAATTCAGCAAGAGGATATAACAATTTTAAATATATATACCACCAACACTGGAGCACCTGGATGTATAAAGCAAATATTATTAGAGCTAAAGAGAGAGATAGGTCCCAATACAATAATAGCTGGAGACATCAATACCCCGCTTTCAGCATAGGTGGATCTTCTATACAGAAAATCAACAAAGAAACATCAGATATATTCTGCACTATAGACCAAATGGATCTAATAGATATTTACAGAACATTTCACCCAAGAGCTTCAGAATACACATTCTTTTCCTCTGCACGGGATCATTCTCAAGGATAGAATATATCTTAGGTCACAAAACATGTCGTAATATATTTTTTAAAACAAAGTAATATCATGCATCTTCTCTGACTGCAATGGAACAAAACAAGAAGTTAATAACAAGAGGAATTTTGAAAACTATACAAATATATGGAAACAAACAATATGCTCCTGAATGACCAGTGGGCCAATGATGAAATTAAGAATGAAATTGAAAAATTTATTGAAACAACTAATAATGGAAACACAACATATCAAAACCTATGGGACACAAGAAAAGCAGGGCTAAGAGAGAAGTTTATAGCTCCAAGTGTCTACATTAAAAAGAGAAAAAACTCCAGATAAGCAGTCTAACAATGCATTTTAAAGAACTAGAAAAGCAAGAGCAAACTAAACCCAAAATTAGTAGAAGAAAACAAATAATAAAGATCAGAGCAGAAATAAATAAAATTTTAAAATACATGAAATGAGAAGCTGTTTTTTTTGAAAAGTTAAACAAAATTGACAAACCTTTAGTCACGCTTAGAAAAAGAGAAGATCCAAATAAATAAAATCAGAAATGAAATAGAAGACATTACAACTGATACTGCAGAAATTCAAAGGATTATTACTGGATATTATGAGCAACTATATGTCAATAAATTGGAAAATCTAAAATAAATAAACAAATTCTTAGATACATACAACCCACCAAGACTGAACCATGAAAAATTCAAAATCTGAACAGACCAATAACAAGTAACAAGATCAAACGCCTATTCTACCAAACATTTAAACAACTAATACTAATTCTACTCAAACTATTCTGAAAAAATATAGGTGGAGGAAATACTTCCATATTCATTCTAAGATACCAGTATTACCCTGATACCAAAACCAGACAAACAAACACCAAAAACAGAAAACTGCAGGCCAAAATCTCTGATGAATATGAATGCAAAAATCATAAACAAAATACTAGCAAACCAAATTCAAGAATGCATTAGAAAGATCATTCATCATGACCAAGTGGGATGTATCCCTGGTATGTAAAGATGGTTCAACATATGCAAATCAATCAGTGTGATACATCATGTCAACAGAATGAAGGATAAAAACCATATGAGCATTTCAATTGATAATGAAAATGCATATGATAAAGTTTAACATACCTCTATGATAAAATCCCTAAAAAACTTGGGTATAGAAAGAATATACCTCAACATAATAAAAGCTATATACCACAGATCCACAGCTAGTATCACACCAAATAGCAAAAAACTGAAAGACTTTCCTTTAAGATCTAGAATATGACAAGGATACCCACTGTCACCACTGTTATTCAACATAATACTAGATGTCCTCACTAGAGTAATCAGAAAAGAGAAAGATATAAAGGGCATCCAAATTAAAAAGGAAGACGTCAAATAAATTATTCTTGTTTGCAGATGATATGATTTGGAAAAAAACCTAAAGACTCCACAAGAAAACTATTAGAACAGATAAACAAATTAATTAAAATTTCAGGATACAAAATCAACATACAAAAATCAGTGGCATTTCTATATGACAATAGTAAACAATGTGAGAAAAAAATTAAAAAGTAACCCAATTTGTAATAGCCACACATAAAATTAAATACCTAAGAATTAAATTAAGCAAAGAAGGGAATCATTTCTTATAATGAAAACTTTAAAACACTTATGAAAGAAATTGAAGAGGACACCAAAAAAAATGGAAAAATACTCCATGTTCATGGATTGGAATAATCAATGTTGTTAAAATGTCCATACTACCAAAAATAATCTACAGATTCAATGCAATCTCTATCAAAATACTGATGACATTCTTCACAGAAATATAAAAAACAATCCTAAAATTTATATGGAACCACAAATGACCCTGAATAGCCACAGCAAACCTAAGCAAAAAAACAAAAAACAAAAAACAAAAACTGGAAGAATCACATTATCTGACATTAAATTATACTGCAGAGCGATAGCAACAAAAACAGCATGGTACTACCATGAAAACAGACACATTGACCAATAGAACAGAATAGAGATCCTAGAAACAAATCCACACACCTACAGTGAACTTATTTTTGACAAGGTGCCAAGAACATATAATGTGGAAAACACAGCCTCTTCAGTAAATGGTGCTGGGAAAACTGTATATCCATGTGCAGAAGAATGAAACTAGACCCTTATCTCTCACCATTTACAAGAATCAAATAAAAATGGATTAAAGACGTAAATCTAAGATCTCTAGCTATGAAACTCAAGCAACTCTGTAGGAAAAAATTTTTAAATCCAATCAAAAGATGGGCAAAAGATTTGAATAAACATTTCTCAAAAGAAGACATACAAATGGCAAACAGGTATATGAAAAGATGCTCAACATCATTGATCATCAGAGAAATGCAAATCAAAATTACAATGAGATATTATCTCACCCCATTTAAAATAACTTTTATTCAAAACTCAGGCAATAACAAGTGCTAGCGAGGATGTGGAGAAAAGGGAACCCTTCCTTGTACACTGTTGGTAGGAGTGTAAATTAGTACAACCACTATGGAGAACAATTTGTAGGCTCTTCAAAAAGTAAAAATTGAGCTACCATATGATTCAGCAATCTCACTGCTGGGTATATACTGAAAAGAAAGGAAATCAGAATATCAAAGGGATATCTGTACTCCTATGTTTGTTGCAGCGCTGTTTACAATAGCCAAGATTCGAAAGTAACCTAAATGTCCCTCAACAGAGGAATGGATAAAGAACATGTGGTACATATACACAGTGGAATACTATTCAGCCACACCCCAAAAAAAGAGTAAGACCAAACAATTTGCAATGACATAGACATGGAAATCATTACGTTAAGTAAAATAAGCCAGGTACAGAAAGACACACATCTCATGTTCTCACTTATTGGTGGGATCTAAAAATCAAAATGATTGAACTCATGTAATAGAGAGCAAAAGGACAGTTACCAGAGGCTAGGAAGGGTAGTAGATGCTAGTGGAAAGGTAGGGATGGTTAATGGGTACAAAAAAATAGAAATAATTAATAAGACATTAATTCGCATTTGATAGCACAACAGGGTGACTCTAGTCAATAACTTAACTGTACATTCTGAAATAACTTAGAGTGTAATTGGATTGTTTGCAACTCAATGGATAAATGCTTGATGGTATGGATACCCCAGTCTTTATGAAGTGCTTATTTGACATTTCATGCCTGTATGAAAACATCTTGTGTAACCAATAAATATATACACATACTATATATCCACAAAAATTAAAAATTACTAGAGTTAAACTCAATTTTTTCTCTATAGCAGCCACAAACAAAATATATTATTTGTGCAATTAAAAGATACCAATTAAAACTCAATTTCAGGATTTATTTATTCAACAAATATAGCATGTTATAAGATACTTATCATTAACAATGATGCTCATTTTAAAAAATGTCCTCATACAAGAACTAAGACACTTCTTGGGTTGTGATTTATTTAACCACTAAAACTTAGGCAATGCCTGCTTAATGGTGAAGTTTTTGTTTTGTTTTGTTAAATTTTGGATTTAGATTTTTAAATTGCCAGGCCAGGCTTCTTCCAAATATAACAGATCTCTCAAGCTTGAGGCATCTGATGGAAAATTATGAAGATGGTGACACTATTTCCTTACACCTACTCACCATAAATAGTTTTGAATTGGTCATTATTAATGATTTACAGCATTCAAACATCAACATGATGTTCAGTCTTGTCATAAAGAAGGCCTTTTGGAATAGAATGTGTATTTGTTCTCTTTCTTCTATAAAGTTTTTGTATCAAGATTTTGCTTATAAAAAGAAAAAGCCTTTTTATGTCTTCCAGTTGTTGCTGGGTCAATGTAGGTCTTTATAAGCTTTCTACACAGTGTAAAGATAGGGATAGAAAGTGTTGGAGCATAGATGCTAAGACAGAAGGAGAAAGAGAGAATGAACATTTCTACGGTTCAACTGCTTCTCAGGACTAATAACAAATGAAACTATGCTTTTACTTCCTCTGTCTTGTATAAATGACTGGAATATAAGAGGTCTGCAAAGATATTAAATATGTCTTTTACTTAGGTACTACCTGATACAGTATTTAATAAAATGCTTACTAAATATTTAGATTTCTACTTGCCTATACAATTGGTACATCAGTCCTTCATAATTTTCATTCTTTTTGTCTCTGGTTGCTTTCTGCTTTAGACCCAGTCTTTAAATTCTTATTTCTAATAGGATGTGATTTAAAAAAAAAAAAAAAAAGTGAATACCCACCTGTCATATTAGTGCTTCTTTAACTATTGTCTTTTAAGAAAACTTTTTTTTTAAAGATAGGAGAATATTGTTCCTACATGATCTTACATTACAAGGAAAATAAAATTGGTCTTTAAGAGTGTTCTGGCATGAGCTGGCCCAAAACATTATCAGTATGATGCTTTTAGTGTTTTGTCCACAGATATCTTTCACATATGAGTAGGTGGCTAAGGAAGGGAAAGTTGAACAGACTCTCTTGTGAGCAAGAGCAACGTACATTTGTGGTTGTAGCATCCCAGGATTTGTTGAAATGATAAGTCAGATCAATAATGGAGTTTTACATTTATGAAGATTTGGAGGCAAAAACAGCACTTGTCTGTAGCTTTGGTTTTACTTTGTATTTTTTATTTCCATTTCAAAAGAGACTGACTATTCTTAAAGGGCAATAGAGATGAAAGTGTCACACTGATGATTAGCACTACTTTCAAACTTCCAGTGTGTGTAGGTGTAAACCATTGCAGTCTTTGTTAATTACACACAAATGAGAATATGGGAAACAAATGACTTGCTGAAAGTCACATAGATGAAATTATCTGATTTTAATAGCATTTGGACAACCAAAGAGCTCTGTACCCTCAGAAAAGAAATCCACATCTTTTAGAAATCAAGAAAAAAAAATTATAGGGCATTGAAAGGAGCAGTAGAGACTGTATGCTTCCAATTATCTGTCTCATGATGAAGGACTTTTTCCTCATATTATTTTGCACCATCTTTGAGTGAACTGACCTGAAAAACAGTATCACCTTTCTCTGAGAAAGTATGAATCTGAATCCCAAGTTAGAGAAAAAGAAATGTGTACAAGCCATCATTATTTAAGAACACCTTCAGTTTCAGACCTGACTAAAAATGTGAATAGC
Source organism: Macaca fascicularis (assembly GCF_037993035.2). Classification (NCBI taxonomy): domain Eukaryota; kingdom Metazoa; phylum Chordata; class Mammalia; order Primates; family Cercopithecidae; genus Macaca; species Macaca fascicularis. Next base: position 165,752,528 of record NC_088377.1, on the reverse strand, counting down.
TGGAAAATACAAGAGTCTATTGTTTGTGCCCATCTGAAATCAGGAAGTGATGAATCCCACTGGAGAGAGCTTGTTTCTACTTGGTTCCAAACCCAGTTTTCAGATGAAAGCGCCTTGAAGAGGTAGGGTGAAGCTTTGCTTTGTGAAGCAAATGGTCGGCTTACCTCCAATGCTTCAACCAGCAGGCCTTGTTCTTTCTGTTCTGTTCTGAACCAGTTTCAATAGCAAAAGAATGTTTGTTGTTTGAGGACTGGATGCTGTGAAGGAGCTTTAGAAAACAAATAGTCTCAGGGGCATGCTCTTGCATACCAATGTGTACAGAACTCATCTGGCTTTCACAGATAACTTAAGGTTGTATATATCCTAAAATAGTTGAATATGTTTATCTTTTGCTATAGCACTTGCATTTTAAGAAAGCAGGATAACTAAACATTTTAAGAACCTAATTATAATTTCAAAAAGTTGAAAATACGACTCTACATTTAGAAAAAACAAGAGTAAATTTTCTTTTTTCTATATTTTGAAAATGAAAACAGCCTAAAAACAAAACAAATTGAGTTACATAGGGAGGAGAGCGGAAAGTGTGAAAGAGATACAAAATCCAGAGAATTAGGTTGTACTGAAATTAAATAAATATTAAACTATGCAATGAAAAAAATAGAACATTTTCACATTATTTCTCCTTACGTCCCTCTTGCATATCAAAATGAGTACTGACAAGTCTGGGTTTCCTGCGAGTATGAGTAATTTATCAGGACAAGAAGGACCACTGGGGAAATGAGGACCCAGAGTTTTCCAAAGCCTGTTATCATACACCAGAAAGTACAAATTTAACAAATTTTCCTTCAAAATAACCCCACAATTATATATTTGTGGTTTTCGCATTCTGAACTCTAATTCTGACAAAAACTCTCTCCTTGACCAAACCAAGCTCCTTTAATTTTTTTTTTTTTTTTCACCAGGCCTCATCCTTGTTCCCTTTCCTTCACCTGCCGAGCTCAACTTCAGCAAAGAATCCTGATAAAATAGTTTGTCAATTATCCTACCTACCATTGATATTCCAGGCAAACTCTTTCCTCCACCTTGATGCCTAATTAAGTTCCTCTCCTCACCCACCCTTTATACTTAACCAAGCTCCTATTAGTAATTTTCCATTCACTCTCTTACTCTTCCCATTGGGTATAAATCCTTACATGTCCCTATTGTATTCAGAGCTGAGTTCAATCTTTCTCCCCTATTGCAATAGTCTTAAGCTTTAATGCAATAGCCTTAAACAAAGTCTTCTCTGCCATTTTTAACAAATGTCCAGTGCAGGTTTTGTTTTGTTTTGTTTTTCTTTTTCTTTTTCCCCCACAGCATCTGACACAGGATAGTATGTTGGGGATCTGGAATAATTTCACTGGGTTCAGATCCAACTATAGCATTTGTATCAGATAAGTTATTTAACCTCATCAAGTTTTAATTTTCTTATCCATAAAATGCGAATAATTATAAAGTCTACATCATACCATTGTTGACAGGAATAAATGAGAGAATCCTTGCAAAGTTCCCCTGTCTAACCCAGAGTTGGCTCTTGTTTCTTCAGAATGAAACTGGAACAGTAAGCATTAACCTTCTCTTTCAATGTCCACATAACTGCTTAACAAGCCAAACTGTCTTCAGAAGATATTGGTCATTATTAACCTTTCTCAATATCAAGTGCTTTTTTCCTGAGAAAAGAAGTATGGATTACCAACACCCAAACAACCAAACACATCAGCTGTTGGTGCCATTGTTCTACCATGTGACATTGAATTGAAAGTCACCAAAATATCAAACCCCATTCCAGTAGTAACAAGCTCTCACTCTTGCTTTCCAGAAATTCCTTTGAATTCTTAACAGCACAAAGTCTTACATTTATTTTTTAATTATATTTTTGTAGTATCCTTTCCTGCTATTTTTCCTAGCTTCCAACTTTAGGCCTTCTGCATTTTAGGAGGTTTTTTCTTTGCTGCCTCTCTTTCAACTGTGATTTGTTTTAAGTGAGGACAAAGACAGAGATAAACATAAAATTATATCTCTTGTGCTCAGTTGTTTTCTTTTGTTATAGAGAGCATACGTTCCTATACAAATTCTAGAGGAGATCTCCTTTAAAATATTTACAACTGCTTAAATATGACAAGGTAATATATGATCCATTTCTATATGGGAATGTTTTGATGCATTATGTATCCCCTATTTTCTACTAATTCATTTTTCTTTTTCACTTCATTGACTTAATTATTTTTCCTTGTAAGTTTCTGGCACACAATGAACTGCTTATATAACAGATTTTTTCAAATATTAGGCCTAAGCTCAGAAACATTTATCATTTAGAACCTGCCTACTGAAAAATAAAACAGCATTAATTGGAATTTCACCAGTTTAGAAATTTATGGCAATTCTGACCTCGTATTTGTTGGGAGGTAGGGAGATGGTTCTAAGTAAAAAAGGTTGAAATAATGTATTTTTCCCTACATTTTCAGGCACTTGCTCATGAAACAGGAGAAGTTAGGCTAAAATAATTTGCTTGCCTAAAACAAGACCCAAGAATTTCTCATCTTCAATGATTGGATCCTGACTTCTAGAATACTAAAATGTTTTTGCACCTGTATTATTATTCAGTATTATAAATACAAATATTTCATTTACTCATCTCAAATGTATTTTTGTAGACAATTATAATTTAGTAGGTAATGCATACCAAGCTTGAAGATTTAAAATATTTTGCAACTGAAGCTTTGCATGAAGTACACACTCCCTTTCCCTTCCTTTTCTTAAAATCTTAAGGTACAATTTTTGAACTGTTTTTCAGTTTGGCTTTATAGTCTAGCCAGGTATTTTACAGTGTTATATGGGAACTTCAATCTTTTCCCTTATTGTTTTATGAGTCTATTCATTTTCAGGGTACTAACTTACCTGATGAATAGTATAAACATAGGCTAGTCCGGCCATGAAGGACACCAGAGATGCAGTTCCATAATTTTTTAAATGGAGAAAACAAAGACAAAAGGTACAAGTCACAAAATTTGTTAATACTGAGTCCAAGTTACAAGATTTCCATCATTTTCGTGCCATCTCTTTATTTCTGAGATCTCTGCTCACAACCCAGAGACAGACCAAAATTGAAAGTAGGTGGAAATATAGGAGAAAAAGTTCTACCTCACTTGCTCATTCCCCAACCATCACAATTTTCTCCTCTTACTCATTCACATTTGAATCTCTAAAAGGTTTAAGTCTATTTTTCTGTGAGTCATAGGAAACTAAAAACCTGAGTAAAAAAATCACAATATCACATCAAATTCTGTGACTATTTTTTTTGTAAATTTAAATAAAAGCATAGTTAGAATAATGCTTAATAAGTGAACCTGAGAGCATTCTTTTCATTCTTCATTTCTTTGCTTGTATAACTGCTCTTTCACACTTCGTGCTGTTATTTGGTGCATTACAGAGTTAATATTTTTTATTGTTCCCTTGGTCACAGCTCTATTATAAAAGAAAAACAATTACAAACTGAGTCAAATAGTGCTACATCACTACTCTCTGTAATGCTCAAATTCTCAAAGATACTATAATAGTCACACTGTTCCCTACTCTCTGATTTAGCATAACAAACTATAAGAATATGGAAACTAGGAGATTTCACATAAGAAATGCTAGTAGAGACTGATAATTTGTAAAGAGACTGCTTAGTGAAGTGTTAGAGAACAGATACCTGAGTCTGATGCCCGTATTATTTGTATTTATTTAGTCCTTCAGTCAAAAAGATATACTGTGCACCCAATATACACCAGTCATTGTGCAAAAGCACTGAAAATGCAAGCCTGAATAAAGTATGACTGCTACTAAGAAGTAAAAAGCAATTCTCTAATTTTCATTGTCAGTAGGAGGCAAATTCCAGAGTTAATGTCACAGCATAAAACCACTTCTAAAAAGAAGGCACACTTTCTAAAGAATAGTGAAAGAACCAAATATAACTTCAGTATCCCTACTCTGGGTCTTTCTTTATTATCAACCTTCTTAAGTGGCTCTCAGTTCAGCTCCATTCTTGTGGAATTCACAAAGAAAACTAGCTGTAACCAAATAACTCACACAAAGGTATTAGTCTTGATAAGTTAAATTTTACCAGAATATTTCCAACTTCTAAATATTTCAACTAAAGGGAAGCTTGGAGATGAATGCTTAATGTAAATGAACAGTTGCTGTTGGGAAACCTTCAGTAAGGGAGATTTTCAGAGTCTAGAGTTCTTGACAACTTCATCTGTATATAAATTGCATTGCCTGCAAATGCATAAAAAAAGATAATTCCAGTTTGCCAACTGCATTAACCATGTTTTCTATTGAATAGTTTCTGTATCTGATGTGTTGACATCTGGGGCCTTGAGACCAAGGCTTGTGAATTCCCAGAGACAGCAAAAAAGCATCCCTGGAGCATGTCGTTGATATGTGAACTAATCTCAAGCCCAAACCCCCCTCATGAGATACCAACACTCACCCTAATTGCCCAAGGTTCAGGCATCAGACAACCATGCTATACTCCAAAGCCCACTAAAATTATTTAAACGAGGTAATGGTAACTTGGATTCCTTAGCCTATCTCTCCTATTCTTTCCTGTGAACCTTACTAAAGCCTTTTTTGCAGTTTCCCTCACTCTGCCTATGACCAGCCTTGGTGTTCTCTCCTATGGGTCTGCATGGTGCAGTCTACCTCTCTTCTCTTGGGAACTGTGAGTAATAAACTATTAGGTTGGTGCAAAGGTAACTGCAGTTTTCACCATCGTCAATACTGCAATTACCTTTGCACCAACCTAATATCTTTTCTGGGTTTTTTTTGAGATGGAGTCTTGCTCTGTCACCCAGGCTGGAGTGAAGTGGCACGATCTCGGCTCACTGCCACCTCTGTCTCCCAGGTTCAAGTGATTCTCCTACCTCAGCCTCCTGAGTAGCTGGGATTTCAGGTACGTGTCACCATGCCTGGCTAATATTTGTGCTTTTAGTAGCGACGGCGTTTTGCCATGTTAGCTAGGCTGGTCTCGAACTCCTGACAAGTGATCTGCCCACCTCGGCCTCCCAAAATGCTGGGATTATAGGCATGAACCACCACGCCCTGCCCCTAATATCTTTTCAGTGGCAAATTCTCCTGTTGGTCTCATTGTATCTGAATAAAACCAAAATCCTGGGTACACTGAAGTTGACACTTCAATCTGCATCAAGCCTTGGAATCAGATTTAATTGTGAAGCTGAACGAACAGCAAGTCCACGTTGTAGTAATTCACAGCATCTCCTGAGAGTCTTGTGTGTATCAAATATTGAAGAATACAAGTAAACAAGTGGGAACAGCTCTTGTGATAGATTTTATAGTTCTTCTAGGGATAAAGAACACACATACACACTCATAAATAACCTTTAAAAGCCAATTCTAATGTGTGCAATAAATTTAATATATAGAAAGCATACATTTCCAAATCTTACTAATGAATGAAAAAAGAAGACTAGTTGTCGGTACATTTCATTGTTTGGACCAAATTAATTAATTGTTTCACTGGCAATAATTTACAATTGTTAAATTTACTGAGCATGGAAACAATAGTACCTTAATCAAGCTATGTGTTTCTCGGTCAAGTCAAAGCCTGGTTATTTCCTAACTATATATGACATAATGTGTCATATTTAGTGAGTTTTTCTTTATGTCATGTCATAATAGGTCACTTACAAATTAATCATACCCTTAACAAATAACTTCAAGTTATACTTCTCTTCAACAGAGTAGACAAGGGAGGGAAGAGACACTGGATATCTTCCAGAACAAGCAAGTTGGCTAGAAGTACAAAGGGGTGGGATTCAAACTGGAAAGATATAAATGTGAAGGAGAGATTGAGGACTAGGCAGAAGGAGGAAATACTCAGTACTTTCTTTCACTGAGCAGTCTTCTGGACCAACCTCTGCAGAATTGGGTAAAAACAGAACTTCAAATTGTTTCCAAATATGGGACTGAAGTCCTCATAATTTGAATGGAAATTCCTAATTCACATTCCTGAAGAGGAACATACAATAATGTCACTATGTAAATTTCCCCAAAATTTATGTATTCATTTAATATAATTTTAATAAAAACATTAATAGCATATTCTTTTGGATAAATGGAACTGAAAAAATAATTCTAAATTTGTTTCACAGATTAAATATATAAGAATAGTGTAGATAATTCTGAAGATAAGCAATAAGGGGGTGCACCCTACTGAATGAAAATAATTAAAAGTGGGCAATTTTGTTGTCAAAATAGTCAGATAGATAAATCAGAACACAAACTCCTGGAACAAATATGAAACAATATACAATTTTTATATTTGGTTAATGTGGCCATGAAAATTTGGAGATGAATTATTTAAAGATAGTTTTGGAACAAGCTGTTAATGATTGCAAAAGAAAAAGGCATCTAATTTATACCATATAAGAATATAAACTATATAGATTAAATTTTTAATGAAAAAAGCCAGAGAATAAAAGCATTAGAAATCATGCCTAATTGAAATAGAAAAAATAAAGCAAGTGTAGTAAAATGTTAACATTCAAGGAGGCTGGGAATTCTTCATATTATTTTGTAACATTTTGTAAGTCAAAATTATTCCAACATAGAAAGTTTAAAATGTGTTAGGAGAAAAATATACATAGATCTTTATATAACCTTAATTTGAAGAAGGCCTATCATTACAAAAGAGAAGATAATTTAAAAATTTTACTATACAAATTTTAACATTTGAGTCAAAAATATGCATAAACATCATAATATGTTTAATAAAATGATAAATGACAAAAGATGGAAACATTGGCTACATAAATTACATACAAAAGGTCAATATTATTATTTCACGAAGAGTTCTCACAATCAAAAGAAAAAATTCTGTATTCCAATAGAAAGTATGTGGAGCATATATAGTAAATAGATTTGCAAAAGAAAACATTAAAGACCCAGTAAATGTGTGTTAACATAAAATTTACTCAGGAAGAAAGAAGCTAAAAGAAAAAGATACCTACAAGATTTCCAAAATTTAAAATGTTTTTACGTAAATGACAATGTTATATATTGGCCTGAGAATGCAGAAAAATGACCACCCTCATAAACTGATAATGGGAGTACAGAGTATGTACCAAAAAACTCTTAAGATGGTTTATCCAGTGATAAAAATGAGTTCAAAAGCATTCTAAGTGAAAAATGAACAAAAATATTTTAGGTGATGTACATTATTATAATAATTATTATTTGCACTTTATAGATGAGGAAATTAGTCATGGAGAGTTCAAGTAACAGCTCAAGGTCACACAGGAGGACATTGATCCCAGGAATCAATGGTTTTTACTACTACTCCCATTCTGGCACCAGTGATTTTAATTCTAAGCATTTAAAAATCTTAAAACTATTTTTATGAAATATACATAAATAAATACAATAATATCCAATCGTGATAAGAGTTACAAAGAAGAAAATAGGCTAATGAGATCAAGAGTAATATAAGCCTTATAAATCCTTGTTTAACTTATGAAAAAAGTACTCTCAATAACTTGATTTGAGAAGTGAAAAGAATTGTGGAAATATTAAGTAATTTATCCAAGGTTATACAGAGTCAGGATTAGAGTAACAGAGTAAACAGTAAAAATGTTTACTAAATAATTTAAAAATGTATATAAAGTAATATGTATAATATAATCTCTGAAGAAAAAGATTGTAAAAATATACTTGCATGTGTATTTATACACATATATTCATCTTTATGTACTAATCATATATGTATATGTGTGTATCATGGTACCAAAGCAGCAGTAACATTCACAAATGACCTACATACTAATGAATAATCATTACATTTTACATCTTATTTCATGTAATTTCTTAACAGTGTATGGCACTCTTTTTTTTTTTTTTTTTTGAGATGGAGTTTCACTCTTGTTGCCCAGGCTGGAGTGCAATGGCACAATCTCGGCTCACAGCAACCTCCACCTCCCGTGTTCAAGTGATTCTCCTGCCTCAGCCTCCCAAGTAGCTGGGATTACAGGTGCCCACCACCACCCCTGTCCAATTTTTGTATTTTTAGTAGAGATGGGGCCTCACCATGTTGACCAGGCTGGTCTCGAACTCCTGATGTCGGGTAATCCACCCGCCTCAGCCTCCCAAAGTGCTAGGATTACAAACGTGAACCACCATGCCCAGACGGCACTCTTGATTATTACTTCTTTTTGTCTCGTTAGGTAAAAATTATTTAATTGGGGGTGCTGTGGTCTGAATGTTTGTGTGCCCCCCAAATTCAGATGTTAAAACCTAATCATCAGTGTGATGGTCTTAGGTGGTGGCAGCTTTAGAAGGGGATTAGGTCATGCGGGCAGAGCGCTTGTGAATAGGATAAGTGCCCTTAGTTCTTGTGAACATCATAAAATGTACTTATACGAACCCAGATGAGATAATCTGTGTACCTAGGCTACAGGGTATAAGCCTATTGCTCTGAGGCTACAAACCTGTACAGTACATCATTACACCGGATAAGAGACTTCAGAGAGTTTTCTCACTACTGTGGCCATGGGAAGACACAGGGAGAATATGGCTGCTTATGAATCAAAAAGGAGGGCCTCTCCAGATTCCAAACTGGCTGGCATGTTGACGCTGGACTTTCTAACTTCCAGAGCTGTGAGAAATATTTATGGTATTTTGTTACAGTAGCCCAAAAAGGCTAAGAAAAAGAATATGGATTTTTAAATCTGTTATGTTTTTATTGAATGTTTATAATTTTTTCTCAAATATTTAAAATAAGGAGACACTTTAAAAAATCAAGAAACTCACATTTAGAAATAAAACATTTTCTGTATATTTGGTGTGTCCTGAGCACTCCTCCCTAATATAATACAAATTCTCCTCAACCATGACCAACAGAGAGAATCACTATCCTGAATTTGATATTTAATATATTATTTCTTCACAGTTCTTTTTTGTAACTGACTTTTTCTCTCATCTTTATTGAGGTGTAATTGGTAATATAAATGTTATACATTTACAGTGTGCAATGTGTTGTTTTGGTATACGTATACATTATAAAATGATAATCACAATTCCCTAGCATCCATCACCTCACATAGTTAACATTATTTTTTATGTAACAAGAACTTTAAGATCTATTGTCTTAGCAAATTTCGAGTATACAAATGCAGTATGATTAACTATAGTCACATTGCTATATATTAGATTTCCAGAACTCATTCATCTTGCATAACTGAACTGTATACCCTTTGACCAACATACTTCCATTTTCCTTATCCCCTAGTCCCTGCTTTCCACTATTCTACTCTCTGCTTCAAATAATTTGTCTTTTCAAAAAATTCCACATATAAGTAAGATAATACAATACAGTCATGCATGGAAGCTAGAAAGTCCAGCGTCACTTAACAATAGAGATACAGTTTGAGAAATATATCATCATGAAATTTTGTTCTTGTGAATATCATAGAATGTACTTACACAAACCTAGATGGGATAACTACTCCATACCTAGGCTATAAGGTATAGCTAGTGTTCCTAGGCTACCAACATGTACAGCAGGTTATTGTGCTAAATACTGTAGGCAATTGTAACACAATGGTATTTGTGCATATAAAATAAAACTTAGTTTTTTGTAGCTTTTTTACATTATAAACTTTCTTTTTTTAGCTTTTAGATTTTTTTTGGAATAACAACTAGCTTAAAACACAAACACATTATTATACAGCCTAAATGTTAAGCAGCTTAATAAAACAACTGTATTAAAATATTTTCTTTCTTTACATCCTTATTCTATAAGGTTTTCTTGTGTTTTTAAATTGAAATTTGTTTTTACTTTCTAAACTTTTTTATTAAAAACTAAGAAAAATATATACCATAACCTAGGCCTACACAGGGTCAGGATCAGCAGTATCACTGTCTTCCACCTCCACATCTTGTTTCACTGGAATGTCTTCAGGGACAATAACACCCATAGAGTTGTCACCTCCTATGATTACAACACCTTCTTCTGGAATACCTGCTGAAAAACTTGCTGAGGCTGTTTAAGAGTTAACTTTTTTTAATGAGTAAAAGTACAGTCTAAAATAATAATAAAAACTATAGTACAGTCATTATGGAAATCCATAACATAGTAGTTCATTATCATTATCAAGTACTATGTATTGTACATAATTGTTCATGCTGTACTTTTATGTGACTGGCAATGCAGTGGGTTTATTTACAACAGCATTACCATAAATATGAGTAATGCATTGTGCTATGAAATTACAATGACCATAATGTCTCTAGGCAATAGGAATTTTTCAGCTCCACTGTAATCTTATGGGACCTGTATTAGTTCATTTTTATACTGCTCTAAAGAACTGTCTGAGACTGCATAATTTATAAAGGAAAGAAGTTTAATTGACTCAAAGTTCCATATGGCTAGGATGGCCTCAGGAAACAAACAATCATGGGAGAAGGAGAAGGGGAAGCAAAGCACCTTCTTCACCTGGCAGCAGGAGGGAGAAATGCTAAGTGAAGGGAGAAAGAGTCCTTTATAAACCCATCAGATGTCATGAGAACTCACTCACTGTCATGGGAACAGCATGGGGAAAACTGCCACAAAGCCTACAATATCATCCTGCCCCTGACCCCTCATAGATCTTATGTCCCTTTCGCATTTCAAAACCAATCATGCCTTCCCAACAATTTCCTAAAGTTTTAATTCATTCCAGCATTAACCCAAAAGTCCAAGTATAAAGTCTCATTTGAGACAAGGCAAATTCCTTCCACCTATCAGCCTGTAAAATCAAAAGCAAGTTTGTTACTTTTTAGTTACAATGGGGGTACAGGCAGTGGGTAAATACACCCGTTCCAAATGGGGGAAACTGGCCAAAATGTAGGGCTCCAGGCAAGTCTGAAATCCAGTGGAGCAGTCAAATCTTACAGTTCTTAAATGATCTCCTTTAACTCCATGTTTCACATCAAGGTAATGCTGATGCAAGAGATTGGCTCCCATGGCCTTGCACTGCTCCACCCATGTGGCTTTTCTAGGTACAGCCCCCATCCCAGATGTTTTCATGGGCTAGCATCGAGTGTCTATGATTTTTCCAGGCACATGGTGCAAGCCATCTGTTGATGTACTGGGGTCTGGAGGAGAGTGGCCCTCTTTTCACAGCTCCACTAGGCAGTGCCCCATTGGAACCACTGTGTGGGGGCTCCAACTCCCCATTTCTCTTCTGTATTGCCCTAGCAGACATTCTCCATGGAGGCTCCACCCCTGAAAAAACTTCTGCCTGGACATCCAGACATTTCCACATATCTAGGAAATCTAGGTGGAGGTTCCCAAACCTCCGTTCTTTACTTCTGTGAGCTCACAGACTGAACACCACATGGAAGCTGTCAAGGCTTGGGGCTTACACCCTCTGAAGCAAAGGCCTAAGCTATACATTGGGCCCTTTTTGCCATGGCTGGAACACAAGAACACCAAGTTCTGAGACTGCACAAAGCAGCAAGGCTCAGGGCCCAGCCCATGAAACCACTTTTTCCTTTTAGGCCTCTGGCCTGTAATAGATGGGTCATCCCTGAAGACCTCTGAAATGCCCTGGAGATATTTTCCCCATTGTCTTGGGGAAAGACAAATGGCTTAACATTTGGCTCCTTGCTACTTATGCAAATTTTGGCAGCTGGCTTGAATTTCTCCTTAGAAAATGGGTTTTTCTTTTCTATTGCATCATCAGGCTGCAAATTTTCTGAACTTTTATTCTCTGCTTTCCTTCTAAACATAAGTTCCAATTCCAAACTATCCCTTTGTGAATCTATAAAACTGAATGCTTTTAAAAGCACCCACATCATCTCTTGAATGCTTTGCTACTTAGACATTTATTCTACCAGATACCCTAAAGTATCTCTCTCATGTTCCAGGTTCCACAGATCTCTATGGCAGGGGCAAAATGCCACCAGTCACTTTGTTAAAGCATAGCAAGAATCACCTTTATTCCACTTCCCAGTGAGTTCCTCATCTTCATCTGAGACCACCTCAGCCTGGACTTTTCTGTCCATATCACTACCAGCATTTTGGTCAAAGCCATTCAACAAGTGTCTAGGAATTTCCAAACTTTCCCACCTCTTCCTGTCTTCTGAGCCCACCAAGCTGTTCCAACATTTGCCTTTTACCCAGTTCCAAAGTCACTTCAACATCTTCAGGTATCTTCATAGCAGCACTCCACTCTCTGCAGTACCAATTTACTGTATTAGTTCATTTTCATACTGCTATAAAGAACTACCCGAGACTGGATAATTTATAAAAGAAAGAGGTTTAGTTGACTCACAGTTCAGCATGGCTGGGGAGACCTCAGGAAACTTACAATCATTGTAGAAGGTGAAGGGAAAGCAAGGCACCTTCTTCTTAAGGTGGCAGGAAGGAGAAGGGCTGACTGAAGAGGGAAAGAGCCCTTTATAAAACCATCAGATCTCATGAGAACTCACTCACCATCATGAGAACAGCATGGGGAAACCATCCCCAGGATTCAGTTACCTCCACCTAGTCTCTCCCTTGACATATAGCGATTATGGGGATTATGAGGATTACAACTCAAGCTGAGATTTGGGTAGGGGCACAAAGCCTACTTATATCAGGACCACTGCCCTATACACAGTCCATTATTGATTGCAACATTGTTATGTGGCACATGATTGTACCAAATATTATTTTGCCATAACCCTTTGAGGGACACTTAGGTTGATTCCATATCTTGGCTATCATGAATAATGTTGCAATGAGCATGGGGGTGAGATATCTCTTCAACATGCTGCTTTCAATTCCATTCGATGTTTACCCAGGAGTGGGGTTGCTGGATTATATGGTATTTCTATTTAAATTCTTTTGAGAAACCGCCATAATATTTTCTATACTGGCTATACTAATTTAAATTCCCACCAACAATGTATAAGGGTGCATTTTTTTCCACATTCTTGCCAACACTTCTATTTTTTGTCATTTTGATAACAGCCATTGTAGCAGTATGAAGTCCTATCTCATTAGAGTTTGATTTGCATTTCCCTTATGATTGATATTAAACATATTTTTATATGCATGTTGGCCAGTTGTGTCTTCTTTTGAGAAATATCTATTCAAATGCAATGCCCATTTTTTAATGAAATTATTTGTTTTCTTGTTATTGTTTGCATTCCATGTATATTCTGGGTATTAACCCCTTATTGGATATATGATTTGAAAATATTTTCTCCCATCCTGTAAGCTGTCTCTTTCCTCTGCTGATTGTTTCTTTAGATATGCAGAAACTTCTTCGTTTGGTGCAACCCCCTTTTTCTATTTTTGCTTTTGTTGCCTATAATTTAGGGGTCATATCCAAAAAATCATTGCCCAGGTCAATTTTAAAAAGCATTTTCCCTATTTTTTTCCTAATAATTTTACAAGTTCCAGTCTTATGAAGTCTTTAATAGATTTTGAGCTAACTTTTATATATGGAGTGAGATAAGGATCCAGTTTCATTCTTCTGCATGTGGATATCCAGTTTTCCCAACACCATTTACTGAGAGACCATCATCCTTTAACTATTGTATGTTCTTGACACTTTTGTCAGAGGTCAATTTTCCACAAATGCATAGTCTGTACATGTCTTTATACCTTTATTTTGCACATATGAATCATTAGGAAGCATGGTATTGTCCACATATTTTCAAATCTTACATAAATGGTGTTATAGTTTATTAGTCTCTTCTATTGTTTTGTTGTTGTTCAACACTGTTTATGTGTGATTTATCAACATTAATATATGTCATTCTGTTTCATTTATTCTCAGTGTATCCTTACAAAATTCATGTATTCATTCTTCTCTTGGCAGATATTTGTTACTTTTTAAAATATTAAAAATAGTGCTGGTAGAGTAAGTAGCTACGCAGACATGAGCAGGGCAGGAGAGGTGCCTCCCCCAGAAATGTAAGGTGACCATCAGGTGATGGTCAGGTGGTTGTTAAACTGTCACTCTAAAATAATTATTGGGGCAGGCACTGTGGTTCACGTCTGTAATCTCAGCACTTTAGGAGGCTGAGGCAGGTAGAGCACTTGAGGTCAGGAGTTCAAGACCAACTTGGCCAATATGGTAAAACCCCGTCTTTACTAAAAATACAAAAAAAAAAAAATAGCTGGGCATGGTGACGAGCACCTTTTGTCAGCTACTTGCGAGGTTGAGGCATGAGAATTGCTTGAACCCAGGAGGCAGAGGTTGCAGTAAGCCAAGACTGTGCCACTGCATTCCAGCCTGGGTGACAGAGCAATACTCCATCTCCAAATAAATAACATACATAACATAACATAACATAACATAACATAACATAACATAACATAACATAATAATTGGTGGCAGCTAACAGCAAGGTAAAGTAGTCTTTCAATAGATAGAAAATACTGAAGCTGGTGATTAGCAATTTTCCCATTAAGATCTCAGGAGTTGGGCATGTGGATTCAAGCATGCACACTAAAAGGCAAAATGGTGGCATTTAACTGGTATATAACCTTCCTCTAGGAACACTTGTCTGGTAAAGGGAAAACGCCTTCAGTGAGCAGATTCACAACTTCAGTAAGCACACTGTACATGTAGCCCCTCCCAAGTTCTGGCAGGCCACCGTGCATGCAGACAGCCCATGCCAAGGGAAGAATCAGGGGAAAAGAAACACAAACCCTGGAATCATGCCAATGTATAAAACTGCAAGTCAAGAGTCCCTTGGCTCTCTTAAGTTGCCCACTTGGCCCTCTTCCAAGTGTATTTCTGTTTGTTCATGCTCTGAAACATTTTAATAAACTTTCACTTCTACCCCAAAACTTGCCTCAGTCTCTCACTCTGCCTTCTGCCCCTTGGCCAAATTCCTTCCTCTGAAGAGGCAAAAATCGAGTTTACTGCATTCTCATCAGCATCCATTATTGCATCTCTTTTTGATAAAAGCCATTATAATGGGGGTGAGATAATATCTCGTTTCAGTTTTGATTTACGTTTCTCTGATGCCTAGTGATATTGAGAATTTTTTCATATACTTATCAATCAATTGCAGGTCTTCTTTTGAGAAATATCTATTCAGATTTTTGCCCAGTTTTTAATCGTTATTTTTTGTTGTTGTTGTTGAGTTGTTTGAGCTCTTCCTATATTCTTGATATTAATCCCTTGTCAGATGGAGAGTTTGTAAGTATTTTCTCCTGTTATGTTGTCTCTTCACTTTTTTCACTGATTCTTTTTCTTTGCTGAAGCTTTTTAACCTGATGTGATCCCATTTGTCCATTTTTGCTTGGTTGTCTGTTCTTTTGTGGTCTTATTCAAGAAATTTTTGCCCAGATAAATGTGAGCATTTCCCCAACGCTTTTTATTTCTAGTAGATTTTTACATTTAAGTCTTTAATTCATTTTTATTTGATTTTTGTTAATTGTGAGAGATAGGGGTCCAGTTTCATTCTTCTGCATATGAATATCCAGTTTCTCCAACATCATTTATTGAAGAGACTGTTCTTTCCCCAGTATATGCTCTTGGCACCTTTGTCAAAAATGAGTTCACTGTAAATATGTGGATTTATTTCTGGGTTGTCTGTTTTGTTCTCTTGGTCTGTGTGTCTGTTTTTAATGCCAGTACCATGCTGGTTTGGTTACTATAGCTTTGTAACATAATTTAAAGTCAGGTAATGTGATTTCTCAAGCTGAGTTCTTTTTGCTCAGGATTACTTTGGCTATTCTGGGTCTTTTGTGGTTACATAAAAATTTTAGAATTACTTTTCTTATTTCTTAAAAAAAATGCCATTTTCATAGAGATTGCATTGAATCTGTAGATTGCCTGGGCAGTACAGACATTTTAACAATATTAATTATTTTAATCTGTGAACATGGAATTTCTTTACATTTTTTGGTGTCCACTTCAATTCCTTTTATTAATGTTTTATAGTTTTCTTTATAGAGAGTTTTCATTTATTTTGTTAAATTTATTCCTAGGTATTTTATTTTATTGATAGTAAATGGGATTTCTTTCTTGGTTTCTCTTTGAGATTGTTTGCTTTGGGCATATAGAAATGCTACTGATTTTTTATGTGATTTTTGTCCTGCAACTTCACTGAATTTATCATTTCTAATAGTATTTTTTTTGGAGTCTTTAGGTTTTTCTAAAGATAATATTATATTATCTACAAGCAAGGATAATTCCAATTGCACCACTTTTATTCAGCATAGTGGTAGAAGTCCTAGAGTCCTTCCTCTCTCTTCTTAAATTTTTGAAACCTGAGTGTTTAGGTAAAGAGAGGGAGAAGAAAGGGGATAGGAAGTTCTTAATTGACTAGTACTTGGTACTGTCTTCTCATTCTCTGTGCCTGGCAAGGATTTAATATTTACTCTTTCCTGGATGCTTTCATGGTTCACTAGAGACTCTCCTATGTTGTTGATGAAATACAGCTTTAACAATCCCCTCAGCTTGACTTAATTTTAGACAGGTTTGTTTCTGACCTCCTTTTCCTTAGAAAATTTACTTTAGGAAACATACCATTGTAAATTTTTTCTCTGTATCTTTAAGGTGTAAATCTTCTCCCAGAAACATAATAATTAAAGAAAAAAATTTTAGCACTCCTATCCACCAGTCTCTGTGGGAGGTGGTAGGAGCTTAACTTCGATAAACATCAATTGACAAACATAAATGACCTAATCACACAGACCAACTTCCCCCTATGTCCTCCACTAATTTTTCACTGCACTCTAGTGCTTAAAACTCTCCTGTCTTTTTTTTTCCAGCAGAACTGTTCTCTATTGCAATAGTTTTGACCCCTTTTTTCAATAGTCTTAAATAAAATCGTCTTGCCATTTTTGAAAAGCATTGGTGCTGTTTTCCTTTTACACTATGAATATCTCAACTGTAGTTTCTGGTGCTAGGATGAATGAGTTTTTAATCTGGTTCATATCTTATGGCTTCTTCATCAGCCCTTAGGTGCCTCAGGGATATGGATTTGCTGATCTAGAGACAACATTAAATGAGATAAAGATTCCCTAGAGCAGTGCATTTGTTGAAATTAAGGTCATAGTACAACCCTCCTAAAGCACAGAGGCAGGGTTAAGATACTCACTGAAGATAGGTTTGAGCTGACATTGTATTATGACATCTATGACACTTTTTACCTCAAAAAATCCAGCTGGGAGAATTTTAAACTTGGAATTTTAAGCTTTATACCTCCTGCCTTGCAACTTCTTAGTTTTTAGAGCGTCTCCGGCTTTATAAGAGCTGGTAATGCAGTACTGAGTCCATCCCTTTAAATCTGTTGGACAATCTAAGGCTGTCCTAAAGAGGCCCACAATACTAATAAAGATCTATTTTTTCCAGTTTAATATTCATGCTCTAGAAAATCCCATTTAGGTGGTCCTATAATGCACTTGTCAGAATATTCTTCCCCTGACTGTGGCTCAGGTAGACCAATTTGGATTCCAGGGAGCTAGTTTGATACTGCAGGTATACAATCTAAAGAAATTCTGAAATAGCTAATGAAATGAATCCCAGCAAGAGTCCTTTATGGGGAACAAAAGAGCAAAGACAAATTACGTGGAAGTGTCTCATTCAAAGGGCAGGAGAGAGTGAGGTCATCAATTAAAAACACAATTTCAACTCTAAAACTCAAACATGGAAAAGCTTAAAGCAGTTAATGATTGAGGTACAAAGGAGGAAAGTATCAGCAGATATTCCCCTTTAAGACGACTGCAGTGTATGTAGAAGACTGATTTAATCGAAATAAATAAAGCCACTATTTGTTAAATTTCTGATGTTCACCTGTAACGTTTCTAAAATTAAAGAAAAAGGCAGAAGAAACAGAAGCTATTAGGTGTTAGTTACAGTGCACTGCAAATAAATCCATGCTACAGAAAAGAAGTCAAGACCGAGCTTATTAATTCCAGTTAGAGGCAGAGCTATTCAAACAACATTATACCTGATAATCCAAAAAAAAAGAAATCCCAGATAACTGCATATTATGGCATCCAAATATCATACAAGATGAAAATAAAAATTTTTGTTTGATAGATTTTTTCAAAGGTGTTATCTCAGCAAATGTATCTACTTTGTTGTTTAAGTAGTTTGCAGTAACCGAGTTATTGCATGAATTTGGCAATCTACTGTTAAAACCAGCAACTTTAACCACATGTCTAAGGTTGAAAACAACGTCTGTCTGAGCTAAATTGGCTCATTTTAACTGCAATTTCTTTTTGGATTGAGACAATTTGAACAACTATGTTCAATTGAAAACAGCTTTTGAAACAGCCTAAATAGAGTTGTTTGAACTGCCATTAAAATGTTTTATAAAATATTTTTTTGTGTCCAAAAGAAAACCCGTACTTTGAAACATTTATTTATAGACACAGAATGTATTGATTTTTCCTGGGCATTTTTGAAAGACAAAAACTTTTTTTTCCCAAAAGTTACCAAATTCCTCAGGTTCTTTATGATTGTATTCTTTATCCTCAATATGTTAACTAACTGAAAACATATTTCAAAAATTTTCTTTTACTTTTGCAGTGCTTGAAACTAAAATATTTAACTTCTACATTACATTACTTACAGGTAAGAGAATATTATAAAAGGAAGCTCATAAATTTTAGCAAAATGTAATAATTTCAAAAATCGATATATTTAGTATTAAAGATTTCTTAATGTCATACAGATACATTTAATTGATGTTTATTATTTTTATCTTCTCATTTTTCAATTTTTAATAATTTTATATTTACAACTATGTTGTAAAAATACTACAACATATTATATATACATTTTGCCCAATTTCCCAGGTGTTAGCATCTTATGTAACATCAGACAATTATCAAAATCAAGTAACTATGATAAATACAATACTATTATACAATCTACAGATACTATTTAAATTTTTTTATTGTAGAAGTCATTTAAATTTTCCTGATCTTCTACTGTAAAACATGATGCATTTTGAAGTCATGTGTTTTTAGCTTTCATAACTAGAACAAGTTAGTTCCTTAGTCTTTGTCTTTCATGACCTTGACATTTTGAAAAGTACTGATCTTGTATTTATTTTTTACGTCACTCAATTTGAATTTTTCTGATGTTTTCTTTGATTGGCTTTGCTTTTTTTGGAGACAGGGTCTCACTCTCCTGCTAGAGTGCACAGTTGTAGCTCACTGTAATCCCGAACTCCTGGGCTCAAGAGATCCTCCCTCCTCAGCCTTCCTAATAGCTGGAACCACAGCACACACCACCATATCCAGCACCTGATGTTTTCTGAGTAATGAATTTGCGTTATACATTTTTGGCAGGAATATTCCAGAAGTGATGTTTCTTTCTCAGTGCATCACTTAAAAGGTACGTGGTGTTGGCTTCTCCCATTGCTGATGACAATAGTTCTGATTACTTGATTAAAATGGTGTCTGCTAGGTTTCTTCACTGTAAAGTTATATTTTCCATTGTAATTGAGAAGTCTATTGTGGACTATTTCAGCCATATAAATACCCTGTCCCTCACATACCTTTGCCTGCTAATTTTGACTTCCATTTATGATTCTTGCTTGGATCAATTATTACTGTGGTGTTACTAATAGTAATTTTTCCATTTTCATTATATTTATTTATTAGTTGGGATTTTACCAAAAGATACAGTTTTCTGTCTTCCTTACTGTTTTGAGAGCCCCCAGCTAAACTGAGTTTCCAGTATCAGATTGGCCAGCAACTCTGCCCCAACAGGAAATGAAAGGAAACTGGACAGGAGTATTTACTGCGTACCTTTCACCAGATACTTACTTACTTTTACCTGGCGAATGGCCTAACATCTACTTGTCTGTCCCACAACCAGGGGGTCCCTCATATAGGAAACTTGTTTATACTGGCAGATGCTCTGTGGCTCTTATCTGACCAGTGTTTGATTTATGTCCCCCAATTATCGCTCTGGCACTGGGAACCTGATTTGTGTTTTTCCAGCTTCTGTAGAAAACCCAGTCTGCAGTAGCTCCTGATTCTTGAGATAAAAGGCACAAATTCAATACACTATCACAATAGGAAATAAGTTCAAAGATTTTTACTTACAGATTCTAAGCACAGAGGGTACAGTGAGTTGAGTGGGTACTTTTCCATCCCCAAGTCACACGAAGCAGGCATGAAGAGCCAGGAGGAGAGAGAAGAGGACATAGCAACTAGCAGTATATAGAAATGACTAATCTGTAGGTTGTTTTAGGTTTGGGGGTAAATGACTGAAGAGTCTGTTTAAAGAAGCAGTGGGAATGCAGGAGCCCAGTCTGCTAAGCAGGAGAAATGCCACTAAGTTATTATCTCTAGCCACCAGTTTGAGCCATTTGGTTGTGGTGTAAAATTGGAAACCACGTCAAGAGTGACTGAGCTCTGCTTCTGGTACAAGAAAGTTAAACTTTATTCAAAATGGATTCTAACACAACACAAAAATTAAAAGAATTTTCTATACTTATGTATTTATGTTGGCAGGGACTCATGCAATCTTATTATTCAGTGACTTGTAATCTATTACTATAATAACTTTTGTAGCTCAGATTATACCAGATTTAGCCATCTGGTGTATCAATGAGTTTCTGTCACTTTTGAACACCTTACTTTGAGCAAAATAGAGTTAATATTCCAGACCAGAGGCTTCTATCTACAAAAAGGCCTATTTAAATGGTTGGACCTTGTCTAGCATCTGGAAACTTGGATTTCTGGAGCATTCTCAGTATTTCCCGAAAAAAAAGGATCACTGAACCTAAACTTTTTGTGCAAAAATATGTATTTTATGTCAAGCACTTGCTTTCCTTCTGGTGTCTGGAACTTTGGTACAATAGACGCATAGGATTCCAACATGACCAGACCTCAAAACAAGCCAGGGTACCGAGTCTCTAATGAGCTTCCTTGGTAGACAATGTTTCCCATGTGCTATCACAATTTGATGCTGAAGAAAGTAAACTCATCCTGAGTAATTCTACAGGAAAAAGTATCTTGGAAATTTACACATTTGTTCCTCTGAACTTCACCCCATGTCCTTTTCCCTTAGCTGATTTTGTTCTGTATATTTTGGCTGCAATAGTGTGAGTATAACTGTATGATGATTCTGTGGGTCTTTCAAGCCAATCATCAAAGCTGGGGGTGATCTTCAGACCCCAGGCACAATGCCCCACACCCAGAATCAACTACTTTTCCAAAGAGCCCTGGTTACTTCTATTGGAAAATGGTATTCCAAAACCAATACCCAGGCACTAAGTACGCTCACTAGTACTGAGGTGTCATTGCTTCTGGGATCTCTCAGTGACAAAGCTGGGAAATAAACATATGGCCTTTATTGCATACTGATACCTCCAATTCCAATCCAACACCACAAAGTTTATTCTGCGCTAAACACTTCACATATTGTATTAGTTAGAGTTCTCCGGAGAGAAAGAACCAATAGAAGATAGATGATAGATAGATAGATAGATAGATAGATAGATAGATAGATAGATAGATAGAGTGAGACAGTACTTATTAAGGGGATTAGCTCACGTGATTACAGAGGCCGAGAAGTCCTACAGTAGACTCTCTGAATGCAGGAGATCCAGGGAAAATGGCGGCTTGGGTCAGTTCAAGTCCAAAAGTCTCAGAACCAGGGAAGTCAATGGCATAACTCCCATTCCTATGCTGCAGGTTTTAGAACCTGGAGAAGCTGCTGTTTCAAGTCCTGGAGTTCAAAGGCCAGAGAACCTGAAGTCTGATATCTAAAAACAGAAGAAGGGTGTCCCAGCTCCAAAAGAGAGGAAGCAAATTCACCTTTCCTCCACCTCCCCAATCAACTGGATGGTGCTTTCCCACACCGAGAGTGGATTTTCCCCACTCAGTTCACCCACTCACAGGCCAACCTCCTCCAGAAACACTCTCACAGAAACACCCAGAAATAACACTTTACCAGCTATTTAGGTATCCCTTTATCCATTCGACTTGACACCTAAAATTAACCATCATACTTATTTAAACTACTTCCTTTAACAGTGAGATACCTAGCTCTCATTATCCACAATACATTTATTTATTCAATGGTAAAAATTTATAGTGAAAAACAAACACTATAAATAAGGTATGATGTCTATAATTCTTTTTGTCTTTAGGCTTAGAGTATATCTTTGGAAAACTATTTTCCAAGTTACTTAAATTAGTTATTTTCTTTTTATTCCTTCATTGTGCTTATTCATTTGTAAGGTAGGTTCATTTGTTTCTGTTTGTATTTCCTTTTGCCCCCAACCCCGATATCTGTTCATTTTAATTTTTTTCTTGAGTCTGTGAAACATGAACATGATTCTAACAGTCAGTTTATATATGAAAATATATGTAAGCATGTGTAAAAATATGAAGAAACATATGTAAACATGGTTAAATAAGAATATAGTCAGCCTAGTATCCATGGACTCCACAGGGGACAATTCAAATAACCAAAGATAGAAAACATTAGAGAAAACAAAAAGGATGGTGTGTCTGCACTGAACATATACAGAATTTTTTTCTTGTCTTATTTCCTAAACAGTGTAACAACTATTTACACAGTGTTTACATTGTATGAGATATTATAAGTAATGTTGAGATCATTTAAAGTATACAGGAGAATGTGTGTACGTTACAAGCAAATGCTATGTAATTTTATATAAGGGACTTGAGCAGCCTCAGATTTTGGTATCTGAAGGTGGATCCTTGAACTAATCCTCAAAGGATACCAAGGGACTACTGTATGTATAAATATACATAAATGTATATTCAGAGAAATATCACTTCCGTCCATCCCTACTGTCCATTCTTTCCACCCATATTCACCCCCACCATAGGTAACCAATCTCAATTTCTGGTTTGCCCTACCTATGTTTTTTGCTTTTGCAAAAATGAGAAGATATATGCATGTTTTCTCATTTCTTCTTATTTCTAACATAAAGGGTACCATACGTTAAATTAAACTAAATCTGGGCTCAAGCTGCCTCTGTACCTTGAGTCCCTAGGTAACAAATTGCAACCTAGCTTAGTATGTAAACAAACTGAGCATAACTTACAAGAATATTTTATAACAAACAGCTAGGTGTCAGTCCATCACAGCAGCTAACATTCTGCCAATCACATGCTGCCAACTGGTCAGACCATGTTCAAATAAGGCAAATGTAGAGCTGTCATCAATCAAGCTATTTCTTTTTTATTTTTTTATTTTTATTTTTTTGAGACGGAGTCTCGCTCTGTCGCCCAGGCTGGAGTGCAGTGGCCGGATCTCAGCTCGCTGCAAGCTCCGCCTCCCGGGTTTACGCCATTCTCCTGCCTCAGCCTCCCGAGTAGCTGGGACTACAGGCGCCCGCCACCGCGCCCGGCTAGTTTTTTTTTGTATTTTTTAGTAGAGACGGGGTTTCATCGTGTTAGCCAGGATGGTCTCGATCTCCTGACCTCGTGATCCGCCCGTCTCAGCCTCCCAAAGTGCTGGATTACAGGCTTGAGCCACCGCGCCCGGCCCAATCAAGCTATTTCTATACCTCACTTCCATTTTCTGTCTATAAATACTGTCTGCCCACGTTGCTGAGTGGAGATCTCTGAACCTCTTCTGTTTCTGGTTCTAAGAGCTGCCTAATTCACAAATCACTCTGTATTATTCTGTTTCACACTGCTATAAAAAAAATTACCTGAGACTGGGTAATTTATAAAGGAAAGAGATTTAATTGACTCATTGTTCCGCATGACTGGGGAGATCGCAGGAAACTTACAATCATGACAGAAGCGGGAGCAGGCCCATCTTACATGGCAGCAGGCGAAAGAGAGTGTAAGAGCAGGAAAAACTGCCTTCTAAAAGCATCATATCTTGTAAGAACTCACCCACTATCGTGAGAACAGCATGGGGAAACTGCCCCCATAATCTAATTACTTCCCACCAGGTCTCTCTCTAAACACCTGGGGATTACAATTCAAGATGAGATTCAGCTGAGCACACAAAGCCTCACCGTATCACACCCTTTGCTCAAATAATCTGTGTTAAATTTAACTTGTCAAAAGTTTTTCTTTTAACATATACTATAGATTATTCCTTTGCACTTTGATTTTTACACTTAAATGTATCCTGGAATTTATCCAATATCACTCCACAGAGATCTTCTTCCAGCTGCAAGGTGCACCCTCATTCAACCATCCTCCTATTTTGGGTAATTGCAGGCAATACTGCAATTAATAACCTTATGCATATGTATTTTATTAATGTTAGAAATATATGTTTAGAATAATTCCCAAAAATGGACTTCTTCAGTCAAAAAGTTAAGTATGCATGCAATTTTGTTAGATGTTGCCAAATTTCCCTCCTGGAGGCTGTGTCAGTCTGAAATCCCAACAGCAATGTATGTGTCCTGGTTCCCAAAAGCCTGACCAATTAATTGTGCTGTCATATTTTTAAGATTTTTTTTTAACCAAACTAACAGTGAGAAATCATTCCTCAATGTAATTTTAAATTGCATTCTTCAAACAATAAGAGATATTAAACATATTTTATTATGTTTAAGGACCATTGTTCTTTTTTGTACCGTGTCTATTCCAGTTTTTTTCCAGTTTTTCTATTGGACATATAATCCTTTATCCTAAATTTTTAAGAGTTTTTAACATATTAGAGATATTCATCTTTTACATATGATTTACATGTAAATATTTTCTCCAAGATCATCAACTGTCTTTTTAATTTGTTCATGATATTCTTTGCATACAAATAATTTTAATTTAATGTAGTCAAAGGTATCATTTATTGCATCTGGATTTTAAAAATAGTTTAAAACCCTTTCCTACAACTTAAAAAGTGAAATGTACATGTTTTCTTCTATTACTTGTATTGTTTCAATTTTTTTAACTTTTACATCCTTGATCCATTTGGAGTTTATTCTTGTGTATAGTATAAGCTATATATCTAATTTTATATTTTTCCAAATGGTTACTCAGTTGTCTCAGTAGAATTTATCATAATCTATCCTTCCTCCCGTGACTTGAGATGTCACTTTTATTAAATTTCTATATGTCATGTCTATTTTTATATACTTTTTTCTGTCCTGTTCCTCTTATCTGTTTGTCTCTTCATGAGCCAGTACCACACTGATTTAATTATAGTTGCTTCGTAGCTTGTTTTAAATGTCTGGTAGGGCTGCTCCTCCCTCATAGTCTTACTTTTTTGATGCTTTCCTGGCTAATCTTGACATTTTTTGTTTGTTTGTTTGTTTGTTTGAGATGGAATCTCGCTCTGTCGCCCAGGCTGGAGTGCAGTGACACGATCTCGGCTCACTGCAAGCTCCACCTCCCAGGTTCACCTGATTCTCCTGCCTCAGCCTCCCAAGTAGCTGGGACTACAGGCACCTGCCACCACCTCGGCTAATTTTTTTGTATTTTTAGTAGAGACGGAGTTTCACCATGTTAGCCAGGATGGTCTCAATCTCCTGACCTCGTGATCTGCCTGCCTCGGCCTCCTAAAGTGCTGGGATTACAGGCATGAGCCACCACATCCGGCCATCTTGAAATTTTTTATATGAAATTTACAATTTTTCTAGCTCAACTAAAAATAGTTTGCTGGTATTTTTATTGAATTGCATTACAATTATGCATTAACTTAGGGAACTGACAACTTTATGATATTGAGTCATCCTATCCAAGAATGGGGAATTTTCTTTTATGTGTTCAAATCTACTTCTGTGTCTTTTAAGAAAAATTCAGTCATACATACAAAACCATTTATGTATAGATTAACCAATCAGAGACACCAACTAAACTTATACATATGTCCAATCCATACCTCTTCCAGATATATTCTAAGACCCAGGGTGCAACAGAAATCCATGAATGGGCTTCAAGACCATAATGGATAGCATAAATTATATATAAAGTTTTATGTGTGTGTGTAGCTTAAACTGAATTTTTATTTTGTACTGTTTTCTCTGAGAGACCATTATAGTGTTTTTTCCACATTCTTATCCAGATACACACTTTGTGGAATGTGTGATTACCCAACAATAGCAATCGTATGATAACAAAGAAAGAAACAATACACATTTGATTCTTTGTGTGTGTCTGTGTGCCTCCAAGTCTGATGAATCAAGCAGCAAATAATTCTTCTCCACCCAGAATTGAGCCAAGTAAAATGATAGAAGGGGATATAAAAATGATCCTTTTACTCAAAAAAAACCTACCAACTGTTTGGGACAAAAAACTAAAACTCTAAAATCAAATCAAGAACCATAAATGTCACCTACAATCCAATTCAACACAGAAATCAATAAAGAAGAGATCAGCTCTTGTCAGAATACCCTGTCTGCATAGAGATGCCTTAATGTAGCCTTCTCCATCTGGAAAGAGAAGAGATTCTAGATAAGGTGACTGAATTATAAAAACATAATTACATTATTTCATAGTCATAACGTTTCCCATATTCAGGATTTTTATTTCTTTATGGTGGTGATGAAGTTAAAGGTATGAAATGAAAGGTGCGTAAAAATATTTCATTTTTTTAATAGAGCAATTGTCTTCGTTTGATTACATTTTCCAAAGGCATGATAACTTGTGTTTAGTAGTATTCCTACCATGTGACTCTCTGTTGTTCTGTGTTTTTCTTCACAGACTTATACTCTATATCTTCTACTGTCCTTCTTCATTCACTTTCTCATTTGTTCTTTTGCATCTTTGTCCTCTCCAGGCTTATGCTTATGCTTTCCACTAGAATTAAGAACATTGTGGCCAGGCGTGGTGGCTCACACCTGTAATCCCAGCACTTTGGGGGGCCGAGGCAGGCAGATCACAAGGTCAGGAGATCAAGACCATCCTGGCCAACATGCTGAAACCCCGTCTCTACTAAAAATACAAAAAACAATTAGCCGGGCGTGGTGGCGGGCGCCTGTAGTCCCAGCTACTTGGGAGGCTGAGGCAGGAGAATGACGAGAACCAGGGAGGCGGAGCTTGCAGTGAGTCGGGCGCCACTGCACTCTAGCCTAGGCGACAGAACGAGACTCCATCTCAAAAAAAAAGAGAGAGAGAGAGAGAACATTGTTTATCCCCGTTGAAGGTTCTAGCTTGAATAGTCCTTCTGATTATCTAGATCGGTGGTTCTTCATCTTTTTTGCACTAAAATTGCCGGAGCACTTTTTAACAAATAGTGATGCCTGGGCCCGACCTCCAGAGATTCTGCTTAGTTGTTCTGATTCGGGGTCCAGCCATTGTTATAACTTAAAATTCTCCCTAGTGAGCCTTAGATGCAGCTGGGATTAATAACTGACTCGGAGTTTCCACCTATCGACAAACTAGTTCTGGGCAAGAACCTGTAAGATCACTTATCCTCGGCCAGGAGAGCACTCTCAGCCTGTATCTTTCACCAGCTGAATTTACAGTTACTTTTTCCCTTTACTTTGTAGTTCTGTTTGGTAATCATGGAATTTTAGAGATTATTTAGCTCAGTTTTGCCATTCTGAAGAAAACCAATCTAAAGCTCATAGAGAGAGAAAAAATCTTACCAAAAATGGCACATCTTGTAAGTGAAGTGCCAAGAAAGACTACACTATGTAATTGCCTTTAAAATATGGTTTTCATGTTTCAAGATAATCCTTGATACATGTTCAATAGTTAGCTCTCTCTTGTCAAACTGGCATTTTACCTTCTGCTTTCCAGCTTGTATGTTTCCCACTCTATGATAATAAGATTATTAATTTTGGTTTGTTGGATTATAGTATTAAAAGTGTTGAGGTAATGTTCCCCCTCTTACCCCTTAGCACAAATTCTTACATATCACAAATTTTGACACTACTAGCAACTTCACCCCCAAACTTTACCTCCATCTGAAAAATAAGAACACAAAGTCATTAAGTAAAGTCTTATCAACCCAAAGGATCACCTGACAAATGATAAAACCTGAAATACATTGCTTTAAATTAATTACCTATATATGGAAACTTACCTGTATGAAATTTTTCTTAAAAAAAAAAAAAAAAAAAGCAAAAACAAAACCAAAAGTACACTGTGAGCGCCATCTCCTGGAGAGATCATGACAATTTGGGATGTGTCCTCCCTCACTACCACACATAGTATTTAGCTTTTGTCCTTTTTATGTATTTGTTCATTTGTTTATAATTTGCCCATAATATAATTCAGGTAGCTTCCAAAATAAGCAAATAATAGAAAACACTAAATTTAAAACCATGAGAATCAGAGGAATATACACTGGAAAGGAAGGTATGGACGAGCAGCAGAAATTAAATACTGATAATCAGAGTTTCCACAGAGCAGCAAAGCAGGAACTATACATTTATTGAAGGGTTTTGGGAGGGTTGAATAATTAGTTTATTTTCTTATATGTTAAGTTTGAGTTGTCTATAAGACATATGTGAGGAACTGTCAAGTATGTCACTGAATATACAGCCATAAAACTCAGGAAAGATCTGATGGAGAGATACAGATGTGAAGCTGATCAGCCTGTGGTCACTGAGGTGCTGGGCCCCATGGCATTTCCCAGAAGGAGGAGAAGGACCTGAAGCCCAGCACAGAACCCTGAGGGATGTTAATATTTAAGGAATGTTCAGTGTCTTTGTTGACAGCTATTGTGAAATCTTGCTGCTTGTCTTCTTAGTTTAAAATAATTTAAACAAGAGACACACAGCAAAGGAGGTGCAGCATAGATTGCAAAGGAGAACGAAGACCCTGAAAGTGAGGTGCAGAATAGACAGTAAACACTTCAAGATGATTCAGAGCGGGCTGCTCGTGAGGGTGAGACAGTGTTGACGGAAGCTCCCTTTATGGGAGTCTTACATGATTATTCATAAGGAGGTGAGAAGAGGTGTAACTGGTAAGCAAGTTCTGGGCGCACAGGTGTAGTAGCTGTACATGCTTGTTCATACATTGTATGTCTCATTAGCTTCTTAAACCTCCACTTGGGTGTGCTTTTACTGTTACAATGAGCAGAGTCAGTCTGAGGCTCCGTAAAATCAAAATGTGCATGCTCTCTACAGAAAAAATTATCTATTAGATACAGATTAACTTGAAAGAGCTTGACTACAATACAAATACTGGGGCTTATTGTGTTCCCAGTGCCATCACCATGGTTGCAGTGTTCCGAGTACATGGTTACTTACTTTCCTGACTACCTTTGCTGCCTCACTTCTCCACTAAGAAATGTAGGGCCCATAATCATACAGGAGGTTGAGGAGCTAGGTTGCTATTAATTTTTTTTTTAGTTGTTTCCTACTGAGTGGGGCATTGTCCCTGCCAAGCCTGGACCCTAGAGTTTTTTTCTGTCTTGTCTAATGGGGTGTAAGCCGTGTTGTTTGTGGAACTGGTGGGCAATATGTGAGATGTTTTATTAGTAGTCAAAGCTTGGAAGCCTTGCAAAACTATCATGTGGACTTGGAATTTTTGTGAGTAAGAGTGAGAGAGTAATAAAGTAGTTGGCATTTCAAACAAAGTTGGACCAAAAATTAAAGCTAAAAGCATGGTGATAATTAACACTAGTAAAAGGAGCAGGGCAGATAACAGCTATTGCTTTTAAGTTTATGGAAGTTTTTAAAGATTTAATTTTGTCTGCTTGAGTAATGATATTTTTAATATGTCTTTGGACCAAACTGGACTGATCAATGTAAAAACGATATTTTATTTTTTAGACACAAACATGTTTTTTCTTGTCTGGCTGTGAGATGTAAAGCTCTTTAGGACTACAGTAGCCAGAGAGTCTTGTTGAAATCTAATGAAGCCCTTTGTAATTTGTCAGACAACCACTGTGGTTTTTTGAGACAGTTTATGTTGGATTTTAAGGCTCCACCTCTTGTGGCTGACTTTGTTAATTTTAATAAAGCACTAAATAGCACTAAAACTATTTAGTGCTTTATAAATAGCACTAAATCTAAGGGAATAAGGATAGCACTAAATCTAAGGGAGTAAGGGGTTTTGTTCAGAATTGGATCTTGTGATGTTGTTATATGGGGAAAGGGAGAGATGCATT
The DNA here is from genome assembly GCF_037993035.2 of Macaca fascicularis. Taxonomy (NCBI): domain Eukaryota; kingdom Metazoa; phylum Chordata; class Mammalia; order Primates; family Cercopithecidae; genus Macaca; species Macaca fascicularis. The sequence goes on along the minus strand of NC_088377.1, from coordinate 165,722,526 downwards.
AGCCTCTGTGAAAATTAAATAAGGTAAAATTTAAGTGATGGAGCACTGTCTCTCACTGTGGAGGAAATTGTAGATATGTCAAAGATTTATAAACCCCAAATTTTTTGTGATGGTGAAGTTTGTGCTCTAAAAGTATTTCTTATTAAAGTGGTAACAGTCATAGAAGTTTGGCAGTCACTGGGTATATTAGAGGATGGTAGAGTTGGGTGGTTTTAATATATTTTTTAATACGGTTTCCCTTTTCGGGTTTTAGCATAAGGTGTATAGATGACTCAGTGTCAAAGCTTTAGTGATATTGACTCTCTTGGAGTTTTTCTATGAAAGTAGTGGAACTGGCATGATTGCTGTAAAGGCAGAAGGTGAATTGTTCTGGGTAAAAGGGAAGGTAAGAAAGCATTTCTTTTTCTTTGGCAGAATGGAGTTATTATTAAAAGTTAAAAGTGGAAGTCTGAACTGGCCATAGCCAGGTCCAGGGAAATCTCTTCGTATTTTTTGTTTGGCCAGACGTTTTTATTTTGTGGGCAATGGGTTTGTTCCAGGAGGAATATAGAAATGTTGGCTCAGTCTTCTTGAGGGACAGGTCTGGCATATTTTTAACTTTCAGTGGTCATGTAAAGTCAGCAAAGTTGGGTTAATTTTAATAAGCTGGTAGTGTGGTTTATTATTTCTTTAGCAGATAAAGCCATTTTACTAAGAGTGCCTAATGTATAATGAGTAAATAAGAGAAAAATGAAACATCACTTGTGTTAAAGCGATCTCACTGTGAGTTGTTTCTTCGAATAGAAGCTTATGCTGAGGCAATATTAATTGTTTGATATTTTGGGTTTTGGCTGTTTTTTGGACAGGAGCTTTAGATTCATCAGTGCTTCAGGGAATCATTTGGAGTCTGTGTTGTGTGTTTCTGTGGTGACTTAAAAGGGAAAATTATTAATTTTTGATAAGTGTACCCAAAGCCCCATATTCCCAAGTTTTACCACAGTAGAAGTTGGTCAGCTGTGAGGTGGAGTGAAAATCCTAGCTCAGGGTTTGCTATTAACAGATGACAGTGTCATGTTTGGCAGACAGAGGCCCAGGGCAGAAAGTGAGGACTGATAGGCCGGCCCTGTGTTTAAAAAGAAATTGATATCTTTACCTGCCCCATCTAGGGTCACCCCAGCCTCCATTGCTGTGATTGAGACAGATTGCTGCATGAGAGCCATTGTTTGCCTTGGGCTTCTTCAGTCTTTGGCCAGGCACAATAAGGAATGAAGAGTTCCATCCTTGCTTTGGAGTTGGGGACACTCTTTCTTTCGGTGTTCTTTTTCGTCCCATTGTTGATAAACTCCAGAGGGTTTGCAAGCCTGAAGGCCCTTGTTACTTATTTGGCTCCAGTGTCCAGGCTTTTTATGTAATAAATATGGCAATAGTCCCTTGGGTTTTTCCCAGGATGACCTGAAGGTAGGAGGATTTTTATAGCAGGAGCCCACAATTGGTCCTGTCTTTTGTCTCTCTTCTTTCCCCCTTGATTTCTATATGCCTTTTTCACTCTGTCTTGGTTACTGAAGACCCCAAAAGTTATATTTAGTAGTTAATTTATTGGAGGTTGGGGACCCATAGCTAGTTTTTGTGGCTTTTTCCTAATATCTGGGGCAAACTAACTAATGAAGTAGGTCTCTAAAAGGATTTGGTCTGTCTATTTGTTACCCGTCTGAGAGAGAAGTTTGCTTTTTATTTTAGGTGGGTGATAGGATATCGAGCTACAAGTTGTTTCAGCAGGACTAGGCTCTTTAGGGAGTGTTTGATGAACAAGCTGATATGAAAGGAGTACGGAAGACTGTGTGTTAAGTGAGGAAGGACTCATAGAAGGAGTAGAAGTTCGAGAGGTTTGAGGAGTAACCCTGGACTAGATTTTAAGGAAGGAATGTTATTGGTGGGAGGCACATTTTTTAAAATATAGAGTCATTAATTACATTAAGTTTTCCCAAACTCTTTTGAATAACATGGGCATAAACTGTTTGATATTGGTCTTTAAGAGACTTGTCTTAGTACAGAGCTGTTTGGTTTGGGGGAGGAATAATGTCAGGTTTTCCCAGGCCCTTGGGAAATTTCTGATCATCTTTCTTTCTTTTTATAAAAAGGTCTGATTGTAAACCAGTATTGTTTGGGGCCATGTTGTATAAATGGGCTTAATCCATGGAGCATTTATTTATCTTTTTTCTCACTTTAGTCGTTGCCAATCTTTTATCTGCCCTTAATGTTTTAGTTTTTGCCTTAAAATAACAGCTTGGAGGTGTAAGTGGTCATACGCTTTAGGCTTTTTAGGTTCCATAAAGGGAATCTGGCAGAAAATGTGTTTTAACCAGCAATTAAAGTATTTTTTCCCATGTAAAGACAAAACTCCCTCCACCCTAGCTGAAGGCAGAGGGGCCCCGACACACACAGCAGAAAGGAACTTTAGGACAATTTTCATCTGTCTTATGGGTAAGAGATAAAAAGAAAGCAGATGGAAGTCTATGAATACAGATGAACCAAAAAGCAAGATAAGTTTTCATGGAAGGACAGAACTCAAGTGGGGTGAAACGCAAAGAAGTACAAACATAACAGGATGGTTATTACCAGTAGGGAGAAATGAAGATCTTCAGACATTGTGCAGCCTGGACCTGTCCATTTGCATTGATACAACAAAATACCTGAGACTGGGTAATTTTAAAATAATAGGAATTTATTTCTCACAGTTCTAGAGGCTGAAAGCCCAAGATGAAGGGGTCTTTGGGTTTGGTGTCTGGTGAAGGCCCTGTCTCTGCTTCCAAGATGGCACCTTGTTGCTGTATCTTCTGGAGGGGACAAATGTTGTGTCCTCACATGGTGTAAGGCAGAAGGGCAAAAAAAATTAACATAAGAAAAAAGAGCATTAACTAGTTCCCTCCAGCCCTTTAATAAAGCACTAATCCAATCATGAAGTCCTCCTGACTTACTCACTTTCCAAACAGCCTCACCTGTTAATACCACCACAATGTGGATATAGTTTCAACACATGAATCTGGGGGACATTCAGGCCAATGCAGTCAGTAAAAGGTAGCAATGTAATAAATGTTTCCTTTAAAGTCAAACCACCTGGTTTAAATCTCAACTCCTTTACTTACTAGGGTAGCATTTAAGTTACTCTAAAAGATTATTTTAAAACTTCTTTTGCATGTAACCTCATTATGTTAAATAGACTGTTGGAATTTTTGTTATGTTTTGTTTTTAAATCTCTCAAGCTCTAATCCATGATTCCTAAACACATTGGAAGTGCCTTATCCAGACACATAAAGTTCTATTATCCGACCCAGGAGGAGTCTAGATTAAAAGCAGTTCAAAATAATTATGCCTTCTCATTATCATTTTGTTTCTAAAGATGAATGCCAGCTAAGCTAACTGGCTCCCTATTCCTCTCCACTTGCCTTCCAGGCTGCAAAATCCTGGGTCATGAAAGAAGCAGAAACTTAAGCAATTCAGATGCCTCAATGCTTTCCAACAGTCCTTCTTGGTCACCTTTTTTTTTAGCTGTAATACAATTTTCTAATCTTGAGGAGGAACATGCAGAGAATTACCATGATTTTCTGGCCACATCTTGTTTTCTTACAATTATTTAGACTGTTTTCCTTTCTTGCTTTTTTTGAAAAATCTTTTTTGGTTATAAATGTTACTTATTTCAGCAAAAACCTCATTTCAGTTTTTTTCCCATTGTGAATCAGATGAACTTTGTCACTGAAACTGTTACGTTGTCTCATTGAATTTCAGGTCACTTGCAATTTCTTTTTTCTTAATTCTACAGAGAGGAAAAAGGCTGAACTCCTAAGAACTCTGACCTACTCCCACTCACATTCCCTTGGTAGAGCTCAATTTCAGTGGAAAAGCTCAAATATTATCTACATTCAGGAGTGTGGCCAGAGGAAATATCTTCTACGGGGTCTAAACATTTGGCTAAATGGCTGTGGAACTCTTTATGACCAATGTCTTTTGCATTTTCTCTCTTAATGCTCTATAAAATTTCTAACCAGATTTAGATGATAAGCTATTAAGTTTCCCTAATTTATTGGAATCTTTGATGCCTTAAATGTTTTTGTCTATTAGAATATATGTCATCTCTGATTGTATATTTAGAAAACCCCATCATCTCAGCCCAAAATCTCCTTAACCTGATAAGCAACTTCAGCAAAGTCTCAGGATACAAAATTAATGTGCAAAAATCACAAGCATTCTTATACACCAGTAACAGACAAACAGAGAGCCAAATCAGGAATGAACTTCCATTCACAATTGCTTCAAAGAGAATAAAATATCTAGGAATCCAACTTACAAGGGATGTAAAGGACCTCTTCAAGGAGAACTACAAACCACTGCTCAGTGAAATCAAAGAGGACACAAACAAATGGAAGAACATACCATGCTCATGGATAGGAAGAATCAATATCGTGAAAATGGCCATACTGCCCAAGGTTATTTATAGATTCAATGCCATCCCCATCAAGCTACCAATGAGTTTCTTCACAGAATTGGAAAAAACTGCTTTAAAGTTCATATGGAACCAAAAAAGAGCCTGCATCTCCAAGACAATCCTAAGTCAAAAGAACAAAGCTGGAGGCATCACGCTACCTGACTTCAAACTATACTACAAGGCTACAGTAACCAAAACAGCATGGTACTGGTACCAAAACAGAGATATAGACCAATGGAACAGAACAGAGTCCTCAGAAATAATACCACACATCTACAGCCATCTGATCTTTGACAAACCTGAGAGAAACAAGAAATGGGGAAAGGATTTCCTATTTAATAAATGGTGCTGGGAAAATTGGCTAGCCATAAGTAGAAAGCTGAAACTGGATCCTTTCCTTACTCCTTATACGAAAATTAATTCAAGATGGATTAGAGACTTAAATGTTAGACCTAATACCATAAAAATCCTAGAGGAAAACCTAGGTAGTACCATTCAGGACATAGGCATGGGCAAAGACTTCATGTCTAAAACACCAAAAGCAACAGCAGCAAAAGCCAAAATTGACAAATGGGATCTAATTAAACTAAAGAGCTTCTGCACAGCAAAAGAAACTACCATCAGAGTGAACAGGCAACCTACAGAATGGGAGAAAATTTTTGCAATCTACCCATCTGACAAAGGGCTAATATCCAGAACCTACAAAGAACTCCAACAAATTTACAAGAAAAAAACAACCCCATCAAAAAGTGGGCAAAGGATATGAACAGACATTTCTCAAAAGAAGACATTCATACAGCCAACAGACACATGAAAAAAATGCTCATCATCACTGGCCATCAGAGAAATGCAAATCAAAACCACAATGAGATACCATCTCACACCAGTTAGAATGGCGATCATTAAAAAGTCAGGAAACAACAGGTGCTGGAGAGGATGTGGAGAAATAGGAACACTTTTACACTGTTGGTGGGATTGTAAACTAGTTCAACCATTATGGAAAACAGTATGGCGATTCCTCAAGGATCTAGAACTAGATGTACCATATGACCCAGCCATCCCATTACTGGGTATATACCCAAAGGATTATAAATTATGCTGCTATAAAGACACATGCACATGTATGTTTATTGCGGCACTATTCACAATAGCAAAGACTTGGAATCAACCCAAATGTCCATCAGTGACAGATTGGATTAAGAAAATGTGGCACATATACACCATGGAATACTATGCAGCCATAAAAAAGGATGAGTTTGTGTCCTTTGTAGGGACATGGATGCAGCTGGAAACCATCATTCTTAGCAAACTATCACAAGAACAGAAAACCAAACACCGCATGTTCTCACTCATAGGTGGGAACTGAACAATGAGATCACTTGGACTCAGGAAGGGGAACATCACACACCGGGGCCTATCATGGGGAGGGGGGAGTGGAGAGGGGGGAGGGATTGCATTGGGAGTTATACCTGATGTAAATGACGAGTTGATGGGTGCAGCACACCAACAAGGCACAAGTATACATATGTAACAAACCTGCACATTATGCACATGTACCCTACAACTTAAAGTATAATAATAATAAATAAATTTAAAAAAAAAAAAAAAGAATATATGTCATCTCTTTCCATGTGTGCCAAGAGCATAGCCAGCTGCTGGTATTTCTTCCTGTCTAGGAAACTATAGCATTTTTCTCTAGCATCTTCCATATGCTCATTTTGTGTAGATTTCTGTATATATTTCAAATCTCTTTTGAATCAATTCCCTACTTAAATAATACATCTCATCACTAAGGTGATGTGTGCTCTGAAACTTTTTATTCCATTTAGGGGTGATTTTTAATGTGGAATCATATTACATGAGCAGCCAAGGGATTGTACAGTCATGCACTGCACAATGATGTTTCTGTCAATGATGGATTGCAGATACAATGGTGGTTTCATAAGATGATAATGAAGTTGAAAAATTCCTATCACCTTGTAACATCATAGCCATTGCAACCCATTACTCACATGTTTATGGTAATGCTAGTATAAACAAATACTCTGCTGCCAGTCATATAAAAGTGTAGCACATATAATTATGTACAGTACATAATACTTGATACTGATAATAAATGACTGCGTTATAGGTTTCTGTATTTTCTATACTATACTTTTTTATTGTTATTTTAGAATGTAGTCCTTCTACTTACTTAAAAAAAAAAGTTAACTGTAAAATAATTTCAGGCAGGTCCTTCAGGAGGTATTACAGAAGGCATTGTCATCATAGGGGATGACAGCTCCATGGATGTTACTGCCCCTGAAGATTTTCCAGTGGGACAAGATGTGGAGGTAGAAGACAGTGATATTGTTGATTCTGATGTGACAAAACCAGTGGCCAGGCACAGTGGCTCACATCTGTAATCCCAGCACTTTGGGAGGCCGAGGTGGGCGGATCACCCGAGGTTGGGAGTTCGAGACCAGCTTGATCAACATGGGGAAACTCCATCTCTACTAAAAATACAAATTAGCCGGGCGTGGTGGTGCATGCCTGTAGTCCCAGCTACTCAGAAGACTGAGGCAGGAGAGTTGCTTGAACCCGGGAGGCAGAGGTTGCGATGAGCCAAGATCATGCCATTGCACCTCAGCCTGGTCAGCAAGAGTAAAACTCCATCTCAAAACAAACAAACAAACAAAAAAAACAGGTTACAAAGTAAAAAATAAAAAATAAAAAAATTTAAAAATAAAGAAAGCTTATAGAATAACTAATAAATGAAATGTAAAGAAAAATATATTTTTGTTTCAAGCTAAATATTACAAAAAAGCAAAAAAGTTTAAAAAATTAAAAATCTTATAAAGTAAAAATTTATAGTAAGCTAAGCTTATTATTGAAAAAAATATTTTTTATAAATTTAGTGTATCCTAAGTATACAGTTTATAAACTCTAGTGTACAGTAATATCCTATGCCTTCACATTCATTCACCACTCACTCACTGACTCACCCAGAGCAACTTCCAGTACTGCAATCTCAGTTTATAGTAAGTCCCCTATAGAGGTGTACCATTATTTTACCATTTATGCCATATTTTTACTGTTGCTTTTCTATATTTAGATATGTTTAGAGACGCAAGTACTTATCACTGTGTTACAGTTGCCTACAGTACTCAGTACAGTAACATGCTGCACAGGTTTGTAGTCTAGGCATAATAGGCTACACGATATAGCTTAGGTATGTAGTAGGCTACACCATCTAGGTCTAAGTACACTCTATGATGTTCACACTATGACTAAATCACTGAAGGACATATTTCTCAGAATATATCCCTGCCAGCAAGTAACACATGACTGCATATGAGTTCTTAATAAACTAACAGAAAATGCAATCAATTTAATAACCATAAGATAGAAAGAAGATATTAAAGATATTATGTTGAGATATCCTGTATAATATTGTGCCACTTGTTTTCTGTCAACACTTTTGGTGAAAACAGGAGTTATATTTTTTTAAGTATAAAGTAATACACAGTAAAAATGAGTTAACAGGCTTTAAAAACAAATTGGCTAGACATTTTTAAATTATTGAATGTCAGTTTTAAAGATTTTTAGTGTGTTTCTGAAAATAATTATAAATGATCCGTAATGCTGTCAAATCATTTCTCATCAATGAAAAAGTAGAGAGGCAAATGAGCATAGAAGTACTAGTTAACTTGAAAACACAAAGTCAGAAGTTGAAAGTAAATTTGATCAGTTTTCAAAAGACAACAATGAATATTTTTCTCAGCTCTACCTAGGGGCTTCAGAAATGTTCCCATTACACACAGAATATAGTGCAAGAATTAGCTAATCTTAGAATCATAATGTTACTGGTACAACAGATGTTTTAAATGGTATGACTCCATTATTTCATAACTGAGGAAATGAGGCCTTATCTGAAATCACAGATTATTCAAAACCACAAATTGATTAATGCAGAGCCCAAATCAAACCATAATTCCTGCCTCCCAGGTAAGTTTCCTTCCTGCTATGCTAGTGTACCATCAACTGCCAATTTCTAGCAGCTGGGGCTTCTCTGTTGCAGGGGTCCATGCCCTTCGAATAACTGTGACTAAGTAAAATCAGTCTCGCGCGTTTCTGCTACCTTTCAGTTACCCCTCCCAGGTCCTTACCACCTAAACCCTTCCCTGCCATGATCCTCCTTCCTAGGATCACTCCTTCCCAACTGAAGCTCCTCTTTACCTGATCCTCTATTCGTCTAAAGTGGCAGCTCACAAATCTCATACATTTATCAAGATAATGTGCTCAGGAAGGAACCTAAATAAATTTTCCCATCTGTATGTGGTTTTACTGTGGCTTTCCTAGAGTAATCCCCAACCTGTTATCATTTTAACTCTATGGCTAGCAAACAGCATGTGGGATAATTTCGGGGGAAAAAAAATGTTTACAAGGTCCTTTTATTTTTTCATCTAGTCTGAAAATACCTGAATTAACTTTAATGGTCAATAGGTATACTCTTATAACTTAAATCCTGTTGCCTACTTAATAGAATATGTTTTCTGAAAAAAAAAATAGCATTGATTTTAACCAACATATTAATATATAGGCATATTGGAGAAGATTAATGAAGTTTTCTAATCTTTGATCCTAAAATTAGATCATTAATCATGTGTATTAGTCCATTTTCATGCTGCTGGTAAAGACATACTCGAGACTGAGAAGAAAGAGGGGTTTAATTGGACTTAACAGTTCCACATCTCTGGGGAGGCCTCAGAATCGTGGTGGGAGGTAAAAGGCACTTCTTACATGATGGCGCCAAGATTAAAAGCATGAGGAAGAAGCAAAAGCAGAGACCCCTGATAAATCCATCAGATCTCGTGAGACTTATTCACTATCATGAGAACAGCATGGGAAAGACCAGACCCCATGATTCAATTACTGCCCCATCCCCCACCTTCTCCCTCCCACAACACGTGGGAATTCTGGGAGATACAATTCAAGGTGAGATTTGAGTGGGGACACAGCCAAACCATATCATCATGTCTTGAACTCAGGCAGCACTAAAGATATCAATACTTATCATTGATACAACCAACTGAGAATTTCAGAATTAGGAAATTCAAATCATGTATATGTGGAAGGCAGTCCTGCAGCAGCTGAGTGGCAGAATTTGTTGTATGGGAGAACAGGTAGAGTCTTCCTGAAGCCCTGAGATTATACAGACTTCGTAACAGCACTGAGTCTGCCTTACTGAGTATTTCATATTCTATAAACATGAACAGAGACAAAATAAGGCTTTAAATAAATAGTTGTGAAGCCCTAATCATACACAGTCCTTTGAAGGCTTTAGCTTCAACACTTAATGAAACTAACAAGACATACTAGATCCTTTATCTTGTTCATGTTCCCAGTAATGTTTTATTGTGCACAAATTAGGATAAAATGTATCCAAACAGAAAAGAAAAAAAAAAGAGAGAGAATAGAGCAGCAAAGTCATCCAATAATGGAGAAACAAAGAAAGGACAGAATGTTAACAGGCATCGTAAAGTTTCCTTTGGCACGTGTACAAAAAGTTATTGTTCCAGCCAGGCAACCATATGCCTATAATGTGGCAGAGTCTTTCTCTGGGCAGGAATCCAGGGCTCCAGCCTTCAACTCTCTAATTTGGATTAATAATTCATTGTGTTATCTGAAAGGCTGCATAATATAACTAGTCAGCTGACCCATGAACAATTCCTCCCAAGTCACATACACAGTTTTCAATGTTACCATGCAAAACAAGTCTCCACTTTAATCTGCCCATTGTAACATCCATTCACTCAATGAGAATTAGGTAGAAAGATGCATCTACCAAAGGCAATTCAGCTATAGGTGCTGTGAGAGAGAAAGACAAGGAAGAAAAGAAATGACGGAGTTTGGAAGGTCAATATGTGCTTGATTCCTGCCATGTGCCAAGCAACATGCTGAGAAAATACAATCCTCAGGACCATTCTGTGAGGCAGGTAATAGGAGTATTCCCATTGTGGAGATGAGGAGATTAAGAATTTAGGGCTGAGCACAGTGGCTCATGTCTGTAATCACAGCACTTTGAGAGGACAAGGCGGATGGATCACTTGAGGTCAGGAGTTTGAGACCAGCCTGGTCAACATGACAAAACCCCATCTCTACTAAAAATACAAAAAAAAAAAAATTAGTTGGGTGTGGTGGTGCATACCTCCAATTCCAGCTACTCAGGGGGCTGAGGCACGAGAATTGCTTGAACCCAGCAGGCAGAGGTTGCATTGAGCTGAGACTGCACCTCTGCAGTCCAGCCTAAGTGACAGAGTGAGATTCCGTCTCAAAAAGAAAAAAAAACAAGATTTAGAAAAGCTAAGTACAGTACCCACATTATTAATCTAGTTGGAAGAACTCCAAATTCTTCAGAAAAATGATCAGCTAAAAGAAACATACCTGAAAAAAAAGAAAAAAATAGCTCAAAGCCTCCAAGACAACATATGAGCAGACATATATATTGTACAAATGGAATATACAAGCACTGAGAAAATTTAAAATGATAATATCCAAATAGTGTTAATAAAGCCTAGTAAGAACAGTTTATGGAGATGTAGCTTGACATTGCTCCAAAGCTTCTCAACATTTTAAATAATGTGTGGCTCTATATTTAAACGCTGACCTAATTACTGAGGCTGAGAAATACCAGATGAGTGTGGAACTTAAAAATACTTGAGTTTTAACAGGAAGAGCTCCAGGCTAGCCAGCATAAAAGGTTAACGATAGCATCTCTACTTTGTGAGCTGGGAGGAAGGAAGCAGAGAAGACAGCTTCTTCCTCTTCTAGTGGAAATCTATCTGGATGGCTGATAGATCACATCTGTAACAAGAAGCATCTTTTACTTCTTTACCAGGAAAATAATTAAAATCCACACATCCAATGCAGATGTGTATCAGCATCACCCACTTAAAAAATTCACCAATACTGAGAGGGATTTTACTTCTGCAAAGACTTTCTTGGCTCTTTAGCGTCTATTCTCCTTAGTTAAATGAACAATTTTAAAATTCTAGAATTACTGACTCACTTTTTTTTAAGAACTGGCTACCATGAAGTTCATGAATGAGGCTCTTGAGACGTGCAAAACACAAGTCATTTGTATTCTAACCTCTTATTGAAAACATTGCACTTTCAGTATCATGAATTTTGATTTATTTATCTTGGTAGAGAAACGGCCTGGTGAACAGTGAATAATTTTTTGCCAGAATGACATTTGATTTCTTTCCATTGACTATGGAAACATTGCTGAGCATGACTGAGAAAAAAAAAATGCTTTGATTCTCTGGTATCTGGTTTTCACATCTGTCATTTGAGGAGGCTAGAATCAATGATGTAGGTTTTTTTTCCCAGATGTAATATTTCCAGATATTCTATAGATCATGAAAGGTAAGAACTAAAAAATATCCTTTGGATTTAGCAATTAAGCAGCCAATGGTACCTTTGCAGAAAACGATTTCTATGAAGGAATTTGGGAAAAGGGGTTAGAGTTAGGTGAGTAAGGGAGGACCAAGTTGAGATGAAATGCCTTAAAGCATGCGTGGGGAGTGAGCAAGTGGAGAATTGGACTCTTACGTTTAAAATAGTTTGGTCTTGAGAGGAAGGAGAAAATGAGGATGGGTGAAAGGAAATATCCATTTTGTGGGATAGAGGAGATGGGTTGTTTCCTTGCACTTGATGACAGGAGAAACTTAGGCACATTTACATGTTGATGGAAACGTCTAGAGCAGTGGTCCCCAACCTTTTTGGTACCAGGGACTGGTTTTGTGGAAGACAATTTTTCCATGGACAGGGGATGGGCGTGTTGGGGAGGGTGCTTTGAGTAAGAAACTGTTCTGCCTCAGATCATCAGCCATTCATTAAATTCTCCCAAGGAGCACGTACCCCAGATCCCTTGCGTGCACAGTTCACAGTAGGGTTCGCACTCCTCTGATAATCTAATGCCTGCTGAACTGACAGGAGGCAGAGCTCAGGTGGTAATGCTCAGTAATGCTCACTCACCTGCCACTCACTCCTGCTGTGCAGCCTGGTTCCTAATGGGCCACTGACCGCTACTGGTTTGTGGCCTGGGGGCTGGGGACCCTTGTTCTAGAGAGAAACAAGTAGAAAGTATTAAAAAGTAAGGTCTTTGAAGAGGCCGAAGTGGATGAGTTTCAAGGCATAAGTGCAAGGATTCACTTTGGAGAGAAGGAAATGATCAAACAGTTCAGAAAAAAACCTGGTTAACTCCCCTGAGTAGGAAGAGGAAAGAATGGTTCAAATAGTAACTCCACAAAAAAATAAAACTTAATAGAACTTCGAAAATCTCATCCTTGGCCAGGCGTGGTGGCTCATGCTTGTAATCCTAGCACTTTGGGAGGCTGAGGTAGGAGGATCACCGGAGGTCAGGAGTTCAAGACCTGCCTGGCCAACATGGTGAAACCTCGTCTCTACTAAAAATACAAAAATTAGCTGGGCATGATGGTGCATGCCTGTAATCCCAACTACTCAGGAGACTGAGGCAGGACAATCGCTTGAACCCGGGAGGGGAAGGAGAAAATGAGGAGGTTGCAATGAGCCGAGATCACACCACTGCACTCCAGCCTGGGTGACAGAGCAAACTCCATTTAAAACAAAACAAAACAAAACAAAAACCTCATCCCTGCACCAAGCAACAGGATCTGAATATCTATGTCATATCTGAATGAATGCATACAGTTAGGTGGAATTAAAATATGTTTTGATTTGTATTTAATGCCAGATACCTTTGTTTAAACTTTCTCTTAGTAATGCCCTCATGAATAACAAGGTCAGAGATGGATCCTAAAATTGGTTATTAACTCTCTTTCTCCCATATTATAATCTCCTCCTTTTTAGATTTGATTTCATTTAAAGAAACTACAGAGTATTCTTCAAGGGAAAGAACACTGGATAAATAATTTAAATACGAGGGTACTTTAAGCTGCCATTTGTGGTCTGCAAGGCTTTACAAATCAGTATAACAACCTAGGCCTCAATTTTCTCATCTATAAGATAAGGGGTGAACTTAGAGAATTGTATAAAGGCCTTTCAGATCTAAGAATTCTCTGACTCTAAATTTAAAAACATTTTCCAAAGAGTGAACAATCTGGTTTAAACCAGGAAAAAAAATAAATGAAATATTTTTCTTCAATTTTCACTTTAAAATTAGTACTTACATATTTTTTAAAGTTGAGATTTCTTTTTTGAAAAGCATTGATACTTCACATAAAGTTTTTTCTATTAATGTTTAATTTTCTGTCTGAAATGCTAGTCAAATACCATTAGCATCACTTTGTTCCTTTATATACTTAATTCATCAAGCCTACTGTGTTTTCTTCTACTAAATGGCAGAGCTTAATTCATGACATTAAAGGCCAGAAATACCATCCTTGTCAGTGAAAGTACAATATTTTGTTGTTGTTGTTGTGCTTGTTCCATTCCTAAAAGTTCACTCAAAACCAGTCCAAATCTTCAGAGAACCAAAAGTACTGATGAATTTAGCAGTATCTAAATTAGTCACATTCAAAAGTACTGATTTCTAAAATGGCTCAAGATATAGACAATCAGAATTTGGTAAATTATGCTTTATATTATTTTAATTCAAATGGGAATTCATTTATTTTTCATCTACATGGGAAATAATATATACCTCTATGATTTTCTTACATAATATTTTTTAGTACCAAAAAAACCCAGAAAACAACATTTTAAAAATGTAAATCTATGGTTTATTATGTTTGAAAGTTGGCAAAATACCACAGATTAATTTAATTATTATTGTACATATTTGGGTATATGGCTGATAGGCTAGTCATGTTTGGATGACTAATGAAATAGACATATGTAAGCATAAATATTTATTTCACAAAATTTATTCCTGTTTTCATTTTAGCAAAATTACTGATATGTAATTATAGTAAAAATGTTCATTTAGTTTGTGTTTTATCAATAGGAATGCTAAGTTAACCAACATCTCTTAAGTTGCTGTAGTTATTAAATAATATATTTGTATATTTCAGTTTGGAGAAACTTTATTCTTACGAGGCAGTGGCCATACACGTGTCAATAACTCAAAAATGAAGCAAGATCCTTTGAGCTGGAGCTGCAAGAAACAAAATGAAGCAGGCCAGGCCGGTTGGCTTATGCTTGTAATCCCAGCACTTTGGGAGGCCGAGGTGGGCAGATCATGAGGTCAGGAGTTTGAGACCAGCCTGGCCAACATGGTGAAATACTGTCTCTACTAAAAATACAAAAATTAGCCTGGTGTGGTGGCACGTGCCTGTAATCCCAGCTACTCGGGAGGTTGAGGCACAAGAATTGCTTGAACCCAGGAGGTGGAGGTTGGAGTGAGCCAAGATCACACCACTGTACTCCAGCCTGGGCAACAGAGCAAGACTCCACATAAAAAAAAAGAAGCAGCAAGAATTGTATATGCCATAATTTAAAATTTAATGGAATTGCATACAGAAACTATCATCCTACAGAAAATATTGTAAAGTATATTGATTTTGTAAGTATTGAGCCTTAAAATTTATATTTCTATATTCATCTTCTCTGAAAACAGTATCTAGGACCTCTCAATTACATAAAGAATCTGTAGCATGCATGTTAAAACTCACATTTTACGTATTTATAAATAATATAATTGTTTAATATTGCAAAATGATCCTTTTCTACCATGCACAATGGTTGCAAATACTATGTCCATTTGTGAATACCTCTGAAATCACAAATTGGAGTATTAAAGAGAAACAAGAAAGTATACATTCTGCGCTATTGAAAAATCACATTTTATCGTGCAAGATTGATTGCACTAAATCAAAAGAAAACATTTCACTAGTAAGTTAGTCTTTTACCTAAACCAAAAGCTTGTACTTAACCAAATGCACACTGCACTCAAGCAATGCCCATCTCTGTCATCAAAAAGGCACAACTTCAACTGGACCCTGCTGCCTTTATTTCCTGAAGATAGGGCAGGGGACATGAAGAAGCATTTCCCTTAGGACTGAATCATGTTAGTCACAAGAGTGGATGTTCAGAGTTCAGGGTCTCGCTGTGCCAGCATGGAGTACTGGCTTCCAAATGACAAAGGTGCCCTTGTGTTCTTTATCTTTAGTAAATTGATTTTCACATGTGAGTTTGTGATATAAGTGTGTTTGTGATTTTCTTGTGTGATTTGTGATATACACATATATATATACATACGTATACATATACATGTGTCTGTGTGTGCGCATGTGCACATGTACACCCTTTAAAGGGCTTAGAGGAGAACTTGCCTAACTTGCCTAGGTCTAAAAGTGATAATGCACATAAGAATTGGGATGTCTGGAAGAATACTACTCTATTTCCCAGTAAGTCACACCATCTTAGTGTTGCTTCTCTGTATATTTGCTCTATTTTCTTGCTTCTTTCTATAAATTGGCTTTCCTATTTCTGGTTTCTATGATGCCCCCAAAAAATCTCAGTTAGCTTGCTGCTTTGCCATAAAATGGATCTGACCCTACTCTACTAAATCATTCAGTTTAAGCTTCCATCCTCATGGTAAAAGGCTTGATCTCCCAGGCTTCTTACTCCAAATTCCCAGAAAAAAAAAAAAAAAAAAATATATATATATATATATATATATATATATATATATATATATATATATGATTGGCCCAGGTTGCTCAGATGTTCACCTCTGGTTCAGCTAGAACCAAGAAAAGTAAAATATCTAGTATAATGTCAAATTTATACATTAATGTTTTTTAAAGTTGGAAACGATCATCTGTTGGTCATTGGAATCTTCTTAGTACCCAGGAAAAGTACTATTCAAAAGCTAAATATTTCATTTTGTGTCTTACTCTTTGAGAAGAAAATGTTTTAATATCAAGCAAATAATAAGACTGTAAACTTTTTAACAATTAATTTAACTACTGAAAATCCCAGATGTCAAGATGGTGATTTTGCTGTTTTGATTTTTATATTTCCAGTGGAGTATATTAAATAAAGGAGTGAATGAATAAGGAGTTTCTTCTATATTCTATCAGATGTGTTAGACAACATAACACAAACAGTGAGGCCTATGACTTCTACCAAGAATCGTGTGTCTCTAGATATGTCATTTATTCTCATCTTTTTCCCAGAAAAAGACAAGCTATTTTTCTTGCCTTAATATTTATTATCTCTGGCTAGACTACTCTTCCCAATAATTATTATCTCATTGTAGAGCCCATTCATTCTCAAACTCCTGGTCTATGGTCAACCATAAATTCCTCAGAGGCTGTATTAGTTCATTTTCACTGCTATAAAGAACTACCTAAGGCTGGGAAATTTATAAAGAAAAGAGTTTTAATTGACTCACAGCACCACTTGGCTGGGGAAGCTTCAGGAAACTTACAATCATGGCAGAAGGTGAAGAGGAAGCCAGGCATGTCTTACATGGTGGCAAGAGAGAGAAAGCAAGTGAAGTGGGAAGTGTCACTTTTGAAACACCAGATTTTGTGAGAACTCACTCACTATCACAAGAACAGCATGGGGGCAACTGCCCCCATGATTCAATAACCTCCCACCAGGTCCCTCCCTCGACATGTGGGGATTACAAGTCAAGATGAGATTTGGGTGGGGACACAGAGTCAAGCCATATCAGAGGCCTTTCCTGGCATCTTAGTGGCTACCTTGGGTACTTATTCTCTCATCCCTTAGTTATTTCCTTTAAAATAGGTATTCAAACCTGTAATTACCTTATTTACCCAGTTAGTCTGTCTTCTCCGCTCTAATGAAAACTCTGCATCCCAATATCCACATATTATCTCAATATCCACATATGATTTTGGCATATAATATGTCCTAATTATTATTTGTTCAATGTATGAATTAATTATGAAAGAAGAAGGCTAGCACTTTGGGAGGTCAAAGGAGGCAAATTGTTTGAGACCAGGAGTTCGAGACCAGCCTGGGAAACATAATGAAAGACCTTGTCTATACAAAAAATTTAAAAAAGAAAATTAGACAGGTTTGTTGGCACACACCTGTAGTCCCAGCTACTTGGGAGACTAAGGTGAGAAGATCCCTTGAGCCTGGGACGTAGAGGCTACAGTGAGCCAGGATTGCACCACCGCACTCCATCAAACCTGGACAACAGAGCAAGACCCTGTCTAAAAAACAAAGACTGTATGACTCTAGTAGGTCACAATACTAAGCCAAAGTTGCAAGTTATTAACAACGGCAGACAATCAAAATTGTAAAACTGTAATTTATATTTGCAGCGTAATTATGGGAACAAAAGTGATACCAAGTGAAATGTGATATTTCATTGAAACAGATCATTGAATAAGAAGTTAAGATCTAATGTTGCGTAATCAAGAGGTTATATTTCACAAGAAGTTCATTAAGTGTAGACCAATATCATGCAAGTTACATTATGTAATATGTTTGAATTGTCTATGGATTCTGCTTACAAACTTATCATACAATAAATATTAATTCTTGAGTAGGATGGTACAGGGTCAATGCAAGGATACAATATGAAAATTAAGACCACTGATCTTTATACTAGTTTTTTTTTAATGTAAGTAATTTTATTGATAAGGCTAAGTCAACTGACTATTTCTGAATGATAGGAAAATTGCCTAGATATAACAATTAGCAGGTCAAAGGGATTGAAGAGCTTTATAGCTCAAATTTTATGTTGCTCTACTGAAAGAGGTGATCTAATTTGCATTTAATCCAGGGAGAGAATTGTGAATAATTAGCAATTGGTTGACTGAAACAAAAAGGTGGTTTGCTGATTGATATTTTCATCACTTCTTATTACACTAATTTCCTTAATAACCATCTTTAAAATTACAAGCGATGCTTATAATACTCCCTGTTAAATCAGTTCTAAAAGCCTGTTTAAATGCCACTTTTAAAATTGTCAGTCATTGGTTTGTGAGACTGTCATATCTGTCATTGTATCTCCAAACCTTGTAGTGTCTAGCACATTTTAGGCAATTAATGCTTCCTGAATTGAATAGAAAGTGATTATGAAAATAAACAGATATAAAACAATATTTTTTCTCCAATACTATGAAGAACTTCTGTCTAAGCCTGAATAAGTTTGCCAATTCAGTAAAACAAAATCCTCTAATTAATGGTTCAATATCATGTAAACAAAACAACTAGTTGAATTCTTTTTACTTTTCAACCAGTTCTTTGGACACAGTCTCCAACACAAATCAGTTCTTTCATTTGATTGCTTTATTAAAATTTCATAAATATTATAAAAGCACAAAAAAGCAAATGCTTTTTGTCTGCATAGCTGGCTAAGGGAATATTCAGTAAAAAATAGATTATACTTTGAAGATACCGTGGGCATTATGAAAAAGTTTTAAAACCCACATTTCATGAGGTTTTGGAGAACAGAGGGCAATTTGGCAATACCTGTGAAAATTACTAATATATTTTCTCCTTGACCTAGAAATTCCTCATCTTGGAATATAGAGATACTTGCACATGTGTGAAATGGAATATGTGCAAAAACTTTATTTAGCATAAGTTAACAACACAATATGAGAAACAACCTAAATATCTATCAAAAAAGGAACTCGTTAAATATATTACAGTGCATCTTACAGCCATTAAAGAAAAAGAAGCAATGTGCAGAAAAATTAAGGTGTAATTAAGATGTAAAATATGTGTTTCCATTTACAAAAAAGAGAAGAAAAAGGATAACTATGTGTGAGTGCTTATTTATACATGCATAAAGCATCTCTGGCAATACACAGAGGAAACTGTATCTTGCATTTCTGCCTGGAGAAAACTGAGTGGGATAGATGTGGGAGGAAGACTTTTCTCTATATTCTCTTTTCTAGTTTTGAATTTTGAGCCATGTGACTATATTGCCTAAACAAATTATAAATAAATGCATTTTTGAAACGCAGAAAAATGAAATTTTGTGAGCAATATCTTCCTCTTATACTCTAAATTGCACTAATTTCCCCATAACCATTCCCTCATTTGATTCACTGACTTGCCATCACCATTACCAACTTCTTAAAAATAAAACCCTAGGAATAAAAGATGGCGGGAAGAGAGAATATAAAATAGACATAGAGACAAGAAGAAAGAAAAGGAAAAAGAAAAGAAGGTATAGAAAGAGTAAGAGAAAGGATAGGAGTAGGAGGAAGCAAAGGGAGAGGGAGAAGGGGAAGAAAACAAGAAGGGGTGGAAGAGAAAAGAGAGGAGGAAATAATATAGCACAGATGTCTTTGTACAAAGACAGAGAAATTCATTCTGACGTTTCTAGGCAGGATTTTGACAATAGTACCTTCAATATTCATTTCACTTTTCTTATTATGCCTCAACGGCTCACATCTTTCACCTGAAAGTGTTATGTTGTTTTTCTTTCAAAGTCTCACAAGGTATCCATGACATAGACATCCATGACTTAAGGACTTATCATGAAGTCTGAAAAACAGTTGGTCAGAAAATAAACTCAAAAACATGTGCCATCCTGTCTGACTCTGTCCACCCTCTACACATTCACCCATAAAACTATGCTTAATTTACGGGTTCAGATTAACCAAGTAGTGAAACAACAATTATTTGTTTGATTTAATTTGTCAGCTGAATCGTTGGTTGGTTTCTGGTTTTTTGTTTGTTTGTTTGTTTTTGGTTTTTTAACTTGTCTAACATTGACTTTTTAAAAATTATTAATAATAAATATACATATTTTGGAGGCATGTGTGCTAATTTAATATATTCTTACAATACGTAAATACCAGATTAGTGTAATTGGGATATTCATCACCTTAAGTATTTGTCTTTATGTTAGAAACATTGGAATTAGTTTCTTCTAGCTATTAGGAAATAGACAATAGATTGTTGTAAACTATAGTCACCCTACTTATCTACCAAATGAGGAGAGATTGATTAGTGGGTACAAATACACAGTGTAATAGAAGAAATAAGACCTAGCGTTCGGTTACTTTCTATTTCAGAAATATAGTAACTTGGTCGTTTTGAGCATTAAACTGGGCACCAGTTCTGGTTCTGACACTAACATCTGTTGAGCATTACTAAGCACTAGCTATCCTGCCAGGCCCTAGTGATACACAAATGAATAAAGTTGCTTATCTTCTAAAATGACAGAGAAACTGGTCTGTAACTAACAGTAACATAATATGATAAGTATCACTGGCAGCACCACGTGCTATAAAGAGCTGAGAGGAAGAGCAAAGTTCTTCTCGGTTGGAGCAGGATAGCTTAGGGTAGAGAGGCCACGCCTTATAAAAAAAACCTGACACTTGCTCTGTGTTAAAGGATAAGCAGATTTCTTTTTCGAGGCAGGAGAGGAGTAAAGGACATCTTAGGCAGAGTTTTGTAACTGTAAGTCACCTGACTTATGCCATGGTAGGACAAGATATATGAAATCCCACAATACTAGCTGTAACTATACTCTTTTCTTCCCACTGAAGAAATTGTATTGAAATGCAAGTGAATAAGAAGGAGGTTATTATTAGCAATAATATCCTCTGCCCTACCCCCCCAAAAAGTATATTATCTATGAAATAATATTCACAGTCTGAAAGACATGAATTGTTGCTTTAGTATTTGAAAACACTTCCATCAACGAAACTCTACAATTTCTCTACCCTTATGATATTAAGATTCAGATAAGAGAAGAATGTTTTATTTTATATTACTATAACCTCTTTCCCATACCCATGCTCCCCCATTTCCATACACTTATGTGTCCTGCAGATGCAAGACAAATGATGGCAAGAACCTCACTCAGGCAAGACAGGGAGTTCACAACACCTACTTTGTGACCTAAAACATAAAAGGTGCTGAGAGCTTTGTTAGGTCAATGAATTACCCAAACCTCCACCATCAGAGACTGAAGTCTGGTGCTTGTGTTACACAGGTCCCCAGGGACTGACACTAGAAAGAAGGAAAGATGTTCAGTCTCAGTTATGAGTGTTATTCATTAGCCACAATTACCTGGCCACATAGGTCTGTTGTTAAAAATCTCAATAGCAGTGAAAAGAAGGAATGGTCCTAGTTTTAACTTCAACAGAGGGAGACGAATCTTTTGTCATTGACTGCTTCCAACCTGATGGCAGCTTGCTTACATCTCCAAAAGAAATGGAGGGAGAGAATGTAAACAATTCCTTAAAGCCTATTTCCACGCTAGCAAAATGACTCAGAGGTTATACCAACAACTCAATGATTCATTCATAATTTGGGTGGAAAAAGGAGTTTGCAAACCACAATG
Organism: Macaca fascicularis; assembly: GCF_037993035.2. Lineage (NCBI taxonomy): Eukaryota > Metazoa > Chordata > Mammalia > Primates > Cercopithecidae > Macaca > Macaca fascicularis. The sequence goes on along the minus strand of NC_088377.1, from coordinate 165,700,804 downwards.
TGTTCACCATAAAGTACAGAATCCTGGCAGAATTATCCCCGGACTGAAGTTATTTCAGTATTTTCTTGCATTCCTTCATGGTCCCAAAGATGAATGTTTTTATAAACTCAATTTTAATTATATATACTGATTAGTGGTGGAGTGGGGAGGATAGTAGAGTATTATGTTATTTCTTACAAAAGAGTTTCCTTGTTTTGTCTCTGGAGAATGTATTGCTTCTTAACTGAAACTTAGATTAATCATCAGACTCCTTAATGCCTTTTAACAGCTAGCCCAGCAGGTCCTCCACATACCTACAGCTGTTCTCCAGTTCAACCTCATCAACTTCCCAAGGAAATGTGCTTGGACTTGATGTTGAAACAGCACTTCTGGAATGTCATAATACATAATGACATGACACAGCACATCAAATAAGCAGCAGCTGAAAACAGTCCTATAAAAATGGGGCCAAGGGAGCCAGAATTATCCTGTTTTCTCACACCCTCACCAGACTTACAGCCTCAAGTATTCACAAGTGTTCAAGTCCAGAAAGGCCTGTTCTGAGAGCAAATTATATCAAGATAGCTATTTATATAGACTTTATCATATAATATGCATAATTTAATATTATCTTTTTCATAACCTGTATTATAAAAACATTTTATTTAGCCTTATGGAAGAATGAGGTGTTCCATGTCAGTGAATTTTGCCAAAAAAAGAAAACCTACCACTTTAATTACTAACAACTTTTTAAAAACATATATGCAATTTTTAATGGACTTCTTTCTAAAAGAAATTACATCTCCCACTTATTAAGCAGTAGTTAGTGGATATTATCTAAATTGTCTTGCTGATTCAGAGTCTTCATTAAGGATAAATGTCATTAAGAACATATATAGATTAGATCTGTGCATCACTTATCTGCTGTTTTTGCCTACCCTCTAGTTTTTTGTTCCGAATTTATTATTCATAAACGAAAAGTTTTGTATACTTGTGTATCCAAAGACACATACACATACATTAAATCAAAAGTCAATAAGCTTATCATTGTGGAATCAGTAATTGTTAAGGGCATGGATTTGGTGCAGAGATTTTATAACAATTTTTTAGGGTACTTAGGAGCTTTTCCCATAGAATCCCAAATCTGGGCTATGTTCCAAAGGGTTTAGGTTACTGGCAAGGTGTTAGTATAATTTTATGCTAAATATAAAAGCCTCTGTTCTTCAAATGTTTTGGCACACCTACAAAATGAAATAAAACCAAAAGTAAATGGTGCTCCTTTCTGATTTTGGGAAGACTTCCTTCCCTACATCACAATCAAGGATGCCTTAAATTAAAATATCACGTTAGGTACTGAAGGTTAAACTATAATTCTTCTGCCTCCAGAGTGGATAAAAAATATGTTACATTATAACAGATTGAAAATATTTGGTCTCCCATTCAACAAGATTTAAATCTAGGAATTATTAACAAAACCTATTTTATTCTATCTGTAGGTTCAAAGGCAAAAGATAATTTCTAGATTATCATCTCCAAGGACATTTCTGATTTAAGTTGACTTTTAAATAGTATTTGAAGAATCTGATTTTGAATATATTTGAATAATCTGATTTTGAATATATTTGAATAAGCTGATTTTTAGGTAAATATAGTAAGCATAAACGTCATTTCCAGGTTTTCTAATATTCATCCATACCAGAATCAGAAGTATTACTTGTTTATTTATACTAAAACATGTTCCTAATTTATTTACCCTATTTCCAGCACAATACAATAATAATATTTAATAAACATCTAAATGTTCATCTGAAACAAATATTTAAAAACCTTAACTAATCATCTTCATTATAATATCATCTAGTTCTCATGAAGCAATGTTGGCTCTGAAATACTCACAGTACAGTGCCAAATAATTGAATAGTCTACCTCTCAGAATTCTGAACAATATCATATTATTTTGTTTCACATTTTTATAGATGATTAGGTTAGATCTGCAAAGATGCTCTTGGAGATAGACTAAACCTTGTCTTACTGTATAGAGTGGCCATATATTCCCATTTGTCCACGACAATCACTGTTTATACCAGTTGTAATAGTGTAATTTTAATAGTGCTTCCACTTCTCTCAAAATGTCCAGATTTAAATGATAAATTATATGATCACTGTATTAGGTTAATTCAGAGACAGCACAATAAATTGGAATGGTTTTGCTTTTTCAACCTAAACTCAAGCTACTTTCATGCTTACAAGTAGAGGTCAGAAAAGAGTGGAAAGGGGGCAGAAAGGTGGGTACAGAATATTTGGCCTCTGCTCACAAAAAGCAAAAGCAAGTGTATATTAGGTTAGAAAGACTACTTTACCACTCAGCTTGACTCTTATCCACTTCTAATCTGGTAGTCGGTAAACTGTGGCTTATTCTTCGAGAATCAAAATTGGGACAAATATTTGTGAGAATTTGGAGAATAAATTCTTGAAGTTATACTCCACATTCATTTTTGTCAGCACCATTTTCCTTATAATATGTCTTATTCTAACTGAAGAAAATGGGAACATTGAAAGATAGATTATTACCTAGTTTCAGCTAAGGCTACTTAAAACTTTGAAAATAACCCCTGTACCTTTTGCTGACAATTTTTAATAACAAAGACCACAATACTACTTCTGCTGCCGCTGCCACTGCAGTGGTAAACATGATGATAATGATAGAAAAGTGAACAGACAGTGCCTTCTAGTTATTCAATATGACGGATCGCCAAATTCACGTTTGAGAAAAATACTAGAAAGAACATCCAGAGACTTGTGATTTAACTATGCCATCCAGTAGTTGAATGAACTTGAACAAATTCAAAGTTCATTAGAAACAATCTGTAAAACTTTATTTGTAAAATAGGAAGATTGATTTCTGGGAGTGGATCCAACTCAATCTAGAAATTTCTTGAAGCTTATTTCAAAAGATATATACCAGCAAAAAATATACATGTTCTGAGACCCTCAGCAAGATTAGCAGTCAGACTCCTTCACATCCAGCATATCACTTCCAAAATTTCCTCCTGGGTTTTGCTAAAGGCCCCTCCATTATAGAGAAAATTACACTAAAGATGTAATCGTTCTCCACACAGGAGCTGCTTGGTTTATTTTTACTCCATTCAATCATTCCTTTCTTTCCCCTTCATTGAAATTCCAAAGTGAGCCCAAATTCTCTGTTGTATATCATTCTACTAAAGCATAAGGTGGTTATTACGTGTGATATTTTCTCTTCAGACTCCTCCCTGACCTTTGATCAGTCACCATCTCCAATTTAGATCTTTACCTTCCTGAGGCAGAAACCTCATCTACCCCGGGATATTCAGTAACATTGTGCCTGTTCTGAAAATGTACCTTCATTTCATTGGTATTCTATACACATTCCCACATTTTAACTCTTCATGGTGTTATGAAAATTATGTTAGTTGAACTAATTATTTTTTAAATTTAGGTCAAAATAACACATAACATAAAATTTACCATCTTAACCATTTTAAGGTATACATTTCAGTTGCATTAAGAATATTCACATTGTTGAATGACAGATCTCCAAAACTTTCTCATCTTGCAAAACTGAAATCTTATGCCCATTAAACTACTCCCCATTTTTCCCTCCTCCAAGCCCCTGGCAACAATCATTCTACTTTCTGTTTCTATGAATTTGACTACTTTAGATATCTCACATAAGTAGGTATTTTTAATAAAATCTGAACTAAGTTCTTATTATGTATATCATTGTAAAAATGACAGTGATTTTATACCTTACTTATAAGGTATAAAATGTGTAGTGACAACCCTTTAATCATTTCAAAATGACTTCCTATATCTTAAGCTCTTCTCTGTTCAGTGTTTCTTTTGCTGTCACCCTGCTTCTCACACTTCCCACTCTTCCATCACTTTCAATCCTGGCCTCTAAAACCCTGTTTTATTGTAAATAAGCTCTTTATAGCTCCTCGTCTTAACTAAAATTTGACTTTCTTTGGAGGATCCCCCTCTCTCTACAGTCTTCTAATGGAGGCTATTTTTTTTTCTCATAATTCACATGACCCAAGGTCATGGTGGTGGGGTCCTGGTAGTTAACAGTCTTTGGTTGATAATAGAGATGCAAATTGAAACCTAGCTTAAGAAAAAAAATATTTAAAAGTTATTTATGGACTTACACAACTGGAGAGAAGAAAGAGGAATATTCTCAAAGGCGCAAACAAATATCATAAATATGCCTCTAACTTTCAGCTATCATCTACACTTGTTTCTGCTTGAATTAATTTTCTCAAGATTCTTTTGCAGTCTTCTAGGCAATGGACAATATGGCTGCTGCTAACCTCAGAATCACATCATCTTTATCCTCCTCTTGAAGAGTGCATTTACAATGCAAAAGGATGCTAGTTGAAATAGCTTCGGTCACAAAAGTATTCTTCAGTCCAATCACAACCTATGGGGAATATTGTACTATTGGCCCAGCCTAGTATATGATAAACACTCTACTGACATGAGGAACTACACACCAAAATGGATTCTTCCTCCAACACCACATAAAGTTCAGATCTCCAAAGAAAGACAAAATAGAATATCTACTAGAAAAGAGGTAGCATTCTCCTAGCATGTCAGTTTTGAATAATTTCCTTTATATGCTCCTCTAATAAAAGCAAACAAACCTCTCCTCTTTGAGGCATGTTATCCAGCTCCTATTCTCTGCCATATACTGTCATTGGTCAAGCCTTAACTTGGATGGTTCTAGCACAATATTCCAACATCATGTTGTACAACTTTCATGTCCACTTGTATGACTCATCCAACAGCTGAAAGTCCTAGACTCATAGTTTCTTAATCTCCTAAAATCTGGAGATTTTAATTTTCTATTTTCTGAATTTTATTGACCACAGAACTCTTTCACTCCAAAGTTATAGAATTGTAATACTATATTCTCTGGCTACAACCTCTAACTTCCCACCAATATGTCCATATGGACAACCAATAGAAATATCAAACTCAATGTGTCCAAAAGTTAACTCATCTCTCCCAAAGTAAGATTTTAAAAATTGCTTTACTTCTTGTACTGTATTTCTGCCTTGTTGAGTAACATCATCATTTGTAATGTGGAGGAAAGGAACTTCAGAATTATGTTTGACCACTCTCACACCACAAAACCGGACCAGGACATAGACCATAGCTTCTACCTCATTAGCAGCTCTTTGATCCCTCCCTTTCTCTTCACCCCATCCCTCATGGCATAATCTTAGTTCAGCCTCTAATTAGTTATCAATTAGATTACTATAACAGTCTTCACTCTTATCTCCTTTCAACTCACTTTCCATGGTGTTTTTAGAATGAATTTCCTGAAATATGCCTGGAGTAGTGCTTAAGGATATACATTGAGAAATACAAGGTCATATCCTCTCTCGCAATATTGCAGAAAATTGATAGCAGTGACATTTTTTTAAAGAATGAACTAATGCTGACATGGATTACAGGAGAGAAGACATAAGCCAATGGTTTCTGGATAAGAAAGAAATCAATTTGCCTTTCCAGGATCCCTAAGAGCTCAGAAAATGAATTGTCAGGTATGGTGAAAGGTAAGGGTGAAACATGGACTGAAAATCATGGGAATAAGTTGGAAGGATGTGTATGCAAAACACACACCATGCTGAAACACTGGCAGTCCTGGCTCTGCTCCTCACCATGGGAAGTGTCCAACCATGGGAAGTTAGTTAATTCTCTATAGTCATTGAAGGGCTGTTCGGTAATTTAACTGAAAAAATTATATAACTGTGTTGAAAGGGTAAGTAAAGGATGACAAGACTGCTCTAAAACTACAAATCATCAGCTTTTACTACAGGAAGTAAATGGATAAATTCCAAAATTAAATTCAAAATTATAAACATTTCATTTGAAGATGCAGTAATAACTACCTAAGAAAGAGCTAAAGGAGTTAAAAGTATTTACTTTAGAAAAAATTGCATTACAAACTGATTGTATGTTTTACTCTAATAATAAAATATTAAAAATTTAAGTACATATCCAAATGTATTGTTGACATTTTTCAAGTCTTTCTGTGACTGTCATTGTTTTCCAGATAAACAATGGCATATTGAACTCTTCATGATCTCATTCATGATTACGTCACCAGCTTCCTCTAACCCTTCTCTTTCCCAACCGATCTGTAATTCCTCAAATTTATTGTACTTCTGTGTGGGGGGCAAGTGGGGGCTTCTGTATATTTTTCCAAGCTGCTCCATCTTCACCCAATCCAACCTCTTGAACACTGGTGGCTACTAGCCCTTCAAAATTCAGCTTCACCAGGAAACTTTTCCCTAGACCATTCAGTCTGCATTAAGTATACCTTCATTTTGCATCCATATCAACTCATACATTTACTCACCCATCATTCATTTATCCAATAGATATGTATCGATTGCTAGAATATAAGCTCCATGAGAGTATGAAATGCCCACTCAACAGGCATACTTAATAGTGACTACTCAAACATCATCTGAATGAATGCCAGGCACTCAGTCAGAATCATATACCAAGAAAACCCTCCGTACATGACTGAGGTTTACTGTAAGCTCAGTGAGAGTAAACTATTCTTTATCTATGATTTCTCTCTGTCTAGCAGTTTCTAGCACATAGAAGTGTTCAATAAATGCATATTCATGGAAGAATTATTATTCATGTCTCTGCATATTTTGAAAGAGCTGAGTAGTGGTATTAGTATTTTGTCAATTTAGCAAGCTGAACCTGTGTTTCCAAGAGTTCCCTTCCTAGAGTGGCTCCAGCTGAAGGTTGGAAATTTGTGTGAGATTTGGAAGGTGAAGGTGAAGAAGCAGGCATTTTGTTCATTAAGTTGATGCAGGCATTGCTGCAGCCAGTGCACCTTGTCCTTCACCTGCTCACTGATTCCCCTGGCAAGAGGCAGCAGTGGTGCCACAGTACCTCTAGCTCCCACCTGATCTCCTCCTTCAGATTGTCTGAGTCTTAGACCAGGTGTTCAACAATATGTGAAGGCACCAGCTTCATCTTCAGGTCACCCACGTTGTCAGAGTCGGATGCCATGAGTCAAACGGGGTTTCACTTTGCCCAAATGAGTTCTAGTTTGTCCCCTCAGTTAACACTTTGTCCCTCTGGACTTATATACCTTAACTTATCCTATTTCAGGTTCAGATTTCTTTCCTGACTACTTGTCCTGCTGACCTATATTGTCTTCAGGTCCACCAGGTTCAGATTTCTTTCCTGACTACTTGTCCTGCTGACCTATAGTGTCTTCAGGTCCACCACCATAGGCAGGGGGGCCTTTTGTAAATTACTTTACCAGTTCTCCTTCACAATGATTAGTGAATTTTCTATGATCTCCAGCCCTCATTTTTGGACCTTTGTGTCTCAAATTCTCCCACAGTTGAGTAAAGTCTTATTCCTATAATACATCTTCTATTTCATCATTCATAGTGATTCTCCTTCCCCAATCAAACTGTAACTGAGACACCAGATTTGAGAGTATGTATGAAATTCTGATAAACTTTCATAGAAAAATAAAAGGTGTTTTTACAAAGCAAAAGAATCAGATTCAGAGCAGATTTGTATATTATCAGATGTGTTCAAAAAGCTTTGAATTGATTTGAAGTTGGTGAAACAGCAGGACTAATAAGCAAGGTGACATCCACAAATTTTAATGACTCTAAACCAACTAAGGGTGGCATTTATATGTATCCTTTTATCCCTTTCCAGATAAAATCCAAGAGACAGTGATCTAGGATAATTAAAATGGACTGGGGAATAAATCAAATCATAAATTTTTTTTGACTAACCTCACCACCTCCAACCAAACATTGTATAAGATTTCAGTTCAAGATGGCAGACACAGTTTATTCATTTAGCTTCTCTTCCTCTGTGGATCTGAATAAGATGATAATAAAGTATCATCCAAAATTATAAAAATGCAATAATTAAAGGAACATGAGTAGGACAATCCCAATATAGCTACTTCAAAACATTTCTAGAACCTAGAAATTGAGAAAGAATGCCATCTGCTGAAGCTGTAGCACAGAATAAGAAACAAAAAGGTCTACAGCAGATATGGAAAACAGGTTTCCCAACATAAATCTGGAGATGCTTCAGATCAGAGTCTGTAGGTGGAACAAAGGGAAGGACATAGTGGAGCTAAAAACGGGGATTCCTTGAGGGCTTGCATATGAAATAGTCAGACTCCTGTCTTCTCATGCAAGATAACCTATAATCAGGCATTTCATTCTGGTGCAGAAAGGAAAGACCTCCTCCTCCTGGTATTTGCCAAAAGAAAAGACAGCTGGCTGTGTCCAGAATTCGCACTATACTCTAACACCTCAAGTCCACCAATCTCTTTCACATGCAGAGCACACCATCAACTTTACAATTCTCTTAGTCTTAGATACAAATGGACAATGAATGATAACCAGGTAACTGAGTAAATGCTGCAGCATAATATCAAAAGACCAAGATAAATAGAAAAATGGACTCCTACATAAAGAGATAACATTCAGGAAGCAAAAGAGAGTCTTAAAAACAACTTTAATTAGTGTCGTTGAGTAGAAAATATTATATTCAAAGATCAACATGAAGTTATGAATTAAAAAAAAAAAAACAGAACACAATACCATACTTTTGGAAGCTGAATAATTTCCAAAATCAAAAAATTAATTGGAAGTTTAAAAGATAAAATGCAGGCATTTTTCAAGGGTGAAAACAAAAGAAAACAAACAAAAGCAATGAGAAAAAAATATGAACAAAAAAGACAATCAAAATTGAGAATCAATTTAGGAAGTCCAATTATTAGAAATTCTAAAGGGAAGAGAAGAAATTATCAAAGAGCTAAAATAAGAAAATTCTCCAGATTTGAAAAGAGATGTGTATCTTATTTCTGGTAGGGACTACCTGCTACCAAGTAGGATGAGTTTTAAAAGAACCACACCAGGACACATTACTATGATACTTCAGAACTCCAAGGGCTAAAAGACTAAAAGTTTACAGAGATGGCTGGAAAAAGCAGATTACATATCCCGGAATTAGAGTCAGAAACATCCCATTCTTTTTTGTCTGTTTGTTTGTTTTATTAGCAACATCAAAGAGTAGAACAGTGCCTTCAAGGTTCTGTTTATTCACATTAGAATTGTCTACCCAGCTATCTTAGTCCATTTTCTGCTGCTATAACAAAATGCCTGAGACTGTATCATTTATAAATAAAAGAAGTTTAGGCCAGGTGCAGTGGCTTACACCTGTAATCCCAGCACATTGGGAGGCAGAGGCAGGTGAATCACCTGAGGTCAGGAGTTCAAAACCAGCCTGGCCAACATGGTGAAAGCTCATTTCTATTAAAAATACAAAAACTTAGCTGGGTATGGTGGTGACCACCTGTAATCCCAGCTATTCGGGAGGCTGAGGCAGGAGAATTGCTTGAACCCAGGAGGCACAGGTTGCATGAGCCAAGGACATGCCACTGCACTCCAGCCTGGGCAACAGAGAGAGACTCTGTCTCAAAAAAAAGAGAAGAAGAAGAAGGAGGAGGAGGAGGAGGAGGAGGAGGAGAAGGAGAAGGAATTTATTGGGCTAACAGTTCTGGAGGCTGGAAAGGCCAAGATGGAGGAGCTACATCTGATGAGGGCCTTCTTGCTGCATCATCTCATGGGAGAAGTCAGAAGGGCAAGAGAGCAGGCATAAGAGAGCAAGAAAGGAAGGAAGCCAGACTTATCCTTTTTATCAAGAACTCGCTCCCAAGATAACTAAACTACTCTCACAGTAACGGTGTTAATCCACTCATGAGGGCAGAGCCTTAGTGACCTAATCACCTCTTAAAGCTCCCACCTCACAACATTGTTAGATTGGGGATTAAGTTGTCAACACATGAACTTTGGGGGACACACTCAAACCATGGCATAAGCCAAACCATTAATCAAGGAACACAGCATGGTACAGAACTTTTCAATCTGTAAGCTCTGACAAATTGACCTCCCACACACCCTTCCTTAGGAAGTTACTTGAGGAATGATGACTTGTAAGAGCTGTGTGAAGTAAATCCTTATCACTCATACCAAGACATCACCAGAAAGTATCTGGGATTGATAAGTCAAGAAATAATGTTGTATGTGATTTATTTGAAGATACGGGACTAACCATCAGAAAAACTAAAAGCTGAACTTGTAAAAGTGGCAACTTCTGGAGATTGATATCAGGTGTAGGGTAAACATTTCAGTGCCATTTAATTTTTCTTTGCCATGTGCACATATTAATTCAAAGTAATTTGAATGTATTACCAGAGATAGTTAAAATTTTCTGTTCGATTTTTTGTGATATTAACTACAAAGACTATGGTAGACAGAATAGTGGCACCCTAATGTTGTCCACATCCTATGAATATGTTCTCTTACATAGCAAAGGAAACTTTGCAGATATAATTAAGGTAAAAGACTCTGAAATGGGGAGAGTAGTCTGGCTTATCCAGGTGGACTTAATGTAATCACAATTTCCTTAAAAGTGGAAGAGGGAGGCAGAGGCAGAGAGTCAGAGGGATCCAGTGTTGCTGACTTTGGAGATGGAAGGAGATGCCCAACAAATGTGGGAAGCTTCTAGAAGCTAGAAGATGAAACAAAGTGGACACCCCTCTAGAGACTCCAGAAAGAAATTCAGTCCCATTTACACCCTGATTTTAGCTCAGTGAGACCCATATCAGACTTCTATCCCACAGAATTGTAAGATGATACATTCTTGTGTTAAGTCACTGAGTTTTCAGTGATTTGCTACAACGGCAAAGGAAAACTATTGCATAGACTTAAGAATTAATTCCTTTTGGTGTTGTCCCATCCTAGACTAAAAGAAATTATTTTCCTTTCACCTTTGTATAATCTAATCAAAACTTTAACAAACGATAGCAAGACAGACCTTTGCTATTTTGGGGGATAAACAGAATGAATACACTGCCTTGTCTTTCCTTTTACTCCTAATGTTTCTGATATTCTCTTTTCCGAGTCTCAAGTAAGTTACATCTGGGTATATTTAAGGGTAAAGATGAGCTACTCCAAGTAGTAGAAGGCTTCATGCTTCAATATTTCAAAATATTTCCAGAAGCTATTCTTTGTGGAGTTATATGTTAAGGTCTTGATTTTCTGTTCACATTTATGAAACACACACACATACAAAAAAAAAAAAGTAAACTTTATAATGAAATTCCTTATCTATAATCACTATTTTTAAAATACACTCCTTTAAATTATATCACCTACACTCTGTTACACTATTAGTACGTGTCGTCTGTAACTTCAGGATAGTTCTATAGCGTCACCAAGAAGGTTCATTGGACTTCAAATCTTACTGTTCTTCTGTATTCAAAATCCCAGAAAGGTTTGTTTTTCATTTTTGAGGTTTTCAAAATAGATATGTTGTAGCCCACCAAATCGTGAATACTTTGGTTTGTAACCCTGAGAGTGGGAATGAATTCATCCATTCATCTCTCTTTCTGTCAGTTAGTCTTTGGCACATAAAAGAGGCAGGACAGTGCAGTAGCAAGAGAACTAAACTGGGGTCAAGACGTCTAAATACAAAATTTAGGTAGCTCTAGGCAACCAATCAATTGTATGGCCTTAGACAAGTCACTTTATGATTCCAGAGCAAAAATTTTTCTTAAGCGATATAAGGTTTGACAAGATTAATAATGGTTTTCAAATTCTGATATCTACAATAGCCAATGGCAGGTCTGTGACCATGGAGCAGAGAAGGCTCTCTGTCACACCAAAAATCCAACCAAAGGAATTAACCAGTCACCAGGTCCGTGTGCCATTCATAATTCAGCGACAGCAATGTGTTTAATCCTCTGATTCTATCTTTTACTGGAGGCCTTTGCTGCCTCCATATTTACCTGGACACATTTTGTTCTCTCCAAACCCAAAAAACAATCAGTCAATGAAAACAATTTCTTAGGCAACTCTAATTTGCTGAGCAGGCTAAGATGAAGATATTCCAACTATTTATTTATTACAGTTTACCTACCAATGACTTATCTCTGTTCACATTTTTCAGAAGTTCCAAGTACATAGTTTCTCACTGACCTCTTTTGCAAGACAGACTATAAATGCAATACAGACTATAATATTTTAGTTCTTTGAGCTCTTCATACTTTTTTTTTCAAAGCACTGGGTTATTCTAATAATACACTATAAATAAATGACCAAAAATTTAAGAAATAAGTTTAAAATATATCAATAAGCAGAAATGTGCCCATCGCCTATTTAAGCAAAATTTTCTTGATGAATAAAAAGGTTTAAAAAATTATATTACAAACAGTGAAAGTTATCAAAACCTGTCCCAAAACAACTTCTTACATTCCAAGTACATTCACTTCAAAATGGAAAGGCACAGTATACATAAGAATCACCATAGCCACAAAGCGCTCACTTGTTCTTAAATACATCTCAGCAAGAGGAGGTGAGATCAGCATAACCCAGGCAGAGGAAAAGGAACATGTTCAGATCCCTATTCATCTTTTATTCTACAGACTTCGGTTGATTCAAAACTACCTTCAAATAGGGCCTTTGTTTATCTTAGGCCTGTTCACTAATGCTTCTTAGTAATGATCTTTAGCTTCTTATTTCACTTCTGATTTCAGCCTATGTCTGTTCTCTTCTGTTCTCTCAGTTTCAGTTTCTCTGTGTATACAAACTGCTTACACATCTACCTCCTCTCCCATCTAGGTATTCATTTGCATTATCTACAGATCTCTCTTAACTAGATTAATTCCTTGGATCTGAAAAGAATGTTCCAGTACATCCAGGAATTCATTAAAGAAATACCTAATATTGCAAAAATTAGACAGAAATATTGCCTTCACAAAGTTCAGAATTTAGAGGAAACAGACAACAAAATTAATAATGTTTGTAAATGTTCTGCAGTGAGCTTTCAAGTACCGTATCAATGTTTGGTAGGTTCCCATAAACGGGTATAGGTAGATCAGGAAATTACACTTGGAGTAAGTCCTCTTGGTTGAAATACCTCATCTCAAAGCTACACCCCACCCTGCAGTTAGAAATATCACTATTCCACCTGTCTCCCAAGTTCCAAAATATACCAATAAGATCTGACGTGTCCTTCATTTTCCATATATATTAATTGCCATATTGTTCACTTTCTACTATGAAAATATAATGGAAATGGTTCAGAAGAAAGATTATTTCCTCTTCACTGATAAAAGTCTAAAATATTTAGGTTCAGTCTCTGTAAACTGCTTACATGAGATATATATAAGATTGTAAATATATCCCCTAGTATATTATATTTAGCTGAATAGAGGATGAAATGCAAAGAGGTTCCTTTAAGATAAGCCCATTAAGCTGGCTGCCTTGTTTTTTAATAAGCCAAATGCTCTATTTATATGTTCTAAACTGCAATTAACTCATTTAAAAGATTGTTTAGCATTTCAGGCAGTTTATCGCTATAATATTAAGTCTTTCTTGGTATCAAATTGGTTCCATTATAATGTATCTATTTTTAGTGAAGTCACGATGAAACATTTTTTGTTGATCCTCTTTCCCAGAAGACTGAATAATTTCATCTGATTGCCTAGGTCTTTTTTCCAAGCTTTAACATCCAGTAACAACATTTTCAGAAAGAAAAAATGAAGTGATTAAATGAAAGAAAAAAAAATGAATCCACTTTTTCTATCATCATTACAGTTTTATTTCTCTAAATCAAAATCAAAATCTCAAATTAAAGCTACAGGCATCTCAGAAGCTTTCGCTAAGCAATCCATTTGACAATGATATGTTTTCATTTAATTATCCTCTCACATAATTATATGGCTTTGGAATATGTGTACTAATCTTCACCTTCTCTAAACTGAAATTCTCTTTGCCTCTCTATGAAGGAAAGCATGGACTTTGATCAAGATATACTTAGGTTCCAAGCCTGGTTCTGTCATTCCCAGGCTACATAATCTTGGGTAAGTTACTAAGCCTCCCTGAACCCTCTTCATCTATAATACAGAGACCGTAACACTTTATAGTAAGGTTTGGTGATGTTAACATTTTGTATCAGATAATTATTTGCCATAAGGAGCTGTTCTGTGTATTGCAGGATATTTATTAGCATCTCTGATCTCTACTCACTAGATGCCAGTATATCCTCTGGTCGTAAAAAATTCTCTCCAGACATTGTCAAATGTTCCCTGGTGGGGAAATTGCTGAGAACCACTCTTTGACAGGATTGTTGATTAATCTTATCAAATAGTGGTTTAAAGGTTTAAATATTTAGATGCTAATGTGGGTTAAATGAAATTATATACATCAATAATCTGGCATACCTTGACATATAACGTGTACAGAATAAATTTAATGTTTTTATTAATAGACCTGAATTCTCAATAATAACAATGTTGTACTGTATAAAAAGAAAGAATGAGAAATTACAGAAAATTAAAGACTTTATTGTCAGGGAAAGGTATAATCATCATTCAGAAGAAAAATAATTTCGTAATTTAGTATTAGTTTGATTAGAATAAGAAGCTTTTGGTTGCACCTGTTTCAGGGACAGGGAAGGTGAGGAAAACCTAAATAACTTAAAGCATTCAATTCAGCAGATGCCAATTTCCACACTCACTGGCATTTTATTTTTTAGTCTCATAAACATACAGCCACTGGAACATCAAACTAAATTCAAGCCTTAATTTCCAAGTGTCTAATCTTGTAGAAAGGGTTCAGTATTGGGAGACACACAGACCTGGATTCAAATCCCAGCTCTACATTTATTGCTCCAAGACCTTAGGAAAACGTCTAACTATTCTGACCCTCTTTCCTCATTTGCAAATTAGGCAATAATAATAAACATTCCAGTTGATGATGTTTTATGAGTAACCAGTGGGATAAGATGTGGAGGTGGAAGGCAGTGATAGTGATGATCCCGACCCTGTGTAGGCCTGGGCTAATAAATGTGTTCATGTCTTCATTTAAAAAAAAAATTAAAATAAAAAAATAAAAATAGGAAAAAAGGTTGTAGAATAAATATATAAAAGAAGAAAATACTTTTATATGACTGTACAACATGTTTGTATTTTTAACTATTATTACAAAAGAGTTAAAAGTTTTTTTAAATTAAGTTTACAAAATAAAAACATTACAGTAAGTTAAGACTAATTTATTTCTGAAGAAATAAATTTTTTATGTAAGTCTAGTAAGCCTAAGTATACATTGGTTATAAAGTCTAGAATAGTATACAGTAATGTCCTAGGCCTTCATATTCATTCGCCACTCACTCATTGGCTCACTCAGAGCAACTTCAAGTTCTGCAAGTTCCGTTCATACTAAGTGTACTGTTTATTATCTTTTATCCTTTATTTTTACTGTACTTTTCCTGTGTTTAGATACGTTTGGGTAAGCAAATACCATTGTGTTACAATTGCCTGCAGTATTCAATACATTAATTCTCTGCACAGGTCTGTATCCTAGGAGCAATAGGCTATACCATACAGCCTAGGTGTATAGTAGGCTATACCATCTAGGTTTGTATAAGTATATGCTATTATGTTCACACAATGATGAAATCACCTTATGACAAATTTCTCAGAATGTATCCCTCTCACTAAGCAATGCATGACCGTGTACTATTGTTATTTATTATAAAATCTTTCTTCTCCTTCTTTTTGTCTTCCCTTCCTTTGCCTTCCCACCAACTCCTGTAATATCACTTCTCCTTTCTGGCAGTAATAGTTTCCAAAGGCAGTGCTGTCAACTTCAGTCATTCCTTAGACTGTCATTCAACATTCCATCATCTGGGGTAAGACAGCAATTAGGAACATAACTTTCTTTTCCAGCTGCCAAAATACAATTAATTGACTAATGTATCCTTTTTATTTGAAATACAATAATTGTCAAACATTAAAATGTTTCCAACATTTTGAGTATTTTAAAATCCACAGAAAACCTAACGGAATAGTAGAATAAGCACTCAAATAACCTTTGCTAGATTAACCAGTTAACATTTTGCCATCTCGGCACCCTCTTTTCTCCTTGTTCTCTTCATCTCTCTTCTCTCCCCACTCCTAAATACTTAAGTATGAATTTTCAAAATTAAAAACATTCTCTAATGTAACCACATTGTTGTTATCATACCTAAGAAAACATAACAATAAATAAATAGTATCATCTAATATGCATCCATATTCAAATTTTTTCAATGGTCTCCAAAATGCCTTTAAAAGATGCTTTTATAGTAAATATTCATATATTGCATTTATTTGACATGTGCATTTAAATTCTTTTGATTTAGAACATTCCCCCCGCCTTGTTTTTATTACCTTGAGGTTTTGTTTTGTTTTAATTTCAGGCCACTGTCTTCTAGGTTTGATTCAACACAAATATTTTGATAAAAACAGCTCATGGACAATACTCTCTGTTTCTTACTGCATCCCATCAGCAGGTTCACTATTGGTGATGTTAACTTTGAGTGTGTGGCATGGGGGTGACCTCCAGATTGCTCCACTTAAAGGTACATTTTTTCCTTCACAAGTAATCTGTGCCATGATACTTTTAAGACCGTGTGAATGTTCTGTTCATTACACCACTCACAAGGGTTTTAGTAGCCACTAATGATCCATGTTTGCATCAATTATTATTCAGAGGATTGCAGCAGGATCATGTTCTAATTACATCTATGTGTTAACACATATTAGCTTGCACTGCTCTCCGAAGAAGAGTTCCCCCAATCCTTTCTCTTCTTTTAAGTAACACTACGGATTATAATCATTATTATTATTACTCAGTGTGTTATAATACATTACCATTACTCTTTTTGATGTATACATTTTCCCAGTGTGGCCAGTGGGAGCCACATCAAGCCAGCTCCTTTTGAACACTGTTTTTGCATTGTGGGGCAGGATGTCCCAGGCTCTCATAGGATCAGATGTTTCTCCAAGAATCCTTAGTTCTTTGATTATTTTGTTTCTTTGTTTGTTTGTTTGTTTGAGACGAAGTCTCACTCTTGTCACCCAGGCTGGAGTGCAATGGCACGATCTTGGCTCACAGCAACCTCCGCCTCCCAGGTTCAAGCAATTCTTCTGCCTCAGCCTCCTAAGTAGCTGGGATTACAGGCGCCTGCCACCCTGCCCAGCTAATTTTTGTATTTTTAGTAGAGACGAGGTTTTACCATGTCGGCCAGGCCAGTCTCAAATTCCTGACCTCAGGCCGTCTGCCCGCCTCAGCCTCCCAAAGTGTTGGGACTACAGGCATGAGCCACCGCACCTGGCTGAATCCTTAGTTCTTTTGATAGAGAATGGTAGGTGTGCTAGAGGAGTGTAATTGCTTCTAGGTCCTTTCAGGCAAACATTATTATAATATTTTTGAGCCTACTATTAAACTTTGTTAATTTTCCACTGATCAATCTATTCATAGGAGTTTTAGATACTTTAGTTTTATAATACATTTTATTATTCAATTTGGTTATTTTTTATTGGTTTTTTTCACTAAATCTCACATTTTAATATAAATTGGTCACATTTTGGAGAAAAATAAAGATTAATTTAGAGATAATAACGTAATTACATCACCACATTGGCATTACAATATCAACATATATAAACAGTTATGACTCAGCATTTATTCACAGATTATTCAAATGTTCCTCCTTGTCTTTTAATTAACTTTTGTAGTTTTACTATAATACTATGGGCCTTGCCTTCACATTTCTTGTCAATTGTGATTATTTCACAATATATATATCTTACAGTATTCTATGAGATTTTTCTTAATTACATTTTAAATGGTTGTTGCTGACATGTAAACATATCAGTTTATTTCTTTATAGCAGTTCACCACATGAATTATCTTATGTTCTGATAGTATTTTGAAATTCATTCTACTGAGTTTCCCAAGTAGACAACCATGTCACCTATAAGTGAATATGTTTTTCCTCCTCTTTTCTTCTGTTTCTACATTTAATATTTAGAGTGCAGACAACTTAAAACTTCCTGCCTACAGAAAGTTGAGAGTGCCAGGTGTTACGGTAAGAAAAAAAGAAGGCAAAAACCATATCTTTATTAAGGTGGCCAGATAATTCCTGGAAAACGCATTCTAATATAAATTTAGAGGACTGAAACCTAGACCCCACTAGAAAAGGAGAGAATTTCCATGGAAAGGGCTTAACAAAGAGGTAAAGTTGTGAACACCGGACTCATCTGGGCAACTGTAATTTATCTGCATATGACTTATTTTCCCATGAGATTCTTCTGCTGGAGTGAAAGCAGACATTTTTTCCTCAACAATTAGCTTTCATGATTTAGATCACTCTAGGTTTTAAAAAGGGAGAGGTGGAGAACAGAATTTCCATTTCTTAGATTGAAAGAAAATAGAAAAAAACTGCTTAGGAGATAGTTACAGAAATAACAAGTTGAGCATACTTGGTGATCTTCTGTTTAAAAGTGACCTGGGGGCCAGGCACAGTGGCTCATGCCTGTGATCCCAGCATTTTGGGAGGCCAAGGTGGGCGGATATCCTGAGGTTAGGAGTTCCAGATCAGCCTGGCCAACAAGGTGAAACCCGTCTCTACTAAAAATAGCCGGGTGTGGTGGTGCCCTCCTGTAATCCCAGCTAGTCTTAATCAATTTGTTGAACAGCACGTGTATTTGGTTTTAATATACATATTAAATATACATGTATATACATGTGCATATATAGGCATGTATCTATGTATTTATATTGTTTCATGATCTGCCAATGCAGACATTAAATGAGTTAACAAATCTTTGACAGAGATATGGTTTGAAATCATTTTGATAATTTAAATGATAAAGTTATTGCAAAAAGATCCACTTGTTTCCTGTTGAGAAAGAGTCTTCTAAAAATTATCTCAAACTGCAAATAGCCCTTAAAGCTTACTGATGTATTTCCATTAAATGTTGTAATTCTGAAATAGTCTTACTTGTATTTTAAAAGATAATTAGATAAATTTATAATCAAATTCTCCCCTCTACATACTATACAAGAAAGGTAAGCAAACTTGTGTAAGGAAAAAAATCTAATTCTTATGCATAATTCTAAGAATCAAGTAAGAATGTGTTCTAGAGGAAATTAATAAAATGTTAGTTCTACTACCATGTGATTAAAATAGGAAGAGTTCATCCTCCCAAAATATTTTGCAAAAGAATAATCTAAAATACAGTAGGGACTACAGAAAGAAGGTGGTCTAGGCATTGTATTTTATTTACAATAGATTTATCTTAATATCTTAAATTTCACACTAAATTTTAATAAATATGCATATAAATGATAAGTTCCTTCATTTATTTTATGCATAAGTAATGTATACCTGTTAGTGGCTTATAAGACTATAGATTAGGAAACTTTTTTTTTTAGTAAGCAAAGATATATTTTTAATTATATATGCTTTATGTGACACATAAAATCAAGAGATTGGAAGTGCAAATAGAGTAACCGAACTGAAATATATCAGGTCAAATTCCATGATTACATAACAGAATCACTTTAATTTAACCACACCTTAAAGCTGAAATAGGTAAAAGGTTTAACTAAAGTGGTTCTACAAAAATTAGCCAAATTTCATTAATAATTTGACTTAAAAATCTGTTTTCATTTACAGATTGATTTTTCTTCACTGGCAAAGAAAAAAATTCTCAACATTTAAAAGACAAGAAAGAAAAGTGATTAAAAAAAACTTACAACAGTCTAAGATAAATATCATATAGGAAAAAGATGAAGAAAAAAAAGTTGTAACAACCAAATAGCTAGGGCTTAACTGCTTACAAAGCAAGTTTATTTTTATCACAAGAGATTAATTCATGTATGGGTCATTTGCAAATCTTTTACAGAGTATGGGAGAAAACATGGAAAAGAAGCTGGTAACTCTCAAATGTTCTCACATTCATGTGAGTCTGTTAGCTTTAAGGGGAGGATTATAAATGACCCACGTGAATAGAATGTAGATTATCTTTATTTCCTTAGCAGATTTTTCACTATTTTGGGAGACATGTAGAAGTCCCCTATTCATAAAAGGTTTTTGGATGTTGCATTGCCTATAGCAATATAAAATTGGTTCCTTACTTGAATTTTTCATCTCAATCTTTGTTAAAAATTAAATATTTTATTAAGTAAATATCTTGCTCAAAATTTGCCTAAAATAGTCAAAATATAAATATTTGCTTCTAGGAGGGGCACAGTGGCTCAAGGCTGTAATCTCAGCATTTTGAGAGGCTGAGGTGAGCAGAGTGTTTGAATTCAGGAGTCTGTGACCAGCCTAGGCAACATGACGAAACCCAGTCTCTACTAAAAAATACAAAAATATTAGCTGGGTGTAGTGGCACGTGCCTGAGTCCCAGCTACTCGGGAGGCTGAGGTAGAAGGATCACCTGAGCTGGGGAGGTCGAGCTGAAGTGGGCTGAGATCACAGTACTGTACTACAGCCTGGGCAACTGGAGTGAGACCTATCAAATAAATAATTAAATTAAATAATATAAAATAAAATATTTGCTTCTCATCTTTTTCACCCAGGGTAGCTGGGGTATGAGATGTGTTGAGATGAGTAATAAATTGGAGTCAGACTATAAAGGGCCTTGTGAACCATTGTAAAGAGTCGTGAAGGTAATGGACAGTGAGAGTGGAGAAAAGAGGATGTGTCTGAGGGACATTTCCCAAACAGAACCACTGATCTTTGAAACTGATTAGATGTAGTGAGTGAAACTAAAGAGGAAGTAGAGAAAACACTCCAAGAGGGGTGAGTGGTGAAGCCTTTATCCCAGAAAGCTAACGCTTTTGGATGTCCTCTGAGTAGGTAAACAGGGGAAGAGACGGAATACAGAGTGAAATAATGACTTCATTTTTAGAAACGTTGAGTTGACTGTGCCTGTGGAACGAGATGAAAACAGCTGATGGGATACTAGATCGTGAATCTAAGTTTGCAATGATAACAATCATGGGTTTTCGTTTACTGCCAAATACTGTGCTAAGCATTTTGCGCACTATAGCAGAAGTTTCTAACTCCTAAATATCTGTTCTCCCTCAACAACTACATTTATCTATACTACTCTCCTTCATCTATACTAATAAAACCCATGATTAGTGGCTGGATATAGTTTTACTTGGAATTAACACTATGCTTTCCAGCCTCCCCAGTGACTAAGTGCCACCATGCCACTAAGTTCTGACCAATGGGCTGGGGATGAAAGTGAAATTTCCAGGTACTATTCTCAAGAAAGAACCTTCTTATCCTTCCAGGTGGCTAGAATGCAGACAATGACTGGACAGCTAGAACAGGCATATACGTACTCCGGAATCTAAGTCACATACAATAAAGCAACCAGATGAGATAGAATCTGGATACCAGAAACTGAGTGGGGCCATGCCAGTTCAAGACATGTACTAGAATTTATTCATTAGAGAAAAATAATTGGTCTCTTTAGACAACTAATATTTGAATGTTCTGCCTTTTAAAAGAAAACCAAATTATAACTATGACACATATGTTATCTAATCCTCATAACAATACTATTTGATGAATACTCTCATTATCTCACTTTAGAAATGAGGCAAGAAGCAGCTAGGATAGAGGTTTGCCCAAGGTCATACAAACAGAAAGCAGTGTGGCTAGCATTTAGTTAAAACAATCTGAGAGAAGAGGCCACACTCGTGATCACCAAACTTTAGGAAACTATCTAGCTCTCTGACCATTCCAAAGCAATCCCACACATGTGAAAATTTGTCTTTAAATTTTTATTAGAGTATAATATATGTAGAAAAATGTGTACTTTTATTTTTAAATTAGGAACATAGTCAATCAAAGTGTTATTTTGTTTCCAACCTAAATTCTTCCTCATGTTTTACGTACTCATTTTCCCTTATCCACAGATAAAGGCCAATAAGGCACAATCTTTTTCATGTTTATTTTATGACCTAGAAACATTATTAAAGTTCTCTGGCAACTTCTCTTTTGCAGGCTAAATATAACCCTGAGTCCTTATGCCTTTCTTTCAGTCTTAACATCCCAAATCCCTGAATTATTCCCACTGTAAATCTTGGCAGATTCTTTAATGCCTCTCAATCTTTTACCTAAGTACTATTTGTGGTTGCAAATTTAGCAGCATATGGGGCTTGAGAATGAGTTTTTTCACAGCACTTTCCATGTACCAGGCCAGGATTCATGCATCAGACCTCCCATCATATTTGGGAAGATCTAAATACTTGATAAGTTAAGAGGTTCTTTCTGTTTTCAAGGACAAAAGAGCTTTGTCTTATTGCTGAAAGCTGACATGAATAACTTGAAAACAAAGGTTTTGTCAATTACAATCTATTCTTTATGTTTTCAGAATTTGTTATTGGCTAGCCATAATCCAATAAAATTTACCCGTGGACAAGGAGGGCATGGGAAAGAGTAGTGTTATAGTTCTCTTTCTGGGACAGCCCCAGTGGATCAGCAGACAGGAAGGGATGCACCATCCTCGAGAGGTAAATTCAGAGCAAGACGATTACAATGGGTTAGGTCTGAAGAGGAATGAGCTGAGGCAAAATAGCTTGCTATTACAGACAGCCAAGAAAAATGGGTTTCAAAAATGCTTCAAAAGAGAGATCCATGATATTGTGAAATCCTAAAGGTGGTTTAAGAGAATTTAATTTATTTCTGGATATTGTCTTTTGAAGGCCAAATATAACCCTGAATCCTTATGCCTTTCTTTATAGTCTTAATATCCCAATGTTACTGGTGGCAGAGATCCAAGTTACCCTGAGTTACCAGCGGTGAATCCGTATGGGTCCATAGCAACTTCAGTCCTTGCCTCCTCAGAAGAAAGAATTCAACTGAGGGGAATAAAGCAGAAAAAGGGATCAAGGCAAATTTCAGAGCAGGAGTGGAAGTTTATTAAAAAGGCTTTAGAACAGGAAAGAAAGGAAAATTCACTTGGAAGAAAACCAATCAGATGCCTGAAGGTCCAACAGAGAAAAAGAGCTAAAAGAGGAGTCTTTAGCCTTGATCCTAAGACTTTTATACGCTCTCCTCTTTCTCATGATTCTTCCCCTAGGGTGGACTTCCCGCATGCGCAGTGCTTTCCTTACCCTTTGGATCTGGCATGCCAAGCAGTATGTTTAGGAAGTTAAATGAAAGCCCACCTGAGACTTTCTTCCCTTTTCCAGTGGCATGTACCTGGATGTCATACTTTGCCATTTTTGTCTCTTAAAGAGCATCCCCAAGAAGTTGCTTCTCCTTTGGGTCTGTATTCAATTAACGTGTTGAGGTTAACAGGTGTGGACCATCAGGAAATGGTCTCTCTGCTGGCGAACCATCACCAGACATTCCCGGCGGGTTGGTGGAGGGCCCTCTCCTGTCCCGCTCATGCCTTTCTACCTGTAACACCAATTAAATTATTCCCACTTTGCAGTGGGAATCTTTAAGATTCTTCTCCCAATCTTTTACCTAAGTACTGTCTGTGGTTGCAAAGTTAGCAGTATATATGACTTGACAATGAGTTTTTCACATTACTTTCTTTGTTTCAGAAAAGGAGAACGTCTTTTGGTATAGACTCCTCTTAGAGGTAAAATTATTTTCAATGGAGTTTTGGAAGGTTCCAGAAATAAGGAAAATTCAAGGGAAGTTGAAATTCATCAACACGGTAAACTAATTTCAGGGAATAAATAACCTTACAGGTAAATAAACAATAGGGTGTATCATTACATGCAAACAGATAAATAATGCAGAAGATTTGCAAGTTCTGAGACACTATCATTAGAAATTATGTTTTGTTTATTTGTTTAATATAGTGGTGGGAAGATGAAATTTAGACTCAGCTTTGTCTCTACAAAATACAAAAACCTAGCTGCATTTGTTGGTGCATGTCTGTGGTCCCAGCTTCTTGGTAGGCTGAGGTGGGAGGATTGCTTGAGCCCAAGAGGCAGAAGTTGCAGTGAGCTGTCATTGCACCACTGCACTCCAACCTGGACAACAGAGCAGACTCCATCTCAAAAAAAAAAAAAAAAAAAACCTTTAGACTCAGAAGTCATGTCCTTCACACAATGAAAAGTTTTCTCATTAACTAGTCATTTACATTAGGTATATAGCTAATGGGTGCAGCACACCAACATGACACATGTATACATATGTAACAAACCTGTGCATTGTGCACATGTACCCTAGAACTTAAAGTATAATTTTTAAAAAAAAGAAGAAAAAATTTCTCTAATAAATCGCAGCTGCTGCAAAAACATTTTAAAAAGACTATTAACCTAATGGAAAGGGATTTGAACAGATAGTCCACAAAACAAAAATAGTTCTTCACTATAAGAAATTCTCTATAATGCCCCACTGTACTCATAATACAATCAGATCATTGAAAATTAAAACTACAAAAAGGACAATTTGGCAATATCTATCAAAACTACAAATGTACACATCCTTTTACCCAACAGCATAACAGCCTCACTTCTTAAAACGTATCCTTAACATATATACTCCCACATGAGTAATGACTTATGTTTAAGGCTTTTATAGTGTAGCATTTTTTACCATGATAAAGGATTTAAAACCATTTCAATGCCTATCAGTAGGGACCTTGTTTAGATAAATAATGATTCCCTCAATGTAATACCATTAAGCTGTTTTTCAAAAAATTGATGATGAGTTATTTACGTATAGATCTGAAATAATTTCTACACAAATTAATAAGTGAAAAAAATAAGGTGCAGAATAAAGTATACAGCATATGAGTACTGGCATCAAAATGACATAGGGGGCTTCTATTCACTTGTATATGGAATAAATACAAGCATATATTGCATAGAATGTCTCTACATGAACAGCCAAGGAATTAATATTATACTAACAATATTATCCCAGAAGGAATATGGGGGTGGATGGAGGACAGATATTACAGGGAGGTTTTTCTCTGCATAGCCTTTGTGCCTTTTAATGTTAAAGATATAAAAGTACTGCATATTTTCCAAATTAAATAAAAACTAAAGTTTAAAACAAATCTACACTTGTGCCCAGCCTCCCCTAGAGTTATTTTAATTCTTGTAATACTCCCTATTTTATAGAGTAATTTTAATTCTTGAAATTTCCCTATTTTATAATTTCTCTATCAGTAAATTATACTTCTTGCCTGCCACACATTATTACAGGGAACCAATGAGACAATGAATAGCAGGACACCTGTATAAGGTACTACACGAATGCAAAAGGAAATTGTGTCTATACAAACAGTATTGACTGAGCCTGGATTTCTGCTAAGAAATATATACCTTGTATGCTAATACTTTTGTTGAAATCAATGCTGAAGGCTGAAAATTTAAGAATGTTGCACAAATTCTAACCCATTTATTTTCTAATTGTTTATTCTAGTTCCTAAGAATGATGTTTAACTTTTGTCACAAATAGGAATTCACTGTTACTCAATATTCAAAAATACTTATGTGTAACTCAAACAATCCCTTTAATGCACTAAGAAAGCTTGCAGTCTCAAAGAACTCTACTGTATTTTCTTACAAGTGAGAGAACTTTTATAAAATAAGCAGTTATCCAAATCATGATAATATATACAATAAATGCAAATTTGCATACATCTAATTTGTCCAAGGAGAGATAAAGACCCCATATATATTCTAGAATGGGAATGTTAGTAGGATTTCTTTGGCCAATGACTGTTGACTCATGATATCTGCTTGAATCACTGTTAAATAGGATTCTGAGGTGAAGTTTGGATTTTGTGGGAAAGAATGTTGCAATAACTACATGTACCACGTACGTGAGAGTGAGGGATGGTGAGACGGGCCAGGAACAGTCGTACCTGCTTTATGTGTTTCCATGCGTTTCCCCTTCCTTCTTCCTTTCTGCCCTTCCTTGCCATATTTTTTCTGTTCTACAAAAATGTTTCTGAGCTTACATGATAGGTTTAGGCAGCCTGGTATGGGGAAAGAAAGGGTGTTGCTTTCCTTGGAATTCCCTAGTGAGAGGAAAGGATGAGGCAATGAAAGAAGAACTCATTGGGAGACCAGCTAGATGCTTTCAGCACTGGTTGTTAAACTAAAATTTGAGAGGATAGGAAAGACAAAACACAAGCTAATTCATGTCAATATAACTAGACCATATTTACATATAATCTAATCAAGGAAGTTCAAGACCTGTTCAAACAGCAGCTCATTTAAATCAATATCAGATTCCACATTACGTGAATGATCTCTTTGTGCAAGTTTCTGTGCCAGGAGATAAAGGAGATCTCAACAGTATTTGTGACTCATGTAAGCTTTCAATATGACAAAACAAATATGAGATACTTTGAAAAATTCAGAATAGCAATAAAAGCGTAGTGAACTGTTAAATATGATGCACCAACAACTGGAATGCTTCAGCCAGATACATATAGTCAGACCCAGCTTTACAGAGTGTATCAATATGAACAGGCCTTGGAGAATGGATAGGATTTGCCCAAGTAGGAGGGGTACAAAGGGGTTACTGAAGATAAGTTAAAACAAAAATAAGGTTGGAAAAATAGATCACGATTTAACCTTGATTGTTGAGCTAAGGAGCTTGGTTTTCCACAATAGGTCATAAAAATCCTTTGAAGATTTTTAACCAAGATAATGAAATCTTCAAAGTACTGGTTTAGGGAGGGCTACACAGATCAGAGGAGGATCAAGAAATTTGTTCTGGGTACATCAATTAGGTTGGTGTTGGAATAGTCCTGGCTGAGGTGATAAAGGTCTGAATGAGGGTGATAGCACTGAAAATGGAAAGGAGACACAGATTATGAAAATGCACTTAGAGAAATATTGGAGAATAAAGTTAGACAGGACATAACAACTGTTGAATATGGGAGTTAAGAGATATTAAGGAGTCAAGGTTAGTATATTAGGAAAATAAGAAAAGCCTAACAAAGCTGTCTCAATTGCAGTCAGGACCCCTCCTGCATGCACAAATACACTCACTGCTTTTTGTCTGCCATAATATTTATTATTCAGTGTTGTGGTCACTGTTTACTTACCCACGTCCCTGACTTGACTGCAAACTGCTAAAGCCTAAAGACTATGTTCTGTTTGTGGCATAGCTGGTACAAAAATGTTCATATGCATGCAAAATGAAATGAAGGAAGAGAGAAAGGGAGGGAAAGGAAGTATTTGTTTTAGAGGGATAGATGAGAAATGGAATTTTATACATGGAGAGATAGAAGTAACAGTATATTATTCAAACTAATACATATATATTTTATTTAACTTGATTAATTTTTTCAAAAGTTACCTTTATTACTGTCCACTCAGTGCAACCCATAGTACTGCATAACCCAAACATATATTCTCAATACCAAGGTTCTACTAGAAGACCATCTCTTTCCAGTCATGACTCCCTGGTCCCATCTGAGGAAAATTCATGTTGAGTAGCCATAATCCAAAAATCGGAAAGTGGAAGTGCTCCAAAATCAGAAACTTTTTGAGTATCAACATGATGCTCAAAGAAAATTCTCATTGGGGCCTTTTGGCTTTTGGATTTTCAGATTA
The DNA here is from genome assembly GCF_037993035.2 of Macaca fascicularis. NCBI lineage: Eukaryota > Metazoa > Chordata > Mammalia > Primates > Cercopithecidae > Macaca > Macaca fascicularis. The sequence goes on along the minus strand of NC_088377.1, from coordinate 165,673,313 downwards.
GGGATGCTCAACTGGTAAATATAACACAAATATTCCAAAATCTAATAAAATCCAGAATCCCAAACACTCGTGGTTCAAAGCATTTCAGATAAGGAATACTCAACCTGTATTTACTTTACTAATGTGTTCAAACATCCCAGCAAGGCTTCTGGAGAGCTATTTAGTAACAATAACTAAAGCCTTAAAATGTGCATGTGTTTAATCCCCCAACTGAAGGTTAAAGAGTGCATTCTAGGTGAATAAATGTGGTTGCTTGAAAAAGATGACTAAGGGAATGCTTACCACATAGAATTTCATAATAACAAAAGGTTCTGGGGATTGGCTAACTTAATTATAGACTATCTATACAAAGGAATTCTTTATAATCATTACAAATGATGATGTAGCAAACTATCAAATAAAAAGATGCTCTCTAATCAGTGACAAGAACAAATTATAAACTACAAAAGGAACACAATGTAATCTCCTTTTGGTGATACTATAATATTGTCAAAAGATTATATAGTAAAACATTAAGAGTGGATACCTCTGGGTTGTCTACGTGGGTAGTATGTATTTGTTTTACTTTTTATTTTCTTTCCAGTTTCTTCAATAAGCAACTATATCATTTGCAACAACCTATATTTTAAATGCCAAGTGAACACAGACTTTGTTATATTTACTTTTGTATGTCCAGACATAGTACAAGCATTACACAGAAGTGTTCAATAATGGTTGAATAAAGAAAATATATTAAATATATGTTACTATTTAGCTATAAGTCAAATACAATTAATATATAATATAAATATAATAAATACATTATTTAAGGCAAGAGTTATGGCAATCACAATTACGGAAAGTAGCAATATGTCACCAACATGACCAGTCTCTGAAGAAACATGTTCACACAGGTTGGGCCTAGTAACTTGCAGCTAAAGGAAGAAAATTACTAGGTGGCTGGAAATAGAGCCAGTAACTCAGCTAAGGAGGGCAATGAGTACACTGAGCTGCAAGAGCTACACCCTCACCTGAGGGTCTAAGAAATCCAGGCTGTGGGCCAGTAAGACTGACTCAACCTTCCTTCACCTGTCTTCTGAAATTTAAGTTAAAAAAAACCCTCCTCTTCTGTGAGCCCTTGCTATGGTCTGTATATTTGTGTCCCATTAAAATTTATATGCTGAAATCCTAACCCCCAAGGTGATGGTATTAGAAGGTGGGGTCTATAGGAAGTGATTAGATGAGGTTTAAGACTAGTTCCCTTATAAATCCGACCACAGAGAGATCCCTAGCCCATTTCAGCATCTGAGGACACAGCTGGAAGGTGCCACCTACGAACCAGGAAATGGGATCTCACTGGATACCAAATCCGATGCTGCTTTGCCCTTGGAACTCCCAGACTCCAAAATTGCGAGAAATAACATTTCTGTTGTTGATAAGCCACCCAGTTTATGGTACTTTGTTACAGCAGCCTCAACAGATTAAGACAGCCCTGATCAGTGGGCTCCTTCCATGCAGCCAACGTGGGCACTTACAACACTTCACTGGGCAGAAGACTTTTTTTCACAGAGGCACTGTGGTCGGAAGGAGCTTTTGGATTTTAAATAAGAGACAACTCTGCCACTAACAGTGCATGTGTACTTTAGTAAGCCACATTTTCTGGCTTTACCGGATAAGTATGAATTATAAAAATAGCCCTGTCATCACAAGATTGAGGATAAAATGAGAAAACGACTAAAAAAATTAAGAAATGCAATAACTAGGTGTTAAACTATAAAATATATTATTTTTATTCCTGGTGATTCATTAAGTTTTACCATAAAATCAGCCTCCACTATAATCCCAGCACTTTGGGAAGCCAAGGCAGGTGGATCACTTGAGGTCAGGAGTTGGAGGTCAGCCTGACCAACATGATGAAACCCTGTCTCTATTAAAAATACAAAAATTGGCCAGGCGCGGTGGCTCAAGCCTGTAATCCCAGCACTTTGGGAGGCCGAGACGGGCGGATCACGAGTTCAGGAGATCGAGACCATCCTGGCTAACACGGTGAAACCCCGTCTCTACTAAAATACAAAAAAAAATTAGCCGGGCGAGGTGGCGGGCGCCTGTACTCCCAGCTACTCGGGAGGCTGAGGCAGGAGAATGGCGTGAACCCAGGAGGCGGAGCTTGCAGTGAGCTGAGATCCGGCCACTGCACTCCAGCCTGGGCAACAGAGCTAGACTCCGTCTCAAAAAAAAAAAAAAAAAGAAAATACAAAAATTAGCTGGGCGTGGCGGCAGGCACCTGTAATCCCAGCTACTCAGGAGGCTAAGGCAGGAGAATTGCGTGAACCCAGGAGGCAGAGGTTGCAGTGAGCCGAGATCGTGCCATTGCACTCCAGCCTAGGCGAGAGAGTGAGACTTTGTCTCAAAAAAATAAAAACAAAATAAAATAAAATAAATCAGCCTCCAGAGAAGATTGGATTTCATACCACAGTAGTGTCAGAAGAAAGATATTTCATGATGGTGTTAATGTAGTTCCACTTGAAGCAGCAAACAAATGCCACTGGCCCTACCTATCTACCTACCTCCACAGCAGACTATGAGACAAGAGACCGGGGTAAGATTGACAACCAACCTCGAGTGCTCTGTTCTGCTCTGTGTATTAATGACGTCCGGTGTTGGGCTCGTTTATGAGAATGGGACTTGGCAGTCCTTGCATGCTGGCATCAAATCAGATCCCCCCAGAGCTGCACACCTACTGTGCTGCATACATCTCTCTCTATCCAGACTTATCTTGCTCATAATGATTAAAAAATCAACACATCAGCCTAAACTGTGATTTCAGTGAAGGCAAGATCCACGTACTCAGCTTTGTATTTTCAGTTCACATCAGAATAACTAGAATGCAGTAGAGGCTTAATAAATGTGAGAAACAAGACAGGGTCCAAAAATTCATGAGGCTTCATTTCCATATCATAAACTGTATTTTTGACTGAAGTGTTTGTTCAATTACCTTTATCTGCCTGCCATCACACCTCACTGCCAGATGAGGCTTTGAAAAATTGGGTGGATCTTTTCCAGCGTCTCCAGATTAGCAATCATGTTTAGTTACTTGTATACTTTTTCTATACAGAAAATATTAACATGTTTTGGGGATTCAGCAGGTACAAATGGACTGTTAAATAGAAGAGCATATGCAAATGTATTTAAGACACTGCACTGAACCCAGCCAAGCTTTCTCAAATGATGATAACCATGAATAGGAGTGTTAACAACTGGAACAGCAGGGTATGGTTTTGCTTAACTTCCTTATCTAGTAACAGGTACCAAGAGTTGACAGGAATACGTGTTGCATTACATACTCATTTTCATATTATCTAATTTCCAACATCTTTTATTCTCACCTTGGTAGCAGACAGCAACCCCTTCCACATAGCCATGTACTATTTTATGAAGAAACCCAGAAGGAAGGAGGGAATAAAATAAGTAAATGTGCAGAAAAAAATATGAAATGACTACGTATATTGTTGATTAAAATAAAATGCATGAGCTGGGTGTGGTGACTCACGCCTGTAATCCCAGCACTTTGGGAGGCCAAGATGGGTGGATCACAAGGTCAGGAGATTGAGACCATCCTGACTAACATGGTGAAACCCTATCTCTACCAAAAATACAAAAAATAATTAGCCAGGCATGGTGGCACGCACCTGTAGTCCCAGCTACTCCGGAGGCTGAGGGAGGAGAATCATCTGAACCCAGGAGACGGAGGTTGTAGTGAGCCGAGATCATGCCACTGCAGTCCAGCCTGAGTGACAGAGTGAGACTCCATCTCTAAAATAAAATAAAATAAAATAAAATAAAATAAAATAAAATAAATTCATGATAACAAAAGAAAGGGAGGGACTGGGGAGGAGCTGGGGGTAAGTTAGTAAGTTAGTGCACCCTAGAATAACTATAAACAGAATTGATTTCTTTTCTTATCAAATATGCCTCTACAACTCATTCAAGATGACTTCAATATGATGTGAAGAGGTAGCATAGTACAGCACAGAAAGCTTTGGTGTCAAGTGGAAATGGCTTCATAAGCTTCGGCTTTAGATTTATTAGCTATAAGACTTCGGGCAAGTAATTTTTCTGAGCCTCAGTTTCAACATCTTTAAAGGGAGAGAGAGAACAGTTATATGAATTACTAATGTGAAGTGCACAGCTATATGTAGATATTCAAATAAGTGGTATCTATTAACTGTGAAAGTCTCTCTTCACAAAGCTTCTATGCTACCAGTAAACCCCTAATGTAAGAAAGCATCATTATTCCAAATAAGCTACTTCCTTTGAAAACTTAATGGAATTGACTGGGATGGGGAAAATAATCTCCCTGGCAGACTCAGGGTGTGGCACTGGCAGGCAGGCAGAAATTATACAAAGAGAATGCTCCGATCTGAATTTTGCTCAAGGTGAATTTTTTTTTAAGCAAACTCTTCCAAAGCAACTCATTACCTTTCATTTTCTTAATCTCTATGAATGAAAATAATTTATTCAATATCTGTTCCCTAGAAGCCCCTCTCCATGAAATCTCAGAAATAACCCTCAACGCAAGCAATGTTTCCTGGTGAAAAATAGGAGCTCCAAGAAATTCCAGGGACAGAAGAGAAACATAAGAGAAGGCATGAAGTTAAAAATTAATAATTTTATAAGGGCACAAGAAGTCATGAGGAAAAGGTACAAAAGGAAAAGGAAGGAAACCCCTGATATCAACATGCCTCCCCATTAATTATCAGAAGAAGAAATAAAAGGAGTATGGTAAAAAGAAGAGCTTTGTAAAGATATACAATAGGAACAATGGGGCAGATTTCCAAGATGATCCCCTAACAGTGTCATATCCAAAAAAGTTTACATGCTCCTGTATAATATTTCTGCATTTAACCACGAGCACTAATAGTCTCCTCCTGACAGTCCATTTGCCCTCCCTGATGTTTAAGCAACATAACTTTAATTTGAAACTTTAAATTCTTTAAATTAATTCTTTAATTTGCAACTTTAGTATATAACAGAAGAAATTTAAAAAGACGATGTAAGTAAAATAAATGAAACTATAAATATAAGCATACAAACATTTTATATCTTTAGTATGCAGGTATGGTTTTATTGCAGTCAGTAAACCTCTCTTTGTCGTTCCCTCTACCACACACACCGGAATGAATATTATTTTAGGTAAACTCAAAGTGTCAGTCCTACTTCTTAATTATCTTTTCCTGTTCTTACTCAAATTATTCTCCTCTTGAATTCCAAACTGGTGTCGACTTAGATTGTGCAAATCTGAAACCACCTACACCCACACAGCTTATTGTCTACATGAATGTTACTTTACAATCTGACCATCTTCTTCAACATGACTTTACTATTACAGTGTCTTTATTTCCTTGGGGCAGGGCTTCATGTAATCATCCATGAAATATTATTCTTGTAATACTACAACTGTACTATTATTACAAGAAGCCCTGGCCCAGGGAGATAAAAGTTTTGAAATTCTCACCTCAAAACCCTGTCCTTGGCTGGGCACAGTGGCTCACACCTGTAATCCCAGCACTTTGGGAGGTCGAGGCGGGTGGATCACCTGAGGTCAGTAGTTCGAGACCAGCCTGGCCAATGTGGTGAAACTCTATCTCTACTAAAAATACAAAAATTATCTGCACACAGTGGCGGGTGCCTGTAATCCCAACTACTCAGGAGGCTGAGGCAGAAGAATCGCTTGAACCCATTAGGCAGAGGTTGCAGTGAGCCAAGATTGCGCCATTGCACTCCAGCCTGGGAGAAAAGAGCGAAACTTCATCTAAAAAAAAAAAAAAAAATCCCTGTCCTTGCTGTATCCACCAATTATAAACCAATATATCATAATCATTACCCAATTCTCATCAAGCCCTCATATGGAAAAACCCATCTTAAACCAGGCATCAAAAACCTCATAAATAGCCCAACTTCACCCTCCATTTCCAAGATGCTATTAAAACTTTGTCAAGGTAGAGAGCTCCCTTACCATGTTAAGCCACAAACTTAGCTTTGCCTTATCAATTAGTTACTTAGGTGGTGTTTTGAAAGCCTTCTTGGATAGATGTCTTCCTTCTTAGTTTGATGATTACAGTGTATGAGAGATAAGCATGTGTGTATAATTTTATTCTTAATAAGAAAGGCTGAGGCTGGGCACAGTGGCTCACACCTGTAATACCAGTACTTTGAGATGGCAAGGTGGGAGGATCACTTGAGTTCAGGACTTCTAGACTAGCATGGGCAACATAGGGAGACCCTGTCTCCATAAAAAATAAAAAATAAAAAAATAACCAGGTGTGGTGGCATACGCTTGTAGTCCCAGCTACTTGGCAGGACAAGGTAGGAGGATCATTTGAGTTCGGGAGGTCAAGGCTGTAGTAAGCCAAGATGGCATTACTGCACTCCAGCCTGGGAGGCAGAGGGAGACAGAAAGACTCTGTCAAAAAAAAAAAAAGAAAAAGAAAAAGAAAGATTTGTAGGTTTGTGTATCTACTGCTAACAGGACTGCTGTTTTCTCTATCACTATATTCATGTCTCACCCAATTGAACTTCCCTTTAGCTGTCTTCTTAATGTTGTGTTATCCATGCACCTGCCTTCTGTTCTTCTGGTATGCAATGAAAGATCTCAGGCTTGCCATATATCTAAAAGACAACCTTGAACCTATGGCCACCAGGCAACAATTCATTAAAGATGATTGTGAGCCTCCAAAGGGCCCTTGTACTAATTCTCAAATTTCTCCTTGGTCACACTGATGACCCCTGTTCCAGGGGTTGTACCAGTTTATAGCCAACTTGGCCAGTCAGTATTTATGCCACAGGAACTATTATACCATTATAGAGATGGTTTTCCAAACAGCTTCTTAGTCCCTGAGGTCAAAGACGCCTGTGTTTCCCACAGATGAAAAACGTCCCAAAGTATTATTTGAATGACTGCCCCCAGACCTAAGGAATCTCAGTGATGCGGTTTCATTGTTGTTTCCTGTTTCTTACATTTAAACTCCCTTTATCCTCATATCCACCAACTCCCAAAGTTGCTGGGTTTACAGATGTACCTTTGCAATCTAATGCAACGTTGGGACTCACAAAACAAGACCCCACAATGAAAGCCTCAGAAGCAACCTGAGAAACAAAAGTTTTTCTCTGACCTTCTCCTGCCCTCTATCTCTCAGTCCCATTCCCCACCAGGCTAGCCACAGCAACTAGCATCCCTCTTCCCTGAAGCAGGTCATAGACACCAAAACCCCTTTTCCTCAAAGCCAGCCAAAAGCCTAAAACTATTATTCTAACTTTCCCTCTGCCTTTCTGTGTAAAAACTGGTCATCAAGAAGTTATCCAACCTACCTTTCTTTGGCTATGGTCATAAGATCCCCATTCCAGAGAGTGTCCTGCCTCATACCCAGAAGGGAATGCATGCTCAGGGAGGCCAAGAAGATTCTCCACAGAAAGGACTTGCTGAGTTTTCCTCACTCAGTCTATTAGCCTTAGATCATACTCTTTTGTCCAATCACATTTGGACAAAATGTACGGACACAACTGTCCATACTTTGTTGAACCTAAGCAAAAGAATAGATAGTTCCCTCTGTATCTTCAGGTCTTCACTCTGAGGGCCCCCACGTACACATTAATTTGTACGCCTTTTCTCCAATTAATCTGTCTCTTGTCCATGATTTTCAGTGAACATTCACAGAGCAAAGAGGAAGGTTTTCCCTTTGTCCTGATAGCATACAGCAGCAAAGACCAGCAAGACTGGCTTTTAATCTTTTTATGTTCATAGAGACTCTAATGTGAGGATTTTTAATTATAAAATGATCATTGATCACCAAAGCTATCCTGCAATTTTAAAATGAAGAATAGTTTTAGAAATATAGCAATGAAGCATGTAAAACAAAAGGAACAATGTGATGATAAAACAAAAATAAAGGTTGGCATCACTGCTGGGGTAAGAATGGCACAGAATACTGATTATTTAAATGAGACCAAAAAAAGAATTAAAGGTGATATATACCATGAGCATTTTTTCTTATACTTTGTCTTCTGCCTAGTTTTTTTGTTTGTTTGTTTACTTTTTTTAAGTTAGTTTCACTCACATTCTGAAATGGTCTAAGAAGAGGCCACAATGAAAATATAAAAGAAACATGGAGAGAATAACAGATCATAGCTGCACTTTCTACTATGCTTTTCTAACTGTTCATTTATATTTTGCATGATTTCTCCTAAGAAAAATGGAAGACCAAAAAGAATGAGAAGATTTTTAGTAGTCTAACCTACTTGATAGAGAACTACTGTGAGGATAGTAGTGAGAACAAACCTTTTATTGGATACTCCTCATTAAAAAATTTAATGTTTCACACACACATATATATATACACACACACACACATATATACATACACACACATAAACTTTATACATGTTCTGTTATACTGTGTAATTTATAAAATATATAAGGTATACAAAATAGAAATTTTTAAATGCTGAAATTAAAAATACAGAAATGAAAGCTCTAATTTTTTTTTTAATCCAAAAGATTTTCCTACACTCCCTGGGATGAATTCTAGGCTGGACTACAGATTTTCAAGATTTTCCTTGCATCCTTAAGAAAACTTAGAATAAATAGAAGACTTGGACCCTTGAAGTTTAATTTGCTATTTAAAAATAATTCAGGTTTAATATAGCAAGTTAGCATATACATGTTTGAATGGCTACATTTATGGTATTATGACGAAGTGCTTTCCCTTGTCTAAACAGCAGTTATGGAGAAAGAGTGCATTTGTTTGTAGTATCTGATAAATTGGGCCCAGGATTGAGTTTATTTAATGAAATAAAAACTCAAAATAAGCATTAATCTAGTAGTACAAACATCTAGTATGTACTATTAGATGATCACGATTAGTTATCAATAATCATAAGTAGGCTTTATGCAGGCATAATAATTATCATTTTAACTAGATTACACACCTCTTAAAGACAGCATCTTATAACCCTTTATTTTCCCAGTGTAAGCATAGCAAGGTGCTCACAAAAAATGTTTACATTATTCCCCTTCATTGTATTTGCTCAGGCACTTGGGCGACTAGCTCAAACCTGTTTCGCAACAAGTTTGATGAACCTGCTACCTGACATTTCCGTCCCTGACATGAAAACTTCCTAACATTCTTGTCCCTGATATGAAAATGTCTCTCTTAATTCACAGTCAACTTAGCTACCACAGATTGGAACGTGAGGGGCTGAAATAGGCAAGGAGACAGCGTGAGGAGGAGGTTGCCTTAGAAATAAAGGATCAGCCTCATTATGTCTATTCGCCAGAAGGAAAAAAAAAAAAATCCCCAGAAAGTCTTTCATCAAGGGAGGATCTAAACTCTAACAGAGAACTGTTATCTATCCGCACATGAATTTTGGGGGAAGGAGGAGAAACAGGGAGGTAATCGGTATAATTCATCCCGAGGCTCTTTCCAATTCCAAGACTGATTCAAAATTGGAGAGAATGGTGGAACCGATACACCAACATTCTGAACCCCTTCCACCCTCTCCACGAAGGAAGGAAGAAAGGAAGGAAGGAAGGAAGGAAGGAAGGAAGGAAGGAAGGAAGGAAGGAAGGAAGGAAGGAAGGAAGGAAGGAAGGAAGGAAGGGAGGGAGGGAGGGAGGGAGGGAGGGAGGGAGGGAATGAGGGAGGGGAGAAGAGGGGAGAGGGGAAGGGAGGGAGGGAAAAGATAGAAAAAGATAAACCCTAGCCCTTTATGTCACTCTCCATTTCTGAGATGACCTAGTTCTGCCAAAAGAAGAACCTAGCAGCAGAGTGTGCCAGGACGAGGTACTATTCTCCACCTGAGACCCCACAGTAGCTAGAACAAAGCATTTCCTCTTCACACCGCAACCCAACCCAGCTGGCCTGAAATCATTTTATAAATTCTGGGGGACGTCGAATCTCTGTCCTTGGCCTTGAGTAAACCCAGGAAAGAAGATGGGCCAAGAAATAGATTGGAAAAGTGGATCAGGCCCCGCGGCAGCAATTTAGATGGAGGGTAACGCAGGGGAGGGCAGGCGTGGAGTCTTGAGTTTATTCTCCATGACTGGGACACAGCTGGCTTTGAATAAGAACATTAAGTATACAGCACCATATTTTGGTCTTGAGCCCAGCCTCTGGCCCGTGGCACCCGGCCATTCTTCTCTGCCAGCCAGGCCCTGGCCCTGATTGCCGCGATGCAGGGAATGCCCATCAACTTGCAGTCACACCTGTTAGGTATTTCTCCACTCAGTGCCTCCGCCCAGCAAGCGCCCCACGCACGGCCGGAGCCCCTGTGTTGAGCGGGCGCACGAGGAGGAAGAAGGGCCAGGCCTTACCAAGCAGACCCTGTGGGACTCGGTGCGGCGGGCGGGCGGGCAGGCAGGCGCATGGGGGCGGCCTGCGAAGGCGAGAGAGGTCGAGGCAGGCATTGTCAGGGCGGGGGCAGGGCCGCCGCTGCTCGCGTTACGTTCCCAGAGCCTGCGGCGGAGGCGCGGGGCTGAGCAGCGGAGGGGATGGGGCTTGCACAAGCTTCTGCATTTTCCCTCACAGCCCCGGCGCCGCCTCCCCTGACTGGGCCGCGGTGCCCGTTAGGCCGCTCAGGTTGAGAGCTAGAGCGGGCTCGGGCGGGTGGCACCTCGCCCGGGACTAGAAGGGAGGGTGCAGCGGGGCCACGGCGGGGGGATTCCGCTAGTCGGGCGGCCCGCGCGTCACCTGAGTGCACCATCCCCCGCTGCAGCGGGACGGCGGCCGGGACGGAGCTCCCTGCGCGCCCCCCGGGGACCGGCAGCGGCCAGGAGGCGGCGCGGGGCTCGGCCGCTCGGCCCTGCAGCTCCGCGCACCAGGCAGCGGCGGCGGTGCAGCCTCGGGCGTTCGGGCAGCCTCCGAGCCCATGGCGGGGAGCGACGTGGACAGCGAGGGCCCCGCACTGAGGGGCGGCGCGGCGCGGCGTCCGGGGGCCCCGGGCGGGCCAGGAAGCGAAGCGGCAGCCGGCTGCCCCGAGCTGCTGTCCACTGCTGAAGCGCCGGCTGAGAGCGCCACGCTGCCCGCCTGGATGCGCCTCTACTTCTACGGGATGCACGGGATCACCCTGGACGTGCTGGTGTCCTCGGCCCGGCGCTTCGCCCGCAGCCCGGACCTGCGGATGCTAGGCTTCTCCTCGCCCTACAGCTGCCTGCTGCACTCGCTCACCCATTTCGCCCTGGAGAAGGTCTACCTGCAGCAGCGGCGCTGTCCCAGCGCCTTCGTCTTCAATTTCCTCCTCTACCCCTCGGCCCACGTGGGTCTGCAGACCCTAGCGGGCCAGGCGCTACTACTCAGCCTGGGCGGCGGGGCCGGGGGCGCGGTGGCGCCAGGGGCGCTGGACCTGGCGCTGCAGTACGTACTGGCGCTTTACCACTGCCAAGTGTTCCTGAAGCGCTTCCTGCGCTTGCGGTACGGGCGACAGAGGCGGCGGCGGCAGCAGCAACAGCAACAGCAGCAGCAGCAGCAGCAGCGGAGGGGCGCGCTCCCCGTCGCTCCGGACGCCCGGGTCCCTACTGCGACCGGAGTCCGGCGGCGACGACCCCGTGGCCCCAGGGGCGCCGGGGGAGCCCCTAGCCAGGGGCTGCCCGACCTACCCCGCTTTCTTTTCTTCGGAATGCACGGCTTTCTGGATGAGATCTTCTTCACCTTCTTCTTCAACGTACTGGGGCAGGGGGACGGAACAACTAGCGGCCACACGTCGCTCTGGTCCTTCTTTATGTATGGCAGCTGCAGTTTCGTGGTGGAAAAACTCTACTTCCATCTCCACTACAGCCGCGGTTGGGGCACTTGGAAGCGGGTGCCCATCTACGTGATCTTCATCTACGTGTGGGAGCTTTCCTGGGGTCTGGGACTCCGCACATGCGGGGCTTGTTCCTGGGACTATTCTCACTACCCGCTCAATTTCATGGGCCTCATCACCCTGATGTATTTACCTGGCTGGATATTCCTTAGTGTGTACCAGGACCTAATTTCCAACGTGTTGTGGAGGGTGCAGTACGTACCAAGTAACTAAAACCAAAAAAGAAAGAAAGAAAAGGAAAAAGTCATTGGATTCCCACGAATGGATGCGATTTATTTTTACACGTTTAAAATGAAGTGGGTTTTTTAGTCCTTTAATTTTTATACACTTTATTAAATCTTCCAAAATGTTTTATTCCACCTTTTAGTTTTTCTATTTGAAACCCGTGTATAATATACTTTGAAACATTACTCGAAACATAATTCAAAGTACTTAATTCGCCAATGTTTTAAAACGTTTACAAGCCCAAACAGCAAAACCGTTATACCTTAACATCAGAATGGTGTAGTAGTGTTTACCCATCTGGCCATAGATGAGTGATAACTACTAATTTTTTTTTGCGGGGGGGGAGGATCTTTAAATCAAAGACCAGTGATTTTTACAAGATTTGGCTAAATTTTCTGATTCAATGATTTGTTTACTTTCTTTTTAATCTAATTTCATTTTAAATCCTTGCCATATTTACCAATGACTGAAGAAACTCAATGTCTTGTACTCTTGAAACTACAGTTAATAGCTCTTAAAGTGCCTCCGTCTAGCACACAAGGTGAAAAGAGGCTGAAAAATGCGAAAGCACGTTCTATGAACAAATTTTTAAATGAGATCTTTTCTAGTAACTCAGACAGGTGACACTGTGTTAAGATATTTGATCTCCATCCTGGAAATGATTGCTTTCCAATGTGGGTAAGCCTTAAACACCAGGTGTGTTAACGTTGATCAGATCCTGTGTTATCTATGGCTGTACATTTTTGTTACTGTGCAATAATGTAAAATGTTTACCTTACATAGCCAAGGGCCAAGTGAAATTATATCACCTTCCACAGTGTTCTAACTCCAAGGACCCTTTTCTACATGGAACTTCAAGGGCAGAACATTACCTTTGAATAAAATGAACCTGAATGTTCACTTTAATTACATTAAGCCTAATTGTTTCCTGTGAATACAGATATGTTTTCAGCATATTTCTGCCGTGGCTCTTTTTCCTTCTGGGCCCAGAGTCCTTGGGCCAGGCTTGATGTGGTAATGTGCATTATAAATCAGTTGTAGCTTTGTGGTGACTTACTATTAACGTCTGCAAGCTCTGAAGTTAAATGAGATGATGTAAACCATTTTAAGAAATCATACCTAATGAATAATGTATTTTGATGTTGTTTGCTGTTTTATTACATTTATAAAAGAGTAGAATTCAATGCAGCTCAGCCAGGGATGATGAATATCCTCTCAGTTTTTATTACAAAGACAATCAGGAAAATTTCATGTATAGAAATAAGTGGCTTGCTATTCAAATTATCAGCTAGCCTATGCTGTAAAAAGGGACTTTTTTCTGTTTTTAAAAAATGTTTGCTACAAGAGTAGAAAATAATATGTATTTAAATTTTATTAAGTTAGAATAGTTATGAGTGTTATATATTTTAAACCACTATCTGAGGTTGTAAGCTAAATTAGGAGTAATGCTATATAATCAACCTCACCTGTGAAATGGACCATGCAAAACATTATTTTAGCCAAAATACTTTACTCAAAGCTAAATAGAAACTGAAATATAAGCTAACTGTTTGCAGAGAGTTTCACTTAAGAAAAGTTCTCTGTGACACTTGGTCACAGATCAAAGATTTATGAAAACCCTGTATAGAAAAAAGTATAAGCATAGTCACTCAAGTTAGGGAGATGCTGAACAGAATATTTGTAATTCAAATGTGACACATGAATCTGAATTAAGTGTGACATCACACCAGCGAATACTTCACCAAATCCAAGATTTCTGAAATACTTGCTAAATGTACACATTTGCACTGTGCCCTTCACATGCTGCTCTCCAGCCCTTCTTACTCACCTAACAGCATTCTTAGGGTCAGAAATCCATCAAGGAAGTTGGAAAGCGTGCTGTTTTGTGTTGCTTTTTAATGTTAATCCTATTTAAAGGAAAAGTCAAGGTTTTCATTCATTCAGTTCACTCAAGAGATAGTTACGGAGCCTCCACTATTTGCTAGGCACTTGCCTTAACTCTGTGGATATAGCTGTGAACCAACACAGACAAAATCTCTGTCCTTGGGATGCTTACGTACTAGTGCTTTGATTTATATAAGATTATACTTATTTGCAATAGGCTACGAGAGGCAATTTTTATGAAGATTGTCATCAGGCTTGTTCTGTGGATATAGCTGTGAACCAACACAGACAAAATCTCTGTCCTTGGGATGCTTACGTACTAGTGCTTTGATTTATATAAGATTATACTTATTTGCAATAGGCTATGAGAGGCAATTTTTATGAAGGCTGTCATCAGGCCTGTTCTTGGAAAATCAATCCCTCTATCTAAAACAAAAACCTGTTAGCAGTCTCTCTGCTAGTTCTACAAAGAGCGAGCTAGTTCTTGTATATTCAGGAAGTGATTAGCCTGTCTATTAACTCAGCACCTTGTTTTAGGGCTTCTCATTCTGTGTTTACTCAACTTCTTAAATGTGACATTTTGCTGCAACCTTTGATCCTTTAAGGAAAAACCAGGGAAAAGAAGGAACCATCAGATTATTCACTTATGTTACTAATTAAAAATTCAAATACAGAAATGAGACAGCATTATGATGATAGTTAATATCTAATTAGCACTTACCACCTACAAGGAACTCTTCTAAGGGGTGTGTGTGTGTGTGTGTCTGTGTGTGTGTAAAGAAATATATAAATATATATATGTATATATCTTAGGGGAATATATATATTCATATATATCTTAGAGGAATACATATATTCATATATATATCAAGGGAATAGATATATATTTTATTTGTTTATATATAATGCATATCTCAATATATAGACATATGTGTACATATATTCACTTAAACCTCTAACAGCCCTCCTTTTACAAATGAAGACAAGAAAACTCAAACCCAAATAACTTAAGTAACTGCCCAAGTCATACAGCTACTGATCATTTAGATTTGAATCCGCATATACTGGACTCCAGGGTCCATTCTTAACATCAATACTGTCATGCCTTGATCTACTGACCACAATGGATCTTCTATGGAGTTCATTTTACAATCCATATTGCTCTTCCCCTCCACTATTATAGATGCAAGAGTAGCTGCATAAAAGCCAGGCAATAGTAGCAAATAGTGGCAAAAAGTGGCAAAAACACTTTCACGCTGCCTTTTTATTCCATGGTATTAAGTAACAAGGGAGCTAATAACAGGATGCATAGCTGACATCAGCCTAGTTCTTATCCCGAGATGATATATCTTTATATTTCAGTGATGCTCTGAAATACAGTACCTTGCTTGAATTCAGATAATCTTGAGTTTATAAGAATAAGGCCAGGCACGGTGGCTGACATCTGCAATCCCAACACTTTGGGAACCCAAGGCAGGAGAATCACTTGAGATCAAGAGTTAGAGACCAAACTGACAACAGAGCAAGCCCTCGTCTCTACAAAAAATTAGCAAATGAATTAGCCAGATGTGGTGCCGCATGCCTGTAATCCTAGATACTTCAGAGGCTGAGGCAGGAGAATCCCTTAAGCCTAAGAGTACAGGACTGCAGTGAGCTATGATCACACCACTGCATTCTAGCCTGGGCAACAGAGCAAGACCCTTTCTCTAAAATCAAAATAATATGCCAAAATACAAGATACCTCATATCACAAGCTAGGAAAAATATATATAATTACTACTACACATTTAATATAGTACTCAGAATAAATGTCATTGTTAAGAGCTAAGCAGCCAAAAATTAAAACTAAATCTTTAGAGATATTTATTCTGAGTTCTAGTAAATACCTCAGAGTCTAGGAATTTATTAATAGAAATACATAAAACAAATGTAATTTATTTTTTTCTCCATGTTTATCTTATGCAATGCTGAAATGTCTTATTAGAAGCACTTTAAATTTTAAATCAGTTCTATTTGAGCTCTGAATCTAAAAAGGAATGTAACCTTTTGAGTTTTTCTTGTTAACAGTAAATACAGAAGTTCCTGTATCACACAAGGACTCCAATAAGATCGATCATCCATTGCAACATTTCCAACATTTTAATGATTCAGTGTACTTAACTATAAATACTTTATTATAAATATTTAATATTTCATGCTTCAGCTCAGCACAACACAGGTTAGAAAAATATAACCTGTCTTTCATTGTTTAAGAAACGTTGGATAATCCTACCCCTTTGAATAAAAAAAAATTTCTGCTCTTGAAATAGTCTCCATTGGCATGATGGACTTGGTTCTGTTTAAGAAGATGATGAATGAGAATTTGGATAGACTACTTTGGTTTGTTTCCTACTTCCAAAACACATAAAAAAATCAATATACTTGGAAAGGAAGTTACACTCACAATACAGTTAGAGTGATAAATAAGTAATTGTATTGTAGTATCTTAAAGCATTTTAATAAAGTCAATTTTCCTTATATTAAAAGGCATTAAAATCTTTTACCTTTTATGTTAATTTTAAATATACTGTCTTGAACAATACTGAATGGAGCTAAGCTCCTTTACTGAAGGAAAGTAAGAAGAGAGGATATAGTTCCCACACCCCTATGCATCAAACACATGCTCAGCTTATAATGAAGTGAAAGATGGCAGCAAAAGA
This sequence comes from Macaca fascicularis, assembly GCF_037993035.2. Classification (NCBI taxonomy): domain Eukaryota; kingdom Metazoa; phylum Chordata; class Mammalia; order Primates; family Cercopithecidae; genus Macaca; species Macaca fascicularis. The sequence continues at coordinate 165,656,670 of NC_088377.1, read as the reverse complement.
TGATTCTGTTACATTTCCAGGGTATTTTTAGTTATTTTCCTATTCTTAGGCTTGGTACTGGAGGACCTAACAAAGATAGCAATTGTCTGTGTGGACCTCTATTCACTAGAACTAGCCTCATTCTAATTTTTAACATGGAGGCCTCAAGCCAGCCACCAGCAGCTCAAATTGTAAATTAACCTGTGATGTGGATAGAGAAATCTTTTATCGGAGACCTTTTTTCTTTTTAATGTAAAGAAAACATAGAGAATAGTTTCCTTAATTTCTTAATTATCTTTGCAAAAATCGTCAAGCAAATTACCAGACATCTGACAGAGAAACATGGATCCTTAACACGCAGAAATGTTTAATTTTCATCTTACCTCTTAAAAATTCTATAAAATGCAAAAGTCTCGTGCACCAACTTTCCCAACTAAAAAGAAAAATAAATAATATGTCTTTACCATGATTAAGGAAAATCAAATGTTGAAAGAAATTGTGAAAGTTAATAACATCCAGCCTTCCACCCAAGGCAAGAATTTACACCTCTGAAAGATGGTTTCTCAGCTCAGCTTGTGCTACTCAAGAAAGCATTAATTGTGTTTTTCACACAAAGACTAAATGGGAGGAAAGCTGTTGGCAGCTGGTTGATAAACCCCACTTTCAGTGAAGTAAGAAGGCTTCCAAAGTTTTTCGGAGCTAATATATGCTATTCATCCTGATTACTTATTACAATGAAACTTTTCTTAAGGAACGTTTTTCTCTTCATTAAAAAAACAAAATTAGGCCAAGCGCACCGGCTCATGCCTGTAATTCCAACAATTTGGGAAGCTAAGATGGAAGGATCTCTTGAGACCAGAAGTTTGAGTCCAGCCTGAGCAACATAGAGAGACACAATCTGCACAAAAAAATCAAAAATTAGCGAGGCTCGGTGGCATATGCCTGTAGTTCCAGCTACTTAGGAGGCTTAAGTGGGAGGATTCCTTGAGCACAGAAGGTTAAGGCTGCAGTGAGCTATGATGGACTCCAGCCTGGGTGACAGAGCGAGACCCTGTATCAAAAGAAAAAAAAATCAGTGTTTCATTCTTTTGTCAGGATACTTATGATCTCTTTATTTTTTTTATTGTACCTTTTCAAATGATGCTTCATTCATGGAGTCTAAGCAGCAAGTCTTTGAGAGCTTTTAGGGTAATCACATTACTTCAGAAAATAAAAAATACATTGATTGCAGGATTAGAAGACTAAATTCTAGACACTCTGCTTGAGTCGTTGGAGTCTCAACCTGGTTCAAGCCAAGAAAAGCCTTTGGCGAACTGCTCTGGTCAACCTACAGAACATCACCTGGTGAAGTTTCCTGGTAACTTACCCTGGCAGACCTAAACACCTGTACCTAGAAAGAAATGGAGAGGCCATAGGTATCACAGAGACAAGGAGCTAGCCAAAGAAGGGGGAAAGATTCCATGGATCAACAGTCCATCCAAGAAATTGTTCTTACCATATTAAGGAGAAAATTAGCTCCACTTTTCATGAGATTTCAACAGATGTTTATACTATATTATATTAATATATGGATATTATTAATATCCATAATGAAAACAAAAGTAGCCTTATAGGATCTCAGATTCCAAACTTCACATATTGAAAAGTCATTACTGTGGGAAAATAGTATTGAGAACATGCAGAAAATTTATATCATTTTGTTCTGATTACCTACTAACTTAGGACAAAAACAAAATTAAATAGGCTCTTGTACATTTCTGAAGGAGAACTATTTTAGTCTAATCCTTTTATTAGTAGCAATGAATGAACAGGAAGAAAAAATAAATAAAAGAGTTCCCTGGTGTACAAGAGAGACAGCAGTCAGATTCCAAATACTTAAAAGTAAGAGTTTAATAAAATTCATCATAGCACTTACTCATAATGCTGATATTTACAGCAAACAAAACAAAACAGAAACAAAAGAATAATTAAGGCAGAAATTGAAGATCAATTGAGAAGGGTACTATTCAATAGCCATAGAGAGCACATGTGTTAATTTTCTATGGGTAAAATAATTGGAATATGTGAATGTTATTCTGTATCTTTCTAGCATGCAAGATTTGCATTCCGAAGTAAATTTGGGGTTCAGAAAACACTGCACACCCTAGGTTTGACAGAATACCAAATGTATACTTTATTGAGTTAATATTTATTCAGCGGAATTTCTGAGTTTATTTTTTGTGTAATGATGTTATTGGGCATGCTATAAAAGTTTTAATAATAGTGTTATTGAAGTGTCTACTCAATGCACGAGTAAAGAGACCACAACTTACTAAAAATCTAAAATCACAGAACTTTAGAGCTTAAGAAGATAACCAATGGTCACCTAGTTCAACTCCCAGCCCATACGGTAATTCCTTCTAGATCATCTTGGACATGTGTCCATCCATCATCTTCATGATCACTTCCAATGACAGAGATCATTGTACTTATTCAGATCTCCTAAGAAAATGCGTTTCTTTGTTCTATAGCTTAGATTGTTAGAAAGGTCCAAACAATAAGACCACATCTGTAACTCAGTCATTTTTCAGAGTTTTTAGTTAATGGACAAACCAAAAAACCAAAGATTTGAAGAAAGTTTCCAAGTGTGTCATAATTATCTTACTCTGAATTAAATATCCCAAAATATTGCAGCAATATGTAATAAAGTATAATGATAAAGCTATTTCCAACTTGGTCTAGACATTTCATCTCTGCAAATAGGAAACAACATTACACATGATTAGCTATTTTTGCAGCTCAACCCTACCACTGTTTCAACTGAATTTTCATTTCTCGAAATACCCTGAGTCTCATTCCAGTGAACTATCATTAAGCCAGCTGGTCCTCTTTACGCATTTGTACATTCATATAAAGATAGTGGACATGGATCTCTGTTATTCCAATACTGCATGACTAGGACCTGAAAGTGAGTTAGACAGAAGTGACAGCAAGTGGAATGAAGAAGGGAAAAGTTACCATTGAATTTAATCTTCATTTATTTTGTTTCTTCTATTTTCCTGCTCTCTTCTCCTGTGATTAGATGTAATGTCATTTTCCCTGTTTTCTCAACACTTAGCAAAGAACATAGCTAAGAGTAGATGCTCAGAAATTTTTTGTTGGTGAATTTATCTGAATATTTATGTCAGACATAATGGAAGCCGAACTTAGAAATACTACCAGGTGGCATATGTGATTTCAATAGGACATTTGTTTATAGAGCATACACAAGAATCACCTTGTGCCTACAAAAAGAGGTAGGAAGTTTTTAATTTTTCATATTTTTCCCTCCTCTGCTCAGCAGCTTCTTTCCCCAGGCAAAAAGCTCGGTTAACCCTCTAGGAGAGTTTAACTACATGGTGGACTTTTAAATTTGTAGGCTAGTCAGAGAACCCAGCTACCCTTAAAAACATTATTTCTGAACCATGAATTTAGAAAGAAAAACTGATGTTCACATGAACTAGTTGGCAAGAGTATGTTTTATGATGTGACTCTTCTCTAAAGACTGATTTGTTCAGTTTAAAGCTATTTTTATCTTTTTATTTTTAAAAAGAGATTTTATTGTTTAGAACAGTTTCAGATTTGCAAGAAAACTGCGATGATGGTACAGAGCTCTTATATGCCCATTAACATCTTGCATTAGTATGAATCTTTTCTTATTATTTAGGTGCCTATATTACTAACAAGAACCCGCATGTTATTCAGAAATCCTTAGTTTGTACCTAATGTCCTTTTCCAGGATTCCATTCAGGACACAACATTGTGTGTTCCTGAATGGAACAAGAAGAAAATGCCCATGACAATTATATTTCTCATTTCTGTGATTGATTACGTGGGCACAGCAGGTATTCATAACTACTTTCTTTCATTATTCATTTTGTATTCACTTTGCTTTCAGCAAATACTTCAGCTGGTCATGGTTCTTTACCTGGTGGTGTAAACCAAACCTTCATTCTGAAATGTCTGGGTCATTACAGACCTGGATTGGACTGGACAGTTGCTGTGGTTTTCCACTAACCTTAATCACAAGGCATAGTAATGCTAAGAGACTCCCTAAGGGATATCCTGTATTCCAGACCTATTCTTTCTTACCTCCATTGTGAAGCAGCAGTCCAAATTCCCCTTGTTAGTCAGAATAAATCACCCCAGCTAGCACAGTAACTCCCTATTTTGCCTATTAATTCAGAGGCATGAGGAATCCAAGGTAACTGAGTAGCAGTCTTAACTTCCAGTTCAACAGAATCATTGTTGTGTCTCCTGAAGGAAGCATTTCTCCCTTTGAATCTAAGACCTCTAGGCCAGTGGAGCATAAGGTCATGGGAACAGGAAGCAAATCTTTGCTGGTGGGTCACCATGTGTAATCCAG